>NC_080380.1:67448557-68085338 GCF_014773155.1 Arachis stenosperma
CCAGAGCCACAAATTGATCAAGCTAATCACATGAGATGTTGTCCAGAACCACAAAATGATTTATGTCATTACCCTCATGGTGTTTGGGCATATCAACAAGAGTGTGAACAATCAAGTGAAATGAATTTCCTCCCAGAGCCACAAAGTGAACCATGCTGTTATGACATTGACACAAACTATGGCTGGGAAGGGAATTTTAATTCTCCAAATGCTATTCATCAAGAGACATCATCTCTTGATTATGCTTTCAACAAATTCATGCAAGATCCCTCCCAAGGACCACAAGATTTTCCATACTATGATGATTTCAACAATTCTTCAAGTTGTGCCTGGGAGGAGCAAAACCAGAAAGCATTTGAGAGCCCATATTCCACTTATCAAGAGCCATCACCTCTTAATTATCCAACTTCACCTCCAAATTGTTCATATCAAAATTCTTCACCACTTGAGTTTGCCTCAACACAAAATTCCTTCCAAAATTCATACAATTCAATTCATCAACCACAAAATTCATTTCACTATACAGAAAACTCATTTCAAAATTCACAAAATTCATTTTACAACTCACAAAACTCCTTCCATACTCCCCAAAATGACTACACCACAACACATCCATATCCACAAAATTACTCTAAACCTTCATCTTTGGAGCTAGTAGTTGAGGATCACCTTCAATGGTCTAGAGAATTATTAGAATCGTGGAAAGAACAAGAAATCCTCTGCAAGAAGATGGATGGGCACTTAGAGAAAATAAGGAAACACTTAGGATTGCCAAATATTGAGGATGAAAACCAATTTGTAAAGGAGGAATTGGAAGAGCAAGAAAAAGAGGCTCTTATGCCAAGTGAAATCCCAATGAAGAATGAGGTGGTTGAGAATGAAATTGAACTTGAGGTGATAAAGGAACATGAACATTCACAACCCTCACAAACTTCCCTTGAATCGGTGATCGAAAGATATGAAGAGGAGATGAAGAAATCTTGGGAAGAACAACAAACATCTTCCATGATTGAGCTATTAAAGCAAATGTTGAGTGTAAAAGAGGAAGTGGAAGAGCAAGAACGTGAGGAAGACACTCAAGAGAAATCACACTCAACTGAAACAGAGAAGTGCAAAAAGGAAGGGCTCATAGGACCACCAATTCAAGAGGCTCTTGATGAAGACAAAACTCCAATAATCACACAGCAACCAAGTCTTGAATCCAAAGAAGTGAAGGCAATTAACAAAAGCACCAAGAATAGGATTGTGACCAAGCTACCAAGGACAATATTCATGAAGAAAAAAGGGTCAACCACAAGCAATCTTCCCCATGATCCAGCAAGCAAGCTCAATCAAGCCATTAACAAAAGAAATCTTGCTGACGAGAGGCCAAGACAGGGGACACTAGCTGAATCTTCTCCCCCCTTAAGGTCATTCCTATTAACAAACTGGAAGAAGAGGAAGAAAGTGAACAACATGTCAACCATAGGTATAAGTTCTCTTCTCTGCTTTGTTTTCGTTCTTTGTTTTATTTAGATTCAATAAATTGGCATATGGTTACATTTTAAGTTTGGGGTTGCCTTGCAACAAATTGTTTTCAATCTTTTTGGATGATTGCATCAAATCAAAAATGAGAGTGACACACCAAGATTCTAAGTTTGGTGTGCCATTTATTTTCTATGCAATTTATTCAAGCAACACTACTTGTCTACATAATCATAATGCCTCTGCAGTTTTAGTTTTCTCTTTTGATTTGACACTTTTGCATTCTACTTGCTTTAGTTATTTTTCTATCTTTAAATGCTTTCATTTAGTTTGCTTATTAACTGTTTTTGTTAATACATTACCAAGAGATCCGTATTCATGACAGATTTTTAGCTTGGTGATTGTATTTAACATACAACAATTTCATTTACTTAGTTTTAATTCAAATAAATTGACATATGATTGCATTCTAAGTTTGGTGTTGCTATGCAACAAAATTTGTTTCCAATCTTTACTGGATACTTGCATTAATTCCAAGTGAAAGTGTCACACTAAGTTTGGTGTGCCACTTATCTTTTATGCAATGTATTGTGCTCACCTTCTTAAGTTTGCAATCAAAATGTCTCTGTCTCTTGTGCCTTAATTGTTATCTTTAATTTTGCTTACTTGAAACACATGTGCTACTAATGTTTCATTGTGTAAGACATTCATGATCTATCTTAGCCCCATAGCCATGGTTCTAATTGTTGCTTGAGGACAAGCAATCATTCTAAGTTTGGTGTGGGAAGGGAAAGAAAAGGAGGAAAAGGACAACAATAGAGAAGATAAATTACAAGGTTGTAAAGTTCTTTTTCCTCTCATTTGTTTCCAGCACTTTAAATTGCATGATTGTCTTATTACCTTCTTTATATGCATGTGTGGTATGAATAAGCATAGCTTGAATTTTGATTTGCAATATGTTGCTGTGGCATTATGACTACCAACTTGAGTTTTGTGAATTCAAAAGCAAAAAAAGCATCATGATCATAAACAAACAAGGAATTAAAGAAGAACTTGGCATGTGCATACAAGTATTGGAAGGCTAGTATGTTTGATTGTTGCTCAATTGCATTAGATTTGATTTAATTGGAGTTTTCATCTAGGACATTTTGTGAAATCTTTTGAAATCATGAAAACCTTGAAAAAAAAAAGAGGCAAAGAAAAGAAAAAGGGAAAGAATGAGAAAGTTGAAGGCTCTGAGTACCAATGACAATTCCATTGTTAAGTACTTGTGGTGTTTATGTATCAAGTAAAATGCTTGAAAACAAAACACTTAGAAGTCAAGGCTAGGCTCAAGTGCAAAAGCACTCCCTCAAAGCTCAAGGCTCTGAGCATCAATAATTAGAGAGTCAAGAAAAGAAATAAATGTGCTTAATGAAGTCCTCTAATTAAATGCTTGTGGTGCTTATGTATCAAGTGGTAATACTTGAAAACAAAGCATTTAGAGTCGTAGTTTTGTTATCAACTCATGGGGCAAAGCACCCAAAAGAGAAGCTAATAAGAAAAATCAAAAGCTTGTTTCAAGGAAGAAATATACGAAAAAGATTTCATAAATTGAGCTAGATAGAAGCATCAATCATTTACATTTCTTTTGTGATTGTAGCATGCATAGAAAACTAGCTTGCCATGAACATTAACTTGCTATTCTTCTAACCTTGGATTGTCAATCTCTATTGCATGATTCTTTTCTTGCTTGAGGACAAGCAAGGTTTAAGTTTGGTGTTGTGATGCCAGGGCATCCTGGCTAATTTTACTAGCCATTTTTTGTATGCTTTAGGTTGGTTTCATGCATTTTCTTAGGCAATAAGCAAGTATTTGGATGAGAATTATATGCATGCCTTGATTCAATCAAACATTGTTAAATATGTGCATTTTCATGAGATTTATGCAAGAATTGTTTGATGTTATGAATGATGCAAAAATCTTGTGATTTAGCAAGACTTTGATGCATGTGTTTGGTTGATGATAGGTGAAGCAAAGAGCCTTGGAGCAAGAAGGATGTCACCACTTCCAAGGGCGTTGCCAACTCTAGAAGGGCGTTGCCAACGCCAATGTGTGAAGCAATGAAGTGAGGAAGCCCTGGATGATAAGAGGCAGAGTGCACGTTGCCAACTTGGGGGAAGGAAGGCGTGTTTACCTCTAACGCCAGCAAGCTAGGCAACCTTGGGAATGAAGAGCACATTGCTAACTTGGAGTGCATTGGCGTGTTTGGCAACAACTCAAGGCAGCTTGGATGATGACTCTCCCATTCAAGCACGTTGCCAACGTTGGGATGCATAGGCGTGTTCAATAACAACGCCAATAAGCAAGGCTTGGTCCAGGGAAGGAGGCTAGCACGTTGCCAACGCTGGATTATAAAGGCGTGTGCAATGGTAACGTAGCAAGCAAAGCGTGGAGCAAGAAGGCAGCCACAAGCACGTTGCCAACTTGAAGGTTCATTGGCATGTGTAGTGGCAACGCCAGGAAGCAAGCATGGAACAAGGGGGCATGGGCTGGCACGTTGCCAACGTGCTGAGAAGAAGGAGTGTTTGCCAAAAACGCTGGCAACCCTGGCAGCCGGACCTTACTCTCTTCCATGGAGTATATCTTGAGTTGTAGACCTTCAAATGATGCACTCTCAACGGCATTGGAAAGTAGACATCTGGAGCTTTCCAATGATATATAATAGTATGGGTTTGACATTCGTTTGAAGCTTCAAAAGCTGGCTTCATTTGGAACCTCAGAAACTAAACACGTTGGCAACTTGGAATCTAAGTTGGCAACGCCCTTGCTAAAATTTGGCTCCCTGGGAGGCATAACCCACGTTGCCAACTTGGGGAAGGTGAAGGCGTGTTTGCTAGCAACGCCTGCGAAGCTCAGCAGCCTTAGAAGATAACCCACGTTGCCAACTTGAGAATGTGAAGGCGTGTTTGTCAAAAACGCCGGCAACCTTGGCAGCCTGAACTTGTTATCTTCAATGGAGCATAACTTGAGTTATAGAGATCCAAATTGAATGCTTCCAGTTGTGTTGGAAAGCTGACATTCAGAGCTTTCCAACCATATATAATAGTCTATAGTGGAGCATGAAATGGAAGCTCGAATCAGAGTCATCTTTAGGCCCCAAAAACAAGGAAATGAGGTTGAAATTCAAGGCAGCATGGATGAGCCAAGAGAGGAGAGTCGAACACGTTGCCAGGGCCAAAATGAACTGGCGTGTTCCTTGGCAACTCCAGCAACAACGCCCAGGCCAAGAAATTTGGGCTAGGGGCGTTGTTGAGCACGTTATTGGTGGCGTGTTTGACAAAAACGCCCAACCAGGGCAGCCTGACCTTGCCCTCTTCAATGGAGCATAACTTGAGCTAGGAAAGTCCAAATGAGGTGATTCTAGTGGCATTGGAAAGAAGACACTCTAAGCTTTCCAATGATGTATGATAGTTCATATTGAAGCAGAGGATTGATACTCAAATTCTGGGCAACATTAAGCATGAAAGTTGAGCCAAAAAAGAAGAAAAGCCAAGTTGTTAGCAACAACTTGGGCTAACAACGCCCAGCACAAAACTCCCAGCCCAGGAAATCCATGAGCACGTTGCCAACGCTAGATTATAAAGGCGTGTTGGCCAAAAACGTGCTCCATTGGGCTAGAAATGCCAAGACATGCGCACAAGTTCTCTGTTTTTAACTTGGTGCTACAATTTCATTTAGAAGCTAGCTAATCCAACCTCAAGCAAGCAAAGCCCATAAATCTCAACCAATCAAGGCCACAAGAATCATCTAGAATAGTTGATTTTCATTTAATTGTAATTTGCTTTTAATTTCATTTCAATTTGTAATTTAGAAAAGCCTATATAAAGGCCATAGTCTCATAGCATTAGGAGGTTGGATTGGAGGGGGACGGAGGAGACCAATTTGAAATTCTGTGAATTGGCACACTCCATTGAGAGTGGGTCTTCGGACCCCTCCCCTTCATACACTCTTCTTCACTTCCCCTTCTCTTCTTCCTTAGTAGTAGTGTAGTTTAATTTGTAGTTTTCATCTATGAATTCTTGAATTCTCAATTTCTGTTTTGAAGTCTCACTCTTTATTTTCATGCACTTTAGTTTCATGCAATTTAGTTTTCAATTGAAGCATTTCCTTATTCTTCTTCTTCTTTTCTTTCCACTTAGCTTAATTTTTGTTGATGGCAATTATGGTTGAAATTGGAGCTATGATTCACTAAACCCCACTTTCATTAGGGGGAAGAGCTCTGCTTGTTTGAATGCATTGATGAACTCCTCTTTTCCTCCTCAATTCATGTGGTTAATCCAAAGAGGAAACTCTTGTTCTTCAAAGATTCAACCACCATCGAGAGAGGGGTTAATCTATGTGAATTGTGTGGTGAATTTGAGGAATGAGCCACATAATTCAGTTTAGAGTTCATCCTTTCATGATTTCCTTAATCAATACACCTTGGTTAGTATGTGAGATGTAACTTTCCTTGGTTGAGATTATGGGAGTTGTGTGGCTGGATTAGAATTGAGCTTCATCTCTTCTCATGAACAACTAGATCACGAGAGTGGCAATTGGTTATGTTGAGAGAAATTAAATCACCAAGAGATTGGGATTCAATTACCCACTTGCCATGGATCTATACCCATGATTGAGAAGGACTTGACTAACATCAATTCATGAAAACTTGCATCTCTGATCCCTAATGATCCTTTCCACCATTAATTCTTATTTCTTTTGCCTCTAGTTGTTTGACTACCCATAACCCAATTCCCTTTTTCATTCTGTCAATTTACTATTCTTGTTATCTACATTCTGTTCATTTAGTTCTTGCTATTTACTCTTACGTTCTTTAAATTTCTGCAACCTTTAATTCCTTGCAATTTATCTTTGATGTCATTTAAGTTTCTTGCATTTTAAGTTTCCGTTATTTACTTTCATTTTATTTCTCTATTCTAGTTCTTTAAATTCTTTGCCATTTAAATTCTTGCAATTATGTTCAAAAATCACAAACCTCATGAAATCAAAATCATGTTTGCTTGACTAAATTTACCATTAACTAAAGTTGCTTAATCTACCAATCTCCGTGGGATCGACCTCACTCTTAGTGAGTTTTATTACTTGATGCGACCCGGTATACTTGCCGGAAATTACGTGAAATTTAATTTTTACGTATCAATAGGAAAGTACTAACCCATGGAGATCGGTATCGACCTCCCCACACTTAAAGATTGCACCGTCCTCGGTGCATGCTGAGATGTGCAGGTGGACGGGTTGCTCCAACTGATGCTTTTCTCATCAAGGAATGTGCGTAGGAACTTGTTTGTCTCTCCCATGTAAACATCTTCCGGTCTCTTCCTGGTGGCCATCCTGAAAGAAAAAGGGAAGGAAAGTAACCTAAAGAAAAGATAGAAAACAAATAAAACAGGGGTTGGTTAATGCCAAAAATAAGAGTCTCAATTACATGGTAGCTACAACATGCAAGTGAGAAAATAATAGAAGGACATGGCAAATCAAGAGTGCAAAAAGTTGCAACAATAGGGAAGAGAGTGTGGGTAAGGAGAGATAATATAAATTCATGTCAATGCAAAAGTAATATAGGTATAAAAGATTGGCATTGATTTAAATAATATTACTCAATCAGAATTAAACAAGTCATGAAGCACCAAGAAAATACCAGAAAAGATGTAACAGTTGAATAAGAATATTTGAACACGAATAATAACTTTTAGAAAAATAAAATATGCAATGAATGAAAGTATGCAAATAAATTAAATAAAATAAAATGAAAGTGAAAAAGAATGAGAAGTAGAAAAAGAAAGTGAGAAAGGGGAGAGAAGGAAGAAATTAGGATTAGAAGAGAAAAGATAAGAAAATTGGCACTAATCTGGATAGGTTGTGCGACGCTGGCGACGCGGTCGCGTGGTGCGCGATAAGGTTGGGCGACGCGGACGCGTGGGGCACGCGATCGCGTGACTCGATTTGTGCTAGTGGCGCGAGTGCAGTTTCGCAGTCGCACAACTCTCTGTTCGAAACTTGGTATTGCCAAAATCCAGGGTGACGCGGTCGCGTGGTCAACGCGATCGCACGGGTGGCCTTATTTCCAATATAACGCGGACGCGTGGGTGACGCGTTCGCGTGGCAGGGCTTGTGCTGCCAGCACGGGTCCAGCCCAATTCCAGCTTAACTTTCGGCCATACACCCTTTTTACGTCGATTTCAGGTCACGCGGCCGCGTGGGTGACGCGGTCGCGTGGGAGGCTATTTTTTCAAATGACGCAGACGCTTCATCGACGCGTTTGCGTGGAGTCAATTTGTGCTAATAGCGCGCCTCCAGCCCTGCTCCTGCGTAACTCTCTGTTCAATTTATTATTCTCTCATCTCCTTGCGACGCGAACGCGTCGCTGATGCGGTCGCGTCGCGTGCTCGCTTTTTTATTTTTTTTTTAAATCTGAAAAGATGCAGAATGCAGTGTTAATATGAATGTGATGCAAAACTCCAGGTTCAATATAATAAAATAAAATAAAATAAAAACAAACAAAACGAAATAAAATTGAAAAAGAAATGATCATACCATGGTGGGTTGTCTCCCACCTAGCACTTTTAGTTAAAGTCCTTAAGTCGGACATTTGGTGAGCTCCTTGTTATGGTGGCTTGTGCTTGAACTCATCCAGGAATCTCCACCAATGTTTGTATCTCCAGTAACCTCCGGGGTCCCAAACTAGGCGCAGAAAGCCTTCAAGTAAGTTAAAGCAAGTTATAAGGCCCCAAGAGTGTTGATTGTTGGAATGAATTCTGGGGTCCCAAACCTTGCTTTTGTACCCGTCTTCAAGTTGATTATCATGATTCCATCCGGGTGGTTCAGTTTTAGAATTCTCACTGAAGTGTCCAAACAACTTCCTAGACCCATTCAGTTGAGCCTTACACCAACCTTTGCATTTAAACTTTGATCACACAACCATGTTGAACCTTGCTTGACAATTCTTATCACTGGCCATCTTCCTTTTACTCTTAATGCTGCAAAGAGCTCTAAGTTGACCATCCGTCTCCAGTAGCCCATATTCAAGTTGGATTAGAAAGCTATGGGATATGAATTTTACCCACTTGAATGTTGTGAAGGATGATGGCAACTTAGGGGAGGGGTTTCCAACAACTTTTGCAAGGTAATTTCAAGCTCCACTCCCTTGTGCTCTTCTTTGACATCTTCTACCTCTTGATCAACCTCTACAAAATCTTCAACCATGATCTGCCTTGGAGGTTGTACGCTCTTCTCAACATCAACATCAAACACCGTGGAAGGAGGCTCTGTGACTGGACTTTCCAATGGAGGTACAGCATCTCTTAAGTCTGCAACCACTTCTTCCTTTTTAATAATTGCTGCTTTGTCCAGTTGTTTAAGTATAAAATCGTACTCATCCTCGATGTTTTTCTTTCTATGACAATTCCTTTCAACTATTCTTTCATCTTCAAGGGTCCCTCCTACCCTTACCCGTAGGGCCTCCTCTAGCTCTTTATGAAGTATGGATTCGCGAAGATGATTCCTTCTTTCCTATTCCATATCAATAGCATAATTGGGATCATCTTGCTCTTGGATTGATGGATGTGGGTGCTCTTCCATGGATGGTGGTGATGGGATGGGGAGATTATTCTGTGGTTAACAAGGAAGTGCACTAGAGCTTGAGGGTTGATTGTTGAAGGTATTTGGTGGTCTGATTTGGGTGAAAAGAGCTTGTATAGTAGAGTTTAGATCGGCAAGTGCTTTCTCCATGGAGGTTTGGGGTAGATAGGAGGGTTCATTTGGTTCATAGGGTGGTTGGTATGGTGGATATGGGTTAGGGTCATATGGAGGTGAATGGTGGAAAGGGGCTTGTGAGTGTGGTGGTCCAAAGTCATGTTGAGGAAAGGGTTCATAGGCATATGGTGGTGGTTGTTGATAGTCCACTGGAGGTGGTTGTTGCCACGAGGGTTGATCAAATCCTTATGGCTCCTCCCATCTTTCATTGTTCCAACCATGATGCCTGTTTTCATTGTAATTTCTTCTTCCTACAACATAATTATAACCAGACTCATAGCCAAAGGGGTGAGAGTTCATAGTAGCAATTAAAAATTAAAAATGAAAATAAAAATAAATTTAAATTAAAAGGTTATTTAAATTTTGAATTTGAAAATTAAATTTTTGAAATTTGAATTTTGAATTTTGAGATTTGAAATTTGAAATTTGAAAATTTTTAAATTTAAATTTTGAAAATTTTTAAATTTGAATTTTGAAATTTGATTTTTGAAATAAGATAAGATAAGATAAAAATTTTAAAAATAAAAATCTGAATTTTTTTCCGAAAAAAATTAATTAAAAATATTTTTGAATTTAATGAGGAAAGAGAAAAACAATAAAATGACACCAAATTTCAAATTTTTAGATCAAAACGAAGAAAACAACTAAGAACAGCTTGAAGGTCAAGATGAACGTGAAGAACAACTTGAAGATCAAGATGAACACTAAGAACAAATTTTTGAAAAAAAAATTTTAATAACTAAATAAAAACAAATAACCTCTTAATTTATGGAAAAGAAAAAATAAAAATAAAAATAAAAACAAATAAACAAGCAAAAATCAAAAAAAATATTTACAATAACCAATAATAAGGCACACGTTTGCAATTCCCCGGCAACGGCGTCATTTTGACGTTAGGATTTTTGCTAGCAAAGAATGTCATAAAAACAGTCGCGTTGTAGATATAGTCTCTAAACCGACAAAAATCCCTTCGTACAAACGTTTTGGTTGTCACAAGTAACAAACCCCTAAATAAATTGATAACCGAAGTATTCAAACCTCGGGTCGTCTTCTCAAGGAATTGCAGGGAGGTATGTTCTTATTATTGGTTATGGAGATTGTAAATTTGGGGGTTTGAGAATTTAGGCAATGGGCACAAGCATATTTTCAAAGCAATAAAAATAAATAAATAACTGTAAAATAAACTCTTAGCAAGGTATAAAGACTGGAGGTCATATCCTAGTTATCCTTATCAATTATGAAGAGAATTGGATTCTTCTCCTACCTTGTTAACCTCTAACTATGAAGGTAAGTTAAGTGGATGAATTAATTCGAATCCTCAAGTCCTAGTCTTTCCTTGGGAAAGGCTAGAGTTATTGGAATATGAATTAATGAAATGAAGAAATCCAATTTTCAATCAATAATGAGTTTGATAACTCTAGAGTTACCAATTATTTAACCAAGGCCAAAAGGAAAGAAAATTGAAGCTACTGGAATAAAAAATGCTATTAGATGGGAAGCAATAATCATGTAAATAAAAGAAAGCAATATTAAACTGAAATACCTCAAATAATATTAATTTAAAAGAGTAATCTGTAACATGAAAGAGTTCATAAATTAAATTGGGATAAATAAAAATAAAGAACCTGGGATTGAGAGTCACTCCTAAAACTAAGAGAAGTCCTAAATCCTAATCCTAAGAGAGAGAGGAGAGAACCTCTCTCACTAAAAACTACATCTAAAACTGTAAAAAGTGAATTATGAGTGCCTCTTATGAATGGATGCATTCCTCCACTTTATAGCCTTTAATCTGTGTTTTCTGGGCCGCAAACTGGGTCAGAAACAGTCCAGAATTCGCTGGTTTCGAATTTGGCCACGCTGGATTTTCGTCATTGCGACGCAGCCGCATGGATCACGCGGTCGCGTCGCCTAGCATCAGGGAAACAATATCATATTATATATCAAATCGAAGCCCCGGACGTTAGCTTTCCAACGCAACTAGAATCGCGTCGTTTGGACCTCTGTAGCTAAAGTTATAGCCGTTTGAGTGCCGAGAGGTCAGGCTGGACAGCTTATCAATTTCTCCAACTTCTTGCATTCCTTCCTCTTTTGCATGCTTTCTTCCCATCCTCTGAGCCATTCATGCCCTATAATCTCTGAAAACACTTAATACACATATCAAGGCATCTAATGGTAATAAGAGAGGATTAATAATAAGCAAATATAAGATCAAAGAAGCATGTTTTCAATCAAAACACATAATTAGGAAGGAAATATAAAACCATGCAAATAGTATGAATAAGTGGGTAAAGAGTTAATAAAAACCACTCAATTGAGTACAAGATAAACCATAAAATAGTGGTTTATCAACAAGCAACAATTTAAGTTTGGTGTTGTGATGAGCGGATAATTTATACACTTTTTGGCATTGTTTTTAGTATGTTTTTAGTATGTTTTAGTTAGTTTTTATTATATTTTTGTTAGTTTTTATTTAAAATTCACTTTTCTGGACTTTACTATGAGTTTTTGTATTTTTCAGTAATTTCAGGTATTTTCTGGCTGAAATTGAGGGACCTGAGCAAAAATCTTATTCAGAGGCTGAAAAAGGACTGCAGATGCTGTTGGATTCTAACCTCTCTGCACTCGAAGTGGATTTTCTGGAGCTACAGAAGCCCATTGGCGCGCTCTCAATTGCGTTGGAAGATAGACATCCTGGGCTTTCCAGCAATATTTAATAGTCTATACTTTGCCCGAGATTTGATGGCCCAAACCGGTGTTGCAAATCAGCTTCAGAATTCCCGGCGTTTAACGCCCAAAATGGCACAAAAGTTGGAGTTAAACGCCCAAACTGGCACAAAAGCTGGCGTTTAACTCCAGGAAAAGTCTCTACACATGAAAGCTTCAATGCTCAGCCCAAGCACACACCAAGTGGATCCCGGAAGTGAATTTTTACGTCATTTACTCATTTCTGTATATCCTAGGTTACTAGTTCACTATAAATAGGATCTTTTGACATTGTATCTTTACCTCATGACACTTTACACGTTTCATATTGTACCTTCTACGACATGAGTCTCTAAACCCCATGGTTGGGGGTGAGGAGCTCTACTGTGTCTTGATGGATTAATGCAATTACTACTATTTTTCATTCAAACACGCTTGTTTCCATTCTAAGATTCCACTTGCTCCTCAACTTGATGAATGTGATGATCCGTGACACTCATCATCATTCTCACCTATGAACGTGTGCCTGACAACCACCTTCGTTCTACTTTAGATTGAGTGGATATCTCTTGGATTCTTTAGCCAGAATCTTTGTGGTATAAGCTAGAATATATTGGAGGCCATTCTTGAGGATCCGGAAGGTCTAAACCTTGTCTGTGGTATTCTGAGTAGGATTCAGGGATTGAATGACTGTGACGAGCTTCAAACTCGCGATTGTGGGGCGTTAGTGAAAGATGCAAAAGAATCACTGGATTCTATTCCGACATGATCGAGAACCGACAGATGAATAGTCGTGCTGTGACAGAGCGCGTTGAACATTTTCACTGAGAGGATGGGAGGTAGCCATTGACAACAGTGAAACCTTACATACAGCTTGCCATGGAAGGCGCCTTGCGTGTATGAAGAAGAAGACAGTAGGAAAGCAGAGATTCAAAAGATAGAGCATCTCCAAAACCTCAACTTGTTCTCCACTACTGCAAAACAAGTATTTATTTCATGTTCTTCTACTTTTCACAATTAAACCTGAGAATTATTGATATCCTGACTAAGAGTTACAAGATAACCATAGCTTGCTTCAAGCCGACAATCTCCATGGGATCGACCCTTACTCACGTAAGGTATTACTTGGACGGCCCAGTGCACTTGCTGGTTAGTTGTGCGGAATTGCAAAAGTGTGATTGCAATTTCGTGCACCAGGGTGTGCATGACAAAGGGGTGGTATGAAAGTGTGTGTGTATGCACAAAGCTGTTCATATGCATAAAAGGAGAAATTTTTTTATTTTTTTATTTTTTTATTTCAAAATAGAAATTTACCCAATATTTCAAAATGCATATAAATAAGAAATAACAAAAATATACAACTATTCATATTAACTTTAAAATTGCCCAAAAATTTATTTTTCAAATCAAAATCATTGGACTATTCAAAGCATTTGTAATATGCACAAGCAAGAATTTACCAAAACTATTTCAACCATCCAAAAACTAATTGAAAATTTTAAACAATTCAAGACAAAAAGACAATTTAAAACTAAATTACTAACTATTCACATATACATTTTAAAATAAAAATTTATTAAAGTAAACTGACAACTAAGAGACATATTTACAAGCAAAAATAAGCAACCAATCAAAAACAAACTATTCACATATTAACAATAGCCAACAATGTAACACCATTGCAAATCCCCAGCAACCGTGCCAAAAACTTGTTGATGGCCGAAAGTGGGTTAGGAATTTTTCTCAAAATAGAATTGGCGTTACAAGTATAGTTCCAAACCCAACAATTGACCATCAATCAAAGTTTAAATTAAGGAATTGTCACAATCAACACAAAATAACCAAGAGTATTTAAACTCCCGAATCGTTCTCCCTAGGAATCGCTATGAAGTGCTCAATTATTGGTTATGAGGGATTGGAAATTGTGATAGCAATTGGCAAGAAATGTAAATGACAATAAAATAAAGATGCATGCAAGGAATTAAAAAGAAAGCAATTAAAACAATGAAAATAGAATTCAAGTGGCAAAAAGGACTCTTGGTAGGGATTGGGGAATTAAGGATTCCTATCCTAGTTATGGACCACAAATATGGTAATTGCGTAGAATTAATCCCAATTAGTCTATCCTAACATCGAGGATAAATCAAAAGGGCATAATTGATCTCAATCCATAAGTCCTAGTCAACTCACTAATTAATTTAGTGAAAGACTAGTGTCAATAGAAACCAAACCAACTAACAATCCTAACATAATCTAGAATGGACATCCATAACTCAAATTCATCTAATTATCCAATTCCTAACCAAGAGTGTGAAAAACTATACAAAAACTATAAGAGACATTTTATCAAACACCGAACATGCATAAAATGAAAAATATCATAAATTGCAACAAAAATAAAATCTATTCTACCAATTGCATGACAATAATAATAGAAACTCAAACAAGCATTAAAGAAAGATAAAATATCAACATTGCATTAATGGAACCAAAATAAACAATTGTTTATAAACTAAAAGTGGCAAAATTGAGAAAATAACAAAAGAAACTAAGTGGATCAAGATAAGAAAGCATGAAAACATAAATAAAACTATACTAAAACATGAATTAAAGACTGAAATTAAAGAGAAATTAAGCTAGAAACCCTAAATTCAAGAGAGAAGGGGGAGCTTCTCTCTCTAGAAAAACTACCTAAAACATGTTAAAACCTAAACCTAAGTGCTCTTTTCTCACTTCTTCAACCCATACTGACCTTGGAAACCTGAAATCACTTAGCAAATACATCAAGGCATCAAATTAAATTAAAGTGAATAAAATTTAGCAATTAAAAGGTCTAAAAAGCATGCTTTTACTTTCAAGCCCAATTTAGAAAGAAATCATGAAACTATGCTATTTCAATAGATAAATGCAAGAAAAGATGATGAAATCCACCCAAATAGAGCAAATAAATATCATAATATATGGATTCATCACACCACTCCCATGTTGAGAATCTCTAGTTCTCATTCCATACGTGTTGTTATCTTTCCGATGTAGGTTGAGAAGTACCACACTGTGTATTCTAGAGACTCTGAGGAAGCGAAAAACTCTTGGGACTCAAGGTTGTATTTTGTGTTTGTCCTTCTCAGAGGTTGACTCGGAGAAACAGGTTGTCAGTTTTCTATTTTGGGTTACTTTGGGGTGTATATATATGTATATGTATACTCTGGTCGGTCTTTACTTCGTAGACCAAGCCTAGAGCTTGTTAATTTTATTTTTGGAACTCTGATCTTATATATATATTATCTTTTCTGTCCAATCTTACCCACCTTTCTAATTATACCCGATCGTGATTGTTGCGTTATTTTGCTTGTATTTCGTTCAATAACTTTTCTTCAAGGATCCTAGATAAACCTCCTTTTCAACTATATTATATATATGATTTTTACTTTTAGAGTCGTAATACCTTACCACCTCAGTTTTATGACTTAAACATAATATTAAGTGTGGTAGGATGTTACATTGTGGTATTAGAGCAGTTCGTTCCTATAGAGCCTGAGGGATGGACTGACTATACTTTTAAGCATACTCTGGGTGTGTGTACATGCTATTTAGGATGTCTGCTTGACATATATAGCATAAATATTCATGAGCATTACTTTTGGAGATTCGAAGCACTAGACTTTAGATATTAAGACTGATCACCTTAATATCAATTGTTCAGTGTGGACAAGACCCAAATGGTATCTCGTAAACATGAGTGAGGTAATACGGTTGATTCTATGGCAAATACTGTGCAAGCTTCTTCTAAAGGGATGGAGCGAACAAACTAGAAATAGTGATGGAGGTAATAATAGACCTGGTGGTAAAGACAACTAACGGAATTAGAACTCATGCAGCTGAAGTAAAGGTTGATGACGTCTAGTTAGTATGAGAAAGAGATTCAAACTGGTTTCCAGTTGAATGGATTAATGATTAATATCGTAATGATAAATGATCAGAGTGACGCAGCGAAAGCGGGTTAGACACCAATGTAGTGAGAAGTGTGCAGCCTTCAGATTCTAAAAATCGAATGTAGGTAATCGGATAAAGCTAGAAAAACTCTTGTAGTTGAACCTAAAGGCTGAGCCTGAGACCTCTTGATGAGCGGATAATTTATACGCTTTTTGGCATTATTTTTAGGTAGTTTTCAGTAGGTTATAGCTACTTTTTAAAATATTTTAATTAGTTTTTAGGCAAAAATAATATTTCTGGACTTTACTTGTGTATTTTTCTGTGATTTCAGGTATTTTTTGGCTAAAATTGAGGGAGCTGAGCAAAAATCTGATTTAGGCTGAAAAAGGACTGCTGATGCTGTTAGATTCTGACCTCCCTGCATTCGAAATAGATTTTTTAGAGCTATAGGAATCCAATTGGCGCGCTCTTAATTGGGTTGGAAAGTATACATCCAGGGCTTTCCAGCAATATATAATAGTTCATACTTTGCGCTAAAATAGACAACATAAACTGGCGTTGAACGCCAGTTCCATGTTGCAGTCTGGCGTTCAGCGCCAGAAACAGGTTGCAAGTTGGAGTTCAACGCCAGAAATAGGTTACAACCTGGCGTTCAACTCCAGAAACAGCCCAGGCATGTGAGAAGCTTAAGTCTCAGCCCCAGCACACACCATGTGGGCCCCAGAAGTGGATTTCTACACTATCCATCCTAGTTTACTCATTTTCTATAAACCTAGGTTACTAGTTTAGTATTTAAACAACTTTTAGAGATTTATTTTGAATCTCATGACAATTTTAGATCTGAATTTTATACTCTTTGACGGCATGAGTCTCTAAACTCCATTGTTGAGGGTGAGGAGCTCTGCAGCGTCTCGATGAATTAATGCAATTATTTCTGTTTTCCATTCAGACATGCTTGTTCCTATCTAAGATGTTCATTCGCGCTTCACTATGAAGAAGGTGATGATCCGTGACACTCATCACCTTCCTCAATCCATGAAAGTGTGCCTGACAACCACCTCCGTTCTACATCAGATTGAATGAGTATCTCTTAGATTCCTTAATCAGAATCTTCATGGTATAAGCTAGAATTGACGGCGGCATTCATGAGAATCCAGAAAGTCTAATCCTTGTCTGTGGTATTTCGAGTAGGATTCTGGGATTGAATGACTGTGACAAACTTCAAACTCGCGATTGTTGGGCGTGATGACAAACGCAAAAGAATCAATGGATTCTATTCCGACATGATCGAGAACCAACATATGATTAGCCGTGCTGTGACAGAGCATTTGGACCATTTTCACTGAGAGGATGGAAAGTAACCATTGACAACGGTGACACCCTACATACAGCTTGTCATGGAAGGAGCCTTGCATGTGTGAAAAGGAGTACAAGAGAAAAGCTAAAATAAAGAGGACAAAGCATCTCCAAAACTCCAACTTATTCTCCATTATTGCACAATAAGTATTTATTTTATGCCCTTTGACTTTTTACAATTAAAATGAAAGAATCCTATTGGCATCCTGACTAAGATCAACAAGATAACTATAGCTTGCTTCAAGCCAACAATCTCCGTGGGATTCGACCCTTATTCACGTAAGGTATTACTTGGACGACCCAGTGCACTTGCTGGTTAGTTGTGCGGATTGCAAAAGTGTGATTGCAATTTCGTGCACCAAGTTTTTGGCGCCGTTGCCGGGGATTGTTCGAGTTTGAACAACTAAAAGTTTATTTTGTTGCTTAGATTAGGAATAATTTATTTTTGTTGCTATAGAGTCATTAAATCTGAATCCTTTATTTTCTTTTCAAAAATATTATTTTTTCTTATTAATTTTTAATTTTTATGTGAGTTTAGTTTTATACTTTAAGTTTGGTGTCAATTGCATATTTCATATTTTCCTTTAAATTTTCGAATTTGTGTTCTTTATTTTTCCTTGTTCTTCAAATTGTTCTTGTCAAATTTTCTTGTTTTATCTTTGATTTTTCCTATTTTGTGTATTTTTCGTGTTTTTCTTGTGCTTTTTCAAAATATTAGTTTTCAAAAAATATATTTTTTATATACAATAATAAAACACGTTACATTTATAGCTCAGTTGGCTAGAGCGTTGGCTTATGTTCTTGGTAATTGGGTATCTTCCTTTTTAAATTTTTTTTTCAAAAATAATTTTTCTTTGATTAAATCTTGTGCCAAACTTTAAGTTTGGTGTTTTCTTGTTAATCTTTCTTTAATTTTCGAAAATTTTATTGTGATTTTCTAAAAATTTTAAGTTTGGTATTCTTTCTTTTGTTCTTGGTGTTCTTGTGATTCTTAAAGGTGTTCTTGAGTCTTCCTTGTGTTTTGATCTTAAAATTTTTAACTTTGGTGTTCCTTGGTGTTTTTCCTCCAAAATTTTCGAAAACAAGGAGCATTAGATCTAAAAATTTTAAGTCTTGTGTCTTTTGTGTGTTTTTCTCTTTCATCATAAAATTCAAAATTCAAAAAAATATCTTTTCTAACTATTTTTAAGCCATATTTTCGAATTTTTTTATAAAAATTCAGATTTCAATTTCAAAATTTTTCAAATCTTATCCTTTTAATTTTTTTAAAAATTTTTTTTTATCTTTTTCGAAAATATCCAAACCACTTTCTCTCTCCTCACTTTTTCGAAAATCTTCATAAAATATTTTTAAATTCTTTTTTTATTTTATTTTTATTTTTATTTATTTAATTTTATTGTAGTCTTTATTTTATTCTATTTTATTATTATTATTTTGAAATTTTTATATATAATAAAATATATAAAATAAATTCACATCATCTCCCTTTCTCCATCATGGACTTAAGTGGAAATGAACAGTCCAGAAGGACTTTGGGGTCATATGCTAACACCACTACTGCTTCATATGGGAGTAGTATCTGTATACCCTCCATCGGAGTCAGTAGTTTTGAGTTGAATTCTCAGCTCATTATCATGGTGAAGTAAAGTTGTCAGTATTCCGGTCTTCCACAGGAAGAACCTACAGAGTTTCTGGCATAGTTTTACAAATTACTGACACAGTACATGATAAGGAAGTAGATCAGGATGTCTACAGATTGTTACTGTTTTCATTTACTGTAAAAGACCAAGCTAAGAGGTGGTTAAATAACCAACCTAAGGACAGCATAAAGACATGGAAACAACTGTCAGAAAAATTCCTGAATCACTATTTTCCTCCAAAACGGATGACACAGTTAAGGCTGAGCATCCAAGGCTTCAAACAAGGAGATAATGAATCCCTTTATAATGCCTGGGAGAGATACAGAGAGATGCTAAGAAAATGCCCCTCTGAAATATTTTCAGAGTGGGTGCAGTTAGACATCTTCTATTATGGTCTTACAGAGAGAGCTCAGATTTCTCTAGACCACTCAGTTGGTGGATCTATACACATGAGAAAGACAATAGAAGAAGCTTAAGAGCTTATTGATACAGTTTCCAGAAATCAGCATCTATACCTAAGCAGTGAACCTTCCATCAATAAAGAGGCTAAAACAGTAACTGCTGAACTCAATCCTGCAGAACAAGTTACTGAATTCAATCAGCAACTGGATTTTCTAACAAAACAGCTAGCCAAATTCAAGGAGATACTACAAGAAACAAGAATGGCTAATATGAATATGGAAGTATAGTTGAAGCAAACAGAACAGCAGTTATCAAAACAAATAACAGAAGAGTGCCAAGCAGTTCAATTAAGAAGTGGGAAAATATTAAATACCTCACTTCAAGGTAGCAGGAAGCCAAGAAATGAGCAAACTACCCAAAATCCCTCTGAGGACAGTCAGAGCCCAGAGAGGAATAATTCTGGCGCTCAAACGCCAGAAAATGGGTGGGAAGCTGGCGTTGAACGCCCAACCTATGCTCAGTCCTGGCGTTCAACAACAGAAACAAGCAAGGAATTGGCGTTGAACGCCCAAAGGAAGCACAATTTCGGCGTTCAGACGCCAGAAACAGGTAAGGAGTTGGCGTCTAACGCCACTCCAACTTCCACCCCTGGCATTCAAACGCCAGTGGGAGATCAGACACATACAAGTGCTGATAGCAACCCCTCTAAAAAGGCTTCTCAACCCACATCTGTAGGTAATAAACCTGCAGCAACTAAAGTTGAAGAATACAAAGCCAAAATACCTTATCCTCAAAAACTCCGCCAAGCAGAACAGGATAAGCAATTTGCCCACTTTGCAGACTATCTCAGGACTCTTGAAATAAAGATTCCGTTTGCAGAGGCACTTGAGTAAATACCCTCTTATGCTAAGTTCATGAAAGAAATCTTAAGTCATAAGAAGGACTGGAGAGAAACTGAAAAAGTTTTCCTCACTGAAGAATGCAGTGCAGTCATTCTGAAAAGCTTCCCAAAAAAGCTTAAAGATCCCAGAAGCTTTATGATACCATGCACATTAGAGGGTACTTGTACCAAGCAAGCTCTATGTGACCTTGGGGCAAGTATCAACCTAATACCTGCATCTACTATCAGAAAGCTTGGTTTGACTGAAGAAGTCAAACCAACCCGGATATGTCTCCAACTTGCTGATGGCTCCATTAAATACCCATTAGGCGTGATTGAAGACATGATTGTGAAGGTTGGGCCATTTGCCTTTCCCACTGACTTTGTGGTGCTGGAAATGGAGGAGCACAAAAGTGCAACTCTCATTCTAGGAAGACCTTTCCTAGCAATTGGACGAACCCTCATTGACATTCAAAAAGGGGAATTAACCCTGAGAGTCAATGAGGATGAATTTAAGTTGAATGTTGTCAAAGCTATGCAGTATCCAGACACCCCAGACGACTTCATGAGCATTGATATTATTGACTCTCTGGTAAAAGAGGTCAATATGACTGAGAGCCTCGAATCAGAGCTAGAGGATATCTTTAAAGATGCTCAGCCTGATCTGGAGGAACCAGAGAGAATAATAGAACCTCTGAAAATCCATCAGGAAGAGGAAAAATCTCCCAAACCCGAGCTCAAACCATTACCACCATCCCTGAAATATGTATTTTTGGGAGAAGGTGATACCTTTCTTGTAATCATAAGCTCTACCTTAGAGCCACAGGAAGAGGAAGCACTAATTCAAGTACTAAGGACACACAAGACAGCTCTTGGGTGGTCCATCAGTGATCTTAAGGGCATTAGCCTATTGGAGGGTGATGCTAAGCCAGTGGTTCAACCACAGAGGCGGCTGAATCCAGCCATGAAGGAGGTGGTGCAGAAGGAGGTCACTAAATTACTACATGCTGGAATTATTTATCCTATTTCTGATAGCCCCTGGGTAAGCCCTGTCCAAGTCATCCCCAAAAAGGGAGGCATGACAGTGGTTCATAATGAAAAGAATGAACTGATTCCTACAAGAACAGTTACAGGTTGGCCTATGTGTATTGACTACAGAAGACTCAATACAACCACCAGAAAAGATCATTTTCCTTTACCATTCATAGACCGGATGCTAGAAAAACTAGTAGGTCATGATTACTACTGCTTTTTGGATGTATATTCAAGTTACAACCAGATTGCAGTAGATCCCCAGGATCAAGAGAAAACAGCATTCACATGTCCATCTGGTGTATTTGCATACAGAAGGATGCCATTTGGCCTGTGCAATGCACCTGCAATCTTTCAAAGGTGCATGCTCTCTATTTTCTCTGATATAGTGGAAAAATTTCTGGAAGTCTTCATGGATGACTTTTCAATATTTGGAGACTCATTCAGCTCCTGTCTTGACCATCTAGCACTTGTTCTAAAGAGGTGCCAAGAGACTAACCTGGTTTTAAACTGGGAAAAATATCACTTTATGGTAACTGAAGGAATTGTCCTTGGGCACAAAATTTCGAACAAGGGAATAGAGGTGGATCAAGCCAAGGTAGAAGTAATTGAAAAATTACCACCACCTACCAATGTTAAGGCAATCAGAAGCTTTCTGGGGCATGCAGGATTTTATAGGAGGTTTATGATGACATGTCATCATATACCTATTTTTCTATGCTTTTTCATACAAGAAATTGATGATTTGTACTTAAATATTGAATGCTTTTATACTTAATTGGTATATTTCCTTGATATTTTAATTTTATAAATCTTGTAGGAAATAAGAAGAAAAAGAAGCAAAGAAGCACAAAAAAAGGAGAAAAAAAGAGCTTTGGGACACACTTTGAAGTTGGAGCACACTTTGGAGCATTAGGCCACGCTTTTAAAAGCGTGGCCCATGACCAAATTAAAGGAGAATAGGCAATCAGCACACACTGCCCTGCTCTTGCCAAGGGCAGGGCAGAATCGTGATGCAAAGTGAGGTTGGAAGCAAGAATTTTCGCTAAGGTAAAATCTGGGCGCTCACAGCATGACCATGCCTCCTTCAAAGGGCTATAACTTGAGCTACAGATGTCCAATTGATGTGCTTCCAGTTGCGTTGGAAAGCTGACATTCAGAGCTTTCCAACGATATATAGCAATCCATATTTGACGTACAATTGAGACAGGAACAGAAGGCATCTTTAAGGGCCAAAAATAAGCGAAAATAAACCAATGTGCTTCCACCAAGGTTCGAAGCTGGAGCCTCACCCCAAAGCAAGTAGCGCTCATTTTTCTGCTCTGCCCTCTTGGAGAGCAGGGCAATGTCGTGCTCTTCATGAAAAATCAAGAAAAATTGCTCCCCCAAATGCTTTCATCAAGGTTCGAACACAAGACCTCCAAGGAAGCCAAGCCTTATGCGTGAATTAGGTGCCAAGGAAACCAAGGAAAAGGTGCAGCGTGTGCCTCCACCAAGTTTCAAACTTGGAACCTCACCTTTTGGCAACATTGCGCTGCCCTCCGCAAGGGCAGGGCAGCAATTCTTGGTGCATGGCACAAAAATTGGCACGGCCAGCTTGCACAATTGTCGCGCACCAAAGGAGTTTCGGCCAGCAACAAACGCGCACCATGGCAACTCTGCCCTGCCCACCACAAGGGCATGGCAGCATCCTGACGCACCAAGCACGCACGCAACGAGGGCCGCATGCACCATTTCCTGCTCTCCCCTCCACAAGGGCAGGGTAGCCTCCTGGGAGCAACATGGGCCAAAATTCAACCAAAATTTCATTTAAATTCAATTCCTCTCCAAATTGAATCAAGGCCAACCAAACCCATTTCTCCTCAAATCCAAAGCAAGCAAAGCCCACATCATCACTCAAAGGCACATGGATCAATTAAATTAGGATTTTCATTTTTGTAATTTGTTTTAATTTCATTTTCATTTTTCATTTTGTAAAGCCTATATAAAGGCATCAATTCCATCTCACTAGGAGGGAGGTTGGCTCTAATAGGAGCTCAATTAGAGAAAGGCTTGCTCCATTAGGGAGTAGTAGTAGAAGAGAGCTCACTTTTACATCTTAACTTGAATTGGAGAATTGAAGGAATTCTGTTTCAATTCTCACCTTGAATTCTCTCTTGTTCTTTTACTGCATAATTCAAAATTCATTTGCTGTTTTAAATCTTCTTCTTCTGCAAATTTAGCTTTTCTGTTTTGGATCTTGAATTGAGGTTGAAGAGCTCCATTGATTCAAATTCTGAGAATCATCTTCCACTCTTCCTCTCAATTGATCTAAGGATTGGGTTTTAATCTCCTCTGCTATTTTTAAACCTCATTTTCTTCTGCAATATATTTTCTGACTGAGCAAAGGAGAATTGATATCCAGATTTGCTTCCTGAGTTCTTTGCTCTTCTTGGATCCTCAAATTCTCTTTTAGATTTTACAATTGAGCTAAGTTTCTTTCTGTCTTGTTCTTCAAGCAATTTTTCATTTCTGTTTGAATCTGCTGCACTTACTTCATCTTTTACTTCTTAGCTTGATTGCACTTTACATTTTCTTGTTGAAGTTTTAATTCCCAGCACCCAATCCCTTTTACTTTTCATGCAATTTAATTATTCTGCAATTATTCTAAGTGCTGCTTATTGCTTTCCTTTAAATTTCCTGCACCCAATCCCCTTTACATTTGATGCAATTTACATTTCTTGTCATTTAAGAATCTGCCAATTTACTTTTCTTGCAATTTAAGTTTCAGCTCTTTTATTTTCTTGTTCTTTAAGTTTCAGTTACTTTACTTTTTGCACTTTAAATTTTCCTTGCTATTTACTTTCTGTTGGCTACATTTCACTCAATTCCACTTCAATGTTAGCTTGACTAAACTAATCACCCACTAAAGTTGCTTGATCCATCAATCCCTGTGGGATCGACCTCACTCTAAGTGAGTTATTACTACTTGATGCGACCCGGTACACTTGCTGGTTAGATCTATGTGTTTGGAAAATTCGTTTTCCGCAAAAACACCATCAAGTTTTTGGCGCCGTTGCCAGGGATTGATTAGATCAACAATGATTAAGTGGGTGAGAAGTCTAGATCAAGCATTTTCTTTGTTTTTGTTCTCTGTTCTAAGTTGAAACCAAGGTGTTTGAGTTATTGCCTCACTAAGAAATTCTGTCTCTATGACATGAATTTCAATTTCCATTGATGTTGCATTTTACAAAATACAAATGGAATTCAACTCATCTTATGGTCAAACAAAATTTTACGGGATATTGCCCACCATCACCACCCTCTAATGGTGGCTGGGAATATCACCAAGAATTAACAGAGTCTGAGCACTCCAATTCATGGAGATTTGCTTCACAGACACAAGATGAGCAAGAAAACCATATGGGATATTTCCCTCCACCACAAAATGATTCAAGTCATTATTCTAATGGTGGCTGGGAGTATCACCAAGGAATGAAAGAGCATTCACCCTCACGTCCCAATTTCTCATTTGAAAGTTCTTCATCACTAGATTATGCCTCAACACAAAGTTTCCTCCAAAATCCATACAAGTCATCCCATCAATCACACAACTCATTCCACACCCCTCAACACAGCTTCACCACAACATATCCACGTCACCAAAATTACTCTCAACCTTCATCTCTTGAACCACCAGATGAGGATTACCTTCAAGCCATTGAAATACATAGAAAACTCATGGAAAGATACACACAACCCCAATCCTGGAAAGAAATCATCCTCAAGAAGATGAATGAGCCCTTAGAGCAAATAAGGAGGAACTTAGAACCATCAAACAGAGAGGATGAAGACCAATTTGTGGGTGAGGAAATGGAAAAGCAAGATGAGGAAGCCTCTGTGGCAAGTGAAATTTCAGTGAAAAAGGAAGATGTGGTGGAAGTATTTGGACATGAGCCAAGGATTCTACATTCACAAGAGCCACTTGAGGTGACAATGAAACACAAAGATTCCCTCCCAGAGGCATTAATGGAAGATCATGAAGAAGAAAGGGAGGAAGACATTCAAGAGAAGTCACACTCAACTGAAGTAGAGAAGTACATGAAGGGAAAGCTCATGGAACCACCAATGCAAGAGGCTCTTGATAAAGAAATCACTCCAACAATTACACAGCAACCAAAACTTGGATTCAAGGAAGTGAAGGCAATTAACAAAAGCACCAAGAAGAGGATTGTGACCAATATATCAAGGACAACATTCAAGAAAAGGTCAACTGCAAACAATCCTCCCCCTGATCAAGCAAGCAAGCTCAACCAAGCCAATTTCAAAAGAAAGCTTGCTGAGAGGAAACCAAGAAAGGGGACAATAGCTGAAACTTCTCATCCCTTGAGGTCATTCCTCTTAACAAACTGGAAGAAGAGGAAGAAAGTGAAGAGCAACATGTCAAGCTAATGACACTAAAAGAGCACTTGTTGGGAGGTAACCCAACCATAGGTATAATTTCTCTTCTCTACTTTGTTTTCGTTCTTTGCTTTGTTTAAATTCAATAAATTGGCATATGGTTACATTCTAAGTTTGGTGTTGTCTTGCAACAACTTGTTTTTAATCTTTTTGGATGATTGCATCAAATCAAAAATGGAAGTGACACACTAAGATTCTAAGTTTGGTGTGCCACTTAATTCTCTATGCAATTCATTAAGCAACACCACTTGTCTGCATAATCATAAGGCCTTTGAAGTGTTGTTTTTCTTTTGGTTTGACACTTTATTATTCTGTTTACTTTAGTTATTTCTTTATTTTTAATACTTCCACTTATTTTGCTTCTTGACTGTTTTTGTTAATACATCACCAAGAGATCCTTATTCATGACATATTCTTGGCTTGGTGATTGTATTTAACATATAACAGTTTCTTTTGTTTAGTTTTAATTCAAATAAATTGACATATGGTCGTATTCTAAGTTTGGTGTTGCTATGCAACAAAATTTGATTCCAATCCTTACAAGATACTTGCATCAATTCCAAGTGAAAGTGTCACACTAAGTTTGGTGTGCCACTTATATTTTTTTTTATGCAATGTATCATGCACACCATCTTATGTTTGCAATCATAATGTTTTTGTTTCTCTGTGCCTTGATTGTTATCCTCAATTTTGCTTGCTTGAAACACATGTACTACTAACATTTCATTGTGTAAGACATTCATGATCCATCTTAGCCCCATAGCCATTGTTCTAATTATTGCTTGAGGATGAACAAGCATTCTGAGTTTGGTATGGGAAGGAGGAAAATGGGAGAAAAATGACAACAATAGAGAAGATGAACTACAAGGTTGTAAAGTTCCTTTTCCTCTCATTTGTTTCATAAATTGCATGATTGTCTTTACCTTCTCTGTATACATGTGTGTATGAATAAGCATAGCTTGAATTTTGATTTATAATATGTTGCTGTGGCATTATAACTACCAACTTGAGCTTTGTGAATTCAAAAGCAATAAAGCATCATGATCATAAACAAACAAGGCATTAAAGAAGATTTTAGCATGTGCATACAAGTATTGGAAAGCTAGTATGATTGATTGTTGCTCAATTGCATTGGATTTTATTTAATTAAAGTTTTTATCTAGGACATTTTGTGAAATCTTTTGAAATCATGAAAACCTTGAAGAAGCAAATACAATTAAAGCAAGAAAAGAAAAAGGGAAAGAATGAGAAAGCTGAAGGCTCTGAGTACCAATGGCAATTTATTTGTTAAGTGCTTGTGGTGTTTATGTATCAAGCCAAATGCTTGAAAACAAAACACTTAGAAGTCAAGGCTAGGCTCAAGTGCAAAAGCACTCCCTCAAAGCTCAAGGCTCTGAGCATCAATGATTAGAGAGTTAAGAAAAGAAACAAATGAGCTTAGTGAAGTCCTCTAATTAAATGCTTGTGGTGCTTATGTATCAAGTGGTAATACTTGAAAACAAAGCATTTAGAAGTCGTAGCTTTGTTATTAACTCATGGGGCAAAGCACCCAAAAGGAGAAGCTAAAAAAAAATCAAAAGCTTGTTTCAAGGAAGAATTATAAGAAAAAGATTTCATAAATTGAGCTAGATGGAAGCATCAATCATTTACATTTCTTTTGTGATTGAAGCATGCATAAAAAACTAGCTTACCATGAACATTGAGTTGCTATTCTTCTTACCTTGGATTGTCAATCTTTATTAGATGATTCTTTTCTTGCTTGGGGACAAGCAAGGTTTAAGTTTGGTGTTGTGATGACATGTCATCATATACCTATTTTTCTATGCTTTTTCATACAAGAAATTGATGATTTGTGCTTAAATATTGAATGCTTTTATACTTAATTGGTATATTTCCTTGATCTTTTAATTTTATAAATCTTGTAGGAAATAAGAAGAAAAAGAAGCAAAGAAGCACAAAAAAAGGAGAAAAAAAGAGCTTTGGGACACACTTTGAAGTTGGAGCACACTTTGGAGCCTTAGGCCACGCTTTTAAAAGCGTGGCCCATGACCAAATTAAAGGAGAATAGGCAATCAGCACACACTGCCCTGCTCTTGCCAAGGGCAGGGCAGAATCGTGATGCAAAGTGAGGTTGGAAGCAAGAATTTTCGCTAAGGTAAAATCTGGGCGCTCACAGCATGACCATGCCTCCTTCAAAGGGCTATAACTTAAGCTACAGATGTCCAATTGATGTGCTTCCAGTTGCGTTGGAAAGCTGACATTCAGAGCTTTCCAACGATATATAGCAATCCATATTTGCCGTACAATTGAGGCAGGAACGGAAGGCATCTTTAAGAGCCAAAAATAAGTAAAAATAAACCAATGTGCTTCCACCAAGGTTCGAAGCTAGAGCCTCACCCCAAAGCAAGTAGCGCTCATTTTTCTGCTCTGCCCTCTTGGAGAGCAGGGCAATGTCGTGCTCTTCATGAAAAATCAAGAAAAATTGCTCCCCCAAATGCTTTCACCAAGGTTCGAACACAAGACCTCCAAGGAAGCCAAGCCTTATGCGTGAATTAGGTGCCAAGGAAACCAAGGAAAAGGAGCAGCGTGTGCCTCCACCAAGTTTCAAACTTGGAACCTCACCTTTTGGCAACATTGCCCTGCCCTCCGCAAGGGCAGGGCAGCAATTCTTGGTGCATGGCACAAAAATTGGCACGGCCAGCTTGCACAATTGTCGCGCACCAAAGGAGTTTCGGCCAGCAATATTTCCCACTTTTACCAACACATTCTCCACAACTCCCAGTGCTTGCTTAGTGGATTTGTCAGCCATTTGGAGAACTATTCGTGTGAACTTCAGCTCAGAAATTTTAAGTTTCTTCATTAGAGACAAAGGCATCAAGTTTATGCTTGCACCGAGGTCACAGAATGACTTCTCAATTGTTATGTTTCCTATGGTGCAAGGTATGTAAAAACTCCCAGGATCATCTTTCTTCTCTGGCAACTCTCTTTGGAGGATAGCACTACATTCCTTTGTCATCTCAACAATCTGTCCTTCCTTTAGGGATCTTTTCTTTGTCAATACTTCCTTCATGAATTTGGCATATAGTGGCATCTGTTCAAGTGCTTCCAAGAAAGGAATATTGATGCTGAGTGTCTTGAATTTGTCCAGAAATTTTGAGTATTGCTTATCCTCATTTTCTTTTTTAAACCTCTGAGGGTATGGAAGTTTGGGGACATAAGGATTCACTCCTTCTCTCTTCTCTTGTAGTTGTGATTCAAGGGTGTTCTTGTATCCCTTTGAAATTTGTACATTTTTGGTTTTTTGATCCTCTTTACTTTTCCCCTCTGTCTCTTCTTGTGGAACTTCTCTGTTGTGTTTGTCCTAATTGATGGCTTCCTTCTTCATAGTCTTCTCACTTCCCACTGTGATTGCTTTGCATTCCTCCCATTTTGTGGCTTTTCCTTTGTCCCTTGGGTGTTCTTCAGTGACATTGGGGAAAGCATTAGCTCTCTTCTCATCCATTTCTGAAATTTGCTTAGCCATTTGCCCCATGTGTCTCTCAAGGTTTCTGATTGAGGTCTCTTGGTTTTTGAATGCCAGGGTCTGATCTTTCCTTGCAGCTTCCTGATCTTGTCTTGCCATCTCTTGATTTTTCATGAGTTTCTCCATCATTTTCTCTAGACTTGAGATTCTTTGAGAGTCTGGATTTGGTTGTGGTTGTGTGAAATAAGATGGTTGTTGTTGGAAGTTGTTTGAATTAATTGTGGGGGTACTTTGTGGGTGGGATGTGGATGTGGAAAAGTTATTCTGGTGGTTTTGTAAGTTATTATGGGGTTGGTGATATGTGTTTTGTGAATTTTTGAATTGGTTAGTATTATTGGATGAATGGTTATGGTTGCTTGTGTTGCTGAGGCTGCCAGAGTTGAAGTCCCTTTGTCCTTGATTCTGATGCTCACCCCACCTTGAATTAGAATGAGTCTTCCAAGGTGTCTTGTGTGCATCACCATGAAAATTGTGTTGAAATGAACTTGAAGTGTTGTTCATGCATTGCACCTGCTCAGGGCTTTGTTGCTCAAAATTGAATGTCCCAAAACTTTCTTCAGATAGATTCCACCCATGTGAGGTTTGAGATTGGTGTTGTGTGTTTACTGCAACACCTTGCAGTCCATCAATTTTCTTGGCCATCATTTCTATTTGTTGCTGAAGCTGTTGATGCATCTGTTTGTTTTGTGCCAAGAGAACGTCAACACCTTCAAGCTCCAGCACATCCCTTCTCTGGGCTGGTTGGCGTTGTCTTTGATGAGCAAAGAAATATTGATTGTTTGCCACCATCTCTATGAGGTTTTGTGCTTCCTCTGCTGTCTTCATTAGCTGCAATGAGCCTCCTGCTGAATGATCTAATGCTTCTTGAGCTTTCTGGGTTAACCTTTCATAGAAGTTTTGGAGTCTATCCCACTCACTAAACATTTCTGGGGGACATTTCCTGATTAAGGCCTTGTATCTCTCCCAGGCATCATACAACGACTCTCCATCCATTTGAATGAATGTTTGCACCTCTGTTTTCAGCTTGATAATCCTTTGGGGAGGATAGAACTTGGCTAGGAATTTGCTCACTAAGTCTTCCTAATTATTGATGCTTTCTTTGGGAAATGTCTCTAGCCATTGAGTGGCCTTATCCTTCAGAGAGAATGGAAACAGCAGTAGCTTGTAGATGTCTGGATGCACACCACTTGTTTTGACAGTTTCACAAATCCTGAGGAAGATGGATAAGTGTTGGTTTGGATCTTCAAGTAGACTTCCTCCATAGGAGCAATTGTTCTGCACCAGAGTGATAAGTTGAGGCTTCAACTCAAAATTATTTGCATGAACGTTGGGAGTGAGTATGCTACTCCCGCAGTTTCTTGCATTGGGGATAGTGTAAGAGGCCAACACCCTTCTTGCAGGCTGGGTATTGTTGCTCACTCCCTCTTCACGCACCTCAGCATCCATGACTTGCAAGAATCACAAACAAACCAAATGAAACATGGACATTCTAATGCTAGAATGTGGTTAGAGGGTTAGGTGACACAATGTGTCAAACAGTTAATGTGCTTAGTTAAAAAGAAAAAAATGCTTAATCTAGACCACCACCTTACTTAATCATTGTCAATCTAATTCAATCCCCGGCAACGGCGCCAAAAACTTGATGTGCGGAAAACGATCCGACACAAAACTCACCGGCAAGTGTACCGGGTCGCATCAAGTAATAATAACTCACATGAGTGAGGTCGATCCCACAGGGATTGAAGGATTGAGCAATTTTAGTTTAGTGGTTGATTTAGTCAAGCGAATCAAGTATTGGTTGAGTGTTTTGTATCCAACAGCAATTAAACAACAGGAAATGTAAAGGGGGAAGGGAAGAATTGCAGAAATTAAAAGGAACTGAAAGTAGAAGGACTGAATCTTAAAGAACAAGAAATTAAATGACTGAAACTTAAAGTGCAAGAAATGTAAATTGCAGTAACTTAAAGTGCAAGAAATATAAATTGCTTGAATGAAAAAGGGATTTGAGGATTGGGATTTCAGAATTTAAGCAATGGAAATTAAAGTGCAGCAGGTAATAAACCAGAAGATGAATTAGAAATACTTAAAATTCAAACAGAGAATGGAAAGGGATTGCAGCAGAGGTTCACAGAAGAACCAAAAGGAAAATGTGATCTCAGGACTCCAGAGACTAGATAGCAAAGTCTAGATCTCAATTGCCTTCCCAGATCCAAATTCCCAAAGCAATTAACAAGAAATTGAAGAAGAAGCAGTAAAGGGAATGTATCTGAACTCAATTATGCAGAAGAGAAATTAAAGAGCTCTTGAGTGGAGATTGAGACAGAATTTCCTCAATTCTTAACACCCAAGACTCAAACAAGAAAAATAAAAATGCTCAAACAAGAACCAGGAAGAAGAGAGATCAATTCTCCTCCCCAATTCTCTGAAATCTCAGTTCCTAACTCTCAATGAAATCTCCAAAACTCAAAAGAAGGTTCCAAATTCAAAAGTAAAATAAAAGGTCCTAATTACATCAAACTATCTCCTATTTATACACTTTCTATTCTTGGATTTCGGAATTTGGATGGGCTTTTGATTTGGTGAAGAAATGAATTTTATTGGATTTTTAATCCAATTTCAACCCAAGAATATTTGTTTCCAGGAGGCTGCCCTGCCATTGTGGAGGGCAGGGCAGAAAATGATGCATCTGGCCCATTGGTGCGTGCGTGTGATGCGTTGGTGCATGTGTGTGATGCGTTGGTGCATGCAGGACGCTGCCCTGCCCTTGCGGAGGGCAGGGCAGAACTTTTTGGCGCGCCAGAATGGTGCCCGTGCGTGCTGCTGCTGCCGAGTGATGCCTGTGCGCCAGAATGATGCTGCCGAGCCTTCCCTTGGTGCACCAGAATGGTGCGTGTGTGTGCATCACCAAAATGCTGCCCTGCCCTTGCGGAGGGCAGGGCAATGTTTCCAAACTGAAGTCCTGTGTTCGATCCTTGTGTGACGCGCACGCTACCTCTTTTCTTTGATTTTCTTGGCACCAAAGTAAGGCTTAGTTTCTTGTCTCCTCATGGTTCCGTGTTCGATCCTTGTGGCAAGCAATGGTGAACTTTTTCTTTGAATTTCTCCCCTTGGTGAGCCCGATACTGCCCTTGAGGAGGGCAGGGCAATGTTTTTACTTTCCTTGATCCAAGGCACAGATTTGTGCTCTGCCCTTGTCGTGGGCAGGGCAGCGTTGCCTTCTCAAGCCTTGTTTCCTTATGTTGCCCTCCTAGAGGGCAGTGTGCCCTTGTGGAGGGCAATGCTTGCTTCCTCCTTTTATGCGCCACACTTGTTCTCTCTTGGGCCACGCTTTCTTAAGCCATGCTTTCCTTTTTTCTTCTTTTCTTCACCTACAATAAACCAAAACAACCACTCCAAGTATCACTAAATTCATAAGGCTTATAAATCAATTAAAAATCAATTAAATTCAGCTTAAACCTCATGAGTTAACATTAATTTCATGGTGGTTGTTTGATTTAAAGAAGTTATGCATTTTCACTCCAAATCACTTACTTAGGATGCAAGAAAGTGCATAAATGCTAATAAAACAAGTGAAATTAGCTTGAAAAATGGGTATATGATGACCAGTCATCACAACACCAAACTTAAATCTTGCTTGTCTCCAAGCAAGCATCAAAACTTAAGAGAAAATGAAATGAACAAGAAAAGAATCATATCCTTATTAGGCATATAGCAGAATGTGATTCATGGGGTTTTTATGCAGATAATGACAACTCAATTATTGTTGCTGTTACATAATATACATTCTTCCTCAAATGCTTGCTAAAAACTTGCTATTATAAGGTTTATTCTTTCTTTGCTCCCTTGCTAACTTTTCTTTTCTCATGTTGCTTATCAAGCTTATTATTCTTGAAGGCTTGGTGTCTAATGTTGTAGTAGTAGCCTTTGGCTTTATTTTTCACTCAACATCTTCCACCACAGACACATGGCTCACTACTTCTTCCTAGGATCATTGATGCCCAGCATCTCTTTGGATAACTAAATGTTCTGTATCTAGGTTGCTCTTTATTGTGGACTTTCAATTGGTCATCCCAAATCAGTTGATCTAAGTGACCGGGTTTTAAAATACCCCTTAGAATTTACTTATCCAAGCATATCCTAGTACAAGAACACCACAGGCATGTGTCCTAGGGTCCAAGCTATTGGTGTCCAGCCTTTATTCTTTGTTTTTCTTGCCACATTGGCTTTTTCTTCTTCCTTTTCTCTTTGTTTTGATTTTGTTCTCAAGGGATTTTTCTTTATTGATAGGAACCTTTATACCAGCAAGCTAGATCACACTTCAATGAAAATGACATCATGCAGCAATTATTTTATGAGTTATACATTTAATCAAACATATATACCACCATTAGCTTCCATTCTACTTATGCAACATTGGATATTTACTTTTCAATTCAAACAAAATCTCTTTTATTCAAGCATATGGGAAACAAAACAAAATTCAAAGCTAAGTGATGGATGACAAGCATTATGCAGATCAGCATACTTAACAAACAATTCCACTTGCAACTAGATAAACACTTTAGCAAGATATATAAGGGTTCCCAGATTCAAAACAATTTACAGCAGCAAGGATTAAGTTTAGATACAACCTTTGAAGTTGCAGCCCTTTGATTCTTCCTTCTATTGTGTTTTCTTTGAGTTAAGATGCACAGTATCTTCAATGGTTGACTAATGTCCTACATAATTCTCAAAGGTTGCTTGCTTCACAAGCCTTTGTGCATTTGGTTAGTCTAAAAATGATTATGGCTTTTTGAACTTACTTTGGTGTGTGAACACCAAACTTAGTTCCTTGCCATTCTTTCTGATGCAACAAGTTAACCATATGTGAAACCTTGTGTCCTTGCTAAAGGTTATGGAATTAAAGCTAAAAAGTAGTTAAATAGTTGAATAATTCATCTGATTGCTTGGAGCTAGCCTTGTGCAGGAAGTGAGAATGTTCTTTTAAATGAGATTTTGGTGGAACACCAAACTTAGAATCCTTCATTCTCACTTGAATTGTTTTGGTGTGCAACACCAAACTTAGCTCCTTGCAATGCATACCAATTATTCAACATTTTTATTCAAAAAGCTATGAAAAGAAAACTACCTCAGGTTGGGTTGCCTCCCAACAAGCGCTTCTTTATTGTCATTAGCTTGACATCCTCCATTCTTTGATCATGGAGGCTGAAAATCATAGTGCCTCAGCTTTTCACCTCTTATTGTGAACTTCCTTCCAGTCTCCTCTTTGATGATCTCTAGGTGTTCAAGTGAAAGGACCCGGTTCATAGTGTAGTATTCAGATAATTGTGGAGACACCTTCATTGGTTGGGTGTTTAACACCACTTTATCCCCTGGTGAAAAGCCTTCAGTAGGGATCTTCTTATTTCTCCACCTTCTTGGCCTCTTCTTCTTTTCTTTCTCAAGAGATACTCCCTGCCTTGGTGGTTCTTTATCTAGGATGCTGAATTTCTCATCTGGAGGTTTTGGATCTAGTTCCTCCTTGACTTCTTTGGTTTGTTGCACCATTTCTACTGCTTTTAAGCATGGATTTAAGAGTCTTGGAGTTAACTCATTGACTGCCTCCTTCAAACTTTGATCTCTGGCCTTATCCTTCATAAAATCTTCTTCTTGAATGGGTTCATGCAAGATTTTAAAAACATGGAATGCTAGATGCTCATCATGCACTCTCAGCAACAATTCCCCTTTTTCCACATCTATCAATGCTCTGCCCGTAGCTAGGAAAGGCCTTCCCAGGATGATAGGAGTGTCAGGGTCCTCTTCTATATCTGAGATAACAAAGTCAGCAGGGAGAAAGAATTTTCCCACCTTTACCAACACATTCTCCACAACTCCCAGTGCTTGCTTAGTGGATTTGTCAGCCATTTGGAGAACTATTCGTGTGGACTTCAGCTCAGAAATTTTAAGTTTCCTCATTAGAGACAAAGGCATCAAGTTTATGCTTGCACCGAGGTCACAGAATGACTTCTCAATTGTTATGTTTCCTATGGTGCAAGGTATGTAAAAACTCCCAGGATCATCTTTCTTCTCTGGCAACTCTCTTTGGAGGATAGCACTACATTCCTTTGTCATCTCAACAATCTGTCCTTCCTTCAGGGATCTTTTCCTTGTCAATACTTTCTTCATGAATTTGGCATATAGTGGCATCTGTTCAAGTGCTTCCAAGAAAGGAATATTGATGCTGAGTGTCTTGAATTTGTCCAGAAATTTTGAGTATTGCTTATCCTCATTTTCTTTTTTAAACCTCTGAGGGTATGGAAGTTTGGGGACATAAGGATTCACTCCTTCTCTCTTCTCTTGTAGTTGTGATTCAAGGGTGTTCTTGTATCCCTTTGAAATTTGTACATTTTTGGTTTCTTGATCCTCTTTACTTTTCCCCTCTGTCTCTTCTTATGGAACTTCTCTGTTGTGTTTGTCCTGATTGATGGCTTCCTTCTTCATAGTCTTCTCACTTCCCACTGTGATTGCTTTGCACTCCTCCCATTTTGTGGCTTTTCCTTTGTCCCTTGGGTGTTCTTCAGTGACATTGGGGAAAGCATTCGCTCTCTTCTCATCCATTTCTGAAATTTGCTTAGCCATTTGCCCCATGTGTCTCTCAAGGTTTCTGATTGAGGTCTCTTGGTTTTTGAATGCCAGGGTCTGATCTTTCCTTGCAGCTTCCTGATCTTGTCTTGCCATCTCTTGATTTTTCATGAGTTTCTCCATCATTTTCTCTAGACTTGAGATTCTTTGAGAGTCTGGATTTGGTTGTGGTTGTGTGAAATGAGATGGTTGTTGTTGGAAGTTGTTTGAATTAATTGTGGGGGTACTTTGTGGGTGGGATGTGGATGTGGAAAAGTTATTCTGGTGGTTTTGTGAGTTATTATGGGGTTGGTGATATGTGTTTTGTGAATTTTTGAATTGGTTAGTATTATTGGATGAATGGTTATGGCTGCTTGTGTTGCTGAGGCTGCCAGAGTTGAAGTCCCTTTGTCCTTGATTCTGATGCTCACCCCACCTTGAATTAGAATGAGTCTTCCAAGGTGTCTTGTGTGCATCACCATGAAAATTGTGTTGAAATGAACTTGAAGTGTTGTTCATGCATTGCACCTGCTCAGGGCTTTGTTGCTCAAAATTGAATGTTCCAAACCTTTCTTCAGATAGATTCCACCCATGTGAGGTTTGAGATTGGTGTTGTGTGTTTACTGCAACACCTTGCAGTCCATCAATTTTCTTGGCCATCATTTCTATTTGTTGCTGAAGCTGTTGATGCATCTGTTTGTTTTGTGCCAAGAGAATGTCAACACCTTCAAGCTCCAGCACATCCCTTCTCTGGGCTGGTTGGCGTTGTCTTTGATGAGCAAAGAAATATTGATTGTTTGCCACCATCTCTATAAGGTTTTGGGCTTCCTCTGCTGTCTTCATTAGCTGCAATGAGCCTCCTGCTGAATGATCTAATGCTTCTTGAGCTTTCTGGGTTAACCCTTCATAGAAGTTTTGGAGTCTATCCCACTCGCTAAACATTTCTGGGGGACATTTCCTGATTAAGGCCTTGTATCTCTCCCAGGCATCATACAGTGACTCTCCATCCATTTGAATGAATGTTTGCACCTCTGTTTTCAGCTTGATAATCCTTTGGGGAGGATAGAACTTGGCTAGGAATTTGCTCACTAAGTCTTCCCAATTATTGATGCTTTCTTTGGGAAATGTCTCTAGCCATTGAGTGGCCTTATCCTTCAGAGAGAATGGAAACAGCAGTAGCTTGTAGATGTCTGGATGCACACCACTTGTTTTGACAGTTTCACAAATCCTGAGGAAGATGGATAAGTGTTGGTTTGGATCTTCAAGTGGACTTCCTCCATAGGAGCAATTGTTCTGCACCAGAGTGATAAGTTGAGGCTTCAACTCAAAATTATTTGCATGAACGTTGGGAGTGAGTATGCTACTCCCGCAGTTTCTTGCATTGGGGATAGTGTAAGAGGCCAACACCCTTCTTGCAGGCTGGGTATTGTTGCTCACTCCCTCTTCACGCACCTCAGCATCCATGACTTGCAAGAATCACAAACAAACCAAATGAAACATGGACATTCTAATGCTAGAATGTGGTTAGAGGGTTAGGTGACACAATGTGTCAAACAGTTAATGTGCTTAGTTAAAAAGAAAAAAATGCTTAATCTAGACCACCACCTTACTTAATCATTGTCAATCTAATTCAATCCCCGGCAACGGCGCCAAAAACTTGATGTGCGGAAAACGATCCGACACAAAACTCACCGGCAAGTGTACCGGGTCGCATCAAGTAATAATAACTCACATGAGTGAGGTCGATCCCACAGGGATTGAAGGATTGAGCAATTTTAGTTTAGTGGTTGATTTAGTCAAGCGAATCAAGTATTGGTTGAGTGTTTTGTATCCAACAGCAATTAAACAACAGGAAATGTAAAGGGGGAAGGGAAGAATTACAGAAATTAAAAGGAACTGAAAGTAGAAGGACTGAATCTTAAAGAACAAGAAATTAAATGACTGAAACTTAAAGTGCAAGAAATGTAAATTGCAGTAACTTAAAGTGCAAGAAATATAAATTGCTTGAATGAAAAAGGGATTTGAGGATTGGGATTTCAGAATTTAAGCAATGGAAATTAAAGTGCAGCAGGTAATAAACCAGAAGATGAATTAGAAATACTTAAAATTCAAACAGAGAATGGAAAGGGATTGTAGCAGAGGTTCACAGAAGAACCAAAAGGAAAATGTGATCTCAGGACTCCAGAGACTAGATAGCAAAGTCTAGATCTCAATTGCCTTCCCAGATCCAAATTCCCAAAGCAATTAACAAGAAATTGAAGAAGAAGCAGTAAAGGGAATGTATCTGAACTCAATTATGCAGAAGAGAAATTAAAGAGCTCTTGAGTGGAGATTGAGACAGAATTTCCTCAATTCTTAACACCCAAGACTCAAACAAGAAAAATAAAAATGCTCAAACAAGAACCAGGAAGAAGAGAGATCAATTCTCCTCCCCAATTCTCTGAAATCTCAGTTCCTAACTCTCAATGAAATCTCCAAAACTCAAAAGAAGGTTCCAAATTCAAAAGTAAAATAAAAGGTCCTAATTACATCAAACTATCTCCTATTTATACACTTTCTATTCTTGGATTTCGGAATTTGGATGGGCTTTTGATTTGGTGAAGAAATGAATTTTATTTGATTTTTAATCCAATTTCAACCCAAGAATATTTGTTTCCAGGAGGCTGCCCTGCCATTGTGGAGGGCAGGGCAGAAAATGATGCATCTGGCCCATTGGTGCGTGCGTGTGATGCGTTGGTGCGTGCGTGTGATGCGTTGGTGCATGCAGGACGCTGCCCTGCCCTTGCGGAGGGCAGGGCAGAACTTTTTGGCGCGCCAGAATGGTGCCCGTGCGTGCTGCTGCTGCCGAGTGATGCCTGTGCGCCAGAATGATGCTGCCGAGCCTTCCCTTGGTGCACCAGAATGGTGCGTGTGTGTGCATCACCAAAATGCTGCCCTGCCCTTGCGGAGGGCAGGGCAATGTTTCCAAACTGAAGTCCCGTGTTCGATCCTTGTGTGACGCGCACGCTACCTCTTTTCTTTGATTTTCTTGGCACCAAAGTAAGGCTTAGTTTCTTGTCTCCTCATGGTTCCGTGTTCGATCCTTGTGGCAAGCAATGGTGAACTTTTTCTTTGAATTTCTCCCCTTGGTGAGCCCTATACTGCCCTTGAGGAGGGCAGGGCAATGTTTTTACTTTCCTTGATCCAAGGCACAGATTTGTGCTCTGCCCTTGTCGTGGGCAGGGCAGCGTTGCCTTCTCAAGCCTTGTTTCCTTATGTTGCCCTCCTAGAGGGCAGTGTGCCCTTGTGGAGGGCAATGCTTGCTTCCTCCTTTTATGCGCCACACTTGTTCTCTCTTGGGCCACGCTTTCTTAAGCCACGCTTTCCTTTTTTCTTCTTTTCTTCACCTACAATAAACCAAAACAACCACTCCAAGTATCACTAAATTCATAAGGCTTATAAATCAATTAAAAATCAATTAAATTCAGCTTAAACCTCATGAGTTAACATTAATTTCATGGTGGTTGTTTGATTTAAAGAAGTTATGCATTTTCACTCCAAATCACTTACTTAGGATGCAAGAAAGTGCATAAATGCTAATAAAACAAGTGAAATTAGCTTGAAAAATGGGTATATGATGACCAGTCATCAGTTTATAAAAGATTTTTCAAAAATTGTAAAACCTCTGAGTAATCTGCTAGCTGCTGACACGCCATTTATCATTGATAAGGAGTGTCTGCAGGCGTTTGAGACTCTGAAAGCTAAGCTGGTCACAGCACCAATCATCTCTGCACCAGACTGGACATTACCATTTGAATTAATGTGTGATGCCAGTGATCATGCCATTGGTGTAGTGTTGGGACAGAGGCATGACAAGTTTCTGCACGTCATTTATTATGCCAGCCGTGTTCTAAATGATGCGCAGAAGAACTACACAACCACAGAAAAGGAATTGCTTGCAGTTGTTTACGCCATTGACAAGTTTAGATCCTATTTAGTAGGATCAAAAGTGATTGTGTACACAAACCATGCTGCTCTTAAATATATACTCACAAAGTAGGATTCAAAACCCAGGCTCATAAGATGGGTGTTGCTTCTGCAAGAGTTTGATATAGAAATAAGAGACAAAAAAGGAAGAGAGAACCAAGTAGCAGATCACCTGTCCCGAATAGAACCAGTAGAAGGGACGTCCCTTCCTCTTACTGAGATCTCTGAAACATTTCGGGATGAGCAACTTTTTGCCATTCAGGAAGCACCATAGTTTGCAAAGCTTCATGATAGTGACTCTGACAAAAAGTTCATTGTTAATGGGCAAAGAGTCAAGCATTATCTTGAAGGCAATTTTGAGCAAGAATGCTCAAAACTGAGACTTAATTAAAGCTCAGTAATAGTCCAGCTAAAGACAATAAAGAAGCGCTTATTGGGAGGCAACCCAATTCTTATTTATCTAATTCTATTTTTATTTTATTGTTCTTTTATATTTTATCAGGTTCATGATCATGTGGAGTCACAAAACAAATACAAAAATTAAAAACAGAATCAAAAATAGCAGAAGAAACAGCACACCCTGGAGGAAGAGCTTACTGGCGTTTAAACGCTAGTAAGGAGCATCTGGCTGGCGTTCAACGCCAGAACAGAGCATGGATCTGGCATTGAACGCCAGAAACATGCAGCAATCTGGCGTTTAAACGCTAGGAATGCACACTGAGGAAAGCTGGCGTTCAATGCCAGAAACATGCTACAGACTGGCGTTGAACGCCCAAAACAAGCATAGAGCTGGCGTTTAACGCTAGAAACAAGCATAAATCTGGTCTTAAACGCCAGGATTGCATGCAGAGGGTGTTTTACACGCCTCATTGGTGCAGGGATGTAAATCCTTGACACCTCAGGATCCGTGGACCCCATAGGATCATCTCAAGATCTGTGGACCCCACAGGATCCCCGCCTACTGATAAACTCCATTTTTAGGATTTATCTTGTATTGAATTTAGAGTATTTTGATAACCTTTTCTCGCATTTAACCTATGAATTGGCATGGTTTTGTAATCTCTCCCGTATTTGTGCTTAAGTGTAAAAACATGATTTTTAAGCCTTATTTTGATAATTTTAATTCATCCTTGATTCCATAAGATGTTTTGATGTGTTTGCTAGTAATCTCAGGTGAAATAGGCTAGCCATGGATCAAAGGATCAAGGAAGAAAGCATGCAAGTGGAGAGAAGCACAAAAACCAAAGAATTGATCTCGACCAAGCATGCGCACGCGCGCACATTGCAGAATCGGCCAGGGACGCGCACGCGTACCGTGCGCGCACACGTCGATGACCGCACATGACTTCATTAATGCAACACGTGCCTGGCGATTTGAGAGGGTTTCTGAACCCATTTTGGCGCCAATTGCTAAGAGAAAGGAATAAAAGGATCAAGGATTGAGGGGAAGGAATGAACTCTAGCATATAGTATACTTAGGATTAGTTTAGAGTTAGTTTAGAGAAAGAAGCTCTCACTTCTCTCCAGAATTAGGATTAGGGTTAGATTAATCTCTCTTTGTAGATCTAGGTTTAATTCTTGCCTCAATTCACTTTTCCTTCATTAAGTCTTAATCTTCTCCTCTTTCCCTTTCTAGTTATGCACTTTAATAATTGTAATTCTTCATTTTGTTTTGGATAGATTGTTGTTCATTTGTTTTCTTTCAATAATGCAATTTGAGGTAATTCATGATAATTGTGATTTCCTTGATTTGTTGTTGTTAATTCTTTGCAATAATTGTTGCTAGATTTCATTCTTGTTGTTGAATTATTATGCTTTCCTTTTATGCCTTCCAAGTGTTTGATGAAATGCTTGGTTGGGTTCTAGTGTAGGTTTTGTTCCTCTTGGCCTAGGTAGAGTAATTAGTGACTCTTGAGTTATCTAATCCCTTTGTTGATTGATAATTAGAAGTTGCTAATTGATTTGAATGCCCCTAAAGCTAGTCATTCCTCTAGGAGTTGATTAGGACTTGAGGAATCAAATTGATTCATCCACTTGACTTCCCCCATGGTTAGAGGTTAACTAAGTGGTAGCAATGAACAATTCTCATCACAATTGAGGAGGATAACTAGGATAGGACTTCGAGTTCTCATATCTTACCAAGAGCTTTATTAGTTGTTAGTTTATTTTCATTGTCATTTACTTTTCATGCTTCTTATCCAAAACCCCAAAATAACTCATAACTAATAACAAGACACTTTATTGTAATCCCTAGGGAGAACGACCCGAGGTTTGAATACTTCGGTTTATAAAATTAGGGGTTTGTTACTTGTGACAAACAATCTTTTGTATGAAAGGGTTATTGTTGGTTTAGAAACTATACTTTACAACGAGATTTCATTAGTGAAATTCTAAACCGTCAAAAGTCTAATCATCAAAATGGCGCCGTTGTCGGGGATGTGCAATGGTGTTATGTTATTGGTTATTGTACATATGTGAATAGTGTGAATATCTTGCTTTTTGCTTTATTTACTAGTTGTAGAATTTTATTTTCTCTTTCCACCATGAATTCTCACTTTGGCTATGAGTGTGATTACAACTATGTTGTAGGTGATGAGAACTTCAATGAAGATGTGTATTACGGATGGGACAATCAAAGGTGGGAGGAGCCATATGCATATGATCAATATTCTTGGCAACAACCCCCACCAATGCACTATGAAGAAGAGCCATTCTATGATGCACACCAATCAAAGGGCTATGGTGAATCTCCTTGTAACTTTCAAGCACCACCACCATACGCCTATGAGACATACCCTCAACATTAACCTCTACCACACTCACAAGCCTATTTTCACCAAACACTTCCATATGAACCCAATCCATATTCACCACACCATCCAACTTTTGAACCATATGAGCCATACATGGAACCACAATTCCAAGATCACTACTACCAAGAACCACCTCGATGCACACCACCTCTACAATTTCACCAAGAAGAACCACCTTCCTACCATAAACCATCTTCCCAAAATAATGACCCTTCTTACTCACTCCAAACCCCAATAGACAACCCTCTCACTTTGTTACTCCATGGACAAGAAGCCATGAAGCGGGATACACTTGAGTTTGTGACCAATTTGACCAAGGTGGTGCACACTTTAGCTCACCAATATTTGAATACTCAAGGTACTTCCATGATGACATGTGAAAAGTCAAAAGAAGAGCAAAGTATGAAGGAGAAATTGGACAATCCGGTAGAGAAGGAGAAACCAAGTTTTGCGTTGGAACAATTGGAGGAGCCTATGATCATTGAAGAAAAGGAAGAAATGGTTGAAGATTTGGGAAATGTTGAAAGTCCATGGGAATGTAGCATCATGGAGCACTCTTCCAAGAAGCTTGATATTGATGTTGAGGAGGGTGCGCAACCTCCAGGGCATATCATCGTGGGAAACTTGGAAGAAGCTTACCAAGAGATGGATTCGATCATGGATGAATTTCTCTCTACAATGGACTCCTCTCCCATTAGACATGAAGTTAAAATTATAAAAGAGTGTGCACAACCTCCCAAGGAAGACGAAAATGGTATGGTGTATATTGAGATTGAAGACTATGAAGAGGTTGATCAAGCGATGGATTCATTCATCGATGAATTCCTATCCAAAATTGAATCACCTCCCATTGGACAAGATGAAGTTCTTGAAGACAACACCAAGCCAAGTGGAAAAAGGGATAAGGTTGAAAATGAAGAAGCTTGTGAAGAGGTGGAAACAACCAAAGAAGAGCCTAAAGAAGTAGACCTTGCATTGTCTAAGTGTGGGGAGGTCTCCCTTCCCAAGTCACCATCCAATACAACATTCAAGTGGGTAAAACTCTCATCCCTAAACTTCACTTTTTCACTTGAATATGGTTTAATTGAAAATGATGGTCAACTTAGAGCTCTTTGTGGAGTTAAGAATAGGCGAGAGTTGTGTAGTGGTTGGAAATTCGGTATAAAAATTATAAAGGCCAAAACTCTAAGGTGTAGGAATGAGGATGGAACGGATATCACCGTATATGGGTCTAGAAGGAAGCATGGGTGGAATAAAGAGAATTCTATGTGTCAATCACCCTTATGTCAACCACCCGTACGAAAAAATCATGAAACTCAACTAACGGATGGGTGTGAAGATAAGATATGGGATCCCGGTTCGCTATGTGAAGACCAACTATGGGAACTCATATCTTGGGTAGAACTTTGCCCAAGCTCGATGAAAATGGTTGGAAATTCTGTCAACCAATTGAGAAGCAAGGATCCTTGGAGATTCAAGGACGAGTACAAACATAAGCCACCATGACAATAAGCGCCTCAAAATGTCCAACTTAAGAACTTAAACTAAAAGTGCTAGGTGGGAGACACCCCACCATGGTAAACTCTTTCCACTCTCTTTTAAATTTGCTTAATAAGTGATTTGAGTTACCATTATAGGTAGATGTTTCATATAAATTTGTTTGTACAACTTAATTGTTAGCTTAGTCACATGTATGTTATGTTTAGTAGTAGATGAATAATATCATATTGCATTTTTGTGAACTGCATTTTTGTGTTTAGTAGTAGATGCATAAAGAGTTGTGAACAGTATGAGGAGCACCTGAGCATAATTCTTCTTAAAAAAAAAGGGTGGACGCGCGCGCACGATGTACGCGCACGCGTCCCTGTGCGTGCGGATGCATCATCACCCACATTCCAGAGAGTTGGGCCTCTCTTAGGCAAACACTATGCCCTGAGCCCAACACGACCCACGCTGACGCGCACTACGTGCGTGCGCGTCGATCATGAGAACAAGGAAGTGCACGCGGACGCGCACTTGCCGCGCCCGCGTCGATCTACTGCTGCAACTTTTGAGCCAAGCCCCAGAGAGTTGTGCTAGATCTGGGCCAACTTTAAGCCCCTAGCCAAACTTAATCTGCGCGGACGCGCACTTGCCGCGTGCGCGCCCATATGCCAAAAAGGAGGAACAGACGCGAGCGCACACATCGCGCTAGCGCACCTTAAGGCAAATTCTCAATGTACACGGATGCGCGCTTGCCGCGCGCGCGTCCCTTACATGATGCTGCCACTCTAGGCCTTTGCCCAGAGAGTTGGGCGTGCGTCAAGCCCACTCCAAGCCTCAGGCCCAACCCCGTGTACGCGTGCGCGCGCTGTACGCGCACGCGCCCTTGCATAGTTTGCCCATTGATGTGCGGAAAACGATCCGACACAAAACTCACCGGCAAGTGTACCGGGTCGCATCAAGTAATAATAACTCACATGAGTGAGGTCGATCCCACAGGGATTGAAGGATTGAGCAATTTTAGTTTAGTGGTTGATTTAGTCAAGCGAATCAAGTATTGGTTGAGTGTTTTGTATCCAACAGTAAGTAAACAACAGGAAATGTAAAGGGGGAAGGGAAGAATTGCAGAAATTAAAAGGAACTGAAAGTAAAAGGACTAAATCTTAAAGAATAAGAAATTAAATGACTGAAACTTAAAGTGCAAGAAATTTAAATTGCAGTAACTTAAAGTGCAAGAAATATAAATTGCTTGAATGAAAAAGGGATTTGAGGACTGGGATATCAGAATTTAAGCAAAGGGAAATTGAATTGCAACAATTAATAGAGCAGAAGTTGAATTAGAAGTAATTAGAACTCAAATAGAAAGGAAATTGAATTGCAGCAGAGGTTCACAGAAGAACCAAAATGGGAAATGTGATCTCAGGACTCCAGAGACTAGATAGCAAAGTCTAGATCTCAATTGCCTTCCCAGATCCAAATTCACAAAGCAATTAACAAGAAATTAAAGAAGAAACAGTAAAGGGAATGTAATTGAACTCAATTATGCAGAAGAGAAATTAAAGAGCTCTTGAGTGGAGATTGAGACAGAATTTCCTCAATTCTTAACACCCAAGACTCAAACAAGAAAAGTAAAAATGCTTAAGCAAGAACAAGGAAGAAGAGAGATCAATTCTCCTCCCAAATTCTCAGAAGTCTCAGTGAAGTCTCTCAAAGAAAATTCAAAAGTTTCAAAATAAAAGTGAAGACTCAAAGCTCAAAAGAAAGGTCCTAATTACATCAAACTATCTCCTATTTATACACTTTCTATTCTTGGATCATGGGATTTGGCTGGGCTTTTGATTTGGTGAAGAAAATGAATTAAATTGGATTTTTAATTCAATTTTTAGCCCAAGAATATTTGCTTCCAGGAGGCTGCCCTGCCCTTGTGGAGGGCAGGGCAGAAAATGGTGCGTACGTCCCTTGGTGCGTGCGAGTTGGGTGTGTGGTGCTGCAGAATGCTGCCCTGCCCTTGTGGAGGGCAGGGCAGAAATTTTTGGTGCGCCAGAATGATGCTCGTGCGTGCGTGCCGTTGCTGCCGAGACTTCCTATGGTGCGCCAATCTGGTGCGCTGGCCGTGCACCACAAGATGCTGCCCTGCCCTTGCGGAGGGCAGGGCAATGTTTCCAAAGTTGAAGCCCCGTGTTCGAAACTCGGGCAATGCACACGCTACACTTTTCCTTGGTTTTCTTGGCACCAAAGTAAGGCTTAGTTTTTTGTTTCCTCATGGTGCCGTGTTCGATCCTTGTGGCAAGCATTGGTGAGCTTTTTCTTTGAATTTCTTCCTTTGGTGAGCCCGATATTGCCCTTGAGGAGGGCAGGGCAGTGTTTTTGATCTTCTTGATTCATGGCACCAATTTGTGCTCTGCCCTTGTTGTGGGCAGGGCAGTGTTGCCTCTCAAGCCTTGTTTCCTTATGTTGCCCTCCTAGAGGGCAGTGTGCCCTTGTGGAGGGCAATGCTTGCTTCCTCCTTTTATGCGCCACACTTTTTCTCTCTTGGGCCACGCTTTCTTAAGCCACGCTTCCTCTTTTCTTCTTTTCTTCACCTACAATAAACCAAAACAACCACTCAAAATATCACTAAATTCACAAGGCTTATAAATCAATTAAAAATCAATTAAATTCAGCTTAAACCTCATGAGTTAACATTAATTTCATGGTGGTTGTTTGATTTAAAGAAGTTATGCATTTTCACTCCAAATCACTTACTTAGGATGCAAGAAAGTGCATAAAGACTAGTAAAACAAGTGAAATTAGCTTGAAAAATGGGTATATGATGACCTGTCATCACCCATCCACGCTTTAGCGCACTGCATGCTCACGCGTGGGTCCCCAGTTTTCATCAATGTACGTGGACGCGCAAGGTGCGCGCTCGTGCCGATTAAGAAAGGGATAACCCTAACACGCGAAGAGCGTTGCGCAGTCGCGCACTCTCTTCTCCCTCACCATTTCCATCTTCTTCTTCTCACCCTCAGCCGCCGCTGCAGCAACGCCGTCACCACCACCGCGCGGCCAACCTCCTTCTCTCACCATCAACCCCACTCGCCCTCTCTCTCTCATCCACTCACTCTGCCCTCTGCTCTCTCGCACAACCCGCACGCTGCCCTCTTCACCCCCACCATCCACGGCGGCGCGAACTTCTGATTCTGTTGCCCCTGTTCCAAGCCCCAATTCCCTTTTCCATTCTCAATTTTTCCCCGCTCCCAGGTTCCTGCTCAATGCTGTTTGTTTTTCATTGTTCAATTTTGTTAGCTTCTGTAATTTTCTGTTAGTTTGTTTGAATTCAAATGTTGCATGTTAGGATTAGTTAGAAATAATTGCGGTTAGGTAGCTAGGACTGGATAGAGGATTCTAGGCCTGATAAGTGCTCCGTTTGTGTTTTTTTTCAGTTTGTTGACTTGTCTGATAAGTGCCAATTTTGAGTTGCTCTGTATGCAATCTGTGTTGCCTGGATGCTATCTTATTGCTGCTGTGATTAGTTGATATTGTAATCATGCTAAGTTGTGCTATGTTGCCATCCGGGAACGTCCAATTTTAAGCCGAGATGCTGCCCAATTTTCAAGAAAATTCATTTCATTTTGGTCTTTATTGTACTTTTGGGCTAATTCTCGTTACTTTTGCCTTCCGGGATTGGCCTTGGACATTATGAACATGAGCAATGACTCCTCTTTTCTTTGAACCTAAATGTCATCATGCCTCTAATCCACATTTAACTTCTACTCCCATTTAACCTTCTTTAACCATTCTTTCAGAGGTACGTTGATTTCATTGCTTTATGAATATGAGTTGTTGACTTTAGTGACCATCACATTGTATGCATTTTGTGTATTTTTGTTGGCAAGCTTTCTTTCATCATAACACTAACCTCTTACTCACTAACTTGTTTAGCCTACTCACTTCATTTCTCCTTACTCAGTTCATTAACCATTTCTTTGAGTTGTGATGATGAACGTGCCTATTCTTTAAAATTGTATACTTTGTGGTTGTGTTGATTTCTTGGTTTATGTTTTCGTCTATGCTTATTTGAACACCAAGTTTTCACTACTTCTTCTTACATCTTGAAATTGCTTTCTTTGCTTTGTGCCACATGCTTTATTGCTTACATTCTATCCTATTTCTTTTTCAGGATGTCGGTTAAAGGAAAGGCCATAGCCACTTCTTCCAAGAAAAAAAAACACTCTATACCCTCTATTCCCTCCATTTATAAGAATTATGCTAAGAATCCTCTGAATGACGAAGAAAAAGAAAATCAGTTGTTACCTTCTACTGACCCAACTAAGTTCCCCAATCTTTACTGTGAGCTTCGCCTTTCCAAGTATCGGACGAAGAAACTGAATACCGAGAAGAAACTTGTCCTTCCCAATGACGTGAGACGGTCAATTACTAGTCGGATCCTAGAGTTGGGTATGGATTTTGTTGATAGGGATTTGGGGGATATCAACATCTCTTGGGTGAAGGAATTTTATTGCAACTTCTTCCGTCCCACTTTGGATTCGGTTCAGTTGAGGGGTAGAGAGATCATGATTACTGAGACTGCCATAGAGGAGGCTTTGCAGTGCCGACATATTCCTGATGGCACCTGTGCCCATCAGCAGGCTGAGTTGGCTATACACAACATGACCTTTGATTATGAGGCGCTTAGGCGCGTGATCGGTTTACCTGATGCTACATGGGTCATGGATGCGAACAATACTAAGCCTAAGGGGATGCTCTTCGCTCAGCTGACTAGAGAGGCTAAGACTTGGCAGATGATATTTGCCCACTATGTCTTGCCTACCACTCACTTCTCTGAGATCCCTATGGAGATGCTTCTGCTGATTGGGTGTGTTATGGAGGGGAAGGATGTTTATTTTCCTCGACTTATCCGGCAGTGTATGTGGCGGGCGCATATTCGTGGCCTACTTCCATTCCCCACTTTGGTCACGAGTATGGCTGCCCTAGCTGAGGTCCCCTGGTTAGATGATGATGTGATACCACCGCCCCCTGATGAAGATGACAAGGAGGTTACTATTCCTTGGGGTGGTTGGGTACACGAGAAGCCACCAGCTAGACGCCGTTCCAGGGCTAGACTAGTGGTGGGGACAGCTGGACCGTCAGCCCCTATAGCAACCCCATCCTCCTCTACAGCAGCAGCTCCCTCTTCATCGACAGCTCCTCTTTCCGCACCTGAGCCTACTTACTTACTGGTCCAGCGTCTATTTCGGTTTTTAGAGCGCGAGAGGCTCCATGTCAGACGCCGACTGGATCGGATGGACCAGGCGCTCATCTCTCTTGGCGCTGAGTTACCTCCGCTTCCCGATTCTCCGGCCTCCGATGAGCAGGATCATCAGGAGGAGGATGCGGAGGCACCGACTCAGCAGGGTGCACCTCCAGTTGCCCCAGACGCTACAGAGACACCTCAGACCCACGCGGAGCCGGTCCCACAGCCACAGCCAGAGCCAGAGCCTACCGTTGTGCCTTCCACTGATCCTCCGGTTTAGCATCGAAGACGATGCTTGATCTTAAGTGTGGGGAGGTCACCGGTAGCATCATTAGAGGACCGGTGAACATTTTGGCCACTTGCCTAGTTATCTTATTTTGCATACCTTTTGTATATATTTGATGCATTTTGAGTTTATTTTGGATACCTTTACTGCTTATTTTGGATTTTAGATATTTTGATGCTTATGGATATCTTTAGATGTTTTAGATGATAGATTTCATACTTTTTGTCGGATTTTTCTTTATACATTTTTGCATATCTTTCTTTTTAGTTTGTGGTTGTGATTAGAAAACATACTTTGAATTGCAAAAACTTAGTCACCCCTTTTTTTGCATAAGAAATTGGTTTTAAGCAGAAAAGAAAAGGGTGAACTAAGGAAATTTTTGAATTTTTCAATCACAATAATGCTTAGTCAAATATTGAGATTTTTCAAGAAATTCAATTATAGGGCATTAACCCAATTGATTGAAAGAAAATCTTGGTGAAACTTGCTTGAATTCATACTTTGTGAAGCATGTATTGAATTAAGAACACAAGCTTGTGAGACTTGAGCCTATTGATGTGGTTACATTTTATAACCACTTATTTTCCATTCTTGTGTGAAATTGTTCTCTTTCTATGATTGTGATCCTTGATTTGCTTGATTCTACATGTCCATTTATTTCTTGTATTCATGCATTTGTATGATTGAGGCCATTATTTCATTACCCACTTACCCAACTAGCCTACCTTTTACTCTCCATTGTTAGCCAATTTTGAGCCTATGCTTAACCAACTTATTCTCATTTTAGCACATTACAAGCCCAAGGCGAAAAACCAATGAAAATTCCTTGTTTGGATCTTTGATTAGCCTAGGCTAGTGAGAGTGTTTATTATTCAAAGCTGGTGAGGCTTGGGAACATTGGATGGGATAAAAAGGGGTAGTACACTCCCATATTTAGGAATTGGGAACATATTCATGTATTGATTAAATGTATAAGACCTTATGCAATTGATGTCCTTGTACAAAGTATAAAAAGAAAAGAAAAGAAAAAAAAAAGAGAAGAGAAAAATAAAGTGAAAATGAAAGAAAAGGGATATAGAAAAAAAATGAAAAGAGAAGAGAAAAATAATAAAAGGGGACAAAATGCCCTAAGGTGAAGTTCAATAAAAAGGAATCAATGCATAAGTGTTATGAATTAAAAAATAGAATGCATGAATATGTAAGAAGAAAAAAGTGAAGAATGGGTAGTTAGAATAGTTTGAACTTGTATAGGTCATTATATAGTTAGGTGGGAGAGTCTATGCTAATCAAAGATTCAAATCCTAGTCCACTTAACCATAAATGATCCTACCTTGACCCTAACCCCATTACAACCTAATTGAAAGACCTCATGATGAATGTATGCATGCATTGAATAAGTGTTGATTGTTAGAAGAAAATCAAATTTTGGAAAGCATGATTAGAAGAGAATTGTGTGAATTAACCCTTAAACACTTGAGTGAATAGAGCGGATACACATCTGGTGAGGGTTCAAAAGTTCAATTACATGGGTTCACTCATATTATTTATATTCTCGCAAGTTTGAACTCTTCTTAATAATTCAATACAATTGTGGTTTGGACTTAATTCCTATTGCCTAACTCTTGTGCTTACACATGCTCTCTTGGAAATTGATATGTTTGAACTAAGCATTTCCATTTGCTTTAGATAATTGCATCTAGATAAGTTCATATAGTTTAGTGCATTCAAATAAATGTCATAACCCTTAGTTCCTTCTTATTTTAGCATGAGGACATGCTAAGGTTTAAGTGTGGGGAGGTTGATAAACCCCATTTTTAGGGTTTATCTTGTATTGAATTTAGAGTATTTTGATAACCTTTTCTCGCATTTAACCTATGAATTGGCATGGTTTTGTAATCTCTCCCGTATTTGTGCTTAAGTGTAAAAACATGCTTTTTAAGCCTTATTTTGATAATTTTAATTCATCCTTGATTCCATAATATGCCTTGATGTGTTTGCTAGTAATCTTAGGTGAAATAGGCTAGCCATGGATCAAAGGAGCAAGGAAGAAAGCATGCAAGTGGAGAGAAGCACAAAAACCAAAGAATTGATCTCGACCAAGCACGCGCACGCACACAAAGCGCTCGCGCGCACATTGCAGAATCGGCCAGGGACGCGCACACGTACCGTGCTCGCACGCGTCGATGACCGCACATGACTTCATTAATGCAACACGTGCCTGGCAATTTGAGAGGGTTTCTGAACCCATTTTGGCGCCAATTGCTAAGAGAAAAGAATAAAAGGATCAAGGATTGAGGGGAAGGAATGAACTCTAGCATATAGTATACTTAGGATTAGTTTAGAGTTAGTTTAGAGAGAGAAGCTCTCACTTCTCTCCAGAATTAGGATTAGGGTTAGATTAATCTCTCTTCGTAGATCTAGGTTTAATTCTTGCCTCAATTCACTTTTCCTTCATCAAGTCTTAATCTTCTCCTCTTTCCCTTTCTAGTTATGCACTTTAATAATTGTAATTCTTCATTTTGTTTTGGATAGATTGTTGTTCATTTGTTTTCTTTCAATAATGCAATTTGAGGTAATTCATGATAATTGTGATTTCCTTGATTTGTTGTTGTTAATTCTTTGCAATAATTGTTGCTAGATTTCATTCTTGTTGTTGAATTATTATGCTTTCCTTTTATGCCTTCCAAGTGTTTGATGAAATGCTTGGTTGGGTTCTAGTGTAGGTTTTGTTCCTCTTGGCCTAGGTAGAGTAATTAGTGACTCTTGAGTTATCTAATCCCTTTGTTGATTGATAATTAGAAGTTGCTAATTGATTTGAATGCCCCTAAAGCTAGTCATTCCTCTAGGAGTTGATTAGGACTTGAGGAATCAAATTGATTCATCCACTTGACTTCCCCATGGTTAGAGGTTAACTAAGTGGTAGCAATGAACAATTCTCATCACAATTGAGGAGGATAACTAGGATAGGACTTCGAGTTCTCATATCTTACCAAGAGCTTTATTAGTTGTTAGTTTATTTTCATTGTCATTTACTTTTCATGCTTCTTATCCAAAACCCCAAAATAACTCATAACCAATAACAAGACACTTTATTGTAATCCCTAGGGAGAACGACCTGAGGTTTGAATACTTTGGTTTATAAAATTAGGGGTTTGTTACTTGTGACAAACAATCTTTTGTATGAAAGGGTTATTGTTGGTTTAGAAACTATACTTTACAACGAGATTTCATTAGTGAATTTCTAAACCGTCAAAAATATAATCATCACCTACCTTCAAATTCAAGATCTCTTTCCCACTCAAACCCACCCTAAATAGCCGAATACACATCCCTCTCCCTCTCCTCCATATCTTCTTCCTTATCTATTCTTCTTCTTTTGCTCGAGGGCGAGCAATATTCTAAGTTTGGTGTGGCAAAAGCATAGCTTTTTTATTTTTCCATAATCATTTATGGCACCTAAGGCCGGAGAAACCTCTAGAAAGAGGAAAGGGAAGACAGAAGCTTCCACCTCCAAGTCATGAGAGATGGAGAGATTCATCTCAAGGGTCCATAGCTCAGTAATAGAGCATTTGACTGCACCAAGTTTTTGGCATGAGCATGAGGAATTCTTTCATCAAGAAATCCCTGAGATACCTCAAGGGATATATTTTCCTCCACACAACTATTGGAAGCAACTAAGGATAGGAGCACCAAAATCACTAGGGATCAAGCAACAGAGGCAAGGAAGAGACATAGAGGAGCTCAAAGAGCACCATTGGTTCTTCAAGAGGAAGATGCCACCCTCACTAAGGTGGACTCATTCCTTAATCTCCTTGCTCTTATTTTTCTATTTTTCGGTTTTTGAGCTTCATGTTTGTCTATGTATGTGTCTTTATTACATGATCATTAGTGTTTAGTAACTATGTCTTAAGGCTATGAATAATTCCATGAATCCTTCACCTTTCTTAAATGAAAAATGTTTTAATACAAAAGAACAAGAAGTACATGAGTTTCAAATTCATCCTTGAAATTAGTTTCATTATATTGATGTGGCGACAATACTTTTTGTTTTCTGAATGAATGCTTGAATAGTGCATAATTTTGATCTTGTTGTTTATGAATGTTAAAATTGTTGGCTCTTGAAAGAATGATAAAAAAGAGAAATGTTATTGATGATCTGAAAAATCAAAAAATTGATTCTTGAAGCAAGAAAAAGCAGTGAAGAACAAAGCTTGCAAAAAAAATATGGCAAAAAAAAAAGAAAAAAGAAAATAGAGAAAGAAAAAGAAAAAGCAAGCAGAAAAAGCCAATAGCCCTTAAAATCAAAAGGCAAGGGTAAAAAGGATCCAAGGCTTTGAGCATCAATGGATAGGAGGGCCCAAGAAAATAAAATCCAGGCCTAAGTAGCTAAATCAAGTTGTCCCTAACCATGTGCTTGTGGCATGCAGGTCCAAGTGAAAAGCTTGAGATTGAGTGGTTAAAGTCGTGATCCAAAGCAAAAAGAGTGTGCTTAAGAACTCTAGACACCTCTAACTGGGGACTTTAGCAAAGCTGAGTCACAATCTGAAAAGGTTCACCCAGTCATGTGTCTGTGGCATTTATGTATCCGGTGGTAATACTGGAAAACAAAGTGCTTAGGGCCACGGCCAAGACTCATAAAAGTAGTTGTGTCCAAGAATTAACATACTTAACTAGGAGAATCAATAACACTATCTGAACTCTGAGTTCCTATGGATGCCAATCTTTCTAAACTTCAAGGGATAAAGTGAGATGCCAAAACTGTTCAAAAGCAAAAAGCTACAAGTCCCACTCATCTAATTAGAACTAATATTCATTGATATTTTGGAATTTATAGTATATTCTATTCTTTTTATCCTATTTGATTCTCAGTTGCTTGGGGACAAGCAACAATTTAAGTTTGGTGTTGTGATGAGCGGATAATTTATACATATTTTGGCATTGTTTTTAGGTAGTTTTCAGTAGGTTCTAGCTACTTTTTAGTATATTTTTATTAGTTTTTAGTCAAAAATCATATTTCTGGACTTTACTATGAGTTTGTGTGTTTTTTTGTGATTTCAGGTATTTTTTGGCTGAAATTGAGGGAGCTGAGCAAAAATCTGATTTAGGCTGAAAAAGGACTGCTGATGCTGTTGGATTCTGACCTCCCTGCACTCGGAATAGATTTTTTGGAGCTAATGGAGTCCAATTGGCGCGCTCTCAAATGGGTTGGAAAGTAGACATCCACGGCTTTCCAGCAATATATAATGGTCCATACTTTTCACGAAAATAGATGACGAAAACTGGCGTTGAACGCTAGTTCTATGTTGCAGTCTGGCGTTCAGCGCCAGAAACAGGTTGCAAGTTGGAGTTCAACGCCAGAAACAGGTTACAACCTGGCGTTCAACTCCAAAAACAGCCCAGGCACGTGAGAAGCTTAAGTCTCAGCCCCAGCGCACACCATGTGGGCCCCAGAAGTGGATTTCTGCACTATCCATCCTAGTTTACTCATTTTCTGTAAACCTAGGTTACTAGTTTAGTATTTAAACAATTTTTAAAGATTTATTTTGTATCTCATGACATTTTTAGATCTGAATTTTATACTCTTTGACGGCATGAGTCTCTAAACTCCATTGTTGGGGGTGAGGAGCTCTGCAACGTCTCGATGAATTAATGCAATTATTTCTGTTTTCCATTCAAACAAGCTTGTTCTTATCTAAGATGTTAATTCGCGCTTCACTATGAAGAAGGTGATGATCCGTGACACTCATCACCTTCCTCAATCCATGAACGTGTGCCTGATAACCACCTCCGTTCTACATCAGATTGAATGAGTATCTCTTAGATTCCTTAATCAGAATCTTCGTGGTATAAGCTAGAATTGATGGCGGCATTCATGAGAATCCGGAAAGTCTAAACCTTGTCTGTGGTATTCCGAGTAGGATTCTGGGATTGGATGACTGTGACGAACTTCAAACTCGCGATTGTAGGGCGTGATGACAAACGCAAAAGAATCAATGGATTCTATTCCGACATGATCGAGAACCAACAGATGATTAGCCGTGCTGTGACAGAGCATTTGGACCATTTTCACTGAGAGGATGGGAAGTAGCCATTGACAACAGTGACACCCTACATACAGCTTGGCATGGAAGGAGCCTTGCGTGTGTGAAGAGGAGTACAAGAGAAAAGCTGAAATAAAGAGGACAAAGCATCTCCAAAACTCCAACATATTCTCCATTATTGCACAATAAGTATTTATTTTATGCCCTTTGATTTTTTACAATTAAAACGAAAGAATCCTATTGGCATCACTGGATTTTGTCCATTTGACTCATGGATAATCGTAAGAAAACCCTAACCCTTGTGAATTAGTGATTTAGTGAGCTCAATATTGATTATTGTGATATTGTATGAATTAGATTGTGTATCTTGTTAAATTGGAGTTAAATTGGTGTATATTAGAAGCTTGGAATTGAATCTTGGGAGCTGAAAATTTAATTGGTGAGGAGTTAGAGCTTTGGAGCTTGAGGAACGGTGGATAATTAGGGTGTTCCGAGCATTAGAGAGAAATCGGCCAAGGTATGGTTTTGGTTTCTCGTATATAATATATAATGTCTTGTGAAAACTTAGGCTAGATTACCATAGAATAAGTTGTATGATATGGAAGGTTGAGGTTTAGTGACTCATTGGAAATTGTTGAATGGGTGGTTGAAATGCATGATGATTGATTCTTAATGATTGTGAATAATGATAATGAGAATGATTGATGAATGATATTGAATTATAATGATGAGCATTGAAATGAATAATGAATGTGATAAATAATATTGACAGTAAGTAATGATGAGGATAGGTTGTGGAGATTTGTTCATTATATATATGTAGGTATTTGTGGATGACTAAGTGATTTGGATGGGACCCGAGAAGGGTGGCAAAGTCTGAGTTTTAGGGGAGATGTTGCCAAAATTTTATGAGAATTTTTGGGAAGTTTTGTATTTGGTTAATTTGGATGGAAGAATAGTTTATTTGATTTGATTTATTTAAGAAAAAATGAATTAGGTTTGAGTTTAAAGTATTGAGAAAAGAATTATGTTTTGAATTTGATTAAGAAATCACATTTGGAGGAATTTTAGTGAGCTTTAAAAGTAATTGGTTTTAAGTAAAATTGTTTTGAAGGGTTTGAAGAATGTTACAAAGAGGTGGTTTTGGTTTTAAAGAAAAAAGATATTTGAGATTTGAATTACCTGGGCAATAGCAAGGATTGTGGTTCATTCCACTTGCTCCGGGTCAATGTCTGAGATGTGCTAATGATGATAATTGATTAAGAATGAATGGATTTATGTTTGTGATACCTGGACAGTAGCAAGGATTGTGGTTTGTCCTGCTTGCTCCAGGTCAGTGTCTGTGACGCCTGGATAGTAGCAATAGTAGTGGATTATTCCACTTGCTCCAGGTTGAGCTTTTAAACACCCGCCTGGATAGTAGCCATAGTAGTGGTTATTCCACTGGCTCTGGGTTAAGCGGGTAGTAGCAAAGGGGTTATAGCTCGAACTCACTTGCTCCGCAATGGGTGTTTCAGTCCATGGTTAGCTACCAGGACGTGTCGGGTTTGCTATATAATCGATAGATGATATTATCAACCATAGGGCAGGCATACATCATATGCATATGTTTATTTTATTTGGTTGTGCATTAATTGGACTTTCTTATGTGATTATTATGCTTATATGCTATATTTACTACCTGTCGTATCTGTATTCTACTTGTATTTACTTTATTTACTTTATTTTTCTGTGTGGTTCTACTGGTGTTTTAGAGGATTATGGAGGAAGGTGAATAGTTGTGGGTTCAACTTAGAGTTTAGTTATGATTAAGAACATTAAAGAGCTACACCACTTATGGCCACTGTTTTAAATCTTTAAGTTTAAAAAACTGAGTGTCGGAGTTCTAGGGTTGATTTTTTCGGGACCTTATACATTATGTATGTGGACATCACTACTATGCTGAAAACCTCTGGTTCTCATTCCATACGTGTTGTTATTTTTCATATGCAAGCTGAGAAGCACCACACTGTGTATTTTGGAGACTCTGAGGAAGCGAAGAACTCTTGGGACTCAGCGTTGTATTTTGTTTATATATATATATATTCTCCACCTTGTAGTTTATGTTTGTCCCTCTTAGAGGTTGACTCGGAGAAACAGGTTGTCGGTTTTCTATTTTGAGTTACTTTGGGGTGTATATATATGTATATGTATACTCTGGTCGGTCTTTACTTTGCAGACCGAGCCTAGAGCTTGTTAATTGCATTTTTGGAACTCTGATCTTATTTATACATTATTTTTTCCGTTCAATCTTACCCACCTTTCTAATTTTACCCGATCATAAGTGTTGCGTTGTTCTGCTTGTATTTCGTTCAATAACTTTTCTTTAAGGCTCCTAGATAAACCTCCTTTTCAACTATATTATATATATGGTTTTTACTTTTAGAGTTCGTAATACCTTACGACCTCAGTTTTATTACTTAAGCATAAGATTAACTATGGTAGGATATTACAGAACATCCCTTCTCCCCCTCCCACACTTTGACTATTACATGTCCTCATGCAATACTCCTATTTTATGTCTAAGCACACATAACATTCTAAGTTACCTAGGGAGTTAGGCTCATGCAATACTATTACATGTTGATTTGATGGATAATTATAAAAAAATTATTGACAATTAACATAATTATGTATTAAATGCTAATTTGATGTATAATAATGGACAATTAACATAATTATGTAGAAAATAAAACATAGCAACTAAAATTAAATTTGTTACCTAATTGAAGTGATAGATAATGTTTGGCAATTATTTTAGCATTTAATTATTGATATCTATTATTATTATTATTATTATTATTATTATTATTATTATTATTATTATTATTATTATTATTATTATTATTATTATTATTATAAATAGATCACCATTAATGTAACAACTTGTCACTAATAAAATTATTGCATAATGAATGAGAATTAGAATTGTATCAATATAATTAAAATAATTAAAAATATTCTCGATTGATATTAGTTTAATAATGCATTAAATATTAATTTTACATAATTATAATAAAGATATTTTTCTAAATTAGTATAATCATGAATTATTCATTAAATACTAATTGTAATATTGTAATATAATTATAATAAAGATATTTTTCTAAAATAAATTTAGAAGAGAGAATAGTGCTTTCATTTTAGAGGAAAAATGAATTCATGAGGAGTTGACAACTCGCTTTCATTAGTTGATAATGCATTGAATATTAATTTTATATAATTATAATAAAGATATTTTTCTAAATTAGTATAATCATGCATTATTCATTAAATGCTAATTGTAATATAATTATGATAAAGATATTTTTCTAAAATAAATTTAGAAGAAAGAATAGTGCTTTCATTTGGGAGAGAAAAAGAGTTCATGAAGAATTGACACCCCACTTTTATTAGTTGGGGAGAAAACTTAATTTTAGTATATTAAGTAGAAGTAGATATACTCATAAATATATCCTAAAAAACTAGAACAAGATTAAACAAGCTCCAAAAATAATCAAACTAACATGAAATAAAACAAGATTAAAAAGAGTTAAAGAGTGAGTTTACCATAGTAGGTTGTCTCCTACTTAGCACTTTTCTTTAACGTCCTTAAGTTAACAGGTTGATGAGGCTCTTGGCATGGTGGCTTGTGCTTGAATTGCTCCTTGAATCCCTACCAATGTTTCAACTTTATATTCTCTCCAGGATTTCAAGTCATGTATGCCAACCCTCGAAGAATTCTAACACAAGTAAAGGGTCCCAAAATTGTTTGCTAATTAAGTTCTTTCCAGGGTCCCAAACTTTATAAGAAAATCCACCTTCTTGTGGCTCATTATGCTTCCCTTTGAATGGACATGACCTTAAATGCTTCTTTAAATTCCATATTTTAGCCTTGACTTTTTTTAAATGAGCTTTGCACCTTCTTGGACCTCAAATCTTGACCTTCCATCCTTGTTAAATCTTGATTCGTATTGGCACTCAACATTCAATTTCTTCTTGCTTAGCACCCTAAGAAGAATTCTAAGTTTACCATCTATTTTCAATAGGGCATATCAATGTTGGCCAAGAAAGTTAAAGGATGAGATTTTTACCTACTAAATTGTGTGTTAGATGGTGACTTAGCAAGGGAGATTTCTAAAGTATTTGACAATATAATTTCCTCTCCCTTTAACTCTTCTATGATAACCTCCACCTTTTAATTGACGACTTCTTTCGCATCATCTTCATTGTTCAAACTGTGTTTTGGAGTTTGTGCATATTTTTCCTCAACATCGCCTTCACATCCAACAGAAGAAGATTCAATAAACTCAATGAGATCATTGGCTGGTACAAAATCATCCTCAATGGTTGATACGTGGTCAAGAGGGCATTTTCGTCATTTTAGAGCTAAAGGGCGGAATGGTAATCTTGTCATATTCAAGGATCTGAATACTATAAGAATTATACCATGCCAGTTTTGGACATCAAGAAGACGAAGAGTCCGTTTCAAAAACAGTGGTGCTGATAGGACGACAACTCATAAAGCCCCTTGGGCTAAGTCAGGACAGCAAGAAGCCCAATAATGCTTTTCAAATTCTGTGGGAGGCATAAATTATTAATATTTTCGAATTTTTTTATAATTTATTTTAATTTATTTTGCTGTTAGAGTTTGTTGGAAGATTTGATTTACTTCCGATTTGCTTAGTAGTATTTTTAGGAATCTTAAATTTAAATTAAATCTGATCTAATCAATTAAAGATCAAATCTGATTTAAATTAGTTATCATATCTTTAGAATTTTAAAATTTAAATCAAATCTGATCTAATCCAATAAGATCAAATCTGATTTAAATTAGTTATCTTATCTTTTAGTTAGTTTGTTAGGAGCCTATTTAAACACCTCTGGTGAGACCATTTGAAATAACTTTTGATGAATAAAATTTCCTTAGTGCTTTATGCACGTTTTTATTGTGTGATTAAGTGAGGTGAGTGATTTGCTTCGCTTGTTGCATGGAGAAAATTGAGTGATTCAATTTTCATCCCTCTGATCTAGGTTGTCAAGGACAGGTTCTTTGAAGGTCTAGTAGGGAGCCCCTTCCGGTGACCTAGGTTGCTAAGAACAGGTTTCTTAGAGGTCTAGTAGGAAAACCTCCTTGTTTATCCTGTTTTTTTTTTCCTTATCATCTGGTATCAATTACAGGTCGTAGGTAAATTCTTATTTATCTACACGTTCCATGGGTCTTGTTTAGTCTCTTTTTTTTTAATTTCTGTAAATTCACGTTAGAGTAAAAAAAAACGAAAAAAAATTCCTTTTTTAATTTTGTTTTTGCATTTATCTTTTCTTTACGTCAGTGTCTGAAAAAAAATATAAAAAAATGATTGAGTATTATGATAGTGATGATGAAGGAAGCTCATATGCGAAAAAGAGTTCTCAGTTTCAAATCCCTGCATTCAAAGGGAGGAATGATCCTGAAGCGTATTTCAGATGGGAAAGGAAGGTAGAATCAATTTTTGCAAATTGCATCCTTTCAAAGGAAAAGAAGGTTCAACTGGTACAAGCCAATTTTTCCAATGCTGCCCGTATATGGTGGACTGAATTAGGAAGATCTAGAAGACGGTACAGAAAGCGCCCAATTAGCAGCTGGGAGAAGATGAAGAAAATCATGAGGAGGCAGTTTGTACCATCATCATACCACAATACATTTTTTGAAAAATTTTTTACGTTACAACAAGGCTCACAATCAGTAATGGAGTACCACAAGGAGTTTTTATATTTGATGGACATGGCTAATATTAAAAGGAGTCCTGAGGTTCTTAAAGACCGATTTTTGTTTGGATTACGTGAAGAACTTGCAGAAGAAGTCCAACGTTACCGTTACATAACCATGGACAATTTGGTCAAATTGGCCATTAACTAGAGCAAGTGCAACAAATGATAGCTCGCCATAACAAGAGGAATTCTTCTACGCCTATCTTTCATTCTTTTTCAAAGCTAGAGATGGAAGAATTTGTTGAGTATGCTGTAGAGGGTGATGTGTCCTTGGAAGATTCAACAGTGCAGAATTTCTCAACTGGGTCCTTGGGATGTGAGCAAAAAAATAGGATAAACAAGGGGGTTTTCCTTCTAGACCTCTAAGAAACCTGTTCTTAGCAACCTAGGTCACCGGAAGGGGCTCCCTACTAGACCTTCAAAGAACCTGTCCTTGACAACCTAGATCAAAGGGATGAAAATTGAATCACTCAATTTTCTCCATGCAACAAGCGAAGCAAATCACTCACCTCACTTAATCACACAATAAAAACGTGCATAAAGCACTAAGGAAATTTTATTCATCAAAATTATTTCAAGTGGTCTCACCAGAGGTGTTTAAATAGGCTCCTAACAAACTAACTAAAAGATAAGATAACTAATTTAAATCAGATTTGATCTTATTGGATTAGATCAGATTTGATTTAAATTTTAAAATTCTAAAGATATGATAACTAATTTAAATCAGATTTGATCTTTAATTGATTAGATCATATTTGATTTAAATTTAAGATTCCTAAAAATACTACTAAGTAAATCGGAAGTAAATCAAATCTTCCAACAAACTCTAACAGCAAAACAAATTAAAATAAATTATAAAAAAATTCGAAAATATTAATAATTTATGCCTCCCACAGAATTTGAAAAGCATTATTGGGCTTCTTGTTGTCTTGACTTAGCCCAATGGGATTTATAAGTTGTCGCCCTTTCAGCACCACTGTTTTTGAGACGGACTCTTGGTCTTCTTGATATCCAAAACTGGCATGGTACAATTCTTCTGGTATTCAGATCCTTGAATATGACAAGATTACCATTCCGTCCCTTAGCTCTAAGATGACAAAAATGCCCTCCTGACCACGTATCAATGGTAAAGTTCATCCCTTGCTTAACTCCTCCTAAACTTTCAACCACTCTTTCAAATTCAATGTATTTAACATCCTTCGCTTATTGCAACTCACCCCTCAATTCCTCTTCTTTCATTTGAAACTTCAAGCTTTCATCCAATGGTAGTACAAAATAAGAAACAATAGGTATGCTTGCAGCAATCTGGTCCATCAATTTTTTGAGGTGGTTCAGTTGCTCATCTTGTTCTTTCATGATAGATTGAAGCTTTTTTTATTCTTAGATTAATGGTTGAAGAGCATCTTCTATCAAGGGTTGCGGTGAGGTAGTTTTTTAAGAAGATTATAGGAGTAAAAGTGTTGGAATAGTTGTGGTTCTAAAGGTAGTTGTTCATGAGGCTCATATAAATAGTGGTAAGTTGGATATGAATTTGGATCCCATGGAAGTATTTAGTGGTGTTGGTGTGTGGATTAAGGTTATTGTTTTTGAGGGTATTGTTAAGGATAGTGGTCATAGAGATATAGTAGTTGAAGTTCATAATCATAGAAGTTCCATTATATCCATTAGATTGGTATACACTAAAGTATAAGTCACCGTCTTGGTAAAGTGGAAAGTGCCATAAAGAATGTTCTTGAATGTAAGCCTCCTCCATCATTTGATAATTCATCTCTTGGTGCAAAACCTTTATTGGAATAGCCATTTTCTACAATATTTTCACAGTCATACAACTTAGAACCATAAAGATAAATATTCATAAAAAATTAAAAAAAAGAGAGAAATAAGATAAAATTAAATACAAAAGCTAACTAAAAATCACTATAAATGAATAAAATAACTAATAAAATAATGCACAAGAGGTGGTGGATGATGTGATGAAAAAACAAAAGGTAAAAGAGTTATAAAAATGTAAGAAAAATACATTAAAAAAGGAAAGTAAATTAAAAAAGTAGTTAAAACAATGGAATTTCGCAAAAATAGAATGGGTTCATGCCGTGAGTCTTGTTAAGAATGCCCAAAAATTTTAAAATACCAAATTTTAGAAAAATTTAGGTTGGTCAAAAAATAAGGCATCACCTATTTATGCATCGAAAACATCAAAATAGTAAAATTCATATGCATGCATGGATGGAGAGTAAAATGCACGTATATACATACCTATAGAATGTAACGTTAAAAGTAGCTACCAAACTAGAATATAATATTTTTGGATTTTGAAATTTTTTATTTTATTTTTTTGTAATAAAATCAAACAAGAGTTGTCTAAAAGTGAAAAAAAATATTTATAATATATAGACTATGTAGAATATCAAGAAGCAAAAATAAAACTCATAATTATTAGCAAAGACAAGAAAACAAGTAAAAAAAGCTATTCATATAATTCACACATTCACAATAGCTAAAATAAGCACACATTGCTATTCTCCAACAACGGTGCCAAAGACTTGATGAGTGCTAAAGAATCGATTCAGAAATTCACAAGTTAAAAAGCTCAAAATTTGTTGTAGATTATTCTAAACCATCAATTAATATTATAAAAGTTTAGTTTAAAATGTAACAATTTAAAACAATAACCAAAAGTTTAATCTCGGGTCGTTCTCCCTCGAAATCACAATCGAGTGCATTATCATTGGCTACGGGAAAATCAAAAGTTTGATTGCAATTAACAAAAATGTAAATAGCAAGAAGGTAAAATCACAATTAAAACTTAAATGGGATGGAGATTAAATTAAAAAGTAATCAAGGCAATTAACTAGAGGAGAAGAAAGTAAATTCAAATTCTAAAAGATCTTGACAAGTATTGAGGGTTAAGGATCATTCACATGATAATTACAAAGAGCAAATCTAATTTTTAACCTCTACATATTGAGAGAAGTCAACTAGGCTTAATCAACCCCAATCCACAAGTCCTAACTAACTTACTAATTGAATTAGTAAAAAATTAGCGTTAGTAGAAACAAGATTAATTAACATCTGTAAATTATCAATCAACTTGGACATTAATAACACAAGTTCATCCAAGTTTTCAACCCAAGCCAAGAATGAAAATATACTCTCCAATTAAGTGAAATATTTTATCAAATACTTAGAAGGCACAAATATAAAACATCATAAATTGCAAGAATTAATAAAAACTACAACTATCCACTGCCGAAATTCAATAATATAAACTCAATTAAGCAACAATAAAGAATAAAACATCAAATTCATGAAAGCAAAAATTCAACAAGAATTCATAAACTAAATGACACCACAAGAAACTAACAAGAAAGTGCTAATTAACTAAGATAGTAGATCAAGAAAATATAAATAAAATTAAACTAAAATAAGATTAGAAACTAAAACTAGAGAGAAAATTGACTAGAAATTAACTAAATCTATCCAAATTCTAGATAGAGAGAGGATAATTACTTTCTCTAGAAACCTTAAAACATCACATTAAAACTAACTCTAGATTCTCTTCTTTCATATTTTTTCTTTAAATATTAAAATAAATTGAAGTTTGGAGACCTTTTATAGGCCCAAAATGTAAGTCACGTGCTTTATTAATGGTGTTATGTGAGGCTTGATTCGTGGGGCAAAAAGTGGTGGCATGTGTAACACCCTAATTACCCAAAGCCTTACCTCTAACCGTAAAGCAAAGGTTAATCAAAGGTTACGACAATTCTAACGTTTATACATATTTATAGAGATGGAAATAATATATTATAGAAGCCCGATGAAGGATTAAGTTCAAAAATAGAATTAGAAAAGCGCAAAATGTTCACACGAAGCTAACGCACAAGACACAAGGTATAGATGCAAGAGAATAGAACATATATAGATATAAGGGTATAATAATCATAGGGAACTAGCTGCACTTAACGGAGTTTAAGCCGACTAATTACAAGCAGAAAAATACAGAATTTTGGAGTTAAAACAGCTTATACAACTTATCTCTCAAGTAAGCCTCTAAGGCCATAAAGGTAAATATACAAAGAGATGTGAGAGTAACTATAACAAAGTAAAATAGAAATAAACCAAGGAGGAACCATACTTCGCTCTGTCACCATATCTGCAATCTCACGAGGTGGATTAGAACCTGCATCTGAAAAACAACAACAAAGTATGGAATGAGAACCGAAGGTTCTTAGTATGGTAACAGTGCCCAATATGTAAGATGTAAGGCTCCGGAACGCCAAAGGCAATCCTAGAACTTCACATCAAATACGGATATTCAAGCTTAGAATAAAATAAATAAATAAAGAACTTAAACCATAAACAGGGTTATTTAAATATGGGGGAATTTTAACTAATACTAATCACACTGCTGTATCTTACAGCCTTCGCCAACCTAACCTCCGTGCGATCCCATCGCCACCAGCTACCTAACCTCTTCAGCACCAGACAATCACAAATAAAGCAAGCAAGTAATACACAAGTAGTGTTCATATATAACAAGTAATTCAAGAAGCAAGTATGCATATTATACAATTAGGTAAACCCAAGTAATCAATGCAAACAAGCACATAAGAGATGCATATGATGAATGCATATCCTATTGGCTCGTGATATCACTTGTCGGTCCATGAATGCCAACCCGACACATCCTCCAGGATGTAGCCTTTTCTGCCACGCCAGAGATATAGTGCCCTGCACATTCATGCAGCAACGAATCTGCTACGTCAGGGATATAAGCCCCGCACACTTCATGCAGCCGAGAAGAAAACAACAACAACTATTCATGCAGCAGAGAATTCTGCCACGCCAGGGATATAGGCCCCGCACACTCTCAACAACAACTAGTCATGTAACAGAGAAATCTGTTACGCCGGGGATATAGGCCCTGCACACTCTCAACATTCATCAAGTTCATCATTCCTTTTTGAGTCCTCAACTCATCACAACCATAATGAATTCATAATTTCCATTCTGAACTCATTAGTTCATCAGTTTCTCTATTCATTATCAGTAATCACCAAGTTCACTACTCTTCTTTCTCTCTCAACCAAATTCATCCTCAATACACCAGAAACTTAATCCTCCGGTCGCTAACTTTTCAAAGTAAAACCCAAATTAAAACTCCTAGGACCTTTCCCATGTTTTGATACCCAAAAAAAATAAGCCAAAGAGTCTTAAATAGGTATCATAGAAGTTTACAAGCTTGTTGGGAAGGTGAAACAGTTAAAAATAAGATTTTAGTTGAAAAACAGGGTATGTGTGTACGCACAAGGGTGTGCGTGCGCACGCCCAGGAGGATTTTTAAAATGTGAGCATACGCATAGAAGTGTGCGTATGCACAAGTAGTAAAATTTCAACTATGTTCGTCCGCACAAGGCGTGTGAACGCCCTCAACAGAATGCACATTCCAACGTGTACGTGCACACAGGGCTGTGCGTGTGCACAGCTTGCAAAGTTTCGGTGGTTGTGTGTGCGCACAGGGCGTGTTAGTGCTCTCAACAGCAAGTCTTTTTCTGTGTGTGCGTGCGCACAGGTTCAAAAGCTCACAAGAGTGTGCGTGCGCACAAGGCTGTACGTTCGCACACAAACCAGAAATCACAAATTCTGCAGCATTACAAAATTTTATATTTCTGACACCAACTTCCAACGATCATAAATTTTTCTACAAAATTTTGATTTCCACGAAATCTATTTTTCTACAAAATTCTGATTTCCACGAAATCTATCTCGTTTTAAAAGCTCTTTGAATTATCTTTAATTTGATACAAAAATCATTCAATTTCAAAAATCGTAGCTCAAGATATGATCTGTCAAAGTTCACCAAAAATCCATTTTTACCAAAATTTTACAAGGTTATCTATTTTTCCAAAACTCAAAACTAAACCAAACATTTGCAACCATAATTTATTACCAAAACACTACCACACATTTACCATTATTTCCCAACCATATCCCAAACATTTCCACACCTAATCACTCATTCTCTTTCAACTTTTCCTATCACAAATCCAATACATATAACTTCCCAAGTACCCAAGTTACTTCCATTCCTCAATTCATTCACTAATCCCAATTACAATGACATTATTCCATATGCAAGCTATATACCCAATTATCCTCATTCATCATAAAAACATATCATCATTATTATTCAGATTCATTCCACACAATACCACCACTTCATCTAACAATTCTCATCAACAACACCAATCATCAATTTCCTCAACAACATCATAATTACACACCAATACATACAATTCATAAAATCTTCATCCCAATTCACATACCTCATACATAATTCAACCCACTATCAATACTCATTGACACCAATAATTCCCAACAATCATCATCAACCACAATAATCAAAAGCAACCAACAATTACCATCAATTCAATCCTATCCTAAGGCCTACTAGCCTAAGTTTCCAGAAATATTACATATTACATAAAGAAAACCGAAACCATACCTTGGCCGATTTCCAATATGCAAAAATCACCACTTTGAGTCCAAACAAGCTTCCAAAAAGCCAAGCCAACTCCAACAAACACCAAAGCTCAAAGTAACATTACATATATCACCAAAATCAAAACCTAGAAACCACAACATACAACACTACAAGGGTTTATGAGGAACTTTACCTTGTCCAAAGAGGATTGGGGCAATTTCCAACAATTACCTGCTACTAGAGTTCACCTAAACAACCAAAACCACAAAATCTACTCAAAAACTAAACCTCCAAAAATGCAGAAGTTAGGACAGAAAACTGGTGTATGAATTTCGAGATCTTACCAGCAAAACCTAGATAGAAAGGAAGAGCTCGTCAAGAGTTTCGCGTGGCCACAAACAGCTCGTCAATCGGAGCTCCGGATCAAAAGTTATTGAGTTTTGAAGGAGGAGATGAATAGTGACATGGAGCTCTCCTCCCTCTTCCTCATTTCAGCGTGCCTTCACCTTCTTTGGTGAGTGAATGAGCTGAAATCCTCATTTAATGAGCATATATATGTTGGGCCTTGGGCCCAGTTTGGGTCTGGTCCAACCCGTTAGCGTTTTTTGTCCGTTTAACCCACTTTGGGCCAAAACCTTTAAGATTAGGGTCCGGTTTTCAATTCTAAATTATTTTTTGTATTTTTAAAATAATAAATCAATTTTCAAAATCTTATTTTCCAAAATATGCGATACTAGACAGACTAGAGCCGACACTGCTAGCTTAAGCGCTAGTACATTTTTTTACAAAAACTTTTCGTAAAAGATAATTTTTCCAACTCTGAAAAATTTATTGAAATCAAACTTCACCTTTAAATTTTTAAATTAAAACTTCTAAATTTTGACTCTACTTTGGGCACTTAAAAATTATTATTTTATTAAAACGGTATTACGTGAAAACTTCGGTTCTTACAGTATGCACAGCTCATATTCAATATACACTATAGACATATGCATATCATGTTGAAACTCCGGATGCTAGCTTTCTAATGCCACTGGAACTACCTCATTTGAACCTCTATATCTCAAGTTATGATCAAATTAATATGAAGAAATCAGGATTGACAACATCTAGAGCATTCTTGCCACTAATCTTTGGTTGTGAATTACACCTAGAATCATTAATATATAGAGAAAGTATTCAATATAAAAGTTGTAAAACTTGAGTTCTTCTTTCTAACGACTCTAAATTTGCTTCAATCTGATCACTGTAGCTCTTTGTGATGCCTTTTTCTTAAAGAATGTCATGTATTTCAATACAAAAACTCAAACAAAATTTGTCACGGACACCAGTTGGATATCAACCAATTATGTTCAAATCAAAGGCAAAATTCATTCAAACTATTAATTTTCAAAATTGGAAGAGAGAATTCAAAATAATTGAAATTGTATGAAAAGTAAAATAATTGATTAAAACTCAAGTAAATATATATTTTGGTAAATTCTACTCAACCTTTTCTAAAATAAAGGATAAATTATCCCTTACAATATTTTTAATGATTATTGAATAAAATTAGTTGGCTTATCATGATTAACTTTAACTTTTAATTTAATCTAAGTTTTGATTACTTAATCAATTAACCATGATATAATATTTTTTGTAAATTATAAAAATTACTAGAGAAAGGATTACATGTACATATATAATAATATAAAAAAATTAAAAGGGTTAAAAAAAGAAAAGGAGACAATGATGATCAACTTTCTTCTTGTATATATGGTATGTGCTTTGTAAGAACAGTAATTAATTAATTATTTAATTAAAATAAAATAAAAATATAATTTAATTGTCTAAAATAGGCCAAAAATGATAAAAAAAAATTAAAATAAAAAATTTAATGAAGAAAATAGAATTTAGCGTAAAAATATGATTTATCACATAAAAGTGCGTATCAACGCTAATTGAGCCAGCACTGAGTGAGAAACAAATTAAATTATGAGTGATAAATTTAGAAAATTGAATTTTATAATTTGGAAAGATAAAAATAATTTAGAATAAAAAACTGAATACTAATTTTAAAGGTTTTGGCTCAAAGTTGGGCCAAACGAACCTAAAATGCTAATGGATTGAACCGGGCCCAAGTTGGACCCAAGCCCAACATATAAAAACCCCTTTAATGAGCTATTTTAGCTTCACCACCAAAAAAAGAAAGGGGGCGCTGAGAGTGAAGGGAGAAAAGAAGAAGGATGACACTATTCACTCATTTCTTTATTTGCTCATAACTTGAGCTAGAGTGCTCCGATTTGTGTGCTATTTGCAGCCACGCAAAACTCTTGTTGAGCCCGTCATTTTTATGTACACAAAGTTGGTAAGAACTCGAAATCCATACTCTAGTTTTCTGCCCTATATATTTTTGCATTTTGGATTTAGTTTTTGAGTGAGTTTTGTGATTTTTATTATTTAGGTGGTGATTAACCTTGGGTTATTTTTGAATTTTATCCCAATCCATAGTGGATAAGGTAAGAATGCTCCTAACCCTTGTGGTTGTCATATTTGAGAACCCTAGACTTGATTTATGGTAATTAGTATGATAGCTAGCTTGAATTGATGTTGTGTGGAGTGGAATCAATGATTAGAAAGCTTGGAGATTGAGCTCAAGCATTGGTTGTGTTTAATTTCTTGTTGGAGGCTAGAAAGCTTGTGTAGAAAAGGCATTTTTGGTGTTTTGAATTTTGCGGGAATTGGCCAAGGTATGGTTTCGGTTTCCTTTAGTCAATACGTAATGTTTTGTGAAACTTAGGCTAGTGGACCTTAAAATAGGATTAAATTGTGTAAAATTGTATGAAATGGTTAATTGATATTGATGATAAATGATGAGGATTGTGAGCTTTGATAATGATAAATTGATTAACAATGATTGTGATGGTTTGGAATAGTGAAAATGTGGTGTTATTGATGTTTTGATTGAAAATTATTGAGAATGATGATTTATGAGGAAGATTATGAAATATGATGATGAATGATTGATAATAATTGTGAGCATGACAATTAGTGTGAGATTATGTTGTTAAATTGAGAATTTTTGGAATTGTGGAATTATTTAGGAGTTGGAAGGATTGGAAGGTATTTGAGGATTAATTTTATGGTGTAGTAATGTTTTGATACTTATTTTGGTTGGGGTTGAATTGGTTTTGGTTTAAGAGTTTTAAAATCTAGAGGATTTTGAAAGTTTTCATAAAATCTTGTTTTTAACCAACTTTGACGGACCATAACTTGGCTTCTGGACCCTCAATTTTGATGAAACTTATTTTGAATGAAACTTGGGTTTGAGAGGTTTATGCCGTTTGACCGTGCATGCGATGCGAAGATTGGCCGCTGCCAAGCACTCTTGCGTACGCGACTTATAACGCGCGATGCGGCAACATTTTCCTGTTTTGGATGCTCACGTACACATGAGATGCATGCGTACACGACTTGGAAAATTTGACACCCATGCATACGCGAGATGGGGCATGCGTACGCTGATCTTGTTTTGTTGAAAAATTATTTTTGTGATATTTTAATGGTTTCTCTAGCTTTCTACACTCTTTTAATGTCTATTTAGGACTCTTAGCTAATAATTGGGCTTTGAGACTAGTGAGGACAGATTAGATGACTTAAATTAGATATTTTTCTATTATAAGTTTAGAAGACGATGCCTTAGGCTTGGAATGTAATATGGATGGATTACTCATGTGAATTGATGGAGTGTTATGATGGTTATGATGAGTTTGGAACTCGGAAAGGAATGATGGACTTGTTGGATGGAAAGCGATCTCTAAATGATAAATTATGATGATACATTGTTGTCGAGGTTGCGGTGAATCCCGGTGCCTCAAACAAGGACGGTGGTGAATCCCGCTTATCGAGGTTGCGGCACCGGCGTAAAGACGGTGGTTAATCCTCTTACTTTAGAAGTGAGGGCTAAGATTGTATCCCACTCGCATAACCTTCTCTGCCGCAAGAGTGTGCAGGGCACTATATCTCTGGGATGCGCATGATAGTGTGCCAGACACTATATCCCTGAAACGATAGTGTGCCAAGCACTATATCCCTCGAACGAGAGTGTACCAGGCTTTATATCCCTGGAACGATAGTGTGTAAGACACTATATCCCTAGCGTGGCAGAAAGGCTACATCTGAAAGGATGTGTCGGGTTGGCAACTGTGAACCGACAATGTGATATCACAACCAATAGGATAAGCATTCATCATATCCATCTTCTATATGCTTGTTTGTTTTGTATAACTTCTGTTATGCTTAAATGAATCAAATGTCTACTTGCTATTTGTTTTACTTGATGTATATGTATACTATTTGTGCTTTACTTGCTCGCATTACTTATGTTTTCTGCTGGAATTGAGGAGGCTCAGTAGGCGGTGACAATGGGATCGCATGGAGGATAGGTTGGTGAAGGCTGTGAGACAGCGGTGACTAGTATTAGTTAGCTTCGCGGAACCTTATATCTTATCTATTGGACATTGTTACCATATTGAGAACCTCTAGTTCTCTTACTATATATTGTTGTTGTTTTTAAGATACATGTCGCAACCCACATTGGTGAGTTTCCAAACTTGGTGACAGAGTGGATGATGATTCAGCTTTGTTTTGTACTTTAATTTATTATTAGTTCTCTCATTTTATATCATATTTTGTTACCTTAGAGGCTTTTGCTTTAAATTTTGAGAGATAGGAAGTAAGCCTTTTATAAACATTATGTTGTATTTTTAACTAATTAGCCTAAATTCCGTGGACTGAGGCTAGTTTCCCTTTTTGATAGTGTATACATATAACTTGTTTATCTATTAGCCACTACCTTGTATCTTGGAGCTTTATGCAAGGTTGTATATATTATATTCTGTTCTTGTCGTGCCTTTGTGTTTTAGTTATCGTGTGTGAACGCTTCACGATTTGTTTCTTCTGTTTAACTATCTTTGAACTCCTATTCCTTAGATCGTGCTTCTAGTATTATTACTTCTTTCTATATATATATATATATATATATATATATATATATATATATATATATATATATATATATATATATATATATATATTATTGTATGAGCTTTAGAACTGTCGTGACATTTTGTTATCCTTTACTTTACGGCTAGAGGTAAGGCTCAGGGTGATAAGATGTTAAATGCTTGGTAAAGAAGTGAGTATGAAGAGTGATAAATATGAACATATGAAAAAGTTAGTTAATAATATTGAACAATAAATCATTTGATACAGAGAGTGCAATAATATATTTTCTTAATTTTAAGATAGGATAACATAAACAGAATCTTTACTAACTTTAACCTTAAAGAGTCACCAAATTTTTTTTTATTTTTTAAAATTTTTTTATTGTGTGGTTAAAATTACAAAATGTAATTTTTAGTAATTTTTATAAATTACAAAAAAAGTTTATACCTTAGTTAATTAGCTAGTTATATTATCATAATTTAAATTAAATTAAGAGTTAATATTAACTGCGATAAATCATCCTATTTTATCAAGTAATTATTAGACATACCACAAAGAATAACTTATTTTTTATTTTAAAGAAAACTAAATAAAATTCACCATATATTTTTTAGTCAAGAAATTGAATTCTATCACTATACAAAACAGTAAATATTAATTTACTTCTTAATATTAAAGTGTAAAGGGAAATTTCTGGGCAATTTACGTAAATAAATAAAGTGGGAGAGTTATTTACGTAAATGTGCAAATCTGTATGTTGTTACGATTTTGTGCAAAATAGATTTATATGTAAACCGTGGCAACCCACCACGGTTTCTAAACATGCATAAACCGTGGGAGGTCACCACGGATTAGGAGCAAATTTTTGTAGGAGGAAACCGTGGTAGGTCACCACGGTTTATGAAGGAAATTTGGCAAGCATAAACCGTGGGGAGTCACCACGGTTTATGAAGAAACTTGTTTGCACGTAAAACCTTGTGGGTCACCACGGTTTATGAGTTGCCACGGTTTACATATAAATCCATTTTGCACAAAATCGTAACAACAAACAGATTTGCACATTTACGTAAATAACTCTCCCACTTTATTTATTTACGTAAATTGCCAGAAATTTCTCCTTGCCGAAATATGCACCTAATATCTAGCATGATTCAGCGGCATTATACCTCAAGTTGCATCGTGCTTTTCTAAGATGAAATCATAAAACGACACGTGTCTATACTCAAAGTCACAGTCGTTGATTGTCTCTGTAGCGAGGAACCGCCAAGGCCAAATGAATATGGACGCAAAACCAACCAAATTCGTTATTTCTCTTTGTTCTTGTCATCCCCTCTTCTCTCCCTCTCTTTTCTACTGCTAAACCTTGCTTTTTCTTGTTTGTTGAAACTTGAAAGCGTGTTTGGCTCTTGTAACGCTCAACCCGGAAAAAAAAAAAAAAGGTAGAACGAAGGCATCCAACCGTTTTAGTTGCTTTGATCTCTGTGCCGCCGCGTCTCATAAAAATATAAAAGAGAAATGGAAGAAAGAGGTGGTTGCAACAATAACAAGAGTTCTTCTTCTTCTTCTCCAAAGGGAAAGAGAGATGATATTTACCATGTGCTTCACAAGGTTCCTTTTGGGGATGGACCTTATGTTAGAGCCAAGCATGCTCAGGTAATAATAATACTACACAATGATTTTCACTTTTTTATTTTCTTGTTACTACTTAGTTTTGTTTTGTTGAGTTATTCAGCTGTACGTTGCACTATTTTTATGATGATGAGAGGTATTTTATTTATGATGCCACTTCATTACTGTTTGATTCAATAAGAATAAATTCTATAGAATTAGTGAAGCCTGTTCATGAACACTAAAATAACAGCTTCCATTGGCCATGAGTCACCAAAAATTGGATTAAAGACTGGCTTCACAATCTTACTGGTATAGTTTAAAAATATAGAGTATTCTACCTATTAATTAATGAGAAAGTCTAGGTGGTAAATGAAACATTTTTACAAGCGAAGTCATTGCGATTGAAATTTATGTACAACTGACCTTTTATTTTATCTTTTTCCTTTCTTAAAATTATTTTGAATAAGAAAGAAAAAGAAAATAAGATAATGATTCATAGCTTAATTAGACTGCTGCATATCTTAAGCTGGTGATGCATCTCAAGTATAATCCGAATGTGGTTTTTCTTCTCCTCTCTTTTTCGTTTTCTTATCTAATGCGTCGTCCATGGTTTTAATTCAGAATTTTTGCTTGAGTTTGCTATTGATTTGACCCAACAAGAGAAGCTACACTAGCGGTGACTGAAGTTTCGGATTAATAAAAGTTCCAATTTTCTTGTAATGAATAAGTAAATTACTAAAATATACTAATCTGAATTATATATTGTATATGCAGCTGGTAGATAAGGACCCTGAAGCTGCAATTGTATTATTTTGGAAAGCAATAAATTCAGGGGATAAAGTGGACAGTGCCTTGAAAGATATGGCAGTGGTGATGAAACAGTTAGACAGATCCGAAGAAGCAATTGAAGCCATTTGCTCATTTAGAAGCCTCTGCCCCAAACAATCTCAAGAATCTCTTGATAATGTACTAATAGATCTGTACAAGGTACATCGGAGTTTCTCCGAACATCTATCCGAATTAACTAATGAATAATCAACAAGAGTTTAATTATCATGCACGTTTACATGATCAATTACATTTATTGTTTTCGATATCTATTTATGTGATCAATAGTTATTATAAAATAGTGTATCAAAATTAAATTCTAACGAATAAAATGAATGGTCGGATGAGAGATTAAAAAATTATTTATTCAATAAATCGTTTAATATTTTGAATGCATAAAAACTTTAAAAACTTCAGAGTAATATTATGTTACTAACAAAATTTTTTTTTATCAACACTTGACAATAAAGATGTTTTTATACTAAATTTTAAATGCTAAATCCCAGATCCTAAATTTTAATAGTATAAAAAATAAAGCATTAGTTCAAAATATTTATTAATATTTATAAAAAGTATTGACCTCTAATAATTCTGTTTCTGTAAATCTTTTGAACAGTTTGTTGAATGTCCTGTTAATTAGCATTCAGTTAATGGTCATTACTTATTACTGAGTCTTTAAATTGTCTCTATATTAATTTAATTTTTGTTTTCCTGATGGTAGAAATGTGGAAAACTGGATGAGCAAATAGAATTGCTGAAGCGAAAGCTGAAGTTGATCTACCAAGGCGAGGCCTTCAATGGAAAACTCACAAAGACAGCACGTTCTCATGGCAAGAAGTTCCAAGTTTCAATTAAGCAGGAAACTTCAAGACTACTGGTAACTTAATCTTATTTAACTCAAGCATCCTTTTGAAAGAAAAGAATTATTTGCAAATTGCAACATTCATGGTTCATAGTTTGGTGCAACACAAAATTTTGCACTTAATCACAAATGACGTTGTAAACCTTAAGAAAACTTCATTATAAATATAGAAATTATATTTGTACTACTCTTTGGTATATCACTAAGTATACATCTTCGGATTTTTTTATTTAAATTATTTAAATATAATATTTACAGAAATATACAATCATTAGCGTATTTATGCATTTGCATAAATCTTACACATTCCGAATATAGAATCATCAAAATCATAAAAAAACACAACTTGGATACATACAATTTTAAAAAAATTCGTGCATAAACCGGATGTATTGTACTTGAGTTGAGAGAGCCATAACAAAATTTCTAGCACTGTATTTGGGATACATGCAGTTTATAATAGATATTTTTTTCTTTCAACTAATATTTGTCTATCTTTTATTCTTATATTAATAAAATAAAATATAACATATATGATCTAAAAATAAAATTATTTAATTTTTATTATTTTTAATTATTAAATTTTTAAATTTTAAATATGAAAAATATTCAATTATTATAAAAATTATAATATATCAAATAAAGTGATCCAATTAAATTTTAAAAGGTTAAGAAAAATATAAGAATAAAAGATAAATAAATATTATTTTAAAAAAATATTTTTTATAAATTTTATGTATCCAGAGTATAATGTTAGAAATTTTGTTATGGTTCTATCCCGGATACAGTATAGCTGTAATATATCTGGTTTATGCACGAGTTTTTAAATTGTTTATATTTTGGATAGGTTTATGCAAATGCATAAATACACTATAAATTACATATTTCTGTAAATATTATATTTAAATAATTTAAAATAAAAAAACCCCATACTTCTTATTATGTAAGAAATATATTTTTGATTTTCTATAAATTAGTTTAATACAAAAACAAAAAACATACAGCTTAAGATGGTGCTGAAAATATTTTTCTACAGTATATTTGCACTGATACTACATAGGTTTATGATTTACGCACGACTGCATGTGTGATTTGATTTAAGTAAATTAAACTTTAAATTCAGTCCATTTCAAAGTACTATTGGGTTTGGCAACTTTTTTTTTATATCTGAACATAGAAGTAATTTTACATCTAAATTTAGGATGTGTTTGGTTTAGTATTGTAGAGGAGAAAGAAGTAATTTTACATCTGAATTTAGGGTGTGTTTGGTTTAGTATTGGAGAGGAAAGAAGTGGGTTTGAGTTTTTTATAGGCTTTTTTTTGAATGTTTCGCAACTTTTTTTTTTTTATATATATTTGAATGTAGAAGTAATTTTACATCTAAAGACACGGCATTTATATTTACGCTCGTTACCGTTAAAAAATTAGATGAAAAAAATTATTTATTTTTTATTAATTTTATCTTTTATTTTTTTTTTCTATAAAAAGAATACAAGTAATTATCTACATTAGTTTGTAATTCTTATATATTATGTTTATTTTTATTATTTAATTTTTGTATAATATAAATTATGATTCCATTAAAAACGATAAAATAAATAAAAAATTAATCATAACTAACAATAAAGTTATGAATAATAAAAATTTTATAATCTAAAATAATACTACATTAAAAAATACTGAAAATATTAAAAAAATTATAAAAAATTTTTTTTGTTTGATATTATAAAATATATAGTATTTTTTTATATTTTTATTTTATATTATATTATTTTATTTATATGATAAATATTTTTTATAATAATTTTTTTAGTGTTCTGATTTCTGAAAGAATGTTATTGTTTTTTAGAGTTCTTATTATTTTTTAGTTATGATTTTTTTTATCATTTATTATAGTATTTTTTAGGTCTATTTTTTAAGAAGTTTTTTTTTATTTGGCTTTATTTATTTGATTTTTTTACTTATTTTTATTTGACTATGTATAAGATATTTTTTATGTATTTTATTGATATTTTATCTTTTAATATAATATTTACTTATATTAATATATTAAATTATTAATTTATTTATATATTTTTTTACTTTAATGTATTATATTTTATTAATTTTTATGTTATTTTTAATTTAATAAATAAATATTAATTTTATTATAAAATTAAATAATAAAATTTATTTAAATATTTAAATTAAAATAATAAAATAATATAAAAAAAGAGTAAACTATCGTCCTATTTGTGTCTCTAACGTTTAAATCGTCCTATTTGTATCTAAGTGATTCAATGTTATCCTACTATCAATTATACTAACAAATCAGATTATATTTTTCAATTATTCTCACTTGAATGTATTCATTCTCAATGAGATCTTACTTGGATGTGTTCGATTTTAATATTATACTCACTATTTGTGTGTTTAAATTCAATTATGTCCCTAGAAAAGTGAATTATATAAATGTTGTAGGAATTAGTTTCAACTTTGATGAGCTATTTTTCGGAGTGGATCATCTATTCTATCCCATACATTTGTATTATAACTTCAAGAAGAGATTTTTAAAACTCAAACTAAAGCGTTTATGATGTGTAATTGACGGTAGGATAACATTGAATCACTTTAACAAACGTTAGGGATACAAATAGGACGATTTAAACGTTAGGGACACAAATAGGATTTACCCCAAATGTTGGGGACAAAAATAATACTTTACTCTATAAAAAAATTATTTAAATTGATATTTTTTAAATATTTCTTTTATTAAAAAAAATTTTAAAAAATATAATTCAAACAATATTTATTTTATTATAATCTATTTTAATATAAAAATGGAAAAACGTAACCTCCATTTAGAATGTGTAGTCTAAACACAAATTTAGGGTGTGTTTGGGATTCACGTTGGGAAAGAGAGAAGTTCGTTTGAGCATCTTGAACGTTCCACTTTTATGTTTGGCAATCTTTTGGAACTCTCAACCTAAAAGTGTTTACATCTCTAAACGTACGTTTACTTGAAGCAAAAATTTATAGCTTCTGCGTTCACGTTGGGGAGATTTGGTTACTATTGAAAAATTAGATGAGAATTTTTTTTTCTTTTCTACCAATCTTATCCTTAATTTTCTTCTATAAAAAAATGCAAGTAACTATATAACTTTTACAATAGCTCTTTGTGTATGTTATTCGCTCCATTTTTTTTTCATACAAATTTATTTCGATCACGACCCAGGTAAAAAATTTATTACTTTTTGTTTATATAAATTATTTTTTTTATCTTTTATTGTACTATATTTATGTTGTGTATAAATTTTTTTATTTGGTATTATTCATATGAATTTTATTTACTTCTTATTGTAATTTTTTTTATATAATATATGTTGTTGATCGTAATTATTATATACTATGTTTGCATATCTTTTTTTCATTTTTATTGTACTTTTCACTGTACTTTATTTTTGTCTTTATTATATACTAATTATAAGTAACAAAAGAGTCATAAATAATAAAAATTTATAATCCAAAATAATACTAAATTAAAGAGTACTAAGTACTAACAGTACTAAAAAAAATTATAGAACATTTTCTTTTTTTTGACATTATAAAATGTATAATACTATCTGTCATATTTTTATTTTTTATTATATTTATTTTATTTATATGATAAATATTTTTTATATTATTTTTAGTGTACTGTTTTTTCATGTATATTATTATTTTTTATTGTTTTCTGGTTCATATGAATTTTTTTATTATATGAATTTTTTAATGATATTTCTTATTATTTTTATGTATTTTATTATTATTTTATCATGTTTTTTAATAAGATCTATTCAAATATTTAAAATAAAATAATAGAATAATAAAAAATTATTTAAATTGATGTCTATTTTAATAATTTTTCATCTAAAAGTGATTTTGAATAGTATAATCCAAACAATATTTATTTTACTATAATTTATTTTGATATAAAGATTGCCAAACATAAATCACGTTAATACAAACTTATTTTTTATCAAAATCAAGTTTGCAAAATTAATTTTATACAAATTACAGTTTGTAAACTGTAATTCAAACACACACTAAGTCTTCGACTTCCCACTTTCCACTTCTCACTTTCCAATACACATTTTACTCAGCAAAAGTTTAATTTATATGCATCGTTTAATCATATTTTTTTAAATAATTATTTTTATTTATATAATATTAAGTAATTAAAAATATGTATAAAATTATTTTATATAAAAAATAATTATTTTATTAATATAATATTAGATAATTAGATATATATACAAAATTATTTTTTATTTATAAAAAGTGATTTTTTAGGCAAAATAATCACTTCTAAATGCACCGTCTTATTCTTGTATAGGGAAACCTAGGATGGGCCTACATGCAAAAGTTGAATTACATAATGGCAGAGGTAGTTTATCGGAAGGCCCAACTAATTGATCCAGATTGTAACAAGGCTTGTAACTTGGGCCTGTGCCTCATCAAACAAGCCCGTTATGAAGAAGCCCAATTAATACTTAATGATGTTTTAGAAGGCAAATTACCAGGCTCAGATGATGGCAAGTCAAAAAAACGGGCCCAAGATCTCTTAACAGAGTTAAGATCCCTTCTTCCTGCACCGCATTTATCGGATATTTTGACCCTTGATGATGAGTTCATCAAAGGCCTTGAACAGATGATGAATCAATTGGGGCCGGTTAGATCAAAGAGACTTCCAATTTTTGAGGAGATTTCTTCATTTAGAGATCAGTTAGCATGTTAAGTTTCCACTATGTACAGATTTGGTCATACTTATTCCTTTTGTTTATCGCCTGCTTCTTTTCTTTAATTTTCTAAGTGTTGATATTTTGGGTGGGGGAAGAGGAAATAGAAATAGAGTATACAGGGTGAAGACTAAATTAAAGTTGAGTGAAGATTTTTATGTAAATTATGAAAGTAACAAGCCTGATGTAAACTTTTTAATAAGAAAAACTTGCTTTCTTAAAATTGTACTTATTTTATAGTTAGAAATAGAACAAAATAAATAAAAGGATTATTGTTACGGACATGACTCTTGGGTTACACACCAGAATGGCCTCTGACCCGATTAACCGGGGATGACCTTATCTAACGGCCCGAACTGGCTTTATAATTTTTAGCATCTATTTGAATTTACATATCTCTCTTATTTTAGCCAGATAAAATAAGATGGAATAACAGAGTCTCGTTCAGGTATGTTACTCATTCCACATACCTTATACCTCTCAGATTTATTCTGACTTGAGCGTTGGAGTGTCTTTGTAGGTATCACCTCCCATTGCTCCAAAAAGATGATCTGACATCCGATCCATCTCACAACCATAACAGAGACTTCTAGTACATTGGCACCGTCTGTCGGGATTGTCGACTCGTGACGGTATGATAGAGAATCCCAAGGAGCAATCATCAACTCATCACCACACGCCAAACCTCGAAGTCCAACACCCGACCTTCGTGATACCCTTCCCCTCGCCCCAGGGAGGATAACCAAGCACTGTGCATCTCCTGCCAACCCCGGACCGGCAGAAACCGAAAGAGGATGCTCATCAACCCGACAAGGCTTGGGCACCTGATGGCTTAGGAGAAAAAGCCATCCAGAAAATCCAAGAATTCTGTCTAAGAGTGCAAAACTTTGAAGGCCGAGTCACAACCAAGGAGCGATATCACCCAGCACACGCAAGTCATGCAACTTTCAGAATCCGATCGCGTCGTAAAACTAGGAAAAACAGGTCACCCGAACGACTATACAACAAGTGGCATGAGTGTAGTGTGTTTAGAGACTCGGAACGCTGTCGTGACTAGGACGACCGAAGACACCAACGGGAGGCCAAGCGACCACTTGATCTTGGGAGCCACCCCATTCACGGAGAAAATCCTGAGAGCCAAACTCTGGAAGGGTTTCGCCAAGCCCACTGATATGAAATACAACGGGACCAAAGATCCCCAGGAACACCTAACAACCTTCGAGGCCAGGATGAACCTGGAAGGAGCCGCCGATGAGGTCTGATGTAGGGTCTTCTTGATTATCCTAGCTGGCCCCGCGATCAAATGGTTTAATGCCCTCCCTAACGGGTCCATAGCCAGTTTTGACGACGTTTCCAGGAAGTACATGGGTCAGTTTACCACAAGAATCACCAAAGCATAACATCCCATCAGCCTACTCGGAATCACCTAAAGACAAGACAAATCCACGAGAAAATATCTTGACAGGTTCAACGATGAGTGCCTAATGGTCAACAGACTTACGGACTCAATCGCCAGCCTTTTTCTGACCAATGGCCTCATGAATGAAGACTTCTTGAAACATCTCCCTACCAACCATCCTAGACCATGCACGAAATTCAAAATGTCGCAACGGAATACATAAACGACGAAGAGGTTAGCCAAGTCGTAGCCACCATTAAACGACAGCATAACAACACGGCACCTCGTAGTAACACACCACCGAAAGACATCCCGAAAAACACACCAGACCCGTGCCCCCCAACCGACCACCTAGGGTAGAAAAGTTCTCGAACTACACTCCATACTCGCTTCCTTCATAGAAATCTACCATCAAATCTGATTCAGAGGCTAAAAAAGGATTGCAGATGCTGTTGGATTCTGACCTCCCTGCACTCGAAATGAATTTCCTGGAGCTACAGAAGCCCAATTGGCGCGCTCTCAATTGCGTTGGAAAGTAGACATCTTGGGCTTTCCAGCAATGTATAATAGTCCACACTTTGTCCGAGATTTGATGGCCCAAAATGGCGTCAAAACGCCGGTCAGATACCCTTTTCTGGCGTTAAACGCCAGAACTGGCATAAAAGCTGGAGTTAAACGCCCAAATTGGCACCAGAGCTGGCGTTTAACTCCAAGAAAAGCCTATGCACGTGAAAGCTTCACTGCTCAGCCTAAGCACACACCAAGTGGGCCCTGGAAGTGGATTTCTGCACTATCTACCTTAGTTACTCAATTTCTGTAAACCCTAGTTACTAGTTTTAGTATAAATATTACTTTTTCTCATTGTATTAGACATCTTGGTTATTCTGGTTCCCCTTATGGGGCCGAAACCAATGAACACCATTATCACTTATGTATTTTCAACGGTGGAGTTTCCACACCTCATAGATAAAGGTGTGGAGCTTTGCTATTCCTCATGAATTAATGCAATTAATACTGTTTTCTATTCAATTCAAGCTTATTCTTGTTCTAAGATATCCATTCGCACTTCAACATGATGAATGTGATGATCAAGTGACACTCATCACCATTCTCACTTATGAACGCGTGCTTGACAACCACTTCCGCTTTACCTGAAAACAAGCTTGAATGTATATCTCTTGGCCTCCTGGTCCACGATGCATGGTTGCCTCTCCTGACAACAGAGCCTTCCATTTTCGTGAGATCAGAGTCTTCGTGGTATAAGCTAGAATCAATTGGCAGCATCCTTAAGATCTGAAAAGTCTAAACCTTGTTTGTGGTATTCCGAGTAGGATCTGGGATGGGATGACTGTGACGAGCTTCAAACTCGCGAGTGCTTGGCGCAGTGACAGTGCGCAAAAGGATCATTGGATCTTATTCCGACACGAACGAGAACCGACAGATGATTAGCCCTACGTAACCCGTAGCCGGACCATTTTCACTGAGAGGACGGACAGTAGCGATTGACAACGGTGATCCCCCAACATACAACTTGCCATTGAAAGGAGTACGCATGACTGGATGAAAGCAGTAGGAAAGCAGGGATTCAAGAGGAACAAAGCATCTCCATATGCTTATCTGAAATTCCTACCAATGAATTACATAGGTATCTCTATCCTATTTTATGTTTTATCTGTCTTTTAATTATCAAAATTCCATAACCATGTGAATCTGCCTGACTGAGATTTACAAGATGACCATAGCTTCCTTCAAGCCGACAATCTCCGTGGGATCGACCCTTACTCGCGTAAGGTATTACTTGGATGACCTAGTGCACTTGCTGGTCAGCTACGCGGAGTTGTGAAGAAAGTGTGTGAGATCACGATTTCGCGTACCAAGTTCTTGGCGCCATTGCCGGGGATTGTTTGAATTTGGACAACTGACGGTTCATCTTGTTGCTTAGATTAGGTATTTTTCTTCTTTATCTTTTTCTTTAGAATTTTTAAGAATGAATTATAGAGTTTCAGATTATGCTTTTATCATCACAGGAGCCAGTTGATTCCCATCAATTTGGCTGTTGTATGTAATGTGCTGCTGAAGCTTGGTTAACCATGTCTAATCTTTTTAGATTGAAGCTTTAGACTAACATTGCATGATTACTGGAATTCTTATTAAAAATTAAGTTTCTTGTTTTCTTTTTCAAAATAATTTTTGAAAAAAATACAAAAAAATTTAATAAAATCATAAAAACAAAAAAATTTATATTTTTTGTTTGAGTCTAGTGTCAAATTTCAAGTTTGGTGTCAATTGCATGTTTCTATTTTTCTTGCATTTTTCAAAAATATATGCATTGTGTTCTTCATTGATCTTCAAGTTGTTCTTGATGATTTTCTTTGTCTGATCTTTAAATTCTCTTGTTTTGTGTCTTTTGTTGTTTCTCATGTGCATTATCCAATTGTTAGTGTCTCTAGTATGAAAACTTCTAAGTTTGGTGTCTTGCATGTCTTTCTTTTCTTAAAAATTTTTAAAAATATGTTCTTGATGTTCATCATGATCTTCATAGTGTTCTTGATGTTCATCTTGACATTCAAAGTGTTCTTGCATGCATCCATTGTTTGATCTTAGTTTTTCATGATTAGTTTCATTTTGTTATTTTTCTCTCTCATCATTAAAAATTCAAAAAAATTCAAAAATATATCTTTTCAAGTCAATAATACAAAGAATTGAAGATTCAGAACATATAGCAGAGGAATCATAGAGAAAAAGCTGTGCATTCAAAATGCCCAGTAAGGAAGAATTTCTGGCGTTTAAACGCCAGCTAGGGTACCTGGCTGGGCGTTTAACGCCCAAGGAGGTAGCCAAGTGGGCGTTAAACGCCAGAATGGATACCATTCTGGGCGTTTAACGCCAGGATAACACCAGGGAGGTAGTTCTGTTTTCAATTCAAATATTTTTCAATTTTTCAAGTTTTAAAACTAATTTTTCAAAATCTTATCTTTTTCATACCCTCTCTTATCAATCATATCTTTTTCAAAATCAAATCTTTTTCATTTTTCTTTTAGTATTTTCAAAAATCCTCACTAACAATTAATGTTGTGATTCAAAAATTTTAAGTTTTTTACTTTCTTGTTAAGAAATGTTCAATATTTGAATTTTAGAATCATATCTTTTAATTTCTTGTTAGTCAAGTCATCAATTTTAAAAATCAAATCTTTTTTTTAAATTGTTTTTCAATCATATCTTTTCAATCATATCTTTTTAAATTATATCATTTTCAAATCACATCTTTTTAAATTTTAACTTCAAAATCTTCTTCTAACTTCTTATCTTTTCAAAACTTACTATTTCTTATCTTTTTCAAAACCACTTAACTACTTTTCTCTCTCCAATTTTTGAAAACCACTAACAACTTTTTCAAAATTCTTTTTAATTAACTAATTATTTTAAACTCTGATGTTATTTTATTTAAAAAATTTTTTGAAAATTCTCTCTCTCTCCCATCACTTTCTATTTAATCACTAACACTTATCCTCCTTTAATAATTCGGACCCCCTCCATCTCTATAAGTTTGAATTCTTCTCTACCTCATCCTTCTATTCTTCTTTTCCTCTGACACATCAAGGAATCTCTATACTGTGACATAGAGGATTTCATACTTTCTTTGTTTTTTTCTCTTTCATATGAGTAAGAACAAATATAAAGTCATTCTTGTTGAAGCTGATCCTGAACCTTAAAGGACTCTGAAGAGAAAGTTAAGAGAAGCTAAAGCACAACTCTCCAGAGAGGACCTGACAAAAATTTTCGAAAAAGAAGAAGACATGGCCGAACCCAACAACAACAATGCAAGGAAGGTGCTTGGTGACTTTACTGCACCTACTTCCGACTTCTATGGGAGAAGCATCTCTATCCCTGCCATTGAAGCAAACAACTTTGAGCTTAAGCCTCAATTAGTTTCTCTGATGCAACAAAATTGCAAGTTTTATGGACTTCCATTGGAAGTTCCTCATCATATCTTGGCTAAATTTTTGTAAATCTGTGACACTGTTAAGACCAATGGAGTTGATCCCGAGGTCTACAGACTTATGTTTTTTCCTTTTGATGTCAGAGACAGAGCTAGTATATGGTTGAACTCACAGCCTAGAGACAGTCTGAACTCTTGAAAAAAGCTGGTCAATGCCTTCTTAGCTAAATTCTTTTCACCTCAAAAGATGAGTAAGCTTAGAGTGGAAGTTCAAACCTTCAAATAGAATGAAGGAGAATCCCTCTATGAAGCTTGGGAAAGATACAAGAAATTGATCAGAAGGTGTCCTTTTGACATGCTTTCAGAATGGAGCATCATAGGTATCTTCTATGATGGTCTATCTGAGTTATCCAAGTTGTCATTGGACCATTCTGCAGGCGGATCTATTCATCTGAAGAAAATGCCTACAGAAGCCCAGGAACTCATTGAAATGGTTGCAAATAACCAGTTCATGTACACTTCTGAAAGAAATCCTGTGAATAATGGGACAACTCAGAAGAAAGGAGTTCTTGAGATTGATACTCTGAATGCCATATTGGCTTAGAACAAATTATTGACTCAGCAAGTCAATATGATTTCTCAGAATCTGACTGGATTGCAAGTTGTATCCAGTAGTAATAAAGAAGCATCTTCTGAAGAAGAAGCTTATGATCCTGAGAACCCTGCAATGGAAGAGGTGAATTACATGGGAGAACCCTATGGAAACACCTATAATCCTTCATGGAGAAATCATCCAAATCTCTCATGGAAGGACCAACAGAAGCCTTAACATGGCTTCAACAACAATAATGGTGGAAGAAATAGGTTTAGCAATAGCAAGCCTTTTCTATCATCTTCTCAACAATACACAGAGAATTCTGAGCAGAGTCTCTCTAGCTTAGCAACCATAGTCTCTGAGCTATCCAAGACCACTCTCAGTTTCATGAATGAGGCACGGTCCTCTATCAGAAACCTGGAGGCACAAGTGGGTCAGTTGAGTAAAAGAGTTACTGAAACTCCTTCTAGTACTCTCCCAAGCAATACAGAAGAGAACCCAAAAAGAGAGTGCAAGGCTGATGAGTGGATAATTTATACGCTTTTTGGCATTATTTTTATATAGTTTTTAGTAGGATCTAGCTAGTTTTTAGTATATTTTTATTAGTTTTTAAGAAAAATTTACATTTCTGGATTTTACTATGAGTTTTTGTGTTTTTCTGTGATTTCAGGTATTTTCTGGCTGAAATTGAGGGACCTGAGCAAAAATCTGATTCAGAGGCTGAAGAAGGACTACTGATGCTGTTGGATTCTGACCTCCCTGCACTCGAAATAGAATTTTTCAAGCTACAAAAACCCAAATGGCGCGCTCTCAATTTCGTTGGAAAGTAGACATTCAGGGCTTTCCAGCAATATATAATAGTCCATACTTTTCCTGAGTTAAGACGACGCAAACTAGTGTTTAACGCCAGCTTTCTGCCCTATTCTAGAGTTAAATGCCAAAAACAAGTTGCAAGCTAGAGTCAAATGCCAGAAACAAGTTACAAATTGGCGTTTAACTCTAAGAAAAGTCTCTACACGTGAAAGCTTCAATGCTCAGCCCAAGCACACACCAAGTGGGTCCGGAAGTGGATTTCTGCATCATTTACTTATTTTTGTAACCCTAGTAACTAATTTAGTATAAATAGAACTTTCTCTCATTGTATTAGATGTCTTGGTTATTTTGGTTCCCCCTCTGGAGCCGAAGCCAATGAACACCATTATCACTTATGTATTTTTAACGGTGGAGTTTCTACACACCATAATTAAGGTGTGGAGCTTTGTTGTTCCTCGAGTATTAATGCAAATTGCTATTGTTCTTCTATTCAATTCATGCTTATTCTTATTCTAAGATATTCATTCACACACAAGAACATGATGAATGTGATGATTATGTGACACTTATCACCATTCTCACTTATGAACGCGTGATTGACAACCACTTCCGTTTTACATGGAAACAAGCTTGAATGTATATCTCTTGGGTTCAACGATTCACATCGACTCCCCTCTGTCAATGGGGCATCTGAATCTGAGATCAGAGTCTTCGAGGTATAAACTAGAATCAATTGGCAGCATTCCTGAGATCCAGAAAATCTAAACCTTGTCTGTGGTATTCCGAGTAGGATCTGGGATGGGATGACTGTGACGAGCTTCAAACTCATGACTGTAGGGCGTAGTGACAGACGCAAAAGGATAGTAAATCCTATTCCTACACTATCGAGAACCAACAGCTGATTAACCATACGATATCGGTGCATGGTATTTTTCATTCGAGACGAGAAATTCGACAGTTGATTAGCCGTACAGAAACCGTAGAGGACCATTTTCACTGAGAGGACGGGAAGTATCCATTGACAACGGTGACACCCAACATACAGCTTGCCATAGAAAGAAGTATGAAGGATTGGATGAAGGCAATAGGAAAGCAGAGATTCAGAAGGAACAACGCATCTCCATACGCTTATCTAAAACTCCCTCCAATGAATTACATAAGTATCTCTATCTTTATTTTATGTTTATTTATCTTTTAAATTATTAAAACTCCATAACCATTTGAATTCGCCTGACTGAGATTTACAAGATGACCATAGCTTGCTTCAAACCAACAATCTCCGTGGGATCGACCCTTACTCACGTAAGGTTTATTACTTGGACGACCCAGTGCACTTGCTGGTTAGTTGTGCGAAGTTGTGAAAAAGAGTTGAGATTACAACTGTGCGTACCAAGTTGTTGGCGCCATTGAGATCACAATTTCATGCACAAAGTTTTTGGCACCGTTGCTGGGATTGTTCGAGTTTGGACAATTGACGGTTCATCTTGTTGCTTAGATTAGGTAATTTTCTTTTTGTTTCAACCTTTATTTTATTTTCAAAATTTTTTTTCTCTTCTTTTTCGTTCTTTTCAAAATAATTTTCGAAAAAATTCAAAAATTTTTTTAGTAAAATCATAAAATCAAAAATATTTTTGTGTTTCTTGTTTGAGCCTAGTGTCAATTTTTAAGTTTGGTGTCAATTGCATACTTTTATTTTTCTCAAAAAATTTTTGAAAAACTCATGCATGGTGTTCTTCATGATCTTCAAGTTGTTCTTGGTAAGTCTTCTTGTTTTGTGTCTTTTGTTATTTTTCATATGCATTTTTGAATTATTAGTGTCTAAATATAAAAAATTTCTAAGTTGGTGTCTTGCATGTTTTTTTTTTCTTGAAAATTTTTCAAAAATAAGTTCTTGATGTTCATCTTGATCTTCAAAGTGTTCTTGGTGTTCATCTTGACACTCATAGTGTTCTTGCATGCATCATTTGTTTCAATCCAAAATTTTTATGTGTTGAATCATTTTGTGGTTTTTCTCTTTCCTCATTCAATTCAAAAAAATTAAAAAAAAATATCTTTTCCTTATTTTACTCATAATTTTCAAAATCTTTGGGTTGACTTAGTCAAAAATTTTTAAAATAAGTTATTTTTTGCTAGTCAAGTCAAGATTTCAATTTCAAAAATTTATCTTTTCAAAATTTTTTTGAAAATCAAATATTTTTCATTTTTATTTCATGTTTTTTGAAAAATTTTTAAAATTGATTTTCAAAATCTTTTTCTTATCTTTATTTCATAATTTTCGAAATTAATACTGACAATTAATGTTTTGATTCAAAAATTTCAAGTTTGTTACTTTCTTGTTAAGAAAGATTCAAACTTTAAATTTTAAAATCATATCTTTTGATTTCTTGTGAGTCAAGTCATTAATTCTGATTTTAAAAATTAAATCTTTTTCGAAATAAATTTCAATCATATCTTTTCAATCATATCTTTTCAAACATATCTTTTTCAAATCATATCTTTTTCAAAATCAATTTCAAAATCTTTTCTAACTTCTTATCTTTTCAAAATTGATTTTCAAATCTTTTTCAACTAACTCATCAACTTTTTGTTTGTTTTACTATTTCTTATCTTTTTCAAAACCACCTAACCACTTTTCTCTCTCTAATTTTCGAAAATCATTAACTTATTTTTCAAAATTCTTTTTAATTAACTAATTGTTTTAAATTTTAATTTTATTCTATTTCTTCTCTTAATTTTCGAATTCTAACTATATTTTAAAATAAAAACAAAAATATTTTCCTTTTCTTCTTAATTATTTTCAAAAACTCCTCTCTCTCATCTCCTTCTATTTATTTATTTATCTACTAACACTTCTCTTCTACTCATAATTCGAACCCTCTTCTCTTCTCTCTCTGTGTTAGAATTTTTCCTCATATATTCTTCTTCTCTTCTACTCACATAAAGGAATCTCTATACTATGACATAGAGGATTCCTCTTCTTTTCTGTTCTCTTCTTTTTTCATATGAGTAGGAGTAAGGACAAGGACATTCTTGTTGAAGCAGATCCTGAACCTGAAAGGACTCTAAAGAAGAAGCTAAAAGAAGCTAAAGCACAACAATCCAGAGAAAACCTTACAGAGAATCTCGAAAAAGAAGGAGACATGGCCGAACCCAACAACAATGCAACGAAGATGCTTGGTGACTTCACTGCACCAAATTCCAACTTCCATGGAAGAAGCATCTCAATTCCTGCCATTGGAGCAAATAATTTTGAGCTAAAGCCTCAATTAGTTTCTCTGATGCAACAAAACTGCAAGTTTTATGGACTTTCATCAGAAGATCCTTTTCAGTTCTTAACTGAATTCTTGCAGATCTGTGATACTGTTAAGACCAATGGAGTTGATCCCGAGGTCTGCAAGCTTATACTTTTCCCTTTTGCTGTAAGAGACAGAGCTAGAATATGGTTGGACTCTCAACCTAGAGATAGCCTGAACTCTTGGGATAAGCTGGTCACGGCTTTTTTAGCCAAGTTCGTTCCTCCTCAAAAGCTGAGCAAGCTTAGACTGGATGTTCAAACCTTCAGACAGAAAGAAGGTGAATCCCTCTATGAAGCTTGGGAAAGATACAAGCAACTGACCAAAAAGTGTCCTTCTGACATGCTCTCAGAATAGACCATCCTGGATATATTCTATGATGGTCTATCTGAATTGTCTAAGATGTCATTGGACCATTCTGCAGGTGGATCTATTCACCTGAAGAAAATGCATGCAGAAACTCAGGAACTCATTGAAATGATTGCAAATAACCAGTTCATGTACACCTCTGAAAGGAATCCTGTGAGTAATGGGACGCCTAAGAGGAAAGGAGTTCTTGAAATTGATGCTCTGAATGCCATATTGGCTCAGAACAAAATGTTAACTCAGCAAGTCAACATGATTTCTCAGAGTTTGAATGGTTTGCAAAATGCATCCAACAGTACTAAAAAAGCATCTTCTGAAGAAGAAGCCTATGATCCTGAGAACCCTACAATAGCAGAGGTGAATTACATGGGTGAAGCCTATGGAAACACCTATAATCTCTCATGGAGAAATCATCCAAATTTCTCATGGAAGGATCAACAAAAGCCTCAACAAGGCTTTAATAATGGTGGAAGAAACAGGTTTAGCAATAGCAAGCCTTTTCCATCATCCTATCAACAACAGACAGAGAATTCTGAGTAGAGCCCCTCTAGCTTAGCAAACATAGTCTCTGATCTATCTAAGGCCACTCTAAGTTTCATAAATGAAACAATGTTCTCCATTAGAAATTTGGAGGCACAAGTGGGCCAGTTGAGTAAAAGAGTCACTGAAACTCCTCCTAGTACTCTCCCAAGCAATACAGAAGAGAATCCAAAAAGAGAGTGCAAGGCCATAACCTTACTTGGTGTGGCCGAACCTAGAGAGGAGGAGGAGGACGTGAATCCCAGTGAGGAAGACCTCATGGGACGTCCTCTGGACAAAAAAGAGTTCCCATTTAAGGAACCTAAGGAATCAGAGGCTCATCTAGAGATCATAGAGATTCCATGAACCTACTTCTGCCATTCATGAGCTCTGATGAATATTCTTCCTCTGAGGATGATGAAGATATACCTGAAGAGCAAGTGGCTAAATACCTTGGAGCAATCATGAAGCTGAATGCCAAGTTATTTGGTAATGAGACTTGGGTGGATGAACCCCCCTTGCTCACCAATGAACTGAATGACTTGGCTAGGCAGAAATTACCTCAAAAGAAATAAGATCCTGGTAAATTCTTAATTCCCTGTACCATAGGCACCATGACCTTTGAGAAGGCTCTATGTGACCTGGGGTCAGGCATAAACTTAATGACACTCTCTGTAATGGAGAAACTGGGAATCTTTGAGGTACAGGCTGCCAAATTCTCATTAGAAATGGCAGACAAATCCATGAAAAAGGCTTATGGACAAGTAGAGGACGTGCTAGTAAAGGTCAAAGGTTTTTACATCCCTGCTAATTTCATAATCCTAGACACTGGGAAGGATGAGGATGAATCCATCATCCTTGGAAGACCCTTCTTAGCCACAACAAAAGCTGTGATTGATGTGGACAAAGGAGAGTTGATCCTTCAATTGAATGAGGACTACCTTGTGTTTAAAACTCAAGGATCTCCCTCTGCAACCATGGAGAGGAAGCATGAAAAGCTTCTCTAAATACAGAGTCAAACAAAGCCCCCACAGTCAAACTCTAAGTTTGGTGTTGGGAGGCCACAACCAAACTCTAAGTTTGGTGTTGAACCCCCACATTCAAACTCTAAGTTTGGTGTTGGGAAGTCCCAACAATGCTCTGAATATCTGTGAAGCTCCATGAGAGCTCACTGTCAAGCTATTGACATTAAAGAAGCGCTTATTGGGAGGCACCCCAATTTTATTTATCTATGTTATTTTTTTTTAGGTTGATGATCATGTGGAGTCACAAAAATAACTGCGAAAATTAAAAAAATTAAAAAATAGCATTAAAAATAGCACACCCTTGAGGAGACACTTACTGGCGTTTAAACGCCAGTAAGGGTAACAGAATGGGCGTTTAACACCCAATCTGGCACCATTCTAGGCGTTAAACACCAGAAAGAAGCACCAGACTGGCGTTAAATGCCAGAAAGAAGCAATAATCTGGCGTTAAACGCCAGAAACAGGTTGCAACATGGAATTTAACGCCAGGAAAGGAATAAAAGCTGGCGTTTAACGCCAGAAACAAGCAGTAATCTGGAGTTAAACGCCAGGATTGCACTGTAAGGGCGTTTACACGCCTAATAGGAGCATGGATGATACATTCTTGACCCCTCAGGATCTGTGGACCCCACAGGATCCCCACCTACCCCACCTCTTTCTCTCCCCCTCACACATCTCTATAACACTCTACCCAAAACACCACTCACCTATCAAATCCTATTCTCTTCACCAACCACCTCCATCCCTCTTCCCCAAAAACCCCACCTACCTCACCTTTGAAATTCAAAACACTTTTTCCTCCCAAGCCAACCCTAATGACCGAAACCTAACCCTCCTCTCACCCCTATATAAACCCCCCACTACTCCTTCATATTCACACAACACAAACACCTTTCCCCTCTCTTAGCCGAACCACCTATAACCCTCTATTTCCTCTATTTTCTTCTTCTTCCCCTTCTTTCTTTCTTCTTTTGCTGGAGGACGAGCAAACTTTTTAAGTTTGGTATGGTAAAAGCATTGCTTTTTGTTTTTCCATAACCATTTATGGCACCTAAGGCCGGAGAAATCTCTAGAAAGAGGAAAGGGAAGACAAAACCTTCCACCTCCGAGTCATGGGAGATGGAGAGATTCATCTCAAAGGTCCATCAAGACCACTTCTATGAAGTTGTGGCCAAGAAGAAGGTGATCCCTGAAGTCCCTTTCATGCTCAAGAAAAATGAGTATCCAGAGATCCGACATGAAATTCGAAGAAGAGGTTGGGAAGTTCTTACCAACCCCATTCAACAAGTCGGAATCTTAATGGTTCAAGAGTTCTATGCCAATGCATGGATCACTAGGAACCATGATCAAAATATGAACCCGAATCCAAAGAATTGGCTTACAATGGTTCGAGGGAAATACTTAGATTTCAGTTCGAAAAATGTAAAGTTGGCATTCCACTTGCCAATGATGCAAGAAAATGCACGCCCCTACACTAGAAGGATCAACTTTGATCAAAGGTTGGACCAAGTCCTCATGGACATATGTATGGAAGGAGCTCAATGAAAAAGAGACTCAAGAGGCAATTCGGTTCAATTGAGATGACCGGACCTTAAGCCTGTGGCTAGAGAATGGTTGGAGTTCATCCAACGATCCATCATTCCTACTAGCAACCGATCTGAAGTGGCTGTGGATTGGGCCATCATGATCCATAGTATCATGATTAGGGAGGAAGTGGAAGTTCATGAGATCATACCTCTAGAACTCAACAAAGTGGCTGATAAACCACTATTTTATGGTTTATATTGTGTTTAATTGTGTGGTTTTATCATGATCCTTACCCACTTATTCATTAATTTAGCATGCATTTATATTTCCTTCCTTAAATTATTACATGATTGAAAACTGCTTCCTAGAGACTTTTAATTATGCATTTTAATTCTTCTTTATTCCATTCAATGTCGTAATCTGTGTGATAAGTGTTTCAGGCTTTATAGGGCATGAATGAGTTGGAGATTGGAAAGGAAGCTAGCGAAAATGGAAGGAACACGAGAAATTGAGGAGATAACCAGCGAGAAGTGACGCGGCCGCATGGCTCACGCGTTTGCGGAAAAGAGGAGAAATCGCAGTGACGCGGTCGCATGGCTCACGCGACGCGCGGATTGGAAAAGCACAAGTGACGCGGAAGCGTGGACAACGTGAACGCGTGGCAGGAAAAACGCGAATGACGCGTCCGCATGGACGACGCGGACGCGTGACGTGCGCGATCTGCAGAATTACAAAAGTCGCTGGCAGAGATTCTGGGCCGTATTTCAATCCATTTTTCGGCCTAGAAACACAAATTAAAGTCAGGAAACTTGCAGAGACTCAAGAGGCTTTTCATAACTCACAATTTGAGGATTAGATGTAGTTTTTAGAGAGAGAGGTTCTCTCCTCTCTCTTAGGATTTAGGATTTTAGGATTTCTATTAGTTTAGTTCAATTCATCTTCATTCCAAGTTCTATATTCCTTCAATATTTATTTTCTACTTTTATTTACTCTAGTACTTTTATTTGTATTTAATTTATGTTGCCCAATTGGCTTATGAACCTTTCCATGTTATGACTTGAATTTATATTTAGACGTAATTTGATTGCTTTATTTACATGAATGCTTTTAATTTAATTTAGATATTTTCCCTGTTGGCTTTGGTTGATTAATTGGTGACTCTTGAGTTATCAAACTCATTGTTGATTGAAAATTGGAATTCTTCAAGAATTGATTCGAGATCCAATAACTCTAACTTTTCCCAAGGAAAGACTGGGACTTGAGGATTCGAATTAATTCATCCACTTAACTTACCTTCATAGTTAGAGGTTAACAAAGTGGGAGAAAAATCCAATTCTCATCACAATTGATAAGGATAACTAGGATAGGACTTCCAGTTCTTATACCTTGCCAAGAGATTTTATTATTGTTAATTTATTTTACTTGTCATTTAAATATACTTGTGCCCATTGCCCAAACTTCAAAACCTCGATTTACAATCTTCATAACCAATAATAAGAACATACCTCCCTGCAATTCCTTGAGAAGACGACCCGAGGTTTAAATACTCGGTTATCAATTTTAAAAGGGTTTGTTACTTGTGACAACCAAAACGTTTGCACGAAGGGATTTCTGTTGGTTTAGAATCTATATCTACAACGCGACTATTTTTATAAAATTCTTTACTAGCAAAAATCATAACGTCAAAATGGCGCCGTTGCCGGAGAATTGCAAACGTGTGCCTTATTATTGGTTATTGTAAATATTTGGCTAAAAAAAACATTATTTTTCTTTTACTTGTTTACTTGTTTTCTCTCTCTTCCCTCTTATTTCTGATAGCTATTATGAATTCTCACCCCTCTCACTTTGAGTTTGGTTCTAATTTTGTTGCAAGAAATGGAAGTTATAACAGGAATATGCATCAAGGTCAAAGCAATCAAAGATGGACGGAGCCAAGAGGATCTGATCAACCCTTTAGGCAACAACACCCTCCTAGATATCACAGACAAAGACCATCCTACAATGCATACCAAGCTGATAGATATGGTGGACCGCCTAGTAGCTACCAACAAGCCCCACCGTATGCTCAGAGACCATCCTCACAACATAACTTTGAACCACCACACTCACAAGCCCTTTTCCACCATTCACCTCCATATGACCCCAATTCTCATTCACCACACCAACCACCATATGAACCATACCCAGAACCACCACCTCAATAGACACCATCTCCATATCCTTATCAAGAGGAACCACTTCCGTGTTATGAACCTTTTCTCCCAACAAATGAACCCTCTTATCCACCCCAAACCTCCATAGAAAGCAAACTTGCCTCTATCACTAGTCTCGCCTCTACTCTTCAAGCACTTCTATCCCGCTTGGGCCAACCCTCTACACCCAATATTCAACCCTCAAGCTCCACTGCACTTCCATCTCAACCACATAATGATCCACCCATCCCATCACCACCATCCATGGAAGAGCACTAACATCCATCAATCCAAGAGCAACATGATCTCACTGATACTATTGACATAGAACAAGAGAGAAAGGATCATCTTCGCGAATCTATACTTCATAAAGAGCTAGAGGAAGCACTAAAGATGAAGGTAGTAGAGACCCTTGAAGTTGACAGCGCGGTTGAAGAACTAGTGAAGGAAGACAACAAGGAGGATTTTGTGCTTGAAGGTGAAGAAATAGTTGAAAAGAAAATCATCGAGGACGAATACGATTGCATACTTCAATACCTGGATCAAGCAAGAAATCGATTACCTTTCTGACGTTCGGACGTTCAAAGAACCCCCATGGTTTCATGTGGGAAATCTACTGAAGAACGTAGCAGGAAGGAAAAATTGAGCACTCCGATGGATAGTGAGCAGCACAATTTGATATTGGAACAAATGGAGGAAGCCAGAATTATTGAAGAAGAAGAGGAGGCAGTGGTTGAAGACTTAGGAGATGCTGAACCTCCATGGGAAAGTCAAGTTATAGAGCATCCTTCAAAGACGTTTGAAGCTGATGTTGAGGAGGGTGTACAACCTCCAAGGCATATCATAGTTGAAGACTTTGAAGGAGACGATCAAGAGATGGATTCAATCATTGATGAATTCTTATCTACATTTGAATCCTCTTCCATTGGACTTGATATGGAGTTTAAACAAGATGAAGCACAACATCCCATCCCCTTGGTGAACAATGAAGAAGAGATTGAATTGGAAGAAATTCACCAAGAGGAAGAGGTTGATATTGAAGAAGATTGCAAAGAGGTGGAAGATGTCGAAGAAGAGCACAAGGGAGTGGAGCTTGCACGTTCATTAGAAACACCTCCCCCTAAGTTGCCATCATCCTTCACAACATTCAAGTGGGTAAAATTCATATCCCTTAGCTTTCTAATTCCACTTGAATATGGGCTACTGGAGACGGATGGTCAACTTAGAGCTCTTTGTGGCATTAAGAGTAAGAGGAAGATGGTCAGTGGTACGAATTGTCCTGCAAGGTTCATTATGGTTGGAAGCTTCAAGTTTAAACGCAAAGGTTGGTGTAAAGCTCAATTGAATAGGTCTAGGAAGTTGTTTGGCCACTTCAGTGAGAATTCAGACTGCCTGCCACCCGGATGGAACAATATTGCTCAACAAGAAGACGGGTGCAAAAGCAAGATTTGGGACCCCGGAATTCAATCTAGAAATCAATACTCTTGGGGCCTTGTCACTTGCTTTAACTTACTTGAAGGCTTTCTGCGCCTTGTTTGGGACCCCGGAGGCTGTTGGCATTACAAACATTGGTGGGGATTCCTGGATCAGTACAAGCATAAGCCACCATAACAGGAAGCTCATCAAAAGTCTAACTTAAGGACTTTAACTAAAAGTGCTAGGTGGGAGACAACCCACCATAGTATGATCGTTCTCTTTTTAGTTTTAATTTTAGTCTGTTTTTGAATTTTTATTGAACCTGCAATTTTTGCATGAGATTCATTGTATTTTGCATTCTGCATACTGCATAAAAAAATGCCACGCGACGCGACCGCATCAGCGACGCGTCCGCATCGAAAGGAGCGGGGAGAAAATAAAAACGAACAGAGAGTCACACTGGAGCGTGGCTGGAGGCGTGCCAGTGGCACAAATCGTCCCACGCGACCGCGTCGCTGACGCGTCTGCGTCACATGCGAATAATGGCCTCCCATGCGATCGCGTGCCCCACGCGGCCGCGTGCCCTGATTTTCGACGTAAACAGGGTGCACAACGAATTATTGTGCGAAAGTGATGCTGGATTGGTGCTGGACTCACAATCCCTATCAGGCGACCGCGTCACCGACGCGTCCGCGTCATTCCTTTCTGAAGCCCACTCACGCGATCGCATGCCCCATGCGATCACATCACCCCAAATTCGGCAAATATATAAATTCGAATAGAGAGTTGTGCAGGCGCGAGGCTGCACTCGCGCCAGAAGCATAACATGGGTCACGCGACCGCGTGACCGACGCGACCGCGTCAACTGAATTGAATCGCAATCACGCGAATGCGTTCCCCACGTGGCCGCGTCGCTTGCGCCGCACAGCTCAACCTAAATTGCCAAAATATCTTATCTTTCTCTTCTCCAAATCCTAATTTTTCTTTTCCCTCCTTATTTCTTCCTTCTCCCTTCTTCCTTCTATCTCACCTTTCACTCTCTCTCTCTCACCTCCAGTAACAAGGTTTTATTTTCTTCTTCCCTCCTTCCTTTTCTATAATTCTTCTCATTTTATATGTTATTTTCTTTTCTTTTCTTTTTCTTTTCATTATCCATATTTGCTTTCTTCTTCTTTCCTTTTTACATGGTGTTAGAAATTTATTTGAGTCATTATTCCTCATTATATGCTTGTGGATTGTTGCAAATTGTTTGGCAATTATATATTATTTTCTTTAAAGGGTTGCTTGCATGTTTACTTTAATACTTTCTATACCTTATTTACCATGCATGCTATGTGTTTGTGAAAAAGTCCATATGGCATTATGCACTTCTCTATTATACTTTCTACTATTCAATGCTTGCTTTTCATAAACTCCCTTTACTATTGTCTTAATTGAATTTAATTGTCAATACAACATGGTGATTTATTATAAGTAATGCTTGGTCTATGCTACTAACACCCTTTTCCGGCATGCCAATAAACACCTTGCATTCAATTGTCATTATATGCACTAGCTACTTTCCATCGATGATTTTTCACATGTACTCATGAGCATGTGTTAATGTCAGTTACATCTTAATGTGCATCCATCACCAACTTTTCCGTTCCCTTCCTTGCTATATCTATTTGAATTTAAATTACTTTCTCTTTCCTTTTTCAGGATGGCCACCAAGAAAGGTAAGGAGAAAGCTACTCCCAAACCCCCAGCAAGAAGAGGAACTAAAAGAGCATTAGTGGCAGAACTTTCTTCCTACTGCACTGGTTGAAGATATTCTTTCTTCAACACCACAAGCACCTACAACAGACGAACTGCTCCAGCAGATAATCGAAAGGTTGGATCGGCAAGAACAGAAAGCGAAGTTAAGAGAGCGCCATAACAACCGCCGATTCAAACACCTCAGGGAGCTACTTAGAGGAGATTGCAGAGACTTAGACACCCCGGAATCCACTTCTTTTACCAGCATAGGGAGCCATGATGGTCCCAACTGTGGAGATACTACTACCAGCACACCCCTGTTTCTGACAGATGGCACCAGAGACGGTGCAAAGCCTTAAGTGTGGGGAGGTCGGTTAGTACCTGACATCCGGAGGTAATTTCTCTTTCCTAGCACCAATAAATTAGGATATTTTAGTTAGATTTTCTTTTTTTATAGAATAGGATAAATTGCATAGTAATAGGTTAGTTGCATGCATGTTCTACTTGATTGAAAAGACAATAAGTTTCTTCTAAGACTTTATCTTTGGAACAAAATTTCACTAATTTTAATTAAAAAATTTTTCTTTATGATAAATCTGCTTGAAGTTGTATTTGGAATATGATTTTTTAGCTAAAGAACACACAACCTGTGAAGATTTGAGCCTTTATGCATGGTTACATTATTTAACCATAATTATTTTATTCTTGTGTGTTTACTTTTCTATGATTGTAATCTATATTTTGTTTCATCCTATATGTCCAATATTTATTATGTTTGTATGCTTGCATATGATTGAGGCCATTATTTGTTTAAACTCACTTATCCAAATTAAGCCTACCCTTTTCAATTACTTTTGTTAACCACTTTGAGCCTTTAAATCCCATTTGTTCTATATTTTACCACATTACTAGCCTTAAGAGGAAAAACAATTGTATATCCCAAATTGAATCTTTAGTTAGCTTAAGATAGAATTGTGTATGCTAGTTAAGTGTGGGAAATTGTGGGAACAAAAGTTATTAAGGAAATGTGTCATGATAATACAATGGGAATTTGGATACCTACTCATGTGAAACTATAAGAATTAAAAATCTATGTGCATTGATAAGCTATGTTTATTTTTATGTCTATATAAAAAAAATTAATAAATAAATAAGGGGACAAAATTACCCCAATGCTGAATTAAGAATTCAAAGATCAATGCACATATGATAAAATTTAAAAAAAATGATACATGAGTATAGAATGTAAAAGGGAATTCTGGGTAGCTAGGTATGAATTCTAAGGTTATAAAAAATATATAGGTTGGGTTAAAGCTTGGGTTAATTAAAGATTCAATTTATAAGCTCACTTAACCATATATGTATCCCTACCCTTACCTTGGCCCCATTACAACCTTGAAAAGACCTCATGATGTGTGCATTGGTATATTAACTGTTGTTGATTGGTTAGGAGAAGAACAAAAGTTAGAGAGCATGATTAGAGAAGGATAGAGTGATTACCCTATACACTAGAGAGAATAGAGCGTACATACATCATCAGTGAGGGTTCAATGCTTGAATTTCCATGTTCCCTGCTTTCATGAGCTATCTTCTTGCACTTTTATCTGTCTTACTGTATAATGATAGAATTAATGGAATTTGATTTGTAATTGTTTTGAAGAGCTTATTTACTTTTGATCAAGTGGGCAAGAATCATATAGTTGCATTCATGTATATAGGTTGCATTGCATTGCATGAGTTTCTACATGTTCATACTTATTTATCTTATCTCCTTCAGTTAAGTATGAGGACATGCTAATGTTTAAGTGTGGGGAGGTTGATAAACCACTATTTTATGGTTTATATTGTGTTTAATTGTGTGGTTTTATCATGATCCTTACCCACTTATTCATTAATTTAGCATGCATTTATATTTCCTTCCTGAAATTATTACATGATTGAAAACTGCTTCCTAGAGACTTTTAATTATGCATTTTAATTCTCCTTTATTCCATTCGATGCCGTAATCTGTGTGTTAAGTGTTTCAGGCTTTATAGGGCATGAATGAGTTGGAGATTGGAAAGGAAGCTAGCAAAAATGGAAGGAACACGAGAAATTGAGGAGATAACCAGCGAGAAGTGACGCGGCCGCATGGCTCATGCGTTCGCGCAAAAGAGGAGAAATTGCAGTGACGCGGCAGCATGGCTCACACGACCGCGCGGATTGGAAAAGCACAAGTGACGCAGAAGCGTGGACGACGTGAACGCATGGCAGGAAAAATGTGAATGACGCATCCGCATGGACGATGAACTCGTGACGTGCGCCATCTGCAGAATTACAAAAGTCGCTGACAGAGATTCTGGGCCGCATTTCAACCCAATTTTCGGCCCAGAAACACAGATTAAAGTCAGGGAACTTGCAGAGACTCAAGAGACTTTTCATAACTCACAATTTGAGGATTAGATGTAGTTTTTAGAGAGAGAGGTTCTCTCCTCTCTCTTAGGATTTAGGATTTTAGGATTTCTATTAGTTTAGTTCAATTCATCTTCATTCCAAGTTCTATATTCCTTCAATATTTATTTTCTACTTTTATTTACTCTAGTACTTTTATTTGTATTTAATTTATGTTGCCCAATTGGCTTATGAACCTTTCCATGTTATGACTTGAATTTATATTTAGACGTAATTTGATTGCTTTATTTACATGAATGCTTTTAATTTAATTTAGATATTTTCCCTGTTGGCTTTGGTTGATTAATTGGTGACTCTTGAGTTATCAAACTCATTGTTGATTGAAAATTGGAATTCTTCAAGAATTGATTCGAGATCCAATAACTCTAACTTTTCCCAAGGAAAGACTGGGACTTGAGGATTCGAATTAATTCATCCACTTAACTTACCTTCATAGTTAGAGGTTAACAAAGTGGGAGAAAAATCCAATTCTCATCACAATTGATAAGGATAACTAGGATAGGACTTCCAGTTCTTATACCTTACCAAGAGATTTTATTATTATTAATTTATTTTACTTGTCATTTAAATATACCTGTGCCCATTGCCCAAACTTCAAAACCCCGATTTACAATCTTCATAACCAATAATAAGAACATACCTCCCTGCAATTCCTTGAGAAGACGACCCGAGGTTTAAATACTCGGTTATCAATTTTAAAGTGGTTTGTTACTTGTGACAACCAAAACGTTTGCACGAAGGGATTTCTGTTGGTTTAGAATCTATATCTACAACGCGACTATTTTTATAAAATTCTTTACTAGCAAAAATCCTAACGTCAGTGGCTGACAAGTCCTCCACTTTGGCAAGGTTAGCCTTTCCTCATCTCATTTGTCACTTATGCAATTTGGCTGGGATTGACATAGAAGGAGACACCCTCATTGAAGAGGACAAGCCCATCACTAAGAAAAGGATGGAGCAAACAAGAGAGCCCACTCATGGACCTCAACAAGAACATGAGGAAGATCCTCATCAAGAAATCCCTGAGATGCCTCAAGCGATGCAATTTTCTCCACACAACTATTGGGAGTAACTCAACACCTCTTTGGAAGGCTTGAGTTACAACATGGACCAACTAAGGGTGGAGCACCAAGAGCACTCCATCATTCTCCATGAGATTAGAGAAGATCAAAGAGCTTTGAGGGAGAAGCAACAAAGGCAAAGAAGAGACATAGAGGAGCACAAGAGCACCATTGGTTCTTCAAGAGGAAGATGCCACCCCCAATAAGGTGGATTCACTCCTTAATCTCGTTGTCTATTTATTTTTCTATTTTCGGTTTTTGAGCTTCATGTTTGGCTATGTTTTGTGTCTTTATTACATGATCATTAGTGTCTAGTGTCTATGTCTTAAAGCTATGAATAATTCCATGAATCCTTCACATCTCTTAAATGAAAAATGTGCTTAATTACAAAAGAACAAGAAGTACTTGGATTTCAAATTTTATCTTGAAATTAGTTTAATTATTTTGATGTGGTGGCAATACTTTTTTATTTTCTGAATGAATGCTTGAACAATGCATATTTTTTATAGTGAAGTTTATGAATGTTAAAATTGTTGGCTCTTGAAAGAATGATGAACAAAGAGAAATGTTATTGATAATCTGAAAAATCATGAAATTGATTCTTGAAGCAAGAAAAAGCAGTGAAAAAAGAAAAAAAGGCGAAAAAAAGAGAAAGAAAGAAAAAGAAAAAGCAAGCAGAAAAAGCCAATAGCCCTTTAAACTAAAAGGCAAGGGTAAAAAGGATCCAAGGCTTTGAGCATTAATGGATAGGAGGGCCCAAGAAAATAAAATCCAGGCCTAAGCGGCTAAATCAAGCTGTCTCTAACCATGTGCTTGTGTCATGAAGGTCCAAGTGAAAAGCTAGAGACTGAGTGGTTAAAGTCGTGATCCAAAGCAAAAAGAGTGTGCTTAAGGACTCTGGACACCTCTAATTGGGGACTTTAGCAAAGCTGAGTCACAATCTGAAAAGGTTCACCCAGTTATGTGTTTGTGGCATTTATGTATCCGGTGGTAATACTGGAAAACAAAGTGCTTAGGGCCACGGCCAAGACTCATAAAGTAGCTGTGTTCAAGAATCAACATACTGAACTAGGAGAATCAATAACACTATCTAAAATTCTGAGTTCCTATAGATGCCAATCATTCTGAATTTCAAAGGATAAAGTGAGATGCCAAAACTGTTTAGAAGCAAAAAGCTACTAGCCCCGCTCATCTAATTAGGACTAAGCTTCATTGATATTGTGCGATTCATTGTATATTCTCTTCTTTTTATACTATTTTGTTTTCAGTTGCTTGGGGACAAGCAACAATTTAAGTTTGGTGTTGTGATGAGCGGATAATTTATACGCTTTTTGGCATTGTTTTTATATAGTTTTTAGTAGGATCTAGCTACTTTTTAGCATATTTTTATTAGTTTTTAAGCAAAATTCACATTTCTGGACTTTACTATGAGTTTGTGTGTTTTTCTGTGATTTCAGGTATTTTCTGGCTGAAATTGAGAGACTTGAGCAAAAATCTGATTCAGAGGCTAAAGAAGAACTGTTGATGCTGTTGGATTCTGACCTTCCTGCACTCGAAATGAAATGTTTGGAGCTACAGAAACCCAAATGGCGCGCTCTTAATTGCGTTGGAAATTAGACATTCAGGGCTTTCCAGCAATATACAATAGTCCATACTTTGCCCAAGTTTAGATGACGCAAACTGGCGTTTAACGCTAGCTTTCTGCCCTATTCTGGCGTTAAACGCCAGAAACAAGTTGCAAGCTAGAGTCAAACACCAGAAAAGTTACAAACTGGCGTTTAACTCCAAGAGAAGTCTCTACATGTAAAAGCTTCAATGCTTAACCCAAGCACACACCAAGTGGGCCCAGAAGTGGATTTCTGCATCATTTACTTGTTTCTGTAACCCTAGTGATGAGCGGATAATTTATACGCTTTTTGACATTATTTTTAGGTAGTTTTTAGTAAGTTCAAGCTACTTTTAGGGATGTTTTCATTAGTTTTTATGTTAAATTCACATTTCTGGACTTTACTATGAGTTTGTGTATTTTTCTATGATTTCAGGTAATTTCTGGCTGAAATTGAGGGACTTGAGCAAAACTCTGAAAAAGGCTGACAAAAGGACTGCTGATGTTGTTGGAATCTGACCTCCCTGCACTCAAAATAGATTTTCTGGAGCTACAGAACTCCAAATGGCGTGCTCTCAACGGCGTTGGAAAGTAGACATCCAGAGCTTTCCAGAAATATATAATAGTCCATACTTTTTTCGGAAATTGACGACGTAAAGTGGCGCTCAACGCCAAGTACATGCTGCTGTCTGGAGTTAAACGCCAGAAACACGTCATAACCCGGAGTTGAACGCCAGAAACACGCTATAATTCGGCGTTCAACTCCAAGAAAAGCCTCAGCTCGTAGATAGATCAAGCTCAGCCCATGCATACACCAAGTGGGCCCCGGAAGTGGATTTATGCATCAATTACCTACTCATGTAAACCCTAGTAGCTAGTCTAGTATATATAGGACATTTAACTATTGTATTAGAAGTCTTTTGACCACGTTACATCTTTGGTCTCAGTTTTGTTTTATTCTTCATTTTAAGAGGATATTGATCACATTTGAGGGGGCTGGCCATTCGGCCATGCCTGAACCTTTCACTTATGTATTTTCAACGGTAGAGTTTCTACACACCATAGATTAAGGGTGTGGAGCTCTGCTGTACCTCAAGTTTCAATACAATCAATATTATTTTCTATTCAATTCTCTTTTATTCTTATTCCAAGATATACGTTGCACTTCAACTTGATGAATGTGATGATCCGTGACACTCATCATCATTCTCACCTATGAACGCGCGTGACTGACAACCACTTCCGTTCTACTTTAGGCCGGGCGCATATCTCTTAGATTCCCCCAACAGAATCTTCGTGGTATAAGCTAGATAGATGGCGGCATTCATGGGGATCCAGAAAGTCTAACCTTGTCTGTGGCATTCCGAGTAGGATTCCGGTATTGAATGACTGTGACGAGCTTCAAACTCCTGAAGGCTGGGCGTTAGTGATAGACGCAAAAAAATCAAGGGATTCTATTCCAACCTGATTGAGAACCAACAGATGATTAGCCGTGCTGTGACAGAGCATAGGACCATTTTCCCGAGAGGATGAAAAGTAGCCATTGAAGACGGTGATGCCCTACATACAGCTTGCCATGGAAAGGAGTAAGAAGGATTGGATGAATGTAATAAGAAAGTAGAGATTCAAGAGGAGCACAGCATCTCCATACGCCTATCTGAAATTCCCACTATTGATTTACATAAGTATTTCTATCCTATTTTATTTTCTGTTTATTATTAATTTTCGAAATCCATAACCATTTAATCTGCCTAACTGAGATTTACAAGGTGACCATAGCTTGCTTCATACCAACAATCTCTATAGGATCGACCCTTACTCACGTAAGGTATTACTTGGATGACCCAGTACACTTGCTGGTTAAGTTGAATGGAGTTGTGATCATAAATTCCAATAGAGCCAATTTTTAAATTCCATACAAGTACAAGGAGTACAACTTTAAGGATAACAATTTTGTCCACCACCTAGTAACTAGTTTAGTATAAATAGAACTTTTTCTCATTGTATTAGATGTCTTGGTTATTCTGGTTCCCACTCTGGGGCCGAAGGCAATGAACACCATTATCACTTATGTATTTTTATCGGTGGAGTTTCTACACACCATAGATTTAGGTGTGGAGCTCTGCTGTTCCTCGAGTATTAATGCAAAGTACTATTGTTTTTCTATTCAATTCATGCTTATTCTTATTCTAAGATATTCATTCGCACACAAGAACATGATAAATGTGATGATTATGTGACACTCATCACCATTCTCACTTATGAACGCGTGATTGACAACCACTTCCGTTCTACATGGAAACAAGCTTGAATGTATATCTCTTGGGTTTCTAATCAACGATTCACATCGACTCCCCTCTGACAATGGGGCATCTGAATCCGAGATCAGAGTCTTCGTGGTATAACCTAGAATCAATTGGCAGCATTCTTGAGATCCAAAAAGTCTAAACCTTGTCTATGGTATTCCGAGTAGGATCTGGGATGGGATGACTGTGACGAGCTTCAAACTTGTGACTGTAGGGCATAGTGACAGACGCAAAAGGATAGTAAATCCTATCCCTACACGATCGAGAACCAACAATTGATTAGCCATACCATATCTGTGCATGGTATTTTTCATCCGAGACGAAAAATTCGACAGTTGATTAGCCGTACAGAAACCGTAGAGGACCATTTTCACTGAGAGGATGGGAAGTAGCCATTGACAATGGTGACACCCAGCATACAGCTTGCCATAGAAAGAAGTATGAAGGATTGGATGAAGGCAATAGGAAAGCAGAGATTTGGAAGGAACAACGCATCTCCATACGCTTATCTGAAACTCCCACCAATAAATTACATAAGTACCTCTATCTTTATTTTATGTTTATTTATATTTTAAATTATTAAAACTCTATAATCATTTGAATCCACCTGACTGAGATTTACAAGATGACCATAGCTTGCTTCAAACCAACAATCTCCGTAGGATCGACCGTTACTCACGTAAGGTTTATTACTTGGACGACCAAGTGCACTTGCTGGTTAGTTGTGAGAAGTTGTGAAAAAGAGTTGAGATTACAATTGTCCGTACCAAGTTGTTGGTGCCATTGAGATCACAATTTCATGCACCAAGTTTTTGGCACCGTTGCCGGGGATTGTTCGAGTTTGGACAACTGACGGTTCATCTTGTTGCTTATAGATTAGGTAATTTTCTTTTTGTTTCAACCTTTATTTTACTTTCAAAAAGTTTTCAAAAATATTTCAAAATTTTTTTCTCTTCTTTTTCGTTCTTTTCAAAATAATTTTCAAAAAAATTCAAAAAAATTTTTAGTAAAATCATAAAATCAAAATTATTTTTGTGTTTCTTGTTTGAGTCTAGTGTCAATTTTGAAGTTTGGTGTTAATTGCATACTTTTATTTTTCTCAAAAATTTTTTGAAAAACTCATGCATGGTGTTCTTCATGATCTTCAAGTTGTTCTTGGTAAGTCTTCTTGTTTGATCTTCATATTTTCTTGTTTTGTGTCTTTTGTTGTTTTTCATATGCATTTATGAATTATTAGTGTCTAAATATAAAAAATTTCTAAGTTTGGTATCTTGCATATTTTTCTTTTCTTGAAATTTTTTCAAAAATAAGTTCTTGTTGTTCATCTTGATCTTCAAAGTGTTCTTGGTATTCATCTTGACACTCATAGTGTTCTTGCATGCATCATTTGTTTTAATCCAACATTTATATGTGTTGAGTCATTTTGTGGTTTTTCTCTTTCCTCATTAAATTAAAAAAAAATCAAAAAAATATCTTTTTCTTATTTTACTCATAATTTTCGAAATCTTTGGGTTAACTTAGTCAAAAATTTTTAAAATAAGTTGTTTCTTGTTAGTCAAGTCAAGATTTCAATTTCAAGAATTTATCTTTTTAAAATCTTTTTCAAAATCAAATCTTTTTCATTTTTATTTCATGTTTTTCAAAAAATTTTTAAAATTGATTTTCAAAATCTTTTTCTTATCTTTATTTCATAATTTTTGAAATTAATACTAACAATTAATGTTTTGATTCAAAAATTTCAAGTTTGTTACTTTCTTGTTAAGAAAGATTAAAACTTTAAATTTTTAAATCATATCTTTTGAATTTCATATGTTTTGGCCGAACCATTCTTCACCCTCCATCTCCTCCATTTCTTCTTCTTCTCCGTCCCTTCTTTCTTCTTTTACTCAAGGACGAGAAAACCTTTTAAGTTTGGTGTGGTAAAAGCATTGCTTTTTATTTTTTCATAACCATTTATAGCACCTAAGGCCGGAGAAACCTCTAGAAAGAGGAAAGGGAATGCTAAAGCTTCCACCTCCGAGTCATGGGAGATGGAGAGATTCATCTCAAAGGTCCACCAAGACCACTTCTATGAAGTTGTGGCCAAGAAGAAGGTGATCCCTGAGGCCCCTTTCATGCTCAAAAGGAATGAGTATCCGGAGATCCGACATGAGATTCGAAAAAGAGGTTGGGAAGTTCTCACCAACCCCATTCAACAAGTCAGAATCTTAATGGTTCAAGAGTTCTATGCTAATGCGTGGATCACCAGGAACCATGATCAAAGTGTGAACCCAAACCCAAAGAATTGGCTTACAATGGTTCGGGGGAAAAACTTAGATTTTAGTCCGAAAAATGTAAGGTTGGCATTCAACTTGCCAATGATGCAAGGAGATGCACGCCCCTACACTAGAAGGGTCAACTTTGATCAAAGGTTGGACCAAGTCCTCATGGACATATGTGTGGAAAGAGCTCAGTGGAAAAGAGACTCCAAAGGCAAGCCGGTTCAATTGAGAAGGCATGACCTTAAACCCGTGGCTAGAGGATGGTTAGAATTCATCCAATGCTTCATCATTCCTACTAGCAACCGATCCAAAGTGATTGTAGATCAGGCTATCATGATCCATAGCATCATGAGTGGAGAGGAAGTAGAAGTTCATGAGGTCATATCTCTAGAACTCTACAAAGTTGATGACAAAACCTCCACCTTAGCAAGGTTAGCCTTCCCTCATCTCATCTGTCACATATGCAGTTTAGCTGAAATTGTCATAGAGGAAGACATCCTTATTGAAGAGGACAAGCCCATCACTAAAAAGAGAATGGAGCAAACAAGAAAGCCCACTCATGGACCTTAAAAAACGCATGAGGAAGTCCCTCATCAAGAAATCCCTGAGATACCTCAAGGGATGCATTTTCCTCCACGCAACTATTGGGAACAACTCAACACTTCTCTAGGAGATTTGAATTCCAATATGGAGCAACTAAGGATGGAGCACCAAGAGCACTCTATTATTTTCCATGAAATTAGAAAGGATCAAATAGCCATGAGGGAAGAGCAACAAAGGCAAGGAAGAGACATAAAGGAGCTCAAGCATTCCATTGGATCTTCAAGAGAAAGAACTAGCCGCCATCACTAAGGTGGACCCGTTCTTTGATTTCCTTGTTCTTATCTTTCTGTCTTTTGATTTTTATGCTTTTTGTGTTATCTATGTTTCTGTCTTAATTACATGATCATTAGTGTCTAGCGTCTATGTCTTAAAGCTATGAATAATTCCATGAATCCTTCACCTTTCTTAAATGAAAAATGTTCTTAATTACAAAAGAACAAGAAGTACATGAATTTCAAATTTTATCTCGAAATTAGTTTAATTATTTTGATGTGGTGGTACTTTTTGTTTTTCTGAATGAATGCTTGAACAGTGCATATTTTTTATAGTGAAGTTTATGAATGTTAAAATTGTTGGCGCTTGAAAGAATGATGAATAAAGAGAAATGTTATTGATAATATGAAAAATCATGAAATTGATTTTTGAAGCAAGAAAAAGCAGTGAAAAAAGAAAAAGTGGCGAAAAAAGAAAGAAGAAAGAAAAAGCAAGCAGAAAAAGCCAATAGCCCTTTAAACCAAAAGGCAAGGGTAAAAAGGATCCAAGGCTTTGAGCATTAATGGATAGGAGGGCCCAAGGGAATAAAATCCTGGCCTAAGCGACTAAATCAAGCTGTCCCTAACCATCTGCTTGTGTCATGAAAGTCCAAGTGAAAAGCTTGAGACTGAGTGGTTAAAGTCGTGATCTAAAGCAGAAAGAGTGTGCTTAAGAACTCTGGACACCTCTAACTGGGGACTTTAGCAAAGCTGAGTCACAATCTGAAAAGGTTCACCCAGTTATGTGTCTGTGGCATTTATGTATCCGGTGGTAATACTGGAAAACAAAGTGCTTAGGGTCACAGCCAAGACTCATAAAGTAGCTGTGTTCAAGAATCAACATACTGAACTAGGAGACTCAATGACACTATCTAAATTCTGAGTTCCTATAGATGCTAATCATTCTAAATTTCAAAGGATAAAATTAGATGCCAAAACTGTTCAGAAGCAAAAAGCTACTAGCCCCGCTCATCTAATTGGGACTAAGTTTTATTGATATTGTGAGATTCATTGTATATTCTCTTCTTTTTATTCTATTTTGTTTTCAATTGCTTGGGGACAAGCAACTTTTTAAGTTTGCTATTGTGATGAGCGGATAATTTATACGCTTTTGGTATTGTTTTTAGGTAGTTTTAGTATAATTTAGTTAGTTTTTAGTATATAATTATTAGTTTTTATGCAAAAATCACATTTCTGGACTTTACTACGAGTTTGTGTGTTTTTCTGTGATTTTAGGTATATTCTGGCTGAAAATTGAGGGACCTGACCAAAAATCTGATTTAGAGGCTGAAAAAGGACTGCAAATGCTGTTGGATTCTGACCTCCCTGAACACAAAATGAATTTTCTAGAGCTATAGAAACCCAAATGGCGCGATCTCAATTGCATTGTAAAGTAAACATCTTGGGCTTTTCAGCAATATATAATAGTCCATACTTTACCCGAGATTTGATGGCCCAAATTGGCGTCAAAACACCGGTCAGAGACCCTTTTCTGGCGTTAAACGCCAAAACTGACATAAAAGCTGGAGTTAAGCGCCCAAACTGGCACCAGAGCTGGCGTTTAACTCCAAGAAAAGCCTATTCACGTGAAAGCTTCAATGCTCAGCCCAAGCACACACCAAGTGGGTTCCGGAAGTGGATTTCTGCACTATCTACCTTAGTTACTCAATTTCTGTAAACCCTAGCTACTAGTTTTAGTATAAATATTACTTTTTCTCATTGTATTAGACATCTTGGTTATTCTGGTTTCCCCTCTGGGGCCGAAACCAATAAACACCATTATCACTTTTGTATTTTCAATGGTGGAGTTTCCACACCTCATAGATTAAGGTGTGGAGCTCTGCTGTTCCTCATGAATTAATGCAATTACTACTGTTTTCTATTCAATTCAAGCTTATTCTTGTTCTAAGATATCCATTCGCACTTCAACATGATGAATGTGATGATCAAGTGACACTTATCACCATTCTAACTTATGAACGCGTGCCTGACAACTACTTTCGTTCTACTTGAAAACAAGCTTGAATGTATATCTCTTGGCCTCCTGGTCCACGACACATGGTTGCCTCTCCTGACAATAGAGCCTTCCATTCTGTGAGATCAGAGTCTTTGTGGTATAAGCTAGAATCAATTGGCAGCATCCTTGAGATCCAAAAAGTCTAAACCTTGTCTGTGGTATTCCGAGTAGGATCTGGGATGGGATGACTGTGACGAGCTTCAAACTCGCGAGTGCTGGGCGTAGTGACAGTGCACAAAAGGATAATTAGATCTTATTCCGACACAATCAAGAACCGACAGATGATTAGCCCTACGTAACCCGTAGCCGGACCATTTTCACTGAGAGGACGGACGGTAGCCATTGACAACGATGATCCCCTAACATACAGCTTGCCATGGAAAGGAGTATGCATGACTGGATGAAAGCAGTAGGAAAGCAGGGATTCAAGAGGAACAAAGCATCTCCATATGCTTATCTGAAATTCCTACCAATGAATTACATAAGTATCTCTATCCTATTTTATGTTTTATCTTTCTTTTAATTATCAAAATCCCATAACCATTTGAATCTGCCTGACTGAGATTTACAAGATGACCATAGCTTGCTTCAAGCTAACAATCTCCGTGGGATCGACCCTTACTCGCGTAAGGTATTACTTAGACGACCTAGTGCACTTGCTGGTCAGCTAAGCGGAGTTGTGAAGAAAGTGTGTGAGATCACGATTTCGCGTACCAGCAATCATTCCAGAATAAAGATGAAGCTGTTTTGAGCGTGAAGGACTATAGCATCCGTCGAGGTGTTGCGTACAGAGTCTTAGAGTCGGATCATCTGAAGTATCATGGGAAATACAAGGGCAAGGGTTGTAGTTGGTTGATTCGCATATTGCTTCGTGCACGAAAGGGCACTTGGAAGGTTAGGAGGTACAACGGTCCGCACACTTGCTTGGCCACCTTCATTTTCAGTGATCACCGGCAGCTTGATTACTACGTTATCTATGCGAGGATTTATTCGTTGGTTAGGGCAGATGCTGCAGTAACGGTAAAGGTCTTGCAACAAGCAACGAAAATCGATTACAGGTTCAGGCCTAGTTACAGGATGGTTTGGATGGCAAAACAGAAGGCAGTAGCACAAATATACGGAGATTGGGAAGAGTCATATGCCGAGTTGCCACGTTGGATGCTAGGGGTCCAGTCAACTATGGCCAGGACAGTTACAGTGTTGAAGACCTCTCCTGTTAGAGTTGGGGATCAGGTCGATGAGTCTATAGTGTACTTTCATCGTCTTTTTTGGACATTTTTACCCTGCATTGAGGCCTTCCGGCATTGCAAGCCCCTGGTGAGTATTGACGGTACCCACTTGTATGGCAAGTATGGAGGCACGTTGCTGTTTGCGATAGCGCAGGATGGGAACTCGAACATCCTCCTGATATCCTTCGCCCTTGTAGAGGGAGAAAATGCAGAGTCATGGTCCTTTTTCTTGTCCAACCTACGATCGCATGTGACGCCGCAGAAGGGTATTCTTGTTATCTCCGACAGGCATAATGGCTTTAAGGCTACCCTTGAGGCCCCCGAAAATGGTTGGCTGCCTCCACAGGATTTTCGAGCGTTCTGTATTCGTCATGTAGCGGCAAATTTTAGCCTAAGTTTCAAAGGTAAAGATGCAAGGAGGATGTTGGTGAATGCTGACTATGCAAAGACTGAAGCAGAGTTTTATTACTGGTTTGACATCATGCGGACTGAGAATCCGGTCATGTGTGATTGGGCCAATCGGATGGAGTATGACAAGTGGACCCAGCATTAGAATTGCAGGAGATGGTTTGGGCACATGACAACCAACATTAGTGAATGTATGAATTCTGTGTTAAAGGGAACTCGCAACCTCCCAGTCACTGCATTGGTTAAGTCAACTTACAGGAGGCTTGCTGAGCTATTCGTTGTCTGCGGACAGATGGCGGAGGCACAGCTAGGGACTGGGCATGAATTTTGTCAGGCATTGGTGAAGGCAATAGAGCGGAATATCAGAGACTCTAGGTGCTTCACCAATCGGAGTATACGGTGGCTGAGACGACACCGACGGGAAACTTCTCGCTAGGTAGCTATCGAGTTTCTCTTAAGGACCACACATGCGACTGTGACTACTTTCAGGCGCTGCATTATCCATGTTGTCACGCCATTGCATGTTGCGCTCACTCGCATCTGAATTGGGCGTCATATGTTCATGAGGTGTGTCGTATGAGTGAGGTGTTCAACGTGTACAAGCAAGGGTTTGTTCCGCCTATCCCAGAAGGCCTCTAGCCCCCATATGCTGGTCTGACTGTCATTCCCGATCCTAACATGAGGCGTGCAAGAGATGGATGTCCGAAGGCAACCAGGTTCCACGGTAGCATGGATCAGTCTGCTGAAAACCACCCGAAGCATTGTGGACTCTGCCGTCAGCCTGGTCATACACGGAGGAACTGTGACCAACGACGACATACTGCTGCCGGGATGGTTAGATGTTATCAGGTTTTTGTTGTTGTTGATGTTGTGTGGCTTGTATTAGGAATGCTTAAGTTGTGTAATGTTAGGCGTTGAGTCAATCAATGTCGTTGGTGAGTTCATTGTATTAAGTATGTATGTCTAACTCGTATTATTTTAGATGTTTAATTGTAACACATTGGTCAACTTATGCAAGAGCTAAATAGTAGTTACAAATGGGTTCATAACCATATATCATAAAACATATGTAACACACGTACATGTCTAATACTATATAACAATAGTCTCATGCATAAGAACCTAAACATGCTGCGCAGAACATAATGAAACATAATTCCTACCATATGTAAAAACAACACAATCCTAATCAGAATCCTTGATGGTGTCACTGTCATCACCATCGAAACCACCAAGCAGGTGAGATTTGGTGCCACATCTAGGAGGACGTCTCAACCTTGTCGGTCGCTGAACATGATCTGCTGTGGATGTATATAGCAGAACAGCGCTGAATGCTGATGGGGGAGTCCCTCCCAAAGCGAACCATGGGTCATATGGAGATGTTGCAGGCTCATTCAAATCCACCGGCATCTGAGGCTGAACATCCTGACTCCGTGGCTGGTACTCAACAAACTGGGACTGAACATCTGGCATCTATGGCCTATAATGGGTCGCATCGTCATCCCTCAGCATGTCTGCTATATCTCTAAAGAACTCTGACTGACTAACATGATCCCCGATGTCCATGCTGACGGGCACGCTAGCAAAATTAGGGAAGCCCTGTGGCCCGACTCTCCCGAACATCTAAGAGCTAACCCCAACTTCGTAGGTGGGGTGATCCATCCCTATGTCCAAACCTCCAAGACCCTCACCAACAGCGTGCTGAAAACCATCATCCCCATCGAGAGGTCCTCTACCTCGAGCCCGTCCACGACCATCCCTCCCACCGTGTCGTCTGGCTCTCTGTCAAGGAACACGATGATCCACAAAGCCTCTATCATCAGCACCACCTTCGTTGTCATCCATAAGGTTGTCAAGCCATCGCGACTATCAATCGGTGGCACGTGTGCCTATACGCCGACGCCAATCCACTCGCCTGTTGTCAGGTCTGTCTGGGACCTACACCTTGGAAGGTGCTAGGGACGATTCTCTGTGACGAGCCTCCTCTGACAAGACAATCGGTCTAGGATCATGAAATACAACATCTGGTGACAGGAATCTGTGGGCCACATGGCACCACCAGTCCAAGTACTCCGTTGATGGACCTAGATCAGCTACTCTATCGACCGGGATAACTGAATCTAGCCTGTTGTTCCAATGCTAATGCCATTCCTGATAATATCTGGGGAAGCATCAATCTCCACCCCTTTCATCCTTCACATGGAGCTAATCTATGTTTAGAGCAAACTGAGGGAGATGCTGAATGGTGCACGAAATTGTGATCTCAATGGCGCCAACAACTTGGTACGCACAATTGTAATTTCAATTCTTTTTCACAACTTCGCACAACTAACCAGTAAGTGCATTGGGTCGTCCAAGTAATAAACCTTACGTGAGTAAGGGTCGATCCCACGGAGATTGACGGCTTGAAGCAAGCTATGGTCATCTTGTAAATCTCAGTCAGACAGATTTAAATGGTTATGGAGTTTTGATCATTAAAAGATAAATAAACATAAAATAAAGATAGAGATACTTATGTAATTCATTGGTGGAAATTTCAGATAAGCATATGGAGATGCGTTGTTCCTTCTGAATCTCTGCTTTCCTACTGCCTACATCCAATCCTTCATACTCCTTTCTATGGCAAGCTGTATGTTGGGGGATCACCGTTGTCAATGGCTACCGTCCGTCCTCTCAGTGAAAATGGTCCAAATGTGCTGTCACCGCACGACTAATCATCTGTCGGTTCTCACTCATGTTGGAATAGGATCCAGTGATCCTTTTGCGTCTATCACTACGCCCAATATTCGCGAGTTTGAAGCTCGTCACAGTCATCCCATCCCAGATCCTACTCGGAATACCACAGACAAGGTTTAGACTCTTTGGATCTCAAGAATGCTGCCAAATGATTCTAGCTTATACCACGAAGACTCTGATCGTGAACCAGAAGGCTAAGAGATATGCATTCAAGCTTGTTTCCAGGTAGAACAGAAGTGTTTGTCAGGCACGCGTTCATAGGTTGAGAATAATTATGAGCATCACAAAATCATCACATTCATTATGTTCTTGTGTGTGAATGGATATCGTAGAACAAGAATAAGCATGAATTGAATAGAAAACATTAGTAGTTGCATTAATACTCAAGGAACAGCAGAGCTCCACACCTTAATTTATGGTGTGTAGAAACTCCACCGTTGAAAATACATAAGTGATGATGGTCCAGGCATGGCCGTGGGGCCAGCCCCCAATGTCTAGGGACTAAGAATGATCCCAGCATCCAAGATGTCTAATACAATAGTAAAAAGTTCTATTTATACTAAACTAGTTACTAGGGTTACAGAAACAAGTAAATGATGCAGAAATCCACTTCCTGGCCCACTTGGTGTGTGCTTGGGCTGAGCATTGAAGCTTTCATGTGTAGAGACTTTTCTTGGAGTTAAACGCCAGTTTGCAGCTTGTTTTGGGCATTTAACTCTAGCTTGTAACCTGTTTCTGGAGTTTAACACCAGAATAGGGCAGGGAGTTGGCGTTTGAAAGCCAGTTTGCGTCATCAAAACTCGAGCAAATTATGGACTATTATATATTGCTGGAAATCCCTGGATGTCTACTTTCCAACGCAATTGAGAGCGCGCCATTGGGTTTCTGTAGCTCCAAAAATTCTATTTCGAGTGCAGGGAGGTCAGAATTCAACAGCATCAGTAGTCATTTTTCAGCCTCTGAATCAGATTTTGCTCAAGTTCCTCAAGTTCAGCCAGAAAATACCTGAAATCATAGAAAAACACACAAACTCATAGTAAAGTCCAAAAATGTGAATTTTGCTTAAAAACTGATAAAAATATACTAAAAAGTAGCTAGATCTCACTAAAAACTATTTAAAAATAATACAAAAAGCGTATAAATTATCCGCTCATCACATCACCAAACTTAAATTGTTGCTTGTCCCTAAGCAACTAAAAAAATAGAATAAAAAGAAGAGAATATACAATGAACCTCACAATATCAATGAAACTTAGTCCCAATTAGATGAGCGGGGCTAGTAGCTTTTTGCTTTTGAACGGTTTTGGCATCTCACTTTATCCTTTGAAATTCAGAATGATTGGCATCTATAGGAACTCAAAATTTTAGATAGTGTTATTGATTCTCCTAGTTCAGTATGTTGATTCACACAACTACTTTATCAGTCTTGGCCGTGGCCCTAAGCAATTTATTTTCCAGTATTAGCACCGGATACATAAATGCCAGAGACACATAACAGGGTGAACCTTTTCAGATTGTGACTCAGCTTTGCTAAAGTCCCCAGTTAGAGGTGTCCAGAGTTCTTAAGCACACTCTTTTTGCTTTGGATCACGACTTTAACCACTCAGTCTCAAGCTTTTCACTTGGACCTTCATGACACAAGCACATGGTTAGGGACAGCTTGATTTAGCCGCTTAGGCATGGATTTTATTTTCTTGGGCCCTCCTATCCATTAATGCTTAAAGCCTTGGATCCTTTTTACCCTTGCCTTTTGGTTTAAAGGGCTATTGGCTTTTTCTGCTTGCTTTTTCTTTTTCTTTCTTTCTTTTTTTTCGCCATTTTTTTCTCTCTTTTTTTTGCTACTTTTTTTTACTGCTTTTTCTTGCTTCAAGAATCAATTTCATGACTTTTCAGATTATCAATAACATTTCTCTTTGTTCATCATTCTTTCAAGAGCCAACAATTTTAACATTCATAAACTTCACTATAAGAAAATGTACTGTTCAAGCATTCATTCAGAAAATAAAATGTATTGCCACCACATCAAAATAATTAAACTAATTTCAAGATAAAAACATGGATAACACATAAAGCATAAAATTTGAAAAACAGAAAAATAAAAACAAGGAAATTAAAGAACGGGTCCACCTTAGTGATGGCGGCTAGTTCTTCCTCTTGAAGATCCAATGGAATGCCTGAGCTCCTCTATGTCTCTTCCTTGCCTTTGTTGCTCCTCCCTCATAGCTTTTTGGTCCTTTCTGATTTCATGGAGGATAATGGAGTGCTTTTGGTGCTCCATCCTTAGTGCTTTTGGTGCTCCTATCCTTAGTTGCTCCCAATAGTTGTGTGAAGGAAAATGTATCCTTTGAGGTATCTCAGGGATTTCTTGATGAGGGAATTCCTCATGCTCTTGTTAAGGTCCATGAGTGGGCTCTCTTGTTTGCTCCATCATTTTTCTAGTGATGGGCTTTTGAGATGAATCTCTTCATCTCCCATGAGTCAGAGTTGGAAGCAATTGCCTTCCCTTTCCTCTTTCTAGAGGTTTCTCCGGCCTTAGGTGCCATAAATGGTTATGGAAAAAGAAAGAAACACTTTTTTCCACACCAAACTTAAAAGGTTTGCTCGTCCTCGAGCAAAAAAAGAAAGAAAGAAGGGGAAGAAGAAGAGAATGGAGGAGATGGAGGGTGGTATGTGGTTCGGCCAAGGGGGTAGGAGAGTGTTTGTGATGTGTGAAAATGAAGAAGTGAAGAGGGGTATTTATAGGGAAAGAGGGGGAGAGTGGCCGAATGGAATTGGGTGGGTTTGAGAGGGGAAAGTGTTTGAATTTGAAAGTGAGGTAGGTGGGGGGTTTTTGGGGAAAAGATATGGAGGTGATTGGTGAAGAGAATATAGGGAAGATGATAGGATTTGATTGGTGAGTGGTGTTTTGGGTGGAGTGTTATAGAGATATGTGAGGGGGAGAGAGAGGTGGAGATCCTGTGGGGTCCACAGATCTTGAGGGGTCAAGGATTTCTCATCCCTACTCCATTTAGGCGTGCAAAACGCCCTTATTGTGCAATCCTGGTGTTTAACGCCAGACTACTGCTTGTTTCTGGCGTTAAACGCCAGCTTTTATACCTTTCTTGGCGTTTAACGCTAAGCTGTTACTTGTTTCTGGCGTTAAACGCCAGCTTTGTGCCCTTTTCTGGCGTTAAACGCCCATAATGGTGCCAGACTGGGCGTTTAACGCCCATTCTGCAACTCTTACTGGCGTTTAAATGCCAGTAAGTTCCTCCTTCAGGGTGTGCTGCGTTTAATGCTGTTTTTGAATTTGCTTTAATTTTTTGCAGTTGTTTTTGTGACTCCACATGATCATCAACCTAAAGAAAACATGAAATAACATAGATAAATAAAAATTAGGTTGCCTCCCAACAAGCGCTACTTTAATGTCAGTAGCTTGACAGTGGGCTTTCATGGAGCCTCATAGATAATCAGAGCATGGTTGGGGCCTCTCAACACCAAACTTAGAGTTTGGTTGTAGCCTTTCAACACCAAACTAAGAGTTTGGTTGTGGCCTCCCAGCACCAAACTTAGAGTTTGAATGTGGGGGCTTTGTTTGACTCTGTATTGAGAGAAGCTTTTCATGCTTCCTCTCCATGTGTACAGAAGGAGAACCTTGAGTTTTGAATACAAGGTAGTCCTCATTCAATTGAAGGACCAACTCTCCTCTGCCAACATCAATCACAGCTTTTGCTGTGGCTAGGAAAGGTCTGCCAAGGATGATGGATTCATCCTCATCCTTTCTAGTGTCTAAGATTATGAAATCAGCAGGGATGTAAAGGCCTTCAACCTTTACTAGCACGTCCTCTACTAGTCCATAAGCCTTTTTCATGGATTTGTCTGCCATCTCTAGTGAGATTCTTAAAGCTTGAACCTCAAAGATTCCCAGTTTTTCCATTACAAAGAGTGGCATGAGGTTTATGCCTGACCCCATGTCACACAAAGCCTTCTCAAAGGTCATGGTGCCTATGGTACAAGGTATTAAGAACCTTCTGGGATCCTTTTTTTTTTGAGGTAATGTCTGCCTAATCAAGTTATTCAGTTCATTGGTGAGCAAGGGGGTTCATCCTCCCCAAGTCTTATTACTAAATAACTTGGCATTCAGCTTCATGATTGCTCCAAGGTACTTAGCAACTTGCTCTTCAGTAATATCTTCATCCTCTTCAGAGGAGGAATACTCATCCGAGCTTATGAATGGCAGAAGTAGGTTCAATGGAATCTCTATGGTCTCTAGATGAGCCTCAGATTCCTTAGGTTCCTTAATTGGGAACTCCTTTTTGTCCAGAGGACGTCCCATGAGGTCTTCCTCACTGGGATTCACGTCCTCCTCCTCCTCTCTAGGTTCGGCCACACCAAGTAAGGTTATGGCCTTGCACTCTCTTTTTGGATTCTCTTCTGTATTGCTTGGGAGAGTACTAGGAGGAGTTTCAGTGATTCTTTTACTCAGCTGGCCTACTTATGCCTCCAAATTTCTAATGAAGGACCTTGTTTCATTCATGAAACTTAGTGTAGCCTTAGATAGATTAGAGACTATATTTGCTAAGCTAGAGGGGCTCTGCTCAGTATTCTCTGTCTGTTGCTGAGAGGATGATGGAAAAGGCTTGCTATTGCTAAACCTGTTTCTTCCACCATTATTAAAGCCTTTCTAAGGCTTTTGTTGATCCTTCCATGAGAAATTTGGATGATTTCTCCATGATGGATTATAGGTGTTTCCATAGGCTTCACCCATGTAATTCACCTCTGCCATTGCAGGGTTCTCAAGATCATAAGCTTCTTCTTCAGAAGATGCTTTTTAGTACTGTTGGATGCATTTTGCAAACTATTCAGACTCTGAGAAATCATATTGATTTGTTGAGTCAACATTTTGTTCTGAGCCAATATGGCATTCAGAGCATCAATTTCAAGAATTCCTTTCCTCTGAGGCGTCCCATTACTCACAGGATTCGTTTCAGAGGTGTACATGAACTGGTTATTTGCAACCATTTCAATGAGTTCCTGAGCTTCTGCAGGCGTTTTCTTCAGGTGAATAGATCCACCTGCAGAATGGTCCAATGACATCTTAGACAATTCATACATACCATCATAGAACATATCTAGGATGGTCCATTATAAAAACATGTGAGAAGGACACTTTTTGGTCAGTTGTTTGTATCTCTCCCAAGCTTCATAGAGGGATTCACCTTCTTTCTGTCTGAAGGTTTGAACATCTACTCTAAACTTACTCAGCTTTTGAGAAGGAATGAACTTGTCTAAAAAAGCCGTGACCAGCTTTTGAAATGTTTCTTTCTACCTGTTTTAATAAAATTGTTGAAAATGGTTGTAGCTAAGAAATAATAAACCCAAGTCCCAAAAAAAAAAAAGAAATAATAAACCGTTTTCTTCTATGCTAGAGAGAAAGATTTGGACTTGACGATGGAGCAGGAGGAAGAAAAAGTTTCGAATGCCTTCATTCCCTCGTCGTTGTCGTCCTCCGATTTGGAACAAGTGCTCCACGCTCTACCTTCCAACGCCCTCAACCACTTGTTCTCCCTCGGCGTGAGTTATTCTTCTTCTCCTTCTTAGTTATGCTCTATTTACTCTTTCAAACGCTTCTCATACACACACATATACAGGTATGTGTCCGCTGCGTCCTTCGTCTCTTTGGTATCAAAGGCCCAATCTGTGCCTCAGTTGATAACGGTTCCGAAAACCCTCTAGACTCAACCACTTCCAACGAAGCTAAACTCTGCAACATTTGCTTAGGGATTCTGCAGTTCAGGTTTTACGATGACAGAGAGAAAAGAGTGTTGCAGAAGGATACAGCTTATGACGTGGCACTCCTCATTGCTGACATGGTTAAGCAAGAGAGATACCAGTTCGATACCTTCTCACTTGAAGTTTCCATTCCTCCTCTTATCCTTCAAAACGAAACCTCTGTTTGGTGAGAATTTTTTTTTCTTTTTGTGTTGATATGGCGTTCTTTGTTTTTGGCAGTTATTTACATTAGTTCGCATTCAGGGTTGCGATATTGAAATTGCACTATCTCATGTTTATTTTGAACTTTTGAACAATTGTTTGGCAAATGAAACCTCTATTTGGTAAGATTTATTTATTTATTTTTTGTAATTTATAAGGACATTCTTCAAATTCGATATTTATTTGCAGGATTTTGTATTCATGATTGTAACATTGAACAATCTCATGTTTATTTTGAACATTTATTTGGGCATTTCTCTATTGTAAAATCAGCTGCGTGCCTTTGTAGTTAGGTCACAACTCACAAGTTTCTTTTAACTGTTTACCCTACTCTGCTTCCTATAGTTACATTGAGGAAGAACAGTCTATTCACTCTGATATTACTACCTTACATTTGTGTTTTCCGATGTTCATGATCACTGTATTAGTAATCCTTTTTGGTGCCACTCTTTTTTTGGTTAGAGTAAACTTCTTGATTCCACTTTTTCTAGCACTGATCAGAATGTCTCTCTTGTTAAATTCTTGTAGGTCATATATGCAAAAGAAATATGGATCTGAACCTTGGTTTCAAGAAAAGCTACACACTGGATGTATCTCTATAAAGGATGCTTTGAAGTTTTCTCTAATAAATCCTCTTGAAAATCTATTGGTGAGAACATTTTCTGGCCATATCTGTTTCATAGACATTAGTTGCAGGCTTTGATTATGCATCTTTTACACCAATATCTTTATAGTTTCCCCTTCTAATCATCTGTAACACAATAGATGATTCTTTATCTCACAGTTGATGTGTATTTCACATATTCTTTATGGAAATCATGTCTTGCCTTGTAGGGTTGTAAATCAAGTTTGTGCCCTTTCCGGATTCGTTTAACATACACTCACACCAAAGCATTGGAAGGTGTTGCCAAATGTTCTGAAAATGATGGGAGTTGCAAGAGAAGAAAAACAGGCATGTCTTTGTTGTTTCCTTCTAATTCATTTTCTACACCAAGTCTATATATATAAGATATATCAAGAATGTCTGTAGGTTTGATAGGCATAGGCACTTCCGATGATTTCACTTTCACAGCTCCTTCCATTGACCATTTGATTTGAATTTTGGTTTGATAGGTGAATCCGATTTGATTGGACAGAGGCCTCTTAGCAGTACAGTAGAAATTGAATCCTTTGACAGCTCCAAGTTATTTCTGAAAAGTGTAATTCTTCTTTCTTTCTTTCTTTAGATGACTAAAGAATTTAAATTCCTTTTTTTGATAATGTTTTCATTTTTTTGGAATGTTTTATATCTAATTCATCTGTATCATAAATCCTTGATGATTTGTATGATAGGCCCACAAAGTTCTAACGCAGTCAGTTTCTGCATATTTTTTCTGCTTAGTTTGTATATGATTCTGTGGCTAATTTGGTTTCCTTTCTTGCTATTTAGGCAAGTGAACCTTGCCATTTTAGTTACAATTGCTCCAGGACACCATTCTATTTTGGTGGGAGATACCTGAAGGTAATGAATTTGGAAAACTATGCTTCACTATTTTTTTTTTTAATTTTCTTGGGATGTCTTATTTTCTTTCACTGCCTTGTATCATTCTTTCCGCTGTCATAATGATACTCTTATCCAAAAAGTGGGGGAAAATGCATGAAAGAATATCCCTTTTGGTGTTAGCAAGGATGTGTCTATCTGATTTTGTTCTAACTTCTGAAATATGATAAGCCTCACATTTCTTTAAGATTTCAACTAAAAGTTGCTAATTGCTATATAGTTTAACATTATCAGATGTGCATGTTTCCCTTTGGTACTTGATGTGAATTGCAGGTTTGCTTACAGTACTTTGAAATCTATAAGCTAAAATAAATTGAAAATTGTGAATGTCTGATAGACAATATATCCTCCATTGTCCTTTATTTTGTCTAGATATGAGTGTATATATCTATAATTTGCAAAGTGATGATTGACTTATTTAAGCTTAGCTGATCCACCTTTAATAATTCTGTTAATTTTGTGGTAGTATTCACGGAATGTGAGTCAAACACGCTGGATCATTGATGATGAAAGAATGGGGGAAGCATCAGTTGAGGTATTGTCTACATCGGCAAGTTATCACAGTATCCATTCGTTTATTTTGATTTTGGAAGCTGGCTATAACGTGTGTTTTATCGTTATAGGAAATAATTGGTACAAAGGTCCTTCAAGCATGCCGTGGTGATAACTATAAGTTTCATGCTGCTGGAAGAGAGGATATTGATGTAGTGAAGATTTCCATTATCTTTTTCTAATGTTTATTTGTCACTGAACCGATCTGATTTAGAATTATTCTTTTAGGTCCGAATGTTGGGTCCTGGTAGGCCATTTATTCTTGAGGTGCAAAACACACGGCTTGTCCCAACTGAACAGTGTGCAAACAACATAGAGAAAATGATTAATGAAGTGGAAAATAAATTGGTAATGTAGTTGATTTTGGCAACTTATATGTGGTATTCATTTATTTTGTCATGAGTAAATTTAAAGTATTGTATGATCATGTAGGTGAGGGTGAAAAATCTGAAACTTGTTGGCAGTGATGGCTGGAACCTTATGCGAGAAGGTGAAGCAGAGAAGCAGGTCTTGCATTTTCCTTCTTAGTTGGATAGTTTCATTTCATAGTTCATAATTTACAACTGTGCTCCATCCTCATTTTATCTGGGCCTTCCATAGTTTACTCAATCGTATGTTCTTAAAATTTTGTAGAAGCAATATGCTGCTTTAGTGTGGACTTCTCGTCCTCTGAAGGATGAAGATTTTCAACAAGTATCTTCACTAAAAGATTTGGTATGTAAGAAAAGATCTACATAAATGGTGTTCAAAGATGTGCTATTATTCAACATGTATTGGTTGCAATGACAATACCTGTGAAATGCTCATATTGATATGCCATTGCTTATTCAAGGAAGGATTTAATGCTATATAAGCTAAAATAAAATGCAGTTTTAATAAAAAAGAACCCCAGTTGCCATCACTAGTCAATTTGATACTGTTTTCCTTAATCACATAAGTCAATTTTACCTGGAATTCTGTATTTTTTAAATTTTCCTAAGAAAGATTAATCCATAACTTTGAAACTGCAAAATATTGTTTGTTCAGAAAGTTGTGCAGAGGACCCCAATAAGGGTGCTTCATCGTCGCAGTCCTCTAGAGCGTGAAAAGATTATTCATTGGTATCGCCTGCTTATAGTTCTTAAATTTACAATTGTTTGACATGTTCACCTTCTAGGATCCTTGCTAGAATCTGACATTTTGTTCTTGAAATCTTTAGGATGAAAATCGAGACAGTTGCTGGAAGTTCCCAATATTTTCTTTTGCATCTATGTACGCAGGTATTGTTTTATTTATGTTCTCTCTTACAGTACAAATTTCTCAATCACTTAGTTAATTTTATATTAGAACGAGTTATGGGTTTAACATAATCAACCTCACAAGAATAAGAGATGGAACATGATTGTGCAGGCTGGGACCTACATCAAGGAATTTGTTCATGGCGATCTTGGACGCACCCATCCCAGGTATGACAAAAACCTTCTTCACCTTGTGTAGTGTATGGTGGCAAAAGTGTGGGACAGAGACATACAAATTTAGTAGTGGTAAATTATTTTACGTGGACATGATTACCATGGCTGAACCACTGCCAGTGGTGCCAGCCGTCTGGAAGGCGCCACAGGGTAAAGGTTTTATGTCCCTAAGGCTGTGTTCGAGAACAAGACAGGATACAGAGACACAAAAATCGGTGTTTTTGTATTTTATTTGGTGATAAACTAAAAATATAAGAAAGAATAAATTATGAAAATTCAATTTACTGTCTTTTTTTCTGCAAATAGAATTTAGGAAGAAAAATATAACAATAAAAAATGTAATTATGAAAAAAAAAATAAAAAATAAGTTGTGTTCTTTACTAATGTTTTTATGTCTTTCTTGTAAAGAAGGATACAAAGTACAAAATAAGTTTTGTTCCTTACTGATGTTTGTGTCTTTCCATCTCTCTTTTGCCAAATTTGATTTTGTATCTCCATATTCCTATCTTAGTGTTTTGTACTTGTAAACAAATGCAGCCTAAGTTGCAAGGTGTGTCTACAGTGTCCACTTATTGGAGCTACTGAAAATACACAAATTGTGTACTAGGAAACAAAATCTTAGTGTCTGTCCTTGTCTCTGCATCCTAACACAACCTTGTCTCCCCTGTCTCGATACAGTGATGGGAAATGGTAAAATAAGTCCCCTGCATTCATGTTTGTATTTGAAAGACAACTGAAAATCCTAAACCCTAATACTCGCTAATACCCAAATGACTAATCACTCTAATTATCATATTATATGTTGATATCAATCTTTGCATTTGCTTTATTGGGAATTTGTTGTTTTGCAGCATCGGATCTATCTTGGGTTGTAGAGCTGAAATTTTGCAACTTGATGTCACAGACATCAAAATGGAATGCTTCCTAACATAGTATGTTATGTGATATTCTAACTGATCTTGGGAATGAATATTGCTTTGATGAAAGACACTATTCAATCCCAACATGTTTTTGAAAAAAGAATCTGGTAACTAGTACTAAAAGATGGTTCCTAATCAAGGCTGCATGTTTTTTCATATACCTATTCGGTCCCTTAGGAGTTGTTTTTAAGTTAGATTTTGGAGGGGAAGAGAAGACTTCTAATGTAAACTTTACGCTAGAAATGATCCAAAACCCTGTTGTTTTCTCCTAACCCTTAATTCACAAACCATTCCTCGTAGGTTTTTAACAGTTAACCCTAGTTGAGAATCAAGTTTACAATCTAAACAGAAAAGACAAGACCATCACCCATTTGGGATTTGTCTTGCTGGTGAGCAATTCATCTCTCCATCGACTTTGCTTTTTGTAAATTCAGTCAGTCATAAACAGTTTAATGCTTTCATTTCATCCTTGTAATTCATGATTTTTACATTGATTCCAATATTTATTGTGTTTCAAATGGGGTTCCTGTTAAATCAAAATTGAGTGTGGTGGTTAAACAAATATTCACTCTCTCTCTCTCTCTCTCTCTCTCTCTCTCTCTCTCTCTCTATTTACAATTTTCACAAAATGAACCCGAAAAACTATTTTTTGACAAAATAACAGTCCAAAGAATATTCCTTTTGACAAACTGAACCAAATTTAGTCAACGGATAATTTATACAATCAATAATTAACTTATTTATAAAATACTAATTTAACTTTTATCATCTCTATTTTCATCATTTTCTCTCATTTACAGCATCCATTTCGTCTTCTCTATCTCTCTCTCCCTTTCTCAAATTGGAATCACAATTTTATTAGGTCTCTCCACATTATCTCCTTTTTCTTCTACTATAGTTGATTACTTGTTAGGGTTGCTAGTGGTAATGATGATGATGTTATGGCTAGTTTTAGTAGTGGTGGTTGTTGATGATGAGATTGTTGGCCGTGTTGGTGTTGGAGATGGAGACAAAAATGATGGGGATAGGGGGTTAAACTAGTAACTTTATAAAGAAGTTAACAGCTTACTGTATAAATTGACTATTGAATAAACATTCAATTCATTTTGTCAAATAAAATATATCTATCGACGTCATTTTGTCAGAAACATTTTTTGCGGCCTATCTTGTTATAATTGTAATTTTTCGGTGTTCAAAATGAATACATGATAAAGATAAAAGGTAATACTTTTATCTTAAAACTAGTGTAGACCCGCGCATCGCGCGGACTGGGTATCTAATCTATCTTATTATATTATTGTATGATATATTTATAAAAAGGGTAAAATATATTGAAATTATATTCGAATATTTTGTAATGTATTTGAATTTTAATATCAACAAAATTTTTTTTCAAATAATTAAAAAATACAATAAAAATGTCCAAATAATATTGTTTATTTGACGAACTATTTATACATTTTGATTTAAAATTTTATAAAAAATATTTAGATAACGTTAAAAGATACATACATAAAATGGGATAAAATTTTTCTCTCTATTTTTATTTTATCTTCTAAATTTATTTTTGGATATTGGTAAAAAATCATCAAAAAAAATATACACATAAAAATTATAAAATTTTAAGAATAAAAATATCTTTATTTTAGTTATGTTTATAAAAAAGCGTATTAAAATTTATTCTCTAAAACATATTTTGAGAATACATATTTAATGTTGGTAATTTTTGTTGCGGTTCTTAGTTATTTAAAAAAATTTTGTGATAATAAAATTTAAATATATTTTTATCAATAATAAAATTATTCAAGTACATTTTTTGTGATTTGCCGTTAAAAAAAATTGTAATATATTTTCTTAAAGGCTAATTTACAAAGTATACATTTAATATGTTAAAAAGTAAACCCGTTTGTTATATCCATATAATTTGTTAAAAAATAAATTCTATCTTTGATTAATTAAAGTAGGATTATTCAACACCTTTCTGTTCTTAAAAAATAAAATATCAAAAAAGGACAAAATAAAAATTAGCATAATTGTAAATGGAAAATTGATTAATTTTAGTATCATTTTATTTATTAATTTGTATCATTTTATTTGTTGAAGTTAATCTGCATAATATTTTTTGTTGTCTAATTAATGACAATTTGTCAAATTAAAATCAATTTAGAGTAATACATATCATAAAATAAATATTAAGTACTGGATTATGATTATAATACAAAAGAATAAACAAATAATTAAATACTTAGCTATTTAATAAATCTTGACCATCAATGACTTAAAATCTAACAATATTTAAATAATTATAACAATTTCATTGGGATGTTTTAACGGAATCTAAAACTGCATTAATAAATTTTGTTATTCAAATTTTACTTACAAATTTAACTTCTCCAATACTTGTTTTTAGCATTGGAAACTCCTAAAGGAGCCACATGTCATCACTATAAGAAAAAGGCGCATTTGTAACAAAAAATATTATTACAAAACGTTGATATTTTGACACAAAAATTTTTTGTAACAAAAAAAGGGTCCATTGCAGTAAATCTCGTTACAAAAAGTTTTTGTAACGAAAAATGAAACTGTTACAATTCAATAGCATATTTTGTAACAATTTTTTCTGATACAAAAAACCAGAAACCGTTATAAAAGTAGTAACAAATTTTGATCTTGAAGGTATTTTTCGTGACAGTCAATTTTTTTCCTATCAAAAAAATTTATTACAAAATATAACATGATTTGATAACATTTTTTTTCTTCAGTTACGAAAGCAAATTAATTATTTTGTAACAACTTTTTTTTATTACAAATTACATGCATAATTTACTAAATTATTTTTTAAATTAACTAATATATTAACGTTTTTAATAAGCAAGTTTACATGTATTTAATATGCAAAAACATACATAAGTCAAACAAGATCCTTTTAGTTAAAATTGTCTTAAAACAAAATAACATTAGCTAGTGAGTACATTGATAAGTTCAACCAAAACATAAAAGTTCTAAGATAGATTAGTGTCTCTATGCATCAAAACATTCTTGAGCCCTCAAGGTAGCATATGGTCACCATTTCAGCACTCCTGTAAATAAGAAAAACCGAAACCAAAAAGTTAGAAACAAGATATAACACTATCTATAATTTTTCCACTAAGTTTTATCCAAACTGTTTAGAAAAAATTCGGCAGAACCTCCCCTAAAACTTGGATATTTCCACCGTCCACGGTTCCAACAAACACAACTAATTCACAACTTATGTCTCAGCCATACCCAACCAAATTTATCAAATCAAATAATAGGACATTTATCATTTTTCAACCATGACACAAGTAAAATGTGATAAATTGATGATAAACGAAATTTAGCATACCGAATTAGAATTCAAAGATGAATATGATCGTGAGTATAGTCTAATCGACACTTAAATTTCGTACCAAACAATCCTACAATCTATATCCGAGAGTACTAGTCTCCCGAGTCGTCCTCCCTTGGAATTGCCAAAGTGTGCATCTTATTGATTAGAAAGCCTTGTTAGGATTCTTTGAAGGTTTTAGCAAAGTAATAGGAAACAAACAATCAATCATTAAAAGACTTGGCTTAGGGTTGGCATTAGAATTTCTATCCTTATAGTTCATTCAATGATGACAACAATTAGGCCTTGCCTCATTTAGTTATCCCCTAGGTATAGAGGAAAGTCAAATGAAAATAATCAACTTGAGTCCCAAGTCCTAGCTTCACCTCATGGGAATCTAGCTTTAGTGCACTCCAAGTCAATTAGCAATCCCTAATTCCAAATCAACAATTGACAAAACTATTCAACTTCTTCTAATGGCCCAACCCTATGCCAAGTGAGAAATTTCTACTCCATAACTAGTGTTGACATTTTATCAAACATTTGATGAGCAAGAAAGAAAGTCATAGTAAAATGAGAAGAAAAGTAGAATTAAAAGTATTGCAACACAAGGAACTAACAACAAATATCAAAGAGCAACAATGAAAATCAAATTCTCAAAGTATTGATAAAATCCAAAACTACAAAGTTGAATTCTAGATCTATGAGAATTGAGCAATTACAACTACTACTTGAAATTGGAGAAGAAAATCTATGACATGAACAAAGTGAAGTGAGAATTGCAATGGATCTCACCAAAGAGTGATTGAAAATTCAGAAATTGGATGAAGATGAACCCTAGTGAAAGCTTGGAATCTCTCTCTCCTTCTCCAAGAGTGTAACTAACTATCCCTCAAAAATATCTAAAATCTAGAAAAAAATGAACTAAAAGTCCTTAACCCTTGCTCCTTTGGTCTTCTTAAGCTTTTCCCGCCAAGGCATTTCCCAAAAAATGGGATTCTCAACTACGTCCACACCTAAGTCACGTGGCTTCTAAAAAAATCATATTCGAACATCGGCGCGCACGCGGAAGGTACGCGCGCGCGCCACCGAAGCATCTTGTAATGTGCGCAGAGGCGTGATGTACGCGTGCGCGCCCATGAAGATCATGGCTTAGCCGCTACGCAAGCCGGCTCGTGGCTTGGCTCTTGACTTCGACTTCTAGTTGCGCTATCCACGCGGACGCGTCAAGTGCGCGCACGCGCCCATGCTGAGATTTCCAAGGCTCAATTCTCATGCTTCCTTCCTCTGTACCCGTCCTCCTTCTCTCTTCCGGTCCATCCTTGCCCTATCTTCTGAAACCACTTAACACACGGGTTACGGCATCGAATGGCATCAAGAGAAGATTAAAAATGTATCTATTTTAGTGCAAAATAAGCATGTTTTCATCCATGGGGAAAAACTAGGAAAGGAACACAAAATCTTGTATTTTCATATAGAAAGTGTGTGGAATCATTGATAAAACTCCTGAAATCAACACAAGATAAACCCTCAAAATGGGGTTTATCAACCTCCCCACACTTAGATTCTAGCATGTCCTCATGCTTAGAGAAGTGCAAAAGAAACTCAGAAGACCGAGGGATCATAAAAATATAAGACTCATGAAGTGCAACCTACTTATATGAATGCAACTATGACCAGTGCTATTATCTACTTGGTTAGGAACAAATCAACTTTCCTATGATATATGCGAGCACATAGGACACGATGGTGGTCAATGTATAGGACTTGCCAATTTTTAAGCATCAAATGCAATATATGCAACTTTGCATGAGGAATGCTCGTGAGAGCCGGGAATCAAGGAATTGAGCATCGAACCCTCACCGGAAGTGTTTGCACTTTAGTCGCTCGGTGTTTGGGGTTGATTCACTCAATTCTCCCCTAATCATGCTTTCCAAGATTTATTTTTCTTCTAACAATCAACACTTATTCAATGCATGCATACAATTATCATGAGGTCTTTTCTTTAGGTTGTAATGGGGCTAGGGTTAAGGTAGGATGCCTATTTGGTTAAGTGAGTTTGAAATTTGAATCTTTGATAAGCTTAAACTTCCCACCTAACCTATATAATAACCTATACAATTAAGTGCTAACCTAGCTACCCATCCTTCACTTTTTCACATACTCATGCACTTTCTTTTCACTTCCCAACACTTATGCATTGATTTTATTGAGCTACACTTTGCTTTGGGGCATTTTGTCCCCTTTTTTATTTCTTTCTTCTCTTTTTTTTTTCTTTTTCTATTTTTCTTTTCTTTTGCATATTTATTTCTTTTCTTTTCTTTTCTTTTTCTCATTCATTTTTTTTTCTATATACAAGAACATCAATGTATAAGGTTTTACATTTGATCAATACATGAGTACGTACCCAATTCCCAATATTTTCAATAACAATACAAAACTACCCTTTCATTCACCCAATGTCCCAAGGTTCCCACGCTTGAATGATACTCACACACTCTAGCCTAAGCTAATCAAAGATCCAAATAAGGACATTTATTGTTTTTCGCTTTAAGGCTTGTAATGTGCTAAAATTAAGAACAAGTGGGTTAATCGTAGGCTCAAATTTGGCTAACAAGGGAAGATAAAAGGTAAAGCCATTTAGGTAAGTGAGCTAATGAAATGATGGCCTCAATCATATAAATGCATGAATACACAAAATAATGGACATAAAGAATCAAACAAATCAAAGATTACAATCATAGAAAGAGAATAATGCACACAAGAAGGAGAATAAGTGGTTATAAGATGTAACCACACAATTAGGCTCAAAACTCACTAGCTTGTGTTCTTAACTCAAAATCCATGTTTCAAAATATAATTCTTCATGCAAATTTGGCATCAAAGTATTTAAAATTGGCAATGCCACGGTTGCCCCAAAGTATTGGTTTCCTAAGAAAGAGTTTCATTGTTCCAACCACGTAAACTTATCATGCGAATGGTGTCAACTAAAACCTAATCATGCAACCTATCCTAATTACAATGGAGTTCAAGGAACGAGAATTTATTCGGATGTTACCTACGGAGATCGGTCGGCCGACCTCCCCACACTTAAAATTTAGCACGGTCCTCCGTGCTATAGGTTAGGCGCAATGGGCGGTCGAGTCCCGAGTGTCCCTCATCTCCAATGTCATCGCTATCTCCGCTTGAAGTTGCGGTGGATGTGGAGATATCTGGTTCCTCTATAGGTGGGGTGACTACGCTTAGAAGTCTTTTCACATGAGCATATCGGCGTTGGTTACGCCGCTCATAACGGTTCAACTTCTTGTGAAGGTCTTCAAGGCGTTGGGTGGCTGATTTATGTGGTGTAGATGATGTGGTAGTGTTGCGAGTTGGTGTGGGTAGGCCAATGTCCTTGGTGAATTCCGGAGGCTTGAGGCATCTCTTGGTCGGAATAACATCGCCTTCGACCGGAATTGAGGTTCTCCTATCTTTAGCCTCTCGGTTGACGCCGGCCTTTGCAACTAATTCGGTCACCATAGCGGGGAATGGTAGATTTCCCTTGGCATGAATGCGCCCCATGGATTGGCGAATGGCATGCGAAATGTCGACCGGTTTCTCGGTTAAGATGCACCATATTAATAAGGCAAGCTCTGCGGTAATGGATGACCCATGGGTGTTTGGGAGCACGTAGTGAGCTAGAATTTGGGCCCATGCCGTGGCTTCTTGAGTGAGGTGATGGACATCTAAACCCTTTGGTCTTTGCTTTATGGCCCCGAATCCAATATGCGTCGGGAAGCAATTACGCGGAGGATCGCGCCCCAATCGAATGCACGGTCATCGCATGTAGCCAAGACTTCTTGGTAGGCATCATATCCATCCGACAATGGCCCAATCCCAAGGACTTCTCGGATGGTTTCCACTGTGACTGGCACTTGCTTTCGGCGCACAAATATTGATGTGAGAAGGGGTGAGTGGTAGTTGGAGTAGAATTCCACCACCCATGAGAGATTGGCCTCCTTTGGTTGCCTCAAGAGGAACCTCCAATGCCTCCGGTCAATGTGTGGCATCACAATCGGATTGAGGTGAGCCGGTAGGACTAAGAGGGGCTCCGGGTGATAATTCCTTTCAATCATTCTTGAGTAAACAAGTTCGCAATAGCGGTTGGGGAACTTGTTTGAATCCTTTGGAGGGTTGTCCTTCTCTAGAACATCAACGGGGCCCTTAGTCTTCTTTAAGAGTGGCTTGGCCGTTAGTTCTTGGCGCGCTTTATTGGAAGCTGGCTTCTTCGGAGCCTTCCCTTTGTTCTTTTTGATTACCATCCTGTGATAGCAAAGAAAGGGGATAACGTCAAACCCAAAGAAGCGTAATTAACTGTGATGATGCAATGAAAAGTTATGCCATAGAATATGGGTATCATTATTACATGACAGCTGTAACATGCAACTAAGATAACATGGGAAGAGCAAGGCAATTCATTTGCATGTGGTACAAGGGTAGTTGAAGCATGCAAGTAAGAAGCTTGAGAAGCATACACCCTTAAGGGCCACAAATGGAAAGCAAGTTAAAAAATGTGAGTGAATGGATCGGAGAAAGTGGGGATGCACGCAAAAGTGATTGGTTGAGAGGCAAGTTAGTCAAAATGAGCTCAAAACTCAAGTATGCCTTTCGTCAAACACTTGGCGTGCATCCTCTTTGTAGTATGTGATTAGGTGAAGGTGAAAGCAATGTAACATTCCACAATCCATTATTAATGAGTACAGTACACAGTGATTGTAAGAAAAGCAAGCAACACATCTCATTTACCAATGCAAGAGAAGTTGAGACCCAAATGCCAATGAAGAGTTAAATTGAAAAAGAGAGAACGAAAAACAAAAACACCCTAAAGAAGTAACTAAAAAAAAGGGAGGAGAAAAGGAAAGAAGCTACCTAAGAGAAAATGAAACTAAATGATTAAGAATCAAAAGAGATAGGTGGAGTAAGAGGGTGGCTTAGTATAGTACCTTGAGAGATGGAGGAGGATATGGAAGAAGAAGTTGTAGAGTGGAGTGATGGAGAGTGGAGGGTTAATGTGGGGCCACCGGAGGTAGGTGGTAGAAGGTGGTTGAGAAGAAGGAATGGTGGTGGGTGGATGGGTAGTAGAAGGAATGAGAAGAGGAGGGAAAAGGGGAAGAAGAATGAAGGGGGTAAGTATGCCCCTTCTTAAGTTGGTACCGATCACCCGCGCGTGCGCGCACGGTGCGCGCTCGCGCAAGGGAGTGAGGTGGAGTGGGGGCGCGCGCGCGCACGTTGCGCGCACGCGCCCATGCACTTGGGCTGGCAGCACAGGGGTGGCATAGAGGTGGCACAACTCTCTGGATGAGGTATCAGAAGTTGGCTGCAGGGTTATTGGCGCGCGCGCGCACGGTGCGCGCACGCGTCAACGTGGTTATGCCCCAGGCATGAGATGGGACTGGGGTGGGCCTAACTCTCTGTGGAGTGGCCTAGAGGAGGGTGCAGAACAAGGGGCGCGTGCGCGGCCTAGGCGCGCGCGCGCACCTTGCGTTGTTAGTGGATGGACGCGGGCGCACCAGGTGCGCGCACGCGGCAGAAGTGCTGGGCCGGTGGCTTAGTGCGGGCCCGAGAGTGGCTTAACTCTCTGGAATATGTACCAGGAGTGCAACAAGGTAATCGACGCGGACGCGCACGGTACGCTAGCGCGTCGATCTGCAGATTTCGCCCAAGTGCGCGTACGCGCCATGTGCGCGCGCGTGCGAGTGGCCTATGCTTCAGGCATGGTGCTGGCATTGTGTGGGCGTAACTCTCGGGTAAATGTATGGAGGGGTGCTTTTCGCAACCCACGCGTCCGCGCACAGTGCGCGTCCGCGTGGATGGTCGTCAAATGCCTCAAGGGCGCGTACGCGCCAAGTGCGCGCACGCGCAGAAGGGTGCCTTTTCAAAATTTGCATGTTTTTGCACCACCTATAACATTCCAACCCCCTAAGCAGCCACTTAAACACTATAGCAGGGCGTTTTAACTTGATAAACTACCAGTGAACTCAACAAATGAAGGAGAATTGAAATTGAAATCTAGCTAACAAACATGAAGTCGAGTGTTAAGCAAGTGTCAATCATGAATGATGCAATGGCTATGTACAAAGGAAGATCTTACCATGGTGGGGTGTCTCCCACCGAGCACTTTTGTTTACCGTCCTTAAGTTGGACTTTCCATAGCTCAAAGTTCTTGTTCAAGAGGTGCATCCCTCAAGAGGAACACTTCAAATTCCTTGGAGTTCTTTCTTTGCTCACCATGATACAATTTGAGACGGTGCCCATTTACCTTGAAAATGTCCGGACTTGATGGGTGGCGCAAGTGGTAGACCCCATAAGGTTCTACTTTCTCCACTTGGTAGGGTCCATCCCACCTGATCTAAGCTTTCCGGGGTAGTAATCTCAACCTTGAGTTGTAGAGAAGGACTAGTTCACCGGGTCGGAATTCTCTTCTCCTAATGTTCTTGTCATGGATGGCTTCATCTTTTCCTTGTAAAGTCTAGAGTTGTCATAAGCTTCTAATCTCAAGTATTCCAATTCCGCTAATTGAAGCTTCTCTTCTACTCCGGCCCCGCCCAAGCTCATATTACATTCCTTTACGGCCAATAAGCTTTGTGTTCAATTTCTACCGGTAAGTGGCATGCTTTACCATATACAAGCTAAAGGGGCTCATGCCAATGGGTGTCTTGTAAGCCGTTCGATAGGCCCAAAGTGCATCGGAGAGTTTAGTGCTCCAATCCTTCCTATTCGGCTTCACAATCCTTTCCAACACATGCTTGATTTCCGGTTAGAAACTTCGGCTTGGCCATTTGTCTGAGGGTGGTAAGCCCTGGCGATTTTGTGTATGATGCCATATTTTCTCATGAGGCCGTCCATTTTTTTGTTGCAAAAGTGGGATCCTTGGTCACTTATGATTGCTCTTGGGGAGCCAAAGCGACAAATGATATTGTTCCTCACAAAAGAATAAACAACATGAGCATCATCCGTTCGGGTGGGGATTGCCTCCACCCATTTTGACACATAATCGACGGCTAACAAGATGTAGAGAAAGCCATTGGAATTTGGAAATGGTCCCATGAAGTCGATTCCCCATACGTCAAAGATTTCACAAAAAAGCATATTTTGTTGGGGAATTTCGTCCTTCTTGGAAATATTTCCAAATCGAATGCATTGGGGACAAGATTTGCAATAGAGAGAAGCATCTTTGAGAAGAGTTGGCCACCAAAATCCGCAATCGAGGACCTTTCTTGCCGTTTTTTGGGGGCCGTAGTGGCCACCTCCTTCGGAAGCATGGCAAGCGTCCAAAATTGCTTGGAATTCGGTTCGAGGTATGCACCGTCGCACTATTTGGTCCGCTCCACACCTCCACAAATAGGGATCGTCCCAATTGGATTCGCTTTTTAGCTTATCCTTTTTGTGTTTGTTGATATTGGGAGGGAAAGTGCGTGAAACCAAGTAGTTTGCTATTGGGGCATACCAAGGAACTACTTCCGAGATTGCGTGCAAAGCATCTAAAGGAAAGGAGTCATTGATAGGAGTGGTGTCGCCTTTTGTGTGTTCGAGGCGACTTAGATGGTCCGCCACTAGGTTTTGGGAACCACTCCTATCCTTGATCTCCAAGTCAAATTCTTGTAACAAAAGCACCCAACGAATTAATCTCGGTTTTGATTCCTTTTTGGCCAACAAGTACTTTAGTGCCGTGTGATCCGAGTACACTACAACCTTGGAACCAAGAAGATAGGCTCGGAACTTGTCCAAAGCAAAAACAATAGCTAGGAGTTCCTTTCGGTAGTAGTGTAGTGGATTGGGCTCGTCTAGTGTTTTGGAAGCATAAGCTATGACATAGGGAATCTTACCCTCGCGTTGTGCTAACGCGGCTCCTATCACATAATTCGAAGCATCACACATGATTTCAAATGGTTGAGTCCAATTTGGTCCTTGCACAATAGGAGCTTGTGTCAATGCTACTTTAAGTTTGTCATATGCTTCCATACATTCCTTGCTTAGCTCAAATTCCGTGTCCTTTTGTAGTAGTCGAGAGAGAGGTAAGGCCACCTTGCTAAAGTCTTTGATGAATCTCTGGTAGAATCCTGCATGTCCAAGAAAAGAGCGGACTTCCCTCTCGGAGGAGGGGTAAGGTAAACTAGATATGACATTTATTTTTGCCGGATCTACGGAGATGCCTTCTTTTGAGACTATGTGTCCCAAAACAATGCCTGGTTTGACCATGAAATGACATTTTTCAAAATTTAAGACAAGGTTTGTTTTGGTGCATCTCTCTAAGACTTTTTCAAGGTTACCTAAGCAATGCTCAAATGAATCACCGTACACACTAAAGTCGTCCATGAAAACTTCCATAGATTGCTCTAGAAAGTCCGCAAATAAGCTCATCATGCATCTTTGAAACGTTGCCGGTGCATTGCATAGGCCAAATGGCATACGCTTGTAAGCATACGTTCCAAAGGGGCAAGTAAATGTGGTTTTTTCTTGGTCCTCTAGAGCAATGTGAATTTGGAAGTAACCGGAGTAACCATCAAGAAAGCAATAATATGATTTACCGGCTAATCGATCAAGCATTTGATCAATGAATGGTAGTGGAAAGTGATCTTTTCTTGTGGCCACATTCAACCTTCGGTAGTCTATGCATACTCTCCAAGAATTTTGCACTCTTGTTGCTATAAGTTCACCACTTTCGTTTTTGATTGTTGTCACCCCGGACTTCTTTGGCACTACTTGGACCGGGCTTACCCACTCGCTATCCGAGATAGGATAGATGTTGTCCGCTTCAAGTAGCTTGGTGACTTCTTTTTTCACAACCTCAAGAATGGTTGGATTAAGTCTCCTTTGAGGTTGTCGGACCGGTCTTGCTCCTTCTTCAAGAAATATGCGGTGCTCGCTGGTGGACGAAATTGTGATCACATGTTCTTTTGTATACTCTTATGGCACTGTTTATTTTCACAACTCCGTTCAACTAACCAGCAAGTGTACTGGGTCGTCCAAGTAATAAACCTTACGTGAGTAAGGGTCGAATCCACAGAGATTGTTGGTATGAAGCAAGCTATGGTCACCTTGTAAATCTCAGTTAGGGAGATTAAAGGGTAATTGTGATTATTGGAATAAATTATAAAATAAAAAGAAAATACATAATAAAAGGGATAGAATACTTATGCAGATTCATTGGTAGGAATTTCAGATAAGCATATGGAGATGCTGTATGGCTCAAGGACGCCTGCTCTCCTACTGCTTCTACTCAATCCTTCTTACTCCTTTCCATGGCAAGCTTTGTATAGGGGTTCACCATCAGCGGTGGCTACTTTCAATCCTCTCGGGAAAATATCCTATGCGGCTGTCACTCGCACAGTTAATCATCTAGAGGCATCACCCATGGTTGATGACTACATCCCATCCTCGCAGTGAAAACTAATGCTCACGCACTCTGTCACAGTACGGCTAATCACTGGTTGGTTCCCGCGCCTACTGGAATAGAATCCCTTGATTCTTTTGCGTCTGTCACTAACGCCCAGCACTTGCAAGTTTGAAGCACGTCACAGTCATTCATTACCGGAATCCTACTCGGAATACCACAGACAAGGTGAGACTTTTCGGATTCCCAGGATCCTACTCGGAACACCACAGACAAGGTTGGACTTTCCGGATCCTCATAAATGCTGCCATCTATCTAGCTTATACCACGAAGATTCTGTTGGGGAATCTAAGAGATACATATTCAAGCTCTGTTGCATGTAGAACGGAAGTGGTTGTCAATCACGCGCGTTCATAAGTGAGAATGATAATGAGGGTTATCTAACTCATCACATTCATCATGTTCTTGGGTGCGAATGAATATCTTGGAATAAGAATAAGAGAGATTTGAATAAAAGAAAATAGAACTTCATTAATACTTGAGGTACAGCAGAGCTCCACACCCTTAATCTATGGTGTGCAGAAACTCCACCGTTGAAAATACATAAGCGAAAGAGGTCCAGGCATGGCCGAATGGCCAGCCCCCTAAAACGTGATCAATAGTCTCTTAGGATGAAGAATAAAACAAAACTGAGACCAAAGATGTCTAATACATTAGTAAATCATCCTATTTATAATAAACTAGCTCCTAGGGTTTACATGAGTAAGTAATTGATGCATAAATCCACTTCCGGGGCCCACTTGGTGTGTGCTTGGGCTGAGCTTGATCTATCCACGAGCTGAGGCTTCTCATGGAGTTGAACTTTGAGTTATGACGTGTTTTGGGCGTTCAACTCCGGATCATGACGTTTTTCTGGCGTTTAACTCCAGAAAGCAGCATGTACTTGGCGTTCAACGCCAAGTTACGTCGTCATTCTTCGAATAAAGTATGGACTATTATATATTGCTGGAAAGCCCTGGATGTCTACTTTCCAACGCCGTTGAGAGCGCGCCAATTGGAGTTCTGTAGCTCCAGAAAATCCATTTCGAGTGCAGGGAGGTCAGATTCCAACAGCATCAGCAGTCCTTTTGTCAGCCTTTTTCAGAGTTTTGCTCAAATCCCTCAATTTCAGTCAGAATTTACCTGAAATCACAGAAAAATACACAAACTCATAGTAAAGTCCAGAAATGTGAATTTAACATAAAAACTAAGGAAAACATCCCTAAAAGTAGCTTGAACTTACTAAAAACTACCTAAAAACAATATCAAAAAGCGTATAATTATCCGCTCATCACAACACCAAACTTAAATTGTTGCTTGTCCCCAAGCAACTGAAAATCAAATAGGATAAAAAGAAGAGAATATACTATAAATTCAGAAATATCAATGAATATTAATTATAATTAAATGAGCGGGACTTGTAGCTTTTTGCTTCTGAATAGCTTTGGCATCTCACTTTTTCCTTTGTAGTTTAGAGGGATTGGCGTCTCTGGGGAACTTAGAATTTGGGATAGTGTTATTGACTTTCTTAGTTAAGCATGTTGATTCTTGAACACAGCTACTTATGAGTCTTGGCCGTGGCCCTAAGCACTTTGTTTTCCAGTATTACCACCGGATACATAAATGCCACAGACACATAACTGGGTGAACCTTTTCAGATTGTGACTTAGCTTTGCTAAAGTCCCCAATTAGTGGTGTCCAGAGCTCTTAAGCACACTCTTTTGCCTTGGATCACGACTTTAACCACTTAGTCTCAAGCTTTTCACTTGGACCTTCATGACACAAGCACATGGTTAGGGACAGCTTGATTTAGCCGCTTAGGCCTGGATTTTATTTCCTTGGGCCCTCCTATCCATTGATGCTCAAAGCCTTGGATCCATTTTACCCTTGCCTTTTGGTTTTAAGGGCTATTGGCTTTTTCTACTGCTCCTTCTTTTTCTATATACTCTTTTTAGCTCCATTTTTTTTTCGAATGCTTCTTCTTTTTCACTGCTTTTTCTTGCTTCAAGAATCAATTTCATGATATTTTTCAGATCATCAATAACATTTCTCTTTGTTCATCATTCTTTCAAGAACCAACAATTTTAACACTCATAAACAACAAGATCAAAAGACATATGCACTGTTCAATCATTCATTCAGAAAACAAAAGGCATTGTCACCACATCAATATAATTAAACTAAATTCAATAATAATTTCGAAAATTATGTACTTCTTGTTCTTTTGAATTAAAACATTTTTCATTTAAGAGAAGTGAAGGACTAATGGAATTTATTCATAGCTTTAAGGCATGGTTACACACTAATGATCATGAAATAAAAGACACAAAACATAGATAAACACAATAATTAAAAACCGAAAACAGAAAGAAATAAAGAACAAGGAATGAATCCACCTTTAGTGGCGTCTTCTTCTTGAAGGACCAATGATGTTCTTAAGCTCTTCTATGTCCCTTCCTTGCCTTTGTTGTTCCTCCCTCATTGCTCTTTGATCTTCTCTTATTTCTTGGAGAATGATGGAGTGTTCATGATGTTCCACCCTTAGTTGTTCAACATTATGGCTCAAATCTTCTAAGGAGGTGTTGAGTTGCTCCCAATAGTTGTTGGGAGGAAAGTGCATTCCTTGAGGCATTTGTTGATGATGAACTTCCTCATGTTCTTCTTGAGGGCCGTGAGGAACTTCTCTTGTTTGCTCCATCCTTTTCTTGGTGATGGGCTTGTCTTCTTCAATGGAGACATCTCCATCTATGATGACTCCAGCTGAGTAACATAGGTGGCATATAAGGTGGGGGAAGGCTAGCCGTGCCATGTGTGAAGGCTTGTCAGCTATTTTGTAGAGTTCATTGGAGATGACTTCATGAACTTCTACTTCTTCTCCAATCATGATGCTATGAATCATGATGGCCCGATCCACAGTAACTTCAGATCGGTTGCTTGTAGGGATGATGGATCTTTGGATGAACTCCAACCATCCTCTAGCTACAGGCTTGAGGTCCAGTCTTCTTAGTTGGACTGGCTTGCCTTTGGAGTCTATTCTCCATTGGGCGCCTTCCACACATATGTCCTTTAGGACTTGGTCCAACCTTTGATTAAAGTTGACCCTTCTTGTGTAGGGGCGTTCATCACCTTGCATCATGGGTAAGTGAAACGTGTAACGACCCAACTCCCAGTATGCCATGGTCATACAAGAAGCTAAGTGTTACCAACTTATCTTTCCTAATTATTAACTATTACTTAATATATGAGCCTGTTCCTTGTTAGAACGTTGCCAATTTTACGAGTAATTTTAATTTTTCTTTTATTTGCTGCGGACATTCAGGTAAAATAAACAAGCATATAATAAGAATAATAGAGAAGTGGCATAAAGAAACATAGAAACACAGCTGATAATATACATCATGTACACTATAACACAACATGTAGCGTTTACACAAGATCAAGTCAGTTTACATCCTCGTCATCCTACGTAGCTAATATTTACACGACACTCCCAGGGCCTGGCCCATACAAAAAGCCGCTAAACTGGCACCCAGGCTAGCCTAACCACTATATAGCTCCTAGCTCTCGGGTGTACTAACACAAGTGAGAGACTATCTATCCGATAATGTTAGACTAGAGTGTCATCAAAAGAATGCCCCTTTCGCAGTCAAACTATATCTACACGTGGCCGTTCGGAGAATCGCCGTGAGGCTCGTCCATCTCCTCATCCTGCTCTATCTCTATCTCAGGATCCTCCTCCTCCTCATCATCCGCAGCTACAACTATACCCTCAGATCCACCAGAAACACTGCTGTCACTATGTACAAAACCATTCGCGAGCACAGGTCCGTTCACGTATATAGGAGCTACCCCATCATCCGGTAGTGCCGGCTCATCAGGCTGTGGAAAGTCAGGGATCGGCTCAGGGGGAAAGTCCCACTCTGGTGGTATCATAGGTACGTAGTCACCAGCTAACTCGGGCTCATCAGGAACGATAGGCTCAGGTTCCACCTCATTCAAAGGTTGAGCTGGTATAGGGTGCTCGGGGTCATCAGGAAAAGGATGTACAGGTGCGTCAGGATGTAACCATGATAAGGGAAAGTCGTAAGGAGCATCAGGGTCAAAATGCGGGCTAGACAGAGGATGTTGAAAGGCTCGATCAGGTAACGCGTATCGTCTAATACGAGGCTCCAATCCCATGATGAAATAACTGTGATGTACTGGATCCTCGTAGACGTAAGGGTCCTCGAACTCATAGAAGATCACGCCCGTCTCCATCTGAGGGGGAGGAAGGGAGAGAGAAGGGGTAAGAACTGGGGAGTTCTTAGTAGGGTCGGGGTTATTAGTTACGTTCATTTATTTGGGGTCGATTAACAGACGAATAACATAATATAGCGAAGCAGTAAACAAAAGATAAAAATAGAAAGAGAAAGTAGAGACAATAGAAAGCAGAACACAAACAAAAGAATACAAGAAAATAAAACATAGAAATAGCATACAAGCAGACAAACACAAAGAAATAGATCACACACAGAAAGGAATGCAACAGAGAATGATGCGCAGACAAGAATGATGCATGTCTAGTCCTAGCACAGGCCATGAGCTCATGTGTCGGTTAGCACCTGCATTCCCGACATTTATCCGGTCACGAATTCCCGATTTCCCGGATACGATTTTCCGTTCAAATAAATGCGCATGTAATTATTAGCAGCTCTATTGAGACAGCCTCTGCGTTCTACTCGCAGGAAATATTCTCTTGGGAACGGAAACTTGCTATAGGTATCCTAGTTTCCCTACAGAAGCTCTTGTGAACGGAAAATTGCTGTAGGTATCCTAGTTTCCCTACAGAAGCTCTTGGGTTGCCTCAAGCAACAGATCATCACATAATCATTCTCATTATCCTCATTCATCATCATTCTCATTAATCATCATCATTTTCACATTCTTATGCAGTACCTCTTTCTTTCTCTGTTCAATCATTCTGTACAAACTTTACATCTTTCACTTTTACAACATCTTAATTCAAACCATCTTTATCAAATTACTCTTCTCTCTTGATCTCTTTTCTCTATTCTGGTTACTCTATTCTCTGTATCTCTTTACTCTGCTTAACGTGTGTTTTAAGACTTATGTAAATTTCGGTATGAATAGTTAGCCTGTCCCAAGTATAGGTTCATTAAGTCTATACTGAAACAATTTAACTTTTCATATAATACTTAACCCTAATCGCAACTCAAAGACTAACTATGTTGCCCTAGTTTGTTTGCTAGTCTCTGTCTGTTTTTCTGTCATTAAAATCTTACAGACTTTTTCTTCGATTTTTATCTTTTCTTTAACTTTTATCTTTTCTTTATATTTCCTCACTAACATGTTATTACCACTCCCTAAGTGTTTATGAAGGTAATTATGAGATTCTGCACTTAAAGTTGTCTTTCTAAAGCTTTTACAGAAAACTGCCTTTTCTGCATTATTTTATTATTTTTATTAAAATATTATTTTTAATTAAATATTATTATTTAATATTTTATTATTATTTATTATTTTATTATTAAATTTTCGAAAATTAACTCACTTTTACTTTTAACCTTTAAAATTCACTTTTTACCACCCGTAACTTTTAATATTTCTACTTTTACCACCCTAACTTTCAGAAATTACCAAACAACCCCTAAAACACCAAAAATTTTACTTCCTTGCCCTTTTTAAGATCTAAGGCCTGTTCTTCATTGTTCTTCACCACACTCAAAGTGTTCTTCATGTTCTTCATATATTCTTCAAATTCTTTCTCTGTTTTTACCCGTTTTTCAGTCTTTTCAGCAACCGATTTTTACTATAATTCATAATAAATTAGCAGCCACTAAAACCCCATCTTTTCTAAATGATTTCATCACAAATTGAACCTCAATTTAAGCCTAGGGTTTCGTTTTTCCAGCTGCTCCAAGAACATGAACATAAAGCTTGAATTTCATCAAATTTCATCAAAATTTCACCAAATTTTCACCAAGAATCAATCATATATGCAACCAATTTTTAGCACAGCCAAATAATACAACATTCACACATCTCAAACACAATTAATCAAGATTAATTTCGTGACACCCTACCTGGTTTTGCTGCTCCTAATTCAATCAAACTTTCAGGTGATCCTTAAGCACTTTTTCCTCCTAAATCACACCAAGAAACACATATTTAACCATGTTTCCTTGAAACCGAATCAAAAGAGAGATGGTGCAGCCAACTCACCTTGATCCCAGCCTTGATAAGTCATATGATCATGTAGAGAAAGAAGAGAGGATCATTTTGGTCGGATTGGAATTTTGATTTGAGTTTTAGCTCGGCAGAAATCAAGCTTTGAAGATTTGGAACTAAGAACTTTTCTCTCTTTTTCTCTCTACCTATTTTCGGCCACAAAGTGAAAATGAGCCAGCCTTGGGGGTTTTGGGGGTGTAGGGTGAGTTGTGATTGGTTGGCTTGGAGGTGGATTAAAATAATATTAAAATATCTCAGGTGTATAACTACTAAAACTAGGTATATCGGAACACTTGCAAAAACATCTCTAAAAATTATTTTCTGAGCTACTAGCATAAATGACACTAGTAACATATTTATTATGAGAATAAAACATGAATAATGAGGCCTTAGCATTGCTAAAGTCATCAGAGAGTGCTGGTGCTAAGCTGTACCAGTAAACTGTGAACCCGGTTAAACCGATTCTCTGTTTTTAACTAAAACTGACCAGGTAACCTTATAATATTATTCAAGAAACTTTTATTACTAATATAATGATAATATTACCCTATTATCTCTCTTTTCTCATGAATCGAGTCCAGTTCGTCAAACTGAGACTATCTACGAAAAATCGGATCAAAATTCCTAACCGATACGGTTCAAAAACTATGTTCTTCGTAACTGCATTATCGAGCTTGCCCCATAAAAGGTTCTAGCTTAAAGATGACAATTAGGATTGAGATACTTGATAATATATCAAGCTTCTCCCTTTACTGATCCTCCGGAGTTATCCGTACTTTCAGAAAAGATCTCGCGTACTCGAAAACCGGGGTTGTTACATTCTACCCTCCTAAAAGAAAATTTTGCCCTCAAAATTTCAGTTACCTGAGAATAGATGCAGGTAATCAGCTTTCATCTTATCCTCCAATTCCCAAGTGTGTTCTTCTTCTCCTCTTTGTCCCCAAGCTACTTTGACTAAGCGAACAGTCTTGCCTCTCAGCTGCTTATCACTTCTTTCTACGATCTGAACTGGTGATGCTTGATATGTCAAATCGTTTCGTAACTGTACCGTCTCTGGTTTTAAAATGTGACTCTCGTCGGAAATATATTTCTTAAGTTGTGAGACATGGAAAACATCATGAAGGTTTGACAGATATGGAGGGAGGGCTACTTGATAAGCTACTAGACCGACTCTTTTAAGTATTTGGAAAGGTCCTATGTATCGAGGGTTAAGCTTTTTAGTCTTAAGGGCTCTACCTATTCCAGTAGTCGGGGTTACTTTAAGAAATACATGGTCTCCCTCACTAAACTCTAAGGGTCTACGTCTATTATCGGCATAGCTCTTTTGACGACTCTGTGCTGTCTGGATCTTCTGGCGAATCCCCTTTATCTTCTCAGTAGTCTCTTGCACTAAGTCTGGACCCAAGACACTAGCTTCTCCATCATCATTCCAACACAATGGTGTCTGACATCTCCTTCCATAGAGAGCTTCATATGGTGCCATCCCGATACTTTGTTGGTAACTGTTGTTGTAGACGAACTCGACCAACGGCAAATATTTATCCCAACTACCTTGGTTATCCATCACACAAGATCTTAGCATATCTTCCAATGTCTGGATTGTCCGCTCTGATTGTCCGTCTGTCTGAGGATGGTATGCTGTACTCATATGCAATTCTGTTCCTAAAGCTTTCTGGAAAGCTCCCCAAAATCTGGAAGTAAACCTCGGATCTCGGTCTGAAACAATTGATGAAGGTATTCCGTGCAATCGTACGATTTCTTGAATATATATCCGTGCCAGCCTTTCGAATGTATAGTCAACTCGAATCGGAAGGAAGTGCGCTGATTTTGTCAACCTGTCCACAATTACCCAAATGACATCATGTCCTGTTGAAGTCCTTGGCAATCCCATAACAAAATCCATAGTGATCTGCTCCCATTTCCATTGTGGTATTTCTAAGGGTTGCAGGGTTCCTGACGGTTTCTGGTGTTCCACCTTCACCTTCTGGCAAGTTAAGCATTTTGAGACATAATCAGCTACCTCTTTCTTTAAGCCCGGCCACCAGAACATTTGTTTCAAATCCTGATACATCTTTGGTACTCCAGGATGCATAGAAAATCTACTTTGATGAGCTTCTGCAAGAATCCTTTGCCGTAAATCTCCAGAGCTAGGCACACAAATTCTGTTCTTGTATCTCCAGAGACTGCTACGATCTAGTCTTACAGCTTCTGGTTCCTCTACTTTCATTCGTCTCAGCATCGTCATCATTTCTGAGTCCTGTGCTTATGCTTGCTGAATCTTAATCTTAAAATCTGGTGTTATATGCAACTACGCCAAACAGACTCCATTTGATGTCTCAGTCATAGCTAACTTAAGGTCCTCAAATTCCGCAAGTAGCTTCTCTTCCTTTATCATCATCCAAGAAATACTCAAATTCTTCCTGCTCAAGGCGTCTGCCACCACGTTTGCTTTTCCTGGGTGATAACTTAACTTAAAATCATAATCCTTCAGGAACTCCATCCACCTTCGCTGTCGCATATTAAGATCCTTCTGGTCAAAGATATACTTTAAACTTTTGTGGTCAGAGAAAACTTCTAGTTGAGCGCCATACAAATAGTGCCTCCAGATCTTCAGAGCAAACACCACTGCAGCCAACTCTAAGTCATGCGTCGAATAATTTCGTTCATGAGGTCTCAGCTGCCGGGAAGCATAAGCCACCACATTTTTGTCTTGCATCAGCACACATCCAAGTCCTTTATGAGAGGCGTCACAGTATACTTCAAAAGGTTTCTGTGGGTCGGGTAGTACTAATACAGGTGCAGTTGTTAACTTCTCCTTAAGCATCTTGAAACTTCTATCACACTCAACCGTCCAAACGAACGGAACTTCCTTTCGTGTAAGGTAAGTCAAAGGTAAGGCTATCTGTGAAAATCCTTTGATGAACCTCCGGTAATATCCAGCAAGTCTGAGAAAACTCCGAACTTCTGTAACGGTCGTAGGTGGTTCCCATTGCACTACTGCTTCAATTTTTGAAGGATCCACCGCAATTCCTCCCTATGATATAACATGTCCCAAAAATGCCACCTTCTCTGTCCAGAACTCGCACTTTGATAGTTTAGCATATAACTTTCGAGTCCTCAGTATCCGCAATACAGCCCTTAGATGCTCTTCATGCTCTCCTTCTGTCTTCGAATAAATGAGAATATCGTCTATGAAAACTACTACGAACTGATCAAGATACGGACGGAAAATACGATTCATGTAATCCATGAAAATCGCGGGAGCATTAGTTAGTCCAAACGACATAACCGTATACTCATAGTGACCATATCGAGTTCTAAATGCAGTCTTCGGTATATCTGATTCTTTCACTCGAATCTGGTGATAGCCTGATCGCAAATCAATCTTCGAAAACACAGTTGCACCCTTTAACTGATCCATCAAATCATCTATTCGTGGAAGTGGATACTTGTTCTTGATAGTGACTTTGTTTAACTGTCGGTAATCTACGCAAAGTCTCATTCCACCATCCTTCTTCTTTACTAGCAATACCGGAGCTCCCCAAGGTGATGCACTGGGACGAATAAATTTCTTGCCAAGTAGCTCATCCAACTGCTCCTTCAACTCTGTAAGTTCCAGTGGTGACATCCGGTACGGTGCTATGGAAATCGGTCCGGTTCCAGGTACAAGTTTAATGCTGAATTCTATCTCTCGCTGAGGAGGAAACTCAGGTATGTCGTCCGGGAAAACATCAGGAAATTCCTTCACCACTCGGATTTGTTCTAAGCTTACTTCACTGTCATTTGAGCTAGCCGCTAACAGAACGTACCCCTCACAATCACTCCCGTCTAAGGTAACTCTTACAGAATTCAGATATAAGGTATATGACAAAAATGGTTTAATATCTAAACTATCAGACGGAATAACAGCAGTTCTTTCAAAGCAATCAAGGAAAACATGATACTTAGATAACCAATCTAACCCTAGAATAACTTCTAAACCACATAGAGGCAAACAGATTAGATCATGTATAAAAGTTCTGTTCCTAATAGTGAATGGTACTTGCAGGCACACTAAACTAGTCAAAACATTTTGAGATGCAGGTGTATGAACAATTAGATCAAAGTTCATCTCAGAGAAATCTAGTCCCAACTCACGAGCAACAGTTAAAGAAACAAAGGAATGCGATGCACTCGAGTCATACAGTACAGTTAGAGATCGATCTTTGACAATACACTGACCTTGGATCAGGGCGTCTGATTGCATAGCATCATCAGTAGTCATGGCAAACACTCGACCTTGTTGCTGGGTTCGCACTGGATTCCGAACAAACTTTCTTGGGTAGATCCTAGCTGTGTGTCTAGATTCCTTATAAGTAAAACAAGCATTCGTTCCTTACAGCATCCAAATCTAACATGGCCATAGCCATGGAGATCAGAACAGCTATGAGGATAGCTGTACCTCGCATCGATTTGTCGTTTAGAGCTCGATTAAACTATGCCTATTCGCAGTCATTAAGGTCCTATCCGCACCAAACAATCAACATTAAGGTGATCAGTCTTAAAATTTCGAGTAAGGCACGAACACTCCCAAAATGAGCACTCATAGACATTCATGCCAAATGTATCTTGAAGATACCCTAACAGCATGAGACACACAAGCAGAGTATGCAATGAAGCATAGTCAGTCCACTCCCCAGGCTCTATTGGGAACGAACTGCTCTGATACCAACTTGTAACGACCCAACTCCCAGTATGCCATGGTCATACAAGAAGCTAAGTGTTACCAACTTATCTTTCCTAATTATTAACTATTACTTAATATATGAGCCTGTTCCTTGTTAGAACGTTGCCAATTTTACGAGTAATTTTAATTTTTCTTTTATTTGCTGCGGACATTCAGGTAAAATAAACAAGCATATAATAAGAATAATAGAGAAGTGGCATAAAGAAACATAGAAACACAGCTGATAATATACATCATGTACACTAAACAACATGTAGCGTTTACACAAGATCAAGTCAGTTTACATCCTCGTCATCCTACGTAGCTAATATTTACACGACACTCCCAGGGCCTGGCCCATACAAAAAGCCGCTAAACTGGCACCCAGGCTAGCCTAACCACTATATAGCTCCTAGCTCTCGGGTGTACTAACACAAGTGAGAGACTATCTATCCGATAATGTTAGACTAGAGTGTCATCAAAAGAATGCCCCTTTCGCAGTCAAACTATATCTACACGTGGCCGTTCGGAGAATCGCCGTGAGGCTCGTCCATCTCCTCATCCTGCTCTATCTCTATCTCAGGATCCTCCTCCTCCTCATCATCCGCAGCTACAACTATACCCTCAGATCCACCAGAAACACTGCTGTCACTATGTACAAAACCATTCGCGAGCACAGGTCCGTTCGCGTATATAGGAGCTACCCCATCATCCGGTAGTGCCGGCTCATCAGGCTGTGGAAAGTCAGGGATCGGCTCAGGGGGAAAGTCCCACTCTGGTGGTATCATAGGTACGTAGTCACCAGCTAACTCGGGCTCATCAGGAACGATAGGCTCAGGTTCCACCTCATTCAAAGGTTGAGCTGGTATAGGGTGCTCGGGGTCATCAGGAAAAGGATGTACAGGTGCGTCAGGATGTAACCATGATAAGGGAAAGTCGTAAGGAGCATCAGGGTCAAAATGCGGGCTAGACAGAGGATGTTGAAAGGCTCGATCAGGTAACGCGTATTGTCTAATACGAGGCTCCAATCCCATGATGAAATAACTGTGATGTACTGGATCCTCGTAGACGTAAGGGTCCTCGAACTCATAGAAGATCACGCCCGTCTCCATCTGAGGGGGAGGAAGGAGAGAGAAGGGGTAAGAACTGGGGAGTTCTTAGTAGGGTCGGGGTTATTAGTTACGTTCATTTATTTGGGGTCGATTAACAGACGAATAACATAATATAGCGAAGCAGTAAACAAAAGATAAAAACAGAAAGAGAAAGTAGAGACAATAGAAAGCAGAACACAAACAAAAGAATACAAGAAAATAAAACATAGAAATAGCATACAAGCAGACAAACACAAAGAAATAGATCACACACAGAAAGGAATGCAACAGAGAATGATGCGCAGACAAGAATGATGCATGTCTAGTCCTAGCACAGGCCATGAGCTCATGTGTCGGTTAGCACCTGCATTCCCGACATTTATCCGGTCACGAATTCCCGATTTCCCGGATACGATTTTCCGTTCAAATAAATGCGCATGTAATTATTAGCAGCTCTATTGAGACAGCCTCTGCGTTCTACTCGCAGGAAATATTCTCTTGGGAACGGAAACTTGCTATAGGTATCCTAGTTTCCCTACAGAAGCTCTTATGAACGGAAAATTGCTGTAGGTATCCTAGTTTCCCTACAGAAGCTCTTGGGTTGCCTCAAGCAACAGATCATCACATAATCATTCTCATTATCCTCATTCATCATCATTCTCATTAATCGTCATCATTTTCACATTCTTATGCAGTACCTCTTTCTTTCTCTGTTCAATCATTCTGTACAAACTTTACATCTTTCACTTTTACAACATCTTAATTCAAACCATCTTTATCAAATTACTCTTCTCTCTTGATCTCTTTTCTCTATTCTGGTTACTCTATTCTCTGTATCTCTTTACTCTGCTTAACGTGTGTTTTTAAGACTTATGTAAATTTCGGTATGAATAGTTAGCCTGTCCCAAGTATAGGTTCATTAAGTCTATATTGAAACAGTTTAACTTTTCATATAATACCTAACCCTAATCGCAACTCAAGGACTAACTATGTTGCCCTAGTTTGTTCGCTAGTCTCTGTCTGTTTTTCTGTCGTTAAAACTTTACAGACTTTTTCTTCGATTTTTTATCTTTTCTTTAACTTTTATCTTTTCTTTATATTTTCCTCACTAACATGTTATTACCACTCCCTAAGTGTTTTATGAAGGTAATTATGAGATTCTGCACTTAAAGTTGTCTTTCTAAAGCTTTTACAGAAAACTGCCTTTTCTGCATTATTTTATTATTTTTATTAAAATATTATTTTTAATTAAATATTATTATTTAATATTTTATTATTATTTATTATTTTATTATTAAATTTTCGAAAATTAACTCACTTTTACTTTTAACCTTTAAAATTCACTTTTTACCACCCGTAACTTTTAATATTTCTACTTTTACCACCCTAACTTTCAGAAATTACCAAACAACCCCTAAAACACCAAAAATTTTACTTCCTTGCCCTTTTTAAGATCTAAGGCCTGTTCTTCATTGTTCTTCACCACACTCAAAGTGTTCTTCATGTTCTTCATATATTCTTCAAATTCTTTCTCTGTTTTTACCCGTTTTTCAGTCTTTTCAGCAACCGATTTTTACTATAATTCATAATAAATTAGCAGCCACTAAAACCCCATCTTTTCTAAATGATTTCATCACAAATTGAACCTCAATTTAAGCCTAGGGTTTCGTTTTTCCAGCTGCTCCAAGAACATGAACATAAAGCTTGAATTTCATCAAATTTCATCAAAATTTCACCAAATTTTCACCAAGAATCAATCATATATGCAACCAATTTTTAGCACAGCCAAATAATACAACATTCACACATCTCAAACACAATTAATCAAGATTAATTTCGTGACACCCTACCTGGTTTTGCTGCTCCTAATTCAATCAAACTTTCAGGTGATCCTTAAGCACTTTTTCCTCCTAAATCACACCAAGAAACACATATTTAACCATGTTTCCTTGAAACCGAATCAAAAGAGAGATGGTGCAGCCAACTCACCTTGATCCCAGCCTTGATAAGTCATATGATCATGTAGAGAAAGAAGAGAGGATCATTTTGGTCGGATTGGAATTTTGATTTGAGTTTTAGCTCGGCAGAAATCAAGCTTTGAAGATTTGGAACTAAGAACTTTTCTCTCTTTTTCTCTCTACCTATTTTCGGCCACAAAGTGAAAATGAGCCAGCCTTGGGGGTTTTGGGGGTGTAGGGTGAGTTGTGATTGGTTGGCTTGGAGGTGGATTAAAATAATATTAAAATATCTCAGGTGTATAACTACTAAAACTAGGTATATCGGAACACTTGCAAAAACATCTCTAAAAATTATTTTCTGAGCTACTAGCATAAATGACACTAGTAACATATTTATTATGAGAATAAAACATGAATAATGAGGCCTTAGCATTGCTAAAGTCATCAGAGAGTGCTGGTGCTAAGCTGTACCAGTAAACTGTGAACCCGGTTAAACCGATTCTCTGTTTTTAACTAAAACTGACCAGGTAACCTTATAATATTATTCAAGAAACTTTTATTACTAATATAATGATAATATTACCCTATTATCTCTCTTTTCTCATGAATCGAGTCCAGTTCGTCAAACTGAGACTATCTACGAAAAACCGGATCAAAATTCCTAACCGATACGGTTCAAAAACTATGTTCTTCGTAACTGCATTATCGAGCTTGCCCCATAAAAGGTTCTAGCTTAAAGATGACAATTAGGATTGAGATACTTGATAATATATCAGAGCTTCTCCCTTTACTGATCCTCCGGAGTTCTCCGTACTTTCAGAAAAGATCTCGCGTACTCGAAAACCGGGGTTGTTACATTCTACCCTCCTAAAAGAAAATTTTGCCCTCAAAATTTCAGTTACCTGAGAATAGATGCAGGTAATCAGCTTTCATCTTATCCTCCAATTCCCAAGTGTGTTCTTCTTCTCCTCTTTGTCCCCAAGCTACTTTGACTAAGCGAACAGTCTTGCCTCTCAGCTGCTTATCACTTCTTTCTACGATCTGAACTGGTGATGCTTGATATGTCAAATCGTTTCGTAACTGTACCGTCTCTGGTTTTAAAATGTGACTCTCGTCGGAAATATATTTCTTAAGTTGTGAGACATGGAAAACATCATGAAGGTTTGACAGATATGGAGGGAGGGCTACTTGATAAGCTACTAGACCGACTCTTTTAAGTATTTGGAAAGGTCCTATGTATCGAGGGTTAAGCTTTTTAGTCTTAAGGGCTCTACCTATTCCAGTAGTCGGGGTTACTTTAAGAAATACATGGTCTCCCTCACTAAACTCTAAGGGTCTACGTCTATTATCGGCATAGCTCTTTTGACGACTCTGTGCTGTCTGGATCTTCTGGCGAATCCCCTTTATCTTCTCAGTAGTCTCTTGCACTAAGTCTGGACCCAAGACACTAGCTTCTCCATCATCATTCCAACACAATGGTGTCTGACATCTCCTTCCATAGAGAGCTTCATATGGTGCCATCCCGATACTTTGTTGGTAACTGTTGTTGTAGACGAACTCGACCAACGGCAAATATTTATCCCAACTACCTTGGTTATCCATCACACAAGATCTTAGCATATCTTCCAATGTCTGGATTGTCCGCTCTGATTGTCCGTCTGTCTGAGGATGGTATGCTGTACTCATATGCAATTCTGTTCCTAAAGCTTTCTGGAAAGCTCCCCAAAATCTGGAAGTAAACCTCGGATCTCGGTCTGAAACAATTGATGAAGGTATTCCGTGCAATCGTACGATTTCTTGAATATATATCCGTGCCAGCCTTTCGAATGTATAGTCAACTCGAATCGGAAGGAAGTGCGCTGATTTTGTCAACCTGTCCACAATTACCCAAATGACATCATGTCCTGTTGAAGTCCTTGGCAATCCCATAACAAAATCCATAGTGATCTGCTCCCATTTCCATTGTGGTATTTCTAAGGGTTGCAGGGTTCCTGACGGTTTCTGGTGTTCCACCTTCACCTTCTGGCAAGTTAAGCATTTTGAGACATAATCAGCTACCTCTTTCTTTAAGCCCGGCCACCAGAACATTTGTTTCAAATCCTGATACATCTTTGGTACTCCAGGATGCATAGAAAATCTACTTTGATGAGCTTCTGCAAGAATCCTTTGCCGTAAATCTCCAGAGCTAGGCACACAAATTCTGTTCTTGTATCTCCAGAGACTGCTACGATCTAGTCTTACAGCTTCTGGTTCCTCTACTTTCATTCGTCTCAGCATCGTCATCATTTCTGAGTCCTGTGCTTATGCTTGCTGAATCTTAATCTTAAAATCTGGTGTTATATGCAACTACGCCAAACAGACTCCATTTGATGTCTCAGTCATAGCTAACTTAAGGTCCTCAAATTCCGCAAGTAGCTTCTCTTCCTTTATCATCATCCAAGAAATACTCAAATTCTTCCTGCTCAAGGCGTCTGCCACCACGTTTGCTTTTCCTGGGTGATAACTTAACTTAAAATCATAATCCTTCAGGAACTCCATCCACCTTCGCTGTCGCATATTAAGATCCTTCTGGTCAAAGATATACTTTAAACTTTTGTGGTCAGAGAAAACTTCTAGTTGAGCGCCATACAAATAGTGCCTCCAGATCTTCAGAGCAAACACCACTGCAGCCAACTCTAAGTCATGCGTCGAATAATTTCGTTCATGAGGTCTCAGCTGCCGGGAAGCATAAGCCACCACATTTTTGTCTTGCATCAGCACACATCCAAGTCCTTTATGAGAGGCGTCACAGTATACTTCAAAAGGTTTCTGTGGGTCGGGTAGTACTAATACAGGTGCAGTTGTTAACTTCTCCTTAAGCATCTTGAAACTTCTATCACACTCAACCGTCCAAACGAACGGAACTTCCTTTCGTGTAAGGTAAGTCAAAGGTAAGGCTATCTGTGAAAATCCTTTGATGAACCTCCGGTAATATCCAGCAAGTCTGAGAAAACTCTGAACTTCTGTAACGGTCGTAGGTGGTTCCCATTGCACTACTGCTTCAATTTTTGAAGGATCCACCGCAATTCCTCCCTATGATATAACATGTCCCAAAAATGCCACCTTCTCTGTCCAGAACTCGCACTTTGATAGTTTAGCATATAACTTTCGAGTCCTCAGTATCCGCAATACAGCCCTTAGATGCTCTTCATGCTCTCCTTCTGTCTTCGAATAAATGAGAATATCGTCTATGAAAACTACTACGAACTGATCAAGATACGGACGGAAAATACGATTCATGTAATCCATGAAAATCGCGGGAGCATTAGTTAGTCCAAACGACATAACCGTATACTCATAGTGACCATATCGAGTTCTAAATGCAGTCTTCGGTATATCTGATTCTTTCACTCGAATCTGGTGATAGCCTGATCGCAAATCAATCTTCGAAAACACAGTTGCACCCTTTAACTGATCCATCAAATCATCTATTCGTGGAAGTGGATACTTGTTCTTGATAGTGACTTTGTTTAACTGTCGGTAATCTACGCAAAGTCTCATTCCACCATCCTTCTTCTTTACTAGCAATACCGGAGCTCCCCAAGGTGATGCACTGGGACGAATAAATTTCTTGCCAAGTAGCTCATCCAACTGCTCCTTCAACTCTGTAAGTTCCAGTGGTGACATCCGGTACGGTGCTATGGAAATCGGTCCGGTTCCAGGTACAAGTTTAATGCTGAATTCTATCTCTCGCTGAGGAGGAAACTCAGGTATGTCGTCCGGGAAAACATCAGGAAATTCCTTCACCACTCGGATTTGTTCTAAGCTTACTTCACTGTCATTTGAGCTAGCCGCTAACAGAACGTACCCCTCACAATCACTCCCGTCTAAGGTAACTCTTACAGAATTCAGATATAAGGTATATGACAAAAATGGTTTAATATCTAAACTATCAGACGGAATAACAGCAGTTCTTTCAAAGCAATCAAGGAAAACATGATACTTAGATAACCAATCTAACCCTAGAATAACTTCTAAACCACATAGAGGCAAACAGATTAGATCATGTATAAAAGTTCTGTTCCTAATAGTGAATGGTACTTGCAGGCACACTAAACTAGTCAAAACATTTTGAGATGCAGGTGTATGAACAATTAGATCAAAGTTCATCTCAGAGAAATCTAGTCCCAACTCACGAGCAACAGTTAAAGAAACAAAGGAATGCGATGCACTCGAGTCATACAGTACAGTTAGAGATCGATCTTTGACAATACACTGACCTTGGATCAGGGCGTCTGATTGCATAGCATCATCAGTAGTCATGGCAAACACTCGACCTTGTTGCTGGGTTCGCACTGGATTCCGAACAAACTTTCTTGGGTAGATCCTAGCTGTGTGTCTAGATTCCTTATAAGTAAAACAAGCATTCGTTCCTTACAGCATCCAAATCTAACATGGCCATAGCCATGGAGATCAGAACAGCTATGAGGATAGCTGTACCTCGCATCGATTTGTCGTTTAGAGCTCGATTAAACTATGCCTATTCGCAGTCATTAAGGTCCTATCCGCACCAAACAATCAACATTAAGGTGATCAGTCTTAAAATTTCGAGTAAGGCACGAACACTCCCAAAATGAGCACTCATAGACATTCATGCCAAATGTATCTTGAAGATACCCTAACAGCATGAGACACACAAGCAGAGTATGCAATGAAGCATAGTCAGTCCACTCCCCAGGCTCTATTGGGAACGAACTGCTCTGATACCAACTTGTAACGACCCAACTCCCAGTATGCCATGGTCATACAAGAAGCTAAGTGTTACCAACTTATCTTTCCTAATTATTAACTATTACTTAATATATGAGCCTGTTCCTTGTTAGAACGTTGCCAATTTTACGAGTAATTTTAATTTTTCTTTTATTTGCTGCGGACATTCAGGTAAAATAAACAAGCATATAATAAGAATAATAGAGAAGTGGCATAAAGAAACATAGAAACACAGCTGATAATATACATCATGTACACTATAACACAACATGTAGCGTTTACACAAGATCAAGTCAGTTTACATCCTCGTCATCCTACGTAGCTAATATTTACACGACACTCCCAGGGCCTGGCCCATACAAAAAGCCGCTAAACTGGCACCCAGGCTAGCCTAACCACTATATAGCTCCTAGCTCTCGGGTGTACTAACACAAGTGAGAGACTATCTATCCGATAATGTTAGACTAGAGTGTCATCAAAAGAATGCCCCTTTCGCAGTCAAACTATATCTACACGTGGCCGTTCGGAGAATCGCCGTGAGGCTCGTCCATCTCCTCATCCTGCTCTATCTCTATCTCAGGATCCTCCTCCTCCTCATCATCCGCAGCTACAACTATACCCTCAGATCCACCAGAAACACTGCTGTCACTATGTACAAAACCATTCGCGAGCACAGGTCCGTTCGCGTATATAGGAGCTACCCCACATCCGGTAGTGCCGGCTCATCAGGCTGTGGAAAGTCAGGGATCAGCTCAGGGGGAAAGTCCCATTCTGGTGGTATCATAGGTACGTAGTCACCAGCTAACTCGGGCTCATCAGGAACGATAGGCTCAGGTTCCACCTCATTCAAAGGTTGAGCTGGTATAGGGTGCTCGGGGTCATCAGGAAAAGGATGTACAGGTGCGTCAGGATGTAACCATGATAAGGGAAAGTCGTAAGGAGCATCAGGGTCAAAATGCGGGCTAGACAGAGGATGTTGAAAGGCTCGATCAGGTAACGCGTATCGTCTAATACGAGGCTCCAATCCCATGATGAAATAACTGTGATGTACTGGATCCTCGTAGACGTAAGGGTCCTCGAACTCATAGAAGATCACGCCCGTCTCCATCTGAGGGGGAGGAAGGGAGAGAGAAGGGGTAAGAACTGGGGAGTTCTTAGTAGGGTCGGGGTTATTAGTTACGTTCATTTATTTGGGGTCGATTAACAGACGAATAACATAATATAGCGAAGCAGTAAACAAAAGATAAAAACAGAAAGAGAAAGTAGAGACAATAGAAAGCAGAACACAAACAAAAGAATACAAGAAAATAAAACATAGAAATAGCATACAAGCAGACAAACACAAAGAAATAGATCACACACAGAAAGGAATGCAACAGAGAATGATGCGCAGACAAGAATGATGCATGTCTAGTCCTAGCACAGGCCATGAGCTCATGTGTCGGTTAGCACCTGCATTCCCGACATTTATCCGGTCACGAATTCCCGATTTCCCGGATACGATTTTTCGTTCAAATAAATGCGCATGTAATTATTAGCAGCTCTATTGAGACAGCCTCTGCGTTTTACTCGCAGGAAATATTCTCTTGGGAACGGAAACTTGCTGTAGGTATCCTAGTTTCCCTACAGAAGCTCTTGTGAACGGAAAATTGCTGTAGGTATCCTAGTTTCCCTACAGAAGCTCTTGGGTTGCCTCAAGCAACAGATCATCACATAATCATTCTCATTATCCTCATTCATCATCATTCTCATTAATCATCATCATTTTCACATTCTTATGCAGTACCTCTTTCTTTCTCTGTTCAATCATTCTGTACAAACTTTACATCTTTCACTTTTACAACATCTTAATTCAAACCATCTTTATCAAATTACTCTTCTCTCTTGATCTCTTTTCTCTATTCTGGTTACTCTATTCTCTGTATCTCTTTACTCTGCTTAACGTGTGTTTTTAAGACTTATGTAAATTTCGGTATGAATAGTTAGCCTGTCCCAAGTATAGGTTCATTAAGTCTATATTGAAACAGTTTAACTTTTCATATAATACCTAACCCTAGTTGCAACTCAAGGACTAACTATGTTGCCCTAGTTTGTTCGCTAGTCTCTGTCTGTTTTTCTGTCGTTAAAACTTTACAGACTTTTTCTTCGATTTTTTATCTTTTCTTTAACTTTTATCTTTTCTTTATATTTTCCTCACTAACATGTTATTACCACTCCCTAAGTGTTTTATGAAGGTAATTATGAGATTCTGCACTTAAAGTTGTCTTTCTAAAGCTTTTACAGAAAACTGCCTTTTTTGCATTATTTTATTATTTTTATTAAAATATTATTTTTAATTAAATATTATTATTTAATATTTTATTATTATTTATTATTTTATTATTAAATTTTCGAAAATTAACTCACTTTTACTTTTAACCTTTAAAATTCACTTTTTACCACCCGTAACTTTTAATATTTCTACTTTTACCACCCTAACTTTCAGAAATTACCAAACAACCCCTAAAACACCAAAAATTTTACTTCCTTGCCCTTTTTAAGATCTAAGGCCTGTTCTTCATTGTTCTTCACCACACTCAAAGTGTTCTTCATGTTCTTCATATATTCTTCAAATTCTTTCTCTGTTTTTACCCGTTTTTCAGTCTTTTCAGCAACCGATTTTTACTATAATTCATAATAAATTAGCAGCCACTAAAACCCCATCTTTTCTACATGATTTCATCACAAATTGAACCTCAATTTAAGCCTAGGGTTTCGTTTTTCCAGCTGCTCCAAGAACATGAACATAAAGCTTGAATTTCATCAAATTTCATCAAAATTTCACCAAATTTTCACCAAGAATCAATCATATATGCAACCAATTTTTAGCACAGCCAAATAATACAACATTCACACATCTCAAACACAATTAATCAAGATTAATTTCGTGACACCCTACCTGGTTTTGCTGCTCCTAATTCAATCAAACTTTCAGGTGATCCTTAAGCACTTTTTCCTCCTAAATCACACCAAGAAACACATATTTAACCATGTTTCCTTGAAACCGAATCAAAAGAGAGATGGTGCAGCCAACTCACCTTGATCCCAGCCTTGATAAGTCATATGATCATGTAGAGAAAGAAGAGAGGATCATTTTGGTCGGATTGGAATTTTGATTTGAGTTTTAGCTCGGCAGAAATCAAGCTTTGAAGATTTGGAACTAAGAACTTTTCTCTCTTTTTCTCTCTACCTATTTTCGGCCACAAAGTGAAAATGAGCCAGCCTTGGGGGTTTTGGGGGTGTAGGGTGAGTTGTGATTGGTTGGCTTGGAGGTGGATTAAAATAATATTAAAATATCTCAGGTGTATAACTACTAAAACTAGGTGTATCGGAACACTTGCAAAAACATCTCTAAAAATTATTTTCTGAGCTACTAGCATAAATGACACTAGTAACATATTTATTATGAGAATAAAACATGAATAATGAGGCCTTAGCATTGCTAAAGTCATCAGAGAGTGCTGGTGCTAAGCTGTACCAGTAAACTGTGAACCCGGTTAAACCGATTCTCTGTTTTTAACTAAAACTGACCAGGTAACCTTATAATATTATTCAAGAAACTTTTATTACTAATATAATGATAATATTACCCTATTATCTCTCTTTTCTCATGAATCGAGTCCGGTTCGTCAAACTGAGACTATCTACGAAAAACCGGATCAAAACTCCTAACCGATACGGTTCAAAAACTATGTTCTTCGTAACTGCATTATCGAGCTTGCCCCATAAAAGGTTCTAGCTTAAAGATGACAATTAGGATTGAGATACTTGATAATATATCAGAGCTTCTCCCCTTACTGATCCTCCGGAGTTCTCCGTACTTTCAGAAAAGATCTCGCGTACTCGAAAACCGGGGTTGTTACAAAACGCCAACCTCACATTTTCCGGAATGAAATCCAAGTATTTCCCCCTAACCATTGTGAGATAATTCTTTGGGCTTGGGTTCATACCTTGGTCATGGTTCCTAGTGATCCATGCATTGGCATAGAACTCTTGAACCATCAATATTCCGACTTGTTGCATGGGGTTGGTTATGACTTCCCACCCTCTTCTTTGGATCTCATGTCGGATTTCCAGATACTCATTCTTTTTGAGCTTGAAAGGGACCTCAGGGATCACCTTCTTCTTTGCCACAACATCATAGAAGTGGTCTTGATGGCTCTTGGAAATGATTCTTTCCATCTCCCATGACTCGGAGGTGGAAGCTTTTGCTTTCCCTTTCCCTTTTCTTGAGGAAACTCCGGCCTTAGGTGCCATTGGTAATGGAAAAACAAAAAAAAGCTTATGCTTTTACCACACCAAACTTAAAATATTGCTCGCCCTCGAGCAATAAAAGAAAAGAAGAGTAGAAGAAGAAGAAGAGAATGTGGAAGAGAGGGAGAGAAGTGGTTCGGCTATATGGGTGAAGAAGGGGTTTGTGTTGTGTGAAAATGAAGAAGAATGGGAGGGTATTTATAGGGAGAGGGGAGGGTTAGTGTTCGGCCATTTTGGGTGGGAATGGGTGGGAAATTGAATTTGAATTTTATGAGGGTAGGTGGGGTTTATGGGGAAGAGGAGGTTGATGTGAATGGTGAATGGGGTAATTGGGAAGAGGAATTGAGGTGATTGGTGAAGGGTGTTGGGAAGTGTGACATGGAGAATGAGATTTAGGATTAGGAGAGTGTGATTAGGATTAAAAGGTAAGGTGGTAGGTGGGGATCCTGTAGGGTCCACAGATCCTGAGGTGAGAACAAATACCATTCCTTCACCATATAGGCATGTAACATGCCTTCATGCATCATTCTGGCGTTCAAACGCCCATTGGTGCATGTTCTGGGCGTTCAACGCCCATGTAATGCATGTTTCTGGCGTTGAACGCCAGTTTCATGCTTGTTCCTGGCGTTCAGCGCCAGTTTGTCCTCTCTGTGCACCATCCTGGCGTTTAACGCCAGGTTGTTGCTTGTTTTGGGTGTTCAGCGCCAGAATGGTGCTCTGTTCTGGCATTGAACGCCGGCCAGATGCACCTTACTGGCGTTGAACGCCAGTCTGTGCTGCCTCCAGGGTGAAAAATTTTTTTTCTTCTGTTTTTGACTCTGTTTTTAATTTTTTTTGATTTTTTTCGTGACTCCTCATGATCATGTACCTAATAAAACACAAAAATAAACAAGAAACAAAATAAAATAAAATTAGATAAATAAAATTGGGTTGCCTCTGATGAGCGGATAATTTATACGCTTTTTGGCATTGTTTTCATATAGTTTTTAGTAAGTTTGAGCTACTTTTAGGGATGTTTTCATTAGTTTTTATGATAAATTCACATTTCTGGACTTTACTATGAGTTTGTGTGTTTTTCTATGATTTCAGGTAAATTCTGACTGAAATTGAGGGACTTGAGCAAAACTCTGAAAAAGGCTGACAAAAGGACTGCTGATGCTGTTGGATTCTGACCTCCCTGCACTCGAAATGGATTTTCTGGAGCTACAGAACTCCAATTGGCGCGCTCTCAACGGCGTTGGAAAGTAGACATCCAGGGCTTTCCAGCAATATATAATAGTCCATACTTTATTCGAAGAATGACGACGCAACTTGGCGTTGAACGCCAAGTACACGCTCCTTTCTGGAGTTAAACGCCAGAAAAACGTCATGATCCGGAGTTGAACGCCCAAAGCACATCATAACTCGAAATTCAACTCCAAGAGAAGCCTCAGCTCGTGGATAGAGCAAGCTCAGCCCAAGCACACACCAAGTGGGCCCCGGAAGTGGATTTATGCATCAATTACTTACTCATGTAAACCCTAGTAGCTAGTCTAGTATATATAGGACATTTATCTATTGTATTAGACATCTTTGGTCTCAGTTTTGTTTTATTCTTCATCTTAGGAGATCATTGATCACGGTTTAGGGGGCTGGCCATTCGGCCATGCCTGAACCTTATGCTTATGTATTTTCAACGGTGGAGTTTCTGCACACCATAGATTAAGGGTGTGGAGCTCTGCTGTACCTCAAGTATTAATGAAATTCTATCTTCTTTTATTCAAATCTCTCTTATTCTTATTCCAAGATATTCATTCGTACTCAAGAATATGATGAATGTGATGAGTTAGATAACCCTCATTATCATTCTCACTTATGAACGCGCGTGATTGACAACCACTTCCGTTCTACATGCAACAAAGCTTGAATGTATATCTCTTAGATTCCCCAACAGAATCTTCGTGGTATAAGCTAGATGGATGGCGGCATTTATGAGGATCCGGAAAGTCCAACCTTGTCTGTGGTGTTCCGAGTAGGATCCTGGGAATCCGGAAAGTCTACCTTGTCTGTGGTGTCCGAGTAGGATTCCGGTAATGAATGACTGTGACGTGCTTCAAACCTGTAACCTGCTGGGCGTAGTGACAATGCAAAAGAATCAATGGATTCTATTCCAGTAGGGGAGGGAACCAACCGGTGATTGGCCGTACTGTGACAGAGTGCGTGAGCATTAGCTTTCACTGCGAGGATGGGATGTAGCTATCAACCATGGGTGATGCCTCCAGACTGGTTAGCTGTGCGAGTGACAGCCGCACAGGATATTTCCCCGTGAGGATGAAAGTAGCCACAGCTGATGGTGAACCCCTATACAAAGCTTGCCATGGAAAGGAGTAAGAAGGACTGAGTAGAAGCAGTGGGAGAGCAGGCGTCCGAGAGCACTACAGCATCTCCATTCCGCTTATCTGAAATTCCTACCAATGAATCTGCAAAAGTATTCTATCCCTTTTATTATTCCTTTTTATTTAATGATAATCACAATTACTCTTTAATCCGCCTAACTGAGATTTGCAAGGTGACCATAGCTTGCTTCATACCAACAATCTCTGTGGATTCGACCCTTACTCACGTAAGGTTATTACTTGGACGACCCAGTACACTTGCTGGTTAGTTGAACGGAGTTGTGAAGAAAATAAACAGTGCCATAAGAGTATACATCCTTTATAAACAAATAACAAGTGATCACAATTTCGTCCACCAAGTTTTTGGCGCCGTTGCCGGGGATTGTTCGAGTATGGACAACTGACGGTTAATCTTGTTGCTCAGATTAGGTAATTTTCTTTTCAAAAATCTTTTTCAAAAATTTTTCTTTCAATTTTCGTTTTTCTTCACTTTATTTTCGAAAAAAAATTTAATAAAAAAAATCCAAAAAAAAAAAATTTAGAAAATCATAAAAATCCAAAAATATTTTGTGTTCTTGTTTGAATCTTGTGTTAATTTTTAGTTTGGTGTCAATTGCATGCTTTTAAAAATTTTTTTTTCTTGCATTTTTCGAAAATCCCATGCATTCATAGTGTTCTTCATGATCTTCAAGTTGTTCTTGATAAGTCCTCTTGTTTGATCTTGATGTTTTCTTGTTTTGTGTTGTTTGTTGTTTTTCATGTGCATTTTTTCATTCATATTTTCCATGCATTAAAGATTTCTAAGTTTGGTGTCTTGCATGTTTTCTTTGCATCAAAAATTTTTTAAAATTATGTTCTTGATGTTCATCATGATCTTCAAAGTGTTCTTGGTGTTCATCTTGACATTCATAGCATTCTTGCATGCATTCATTGTTTTGATCTAAAAATTTCATGCATTGAGTATTTTTGTTGTTTTTCTCTATCATTATTAAAAAATTCAAAAATCAAAAAAATATCTTTTCCTTATTTCCCTCCAAATTTTCGAAATTTTGGGTTGACTTGGTCAAAAATTTTCAAAATTAGTTGTTTCCTACAAGTCAAGTCAAAATTTCAATTTTAAAAATCTTATCTTTTCAAAATCTTTTTCAAAAATCTTATCTTTTCCATTTTTTCTTATTTTTCGAAAATTTCAAAAATCTTTTTCAAAAATTTTTTCAAAATCTTTTTCTTATCTTTATATGTAATTTTCGAAAATTCACTAATAACTAATGTGATTGGTTCAAAAATTTGAAGTTTGTTACTTTCTTGTTAAGAAAGGTTCAATCTTTAAGTTCTAGAATCTTATCTTGTAGTTTCTTGTTAGTGAAGTAATTAATTTCAAAATTTTTGCATTAAATCTTTTTATCTTTTAATTTATCTTTTTCAAAAATTTTATCTTTTTCAAAATTTGATTTTAAAATATCTTATCCAACTCACTATCTTCTTATCTTTTTCAATTATGATTTCAAAATCTTTTTCAACCAACTAACTAACTTTTTGTTTGTTTCTTATCTTTTTCAAAACTACCTAACTACTTTTCCCTCTTCTATTTTCGAAAATATCTCTCTCTTTTTCAAAAATTCTTTTTAATTAATTAATTGTTTTATTTTTTAATTTTAATTACATTTTATTTCTAATTTTCGAAAATCACTAACCTCTTTTTCAAAATTATTTTCGAATTCTCTCTTCTCTCTTCTTCTTCTATTTAATTATTTAATTACTAACACTTCTCTTCACCTCTCTTCATCTAAAATCCGAATCCATTCTTCATTCTTCTACCACCTTTCTTTTTCTACTAACATAAGGGAATCTCTATACTGTGACATAGAGGATTCCTTTTTCTTTTCTTGTTTTCTTCTCCTTCATATGAGCAGGAACAGGGATAAAGGCACTCTTGTTGAAATTGATCCAGAACCTGAAAGGACTCTGAAGAGAAAATTAAAAGAAGCTAAATTACAACAATCCAGAAGAGCCCTTCTAGAAATTTTCGAACAAGAGAAGGAGATGGCCGAAAATAATAATAATAATGCAAGGAGAATGCTTGGTGATTTCACAAAACCAACATCCAAGTTTGATGGAAGAAGCATCTCCATTCCTGCCATTGGAGCCAATAACTTTGAGCTTAAGCCTCAACTAGTTGCTTTAATGCAACAAAACTGCAAGTTTTATGGACTTCCATCTGAAGATCCTTATCAGTTTTTAACTGAGTTCTTGCAGATCTGTGAGACTGTAAAGACGAATGGAGTTGATCCTGAAGTCTACAGACTCATGCTTTTCCCTTTTGCTGTAAGAGACAGAGCTAGAGTATGGTTGGATTCACAACCCAAGGATAGCCTGGACTCATGGGATAAGCTGGTCACTGCCTTCTTGGATAAATTCTTTCCTCCTCAAAAGCTGAGCAAGCTGAGAGTAGATGTTCAAACCTTCAAACAAAAAGATGGTGAATCCCTCTATGAAGCTTGGGAAAGATACAAGCAGCTGACCAAAAGATGTCCATCTGACATGTTTTCAGAATGGACCATATTGGATATATTCTATTATGGTCTCTCTGAATTTTCGAAAATGTCATTGGACCATTCTGCAGGTGGATCTATTCACCTGAAGAAAACGCCTGAAGAGGCTCAAGAACTCATTGACATGGTTGCAAACAACCAGTTCATGTATACTTCTGAAAGGAATTCCGTGAACAATGGGGTACCTCAAAAGAAAGGAGTTCTTGAAATTGATGCTCTGAATGCCATACTGGCTCAGAACAAAGTGTTGACTCAACAGGTCAACATGATCTCTCAAAATCTGAATGGATTGCAACATGCATCCAACAGTAATAGAGAGGCAGCTTCTGAAGAAGCTTATGATCCTGAGAACCCTGCCATGGCAGAGGTTAATTACTTAGGTGAACCTTATGGAAACACCTATAACTCATCTTGGAGAAATCATCCAAATTTCTCCTGGAAGGATCAACAAAAACCTCAACAAGGTTTTAATAATGGTGGACGCAATAGGCTGAACAATAGTAAGCCATATCCATCATCTTCTCAGCAACAGACAGAGAATTCTGAATAAAACACTTCTAATTTAGCCAATATAGTCTCTGATCTGTCAAAGGCCACTTTCAGTTTCATGAATGAAACAAGATCCTCCATTAGAAATTTGGAGGCACAAGTGGGCCAGCTGAGTAAGAAAGTTATTGAAACTCCTCCCAGTACTCTCCCAAGCAATACAGAAGAAAATCCAAAAGGAGAGTGCAAGGCCATTGATTTAATCAAAGTGGCCGAATGTACAAAGGAGGAGGAGGACGAAAATCCTAGTGAAAAAGACCTCCTGGGACGTTCCTCAAGCAAGAAGGAGTTTCCTATTAAGGATCCTGAGGAATCTGAGGCTCATCTAGAGACCATAGAGATTCCTTTAATTCTCCTTCTGCCATTCATGAGCTCTGAAGAATATTCATCCTCTGAAGAGAATGAAGATGTGACTGGAGAACAAGTTGCTCAATACTTAGGAGCTATCATGAAGCTGAATGCCAAGCTGTTTGGTAATGAGACTTGGGAAAGTGAACCTCCCTTGCTCATTAGTGAACTAGATACTTGAATTCAGAAAACTCTACCTCAAAAGAAACAAGATCCTGGCAAGTTCCTAATACCTTGCACCATAGGCACCATGAGCTTTGAAAAAGCTCTATGTGATCTGGGGTCAGGGATAAATCTTATGCCACTCTCTGTAATGGAGAAGCTGGGAATCATTGAGGTACAACCTGCCTTGTTCTCATTACAATTGGCAGATAAGTCCATAAGACAAGCTTATGGAATAGTGGAGGACGTGCTAGTAAGGGTTGAAGGCCTTTACATCCCCACTGATTTCATAATCCTAGACACTAGGAAGGAAGATGATGAATGCATCATCCTAGGAAGACCTTTCCTAGCCACAGCAGGAGCTGTGATAGATGTCAACAGAGGTACATGATCATGAGGAGCCACGAAAAAATCAAAAAAATTAAAAACAGAGTCAAAAACAGAAGAAAAAAATTTTTCACCCTGGAGGACGCACGGGCTGGCGTTCAGCGCCCAGAAGGAGCATCTGGCTGGCGTTCAATGCCAGAACAGAGCATCTTTCTGGCGCTGAACGCCCAAAACAAGCTACATCCTGGCGTTTAACGCCAGAATACGCACACAGAGGACAATCTGGCGCTGAACGCCAGAAACAAGCTTGAAACTGGCGTTCAACGCCAGAAACATGCATTACATGGGCGTTTAACGCCCAGAACATGCACAAATGGGCGTTTAAACGCCAGAATGATGCATGAAGGCATGTTACATGCCTATTTGGTGCAGGGATGGAATTCCTTGACACCTCAGGATCTGTGAACCTCACAGGATCCTCACCTACCTCGCCCTCTCTCTCTCCATTCATGGTCATTCCTTCTGTTTTTCATTCACCACTCACCCTTTCCCAAAAACCCCACTCACCTTCACAATTCAACTTCTCCTACCCACCCAATCCCACCCATATAGCCGAATCCATCTCCCCTCACTCTCCTCCATATTCTTCTTCTTCTTCTTCTTCTCTTCTTTCTTTTCTTGCTCGAGGGCGAGCAAAATTTTAAGTTTGGTGTGGTAAAAGCATAGCTTTTTTGCTTTTCCATTACCATTAATGGCACCTAAGGCCAGAGAAACCTCAAAGGGAAGACAAAAGCTTCCACCTCTAAGTCATGGGAGATGGAAAGACTAAAAATATAAGCCGTCATAGCTCAGTGGTAGAACATGTGGCTACAAATCAAGAGATCCCTGAGATACCTCAGGGGATAAGTTGTCCCCCACACAAATATTGGAAGCAACTAAGGGTGGAACATCATGAGCACTCCATCATTCTCCAAGAAATAAGAGAAGATCAAAGAGCAATGAGGGAGGAGCAACAAAGGCAAGGAAGAGGCATAGAGGAGCTCAAAGAGCACCATTGGACTTTCAAGAAGGCGCCACCTTCACTCAGGTGGATTCATTCCTTGTTCTTTATTTCTTTCTGTTTTCAGTTTTTAATTATTGTGTTTATCTATGTTTTGTGTCTTTGTTTCATGATCATTAGTATGTAACCATGCCTCAAAGCTATGAATAAATTCCATTAGTCCTTCACTTATCTTAAATGAAAAATGTTTTAATTCAAAAGAACAAGAAGTACATAATTTTCGAAATTATTATTAAATTTAGTTTAATTATATTGATGTGGTGGCAATAATTTTTGTTTTCTGAATGAATGAATGAACAGTGCATATGTCTTTTGATCTTGTTGTTTATGAGTGTTTAAAATTGTTGGTTCTTGAAAGAATGAGGAACAAAGAGAAATGTTATTGATGATCTGAAAAATATCATGAAATTGATTCTTGAAGCAAGAAAAAGCAGTGAAAAAGAAAGCTTGTGAAAAAAAAAAAATTAGCAAAAAAAAAAAAAGAAGAAGGAGCAATAGAAAAAGCCCAGAGCCCTTAAAACCAAAAGGCAAGGGTAAAAAGGATCCAAGGCTTTGAGCATCAATGGATAGGAGGGCCCAAGGAAATAAAAAATCCAGGCCTAAGCGGCTAAATCAAGCTGTCCCTAACCATGTGCTTGTGTCATGAAGGTCCAAGTGAAAAGCTTGAGACTGAGTGGTTAAAGTCGTGATCCAAAGCAAAGAGTGTGCTTAAGAGCTCTGGACACCACTAATTGGGGACTTTAGCAAAGCTAAGTCACAATCTGAAAAGGTTCACCCAGTTATGTGTCTGTGGCATTTGTGTATCCGGTGGTAATACTGGAAGACAAAGTGCTTAGGGCCACAGCCAAGACTCATGAGTAGCTGTGTTCAAGAATCAACATGCTTAACTAAGAAAGTCAATAACACTATCCCAAATTCTAAATTCCCCCAGAGACGCCAATACCTCTAAACTACAAAGGAAAAAGTGAGATGCCAAAACTGTTCAGAAGCAAAAAGCTACAAGTCCCGCTCATGTAATTAAATTAATATTCATTGATATTTTGGACTTTATAGTATATTCTCTTCTTTTTATCCTATTTTATTTTCAGTTGCTTGGGGACAAGCAACAATTTAAGTTTGGTGTTGTGATGAGCGGATAATTTATACGCTTTTTGGCATTGTTTTCATATAGTTTTTAGTAAGTTTGAGCTACTTTTAGGGATGTTTTCATTAGTTTTTATGCTAAATTCACATTTCTGGACTTTACTATGAGTTTGTGTGTTTTTCTGTGATTTCAGGTAAATTCTGACTGAAATTGAGGGACTTGAGCAAAACTCTGAAAAAGGCTGACAAAAGGACTGCTGATGCTGTTGGATTCTGACCTCCCTGCACTCGAAATGGATTTTCTGGAGCTACAGAACTCCAATTGGCGCGCTCTCAACGGCGTTGGAAAGTAGACATCCAGGGCTTTCCAGCAATATATAATAGTCCATACTTTATTCGAAGAATGATGACGCAACTTGGCGTTGAACGCCAAGTACACGCTCCTTTCTGGAGTTAAACGCCAGAAAAACGTCATGATCCGGAGTTGAACGCCCAAAGCACATCATAACTCGAAATTCAACTCCAAGAGAAGCCTCAGCTCGTGGATAGAGCAAGCTCAGCCCAAGCACACACCAAGTGGGCCCCGGAAGTGGATTTATGCATCAATTACTTACTCATGTAAACCCTAGTAGCTAGTCTAGTATATATAGGACATTTATCTATTGTATTAGACATCTTTGGTCTCAGTTTTGTTTTATTCTTCATCTTAGGAGATCATTGATCACGGTTTAGGGGGCTGGCCATTCGGCCATGCCTGAACCTTATGCTTATGTATTTTCAACGGTGGAGTTTCTGCACACCATAGATTAAGGGTGTGGAGCTCTGCTGTACCTCAAGTATTAATGAAATTCTATCTTCTTTTATTCAAATCTCTCTTATTCTTATTCCAAGATATTCATTCGTACTCAAGAATATGATGAATGTGATGAGTTAGATAACCCTCATTATCATTCTCACTTATGAACGCGCGTGATTGACAACCACTTCCGTTCTACATGCAACAAAGCTTGAATGTATATCTCTTAGATTCCCCAACAGAATCTTCGTGGTATAAGCTAGATGGATGGCGGCATTTATGAGGATCCGGAAAGTCCAACCTTGTCTGTGGTGTTCCGAGTAGGATCCTGGGAATCCGGAAAGTCTACCTTGTCTGTGGTGTCCGAGTAGGATTCCGGTAATGAATGACTGTGACGTGCTTCAAACCTGTAACCTGCTGGGCGTAGTGACAATGCAAAAGAATCAATGGATTCTATTCCAGTAGGGGAGGGAACCAACCGGTGATTGGCCGTACTGTGACAGAGTGCGTGAGCATTAGGTTTCACTGCGAGGATGGGATGTAGCTATCAACCATGGGTGATGCCTCCAGACTGGTTAGCTGTGCGAGTGACAGCCGCACAGGATATTTCCCCGTGAGGATGAAAGTAGCCACAGCTGATGGTGAACCCCTATACAAAGCTTGCCATGGAAAGGAGTAAGAAGGACTGAGTAGAAGCAGTGGGAGAGCAGGCATCCGAGAGCACTACAGCATCTCCATTCCGCTTATCTGAAATTCCTACCAATGAATCTGCATAAGTATTCTATCCCTTTTATTATTCCTTTTTATTTAATGATAATCACAATTACTCTTTAATCCGCCTAACTGAGATTTGCAAGGTGACCATAGCTTGCTTCATACCAACAATCTCTGTGGATTCGACCCTTACTCACGTAAGGTTATTACTTGGACGACCCAGTACACTTGCTGGTTAGTTGAACGGAGTTGTGAAGAAAATAAACAGTGCCATAAGAGTATACATCCTTTATAAACAAATAACAAGTGATCACAATTTCGTCCACCAGCCTCCCAACAAGCGCTTCTTTAATGTCAATAGCTTGACAGTGGCTCTCATGGAGCCACATGGTGATCAGGTCAATTTAGTGTGAAGTCCCAACACCAAACTTAGAGTTTGGATATGGGGTTTGAACACCAAACTTAGAGTTTGGTTGTGGCCTCACAACACCAAACTTAGAGTTTGACTGTGTGGGCTCTTCTTGACTCTGAACTGAGAGAAGCTCTTCATGCTTACTCTCTTTTGTCACAGAGGGATGGCCATGTGCCTGAAACACAAGGTAGTCCCCATTCAATTGAAGGACTAACTCACCTCTGTTGACATCTATCACAGCTCTTGTTGTGGCTAGGAAAGGTCTTCCTAGGATGATGCATTCATCATCTTCCTTCCTAGTGTCTAGGATTATGAAATCAGTAGGGATGTAAAGGCCTTCAACCTTTACTAGAACGTCCTCTACTATTCCATAAGCTTGTCTTATGGACTTATCTGCCAATTGTAATGAGAACAAGGCAGGTTGTACCTCAATGATCCCCAGCTTCTCCATTACAGAGAGTGGCATAAGATTTATCCCTGACCCAAGATCACATAGAGCTTTTTCAAAGCTCATGGTGCCAATGGTGCACGGTATTAAGAACTTGCCAGGATCTTGTTTCTTTTGAGGTAGAGTTCTCTGAATCCAAGTATCTAGTTCACTAATGAGCAAGGGAGGTTCACTTTCCCAAGTCTCATTACCGAACAGCTTGGCATTCAGCTTCATGATAGCTCCTAAGTATTGAGCAACTTGCTCTCCAGTCACATCTTCATTCTCTTCAGAGGATGAATATTCTTCAGAGCTCATGAATGGCAGAAGGAGATTTAAAGGAATCTCTATGGTCTCTAGATGAGCCTCAGATTCCTCAGGATCCTTAATAGGAAACTCCTTCTTGCTTGAGGAACGTCCCAGGAGGTCTTCCTCACTAGGATTTTCGTCCTCCTCCTCCTTTGTGCATTCGGCCATATTGACTATGTCAATGGCCTTGCACTTTCCTTTTGGATTTTCTTCTGTATTGCTTGGGAGAATACTGGGAGGAGTTTCAATAACTTTCTTACTCAGCTGGCCCACTTGTGCCTCTAGATTTCTAATGGAGGATCTTGTTTCATTCATGAAACTGAAAGTGGCCTTTGACAGATCAGAGACTATATTGGCTAAGTTAGAATTGTTTTGTTTAGAGCTCTCTGTCTGTTGCTGAGAAGATGATGGATATGGCTTACTATTGTTCAGCCTATTGCGTCCACCATTGTTAAAGCCTTGTTGAGGCTTTTGCTGATCCTTCCAGGAGAAATTTGGATGATTTCTCCATGATGAGTTATAGGTGTTTCCATAAGGTTCACCCATGTAATTAACCTCTGCCATGGCAGGGTTCTCAGGATCATAAGCTTCTTCAGAAGCTGCCTCTCTAGTACTGTTGGATGCATGTTGTAATCCATTCAGATTTTGAGAGATCATGTTGACCTGTTGAGTCAACACTTTGTTCTGAGCCAATATGGCATTCAGAGCATCAATTTCAAGAACTCCTTTCTTCTGAGGTACCCCATTATTCACGGAATTCCTCTCAGAGGTATACATGAACTGGTTGTTTGCAACCATGTCAATGAGTTCTTAAGCCTCTTCAGGCGTTTTCTTCAGGTGAATAGATCCACCTGCAGAATGATCCAATGACATTTTTGAAAATTCAGAGAGGCCATAATAGAATATATCTAATATGGTCCATTCTGAAAACATGTCAGATGGACACCTTTTGGTCAGCTGCTTGTATCTTTCCTAAGCTTCATAGAGGGATTCACCATCTTTTTGTTTGAAGGTTTGAACATCCACTCTCAGCTTGCTCAGCTTTTGAGGTGGAAAGAATTTATCTAAGAATGTAGTGACAAGCTTATCCCATGAGTCCAGGCTATCCTTAGGTTGTGAATCCAACCATACTCTAGCTCTGTCTCTTACAGCAAAAGGGAAAAGCATGAGTCTGTAGACCTCAGGATCAACTCCATTCGTCTTTACAGTCTCACAGATCTGCAAGAATTCAGTTAAAAACTGATAGGGATCTTCAGATGGAAGTCCATAAAACTTACAGTTTTGTTGCATTAAAGCAACTAGTTGAGGCTTAAGCTCAAAGTTATTGGCTCCAATGGCAGGAATGGAGATGCTTCTTCCATCAAACTTGGACGTTGGCTTAGTGAAGTCACCAAGCATTCTCCTTGCATTATTATTATTATTTTCAGCTGCCATCTCTTTCTCTTGTTCGAAAATTTCTAGAAGGTTTCTTCTGGATTGTTGCAATTTAGCTTCTCTTAATTTTCTCTTCAGAGTCCTTTCAGGTTCTGGATCAATTTCAACAAGAGTGCCTTTATCCTTGTTCCTGCTCATATGAAAGAGAAGAAAACAAGAAAAGAAAGAGGAATCCTCTATGTCACAGTATAGAGATTCCTTTATGTTAGTGGAAAAAGAAGGGAGTAGAAGAATGAAGAAAAGGGTTCGGATTTTTGGATGAGGAGAGGTGAAGAGAAGTGTTAGTAATTAAATAATTAAATAGAAGAAGAAGAGAGGAGGGAGAATTCGAAAATAATTTTGAAAAAGAGTTAGTGATTTTCGAAAATTAGAGATAAATGTAATTAAAATTAAAATTTGAAACAATTAGTTAATTAAAAAGAATTTTTTTGAAAAAGAGAGATATTTTCGAAAATAGAAGAGAGAGAAGTAGTTAGGTGGTTTTGAAAAAGATAAGAAACAAACAAAAAGTTAGTTAGTTGATTGAAAAAGATTTGAAATCAAATTTGAAAAAGATAAGAAGATAGTAAGTTAGATAAGATATTTTTGAAATCAAATTTTGAAAAAGATAAAATTTTTGAAAAAGATCAAATGAAAGATAAAAAAAGATTTAATTCAAAAAATTTTGAAATTATTTACTTCACTAACAAGAAACTACAAGATAAGATTCTAGAACTTAAAGATTGAACCTTTCTTAACAAGAAAGTAACAAACTTCAAATTTTTAAACCAATCACATTAATTATTAGTGAATTTTCGAAAATTACATATAAAGATAAGAAAAAGATTTTGAAAATAATTTGAAAAAGATTTTTGAAATTTTTCGAAAAATATAAAAAAATGAAAAAGATATGATTTTTTTGAAAAAGATTTTGAAAAGATAAGATTTTTAAAATTGAACTTTTGACTTGACTTGTAAGAAACAACTAATTTTGAAAATTTTTGACCAAGTCAACCCAAAATTTCGAAATTTTGGAGGGAAATAAGGAAAAGATATTTTTTTGATTTTTGAATTTTTAATGATGAGAGAGAAAAACAACAAAAATACTTTATGCATGAAATTTTTAGATCAAAACCATGAATGCATGCAAGAATGCTATGAATGTCAAGATGAACACCAAGAACACTTTGAAGATCATGATGAACATCAAGAACATAATTTTGAAAAATTTTTGATGCAAAGAAAACATGCAAGACACCAAACTTAGAAATCTTTAATGCATGAAAAATATGAATGCAAAGATGCACATGAAAAACAAGAAAAGACACAAAACAAGAAATCATCAAGATCAAACAAGAGGACTTATCAAGAACAACTTGAAGATCATGAAGAACACTATGAATGCATGGGATTTTCGAAAAATGCAAGAAAAATTTTAAAAGCATGCAATTGACACCAAACTTAAAAATTGACTCAAAACTCAAACAAGAAACACAAAATATTTTTAGTTTTTATGATTTTCTAATTTTTTTGTATTTTTATTAATTTTTTTCGGAAATAATGTTGATAAAAACGAAAAATAAAAGAAAAATTTTTTGAAAAAGATTTTTGAAAAGAAAATTACCTAATCTGAGCAATAAGATGAACCGTCAGTTGTCCATACTCGAACAATCCCCGGCAACGGCGCCAAAAACTTGGTGGACGAAATTGTGATCACATGTTCTTTTGTATACTCTTATGGCACTGTTTATTTTCACAACTCCGTTCAACTAACCAGCAAGTGTACTGGGTCGTCCAAGTAATAAACCTTACGTGAGTAAGGGTCGAATCCACAGAGATTGTTGGTATGAAGCAAGCTATGGTCACCTTGTAAATCTCAGTTAGGGAGATTAAAGGGTAATTGTGATTATTGGAATAAATTATAAAATAAAAAGAAAATACATAATAAAAGGGATAGAATACTTATGCAGACTCATTGGTAGGAATTTCAGATAAGCATATGGAGATGCTGTATGGCTCAAGGACGCCTGCTCTCCTACTGCTTCTACTCAATCCTTCTTACTCCTTTCCATGGCAAGCTTTGTATAGGGGTTCACCATCAGCGGTGGCTACTTTCAATCCTCTCGGGAAAATATCCTATGCGGCTGTCACTCGCACAGCTAATCATCTGGAGGCATCACCCATGGTTGATGACTACATCCCATCCTCGCAGTGAAAACTAATGCTCACGCACTCTGTCACAGTACGGCTAATCACTGGTTGGTTCCCGCGCCTACTGGAATAGAATCCCTTGATTCTTTTGCGTCTGTCACTAACACCCAGCACTTGCAAGTTTGAAGCACGTCACAGTCATTCATTACCGGAATCCTACTCGGAATACCACAGACAAGGTGAGACTTTCCGGATTCCCAGGATCCTACTCGGAACACCACAGACAAGGTTGGACTTTCCGGATCCTCATAAATGCCGCCATCTATCTAGCTTATACCACGAAGATTCTGTTGGGGAATCTAAGAGATACACATTCAAGCTCTGTTGCATGTAGAACGGAAGTGGTTGTCAATCACGCGCGTTCATAAGTGAGAATGATAATGAGGGTTATCTAACTCATCACATTCATCATGTTCTTGGGTGCGAATGAATATCTTGGAATAAGAATAAGAGAGATTTGAATAAAGAAAATAGAACTTCATTAATACTTGAGGTACAGCAGAGCTCCACACCCTTAATCTATGGTGTGCAGAAACTCCACCGTTGAAAATACATAAGCGAAAGAGGTCCAGGCATGGCCGAATGGCCAGCCCCCTAAAACGTGATCAATAGTCTCTTAGGATGAAGAATAAAACAAAACTGAGACCAAAGATGTCTAATACATTAGTAAATCATCCTATTTATAATAAACTAGCTCCTAGGGTTTACATGAGTAAGTAATTGATGCATAAATCCACTTCCGGGGCCCACTTGGTGTGTGCTTGGGCTGAGCTTGATCTATCCACGAGCTGAGGCTTCTCTTGGAGTTGAACTTTGAGTTATGACGTGTTTTGGGCGTTCAACTCCGGATCATGACGTTTTTCTGGCGTTTAACTCCAGAAAGCAGCATGTACTTGGCGTTCAACGCCAAGTTACGTCGTCATTCTTCGAATAAAGTATGGACTATTATATATTGCTGGAAAGCCCTGGATGTTTACTTTCCAACGCCGTTGAGAGCGCGCCAATTGGAGTTCTGTAACTCTAGAAAATCCATTTCGAGTGCAGGGAGGTCAGATTCCAACAGCATCAGCAGTCCTTTTGTTAGCCTTTTTCAGAGTTTTGCTCAAATCCCTCAATTTCAGTCAGAATTTACCTGAAATCACAGAAAAACACACAAACTCATAGTAAAGTCCAGAAATGTGAATTTAACATAAAAACTAAGGAAAACATCCCTAAAAGTAGCTTGAACTTACTAAAAACTACCTAAAAACAATGCCAAAAAGCGTATAAATTATCCGCTCATCACTCGCATACTTGGGGGCTTATTCCCGCTAGATCCCCCAAGCTCCACCCAATTGCCCTTTTGTTTTTCCTCAATACATCTAGCAGTTTTTCTTCTTGTTGAGGAGTTAACTCTTTTGCAATTATCACGGGGAGCTTTTGGGCTTCATCAAGGTATGAATACCTTAAGTGGGGTGGTAGTGGCTTCAATTCCATCTTTTTGTCATTCTTTGAAGTTTGAGTTTCCGGATGCTTTGTATGGTGTGTGGTGTTTAGTTCGCTTGGACCTTCATTTGCTTCTTCAATCATGTACTTCTCATCTAACTTTGCAAGGTGCACTTCGGCAACCATGTTATCAATTGGGTCACACCGAAATAGAGAGTGATTCTCCGTGGATGCTTCATTGCTTCTTCTAGGCTAAAGTTTACAATTCTCCCATCTATTTCAAATGAGTAGGTCCCCGAGTAGGCATCTAGCTTAAATCTAGAAGTTCTCAAAAATGGTCTTCCAAGTAGGATAGATGATGCTCTCTCGGTTTCGCTTGATGGCATTTCAAGGACATAGAAGTCAATCGAAAACACCAACCCTTTTATATTCACCAATACATCTTCCGCAACACCCGTCACGGTTATTATGCTTTTATCCGCTAGGACAAATCTTGCCGTCGACCTTTTTAGTGGTGGCAACTTCAATACCCGGTAGACGGAGAGCGGCATGATGCTAACGCATGCTCCGAGGTCACACATACAATCTATAAATTGAACTCCATTAACGGTGCAAGTGACCATACAAGGGCCCGGATCATCACACTTCTCGGGCAATGCTCCCATTAAAGCGGAAATAGAACTCCCCAATGGGATGGTTTCCAATTCAAGAATTCTATCCTTGTTTATGCATAGATCTTTGAGGAATTTTGCATATCTAGGATCTTGATGGATAGCATCAAAGAGGGGGATGGTTACCTCAACTTTCTTGAACATTTCTACCATTTTGGGGTCGAGTTCTATGCGCTTTCTAGCTTTCTTTGCAAGTGTTGGAAATGGAAGTGGTTGAGCAATTTCTTCTTCCAAGGTTCTCTTGGCCTTGGTTGTCTCCTTTGTTGGTTGGGCTTCATCCTCAACTATGACTTGTGGTGTCTCCTCTTCCACTACCTCTTCTATATCTATTCTCTCCTCCTCTTGGGCGGTTGTGATAGGATTTGAGTCATTTGCTTCCTTCTCTTTTAGTTGTGTTCCGGATCTAAGGGTGATGGCATTGATGCCCCCCTTTGGATTTGGTTGAGGTTGAGAGGGAATGACACTTTGGATTGGGGGTTGAGGAGTGGGATTTGATGGTGTATCCATGCGTGCAAGAAGAGCTTGTAGTGTAGAGGTGAGGCCGGTGAGACCGGATGCAAGTGTGTTTTGTAGTTCCTTTTGGCCTTGGATAATGGTCCGGAGTGTTTCATCTTGGTTGGAGGGGGTGGTTGAATATGTGAGTTGAGGAGTTTGTGATTGGTTGGGTGGTGGTCTTTGATGTGGTGGTTGGTATGTTTGGTAGTTTCTTTGTGGGTTTTGTTGGTTGTATGGTTGATTTTGTGAGTTGTATGGTCGGTTTTGTGAGAAATTTTGTGAGTTGTTGCTCCATCTTTGACCTCCTCCATTGTTGTTGTTGTCCCTATTCCCTTGTTGATGATTGTCTCTCCAATTTTGATTGTGGTATCCATTCCCTTGGTTGTAGCCTCCTCCTTGATAAGGGTGCCCTTGGTTAGGATTACCGCCTTGGTAGTACCCTTGATTGGGGCGGTCATAGAAATTATGGGTAGCCGCCAAGGTGTTATCTTTTTGAAGGCTTGGGCACTCATCCGTGTAGTGGGAGTAGCAAGAACAAATGCCACATACTTTTTGAGGAACCAATTGTTGGTTGTGTTGTTGAGGTGGTGGAGGGTGTTGTTGGTATGATTGAGGTTGTTGTGGTTGTTGTTGGTTCAATTGGAGTTGCCTCAAGATGGATGTCATCTCGCTCAAGGATTGAGTTAGAGCGGTGGTTTCACTACTAGTTGATACCTCATTCACTGTCCTTGGGCGGTTGACTCTTCGTCTCATATGTTGATTGGATTCGGCTAAGTCAATGATAAGTTGCCATGCCTCCTCCGCTGTTTTATATTTGGACAAAGAACCATTGCTAGAGGTGTCCAAGAGAGTTCTATCTTGCTCTCGCATCCCTTGACATATGTATCCAAGCAATACTTGAGTGTGAAGCATGTGATTAGGGCATGCGTCTAGTAGCATGCGAAACCGTTCCCAATACTCGTATAGTGGTTCCGTCTCACCTTGCACAATACAAGACATTTCCTTACTTAGCCTATCCATCTTTTCCGGGGGCAAGAATTTATCCAAGAATCCTCTTCTAAGTAGGTCCCAATCGGAGGTGACTTCACTAGATAGAGTGTAGAACCATTCTTTAGCCTTGTCCTCAAGAGAGAAAGGGAAAGCAAACAACCATATAGCAACTTCATCGGATCCTTCCCGTCTAGTAGTTGAGCATATGCGATGGAAGTCCTTGAGATGCCGAATAGGGTCTTGTGCGGGAAGCCCGTGAAACTTAGGTAGGAGGTTGATCAAAGCGGTCTTCAATTCAAAGTTTGCATTCAACTTGGGGTGAGTTACATGAAGGGGTTGAAGGACCTAATCCGGTGCACCCGCTTCCTTGATGGTAACTCTCCTCGGAGCATCCATGGTATTAGTACCTAAAACAAAAGAAGAATTGTTAGTGAGATTGATGAAAGTATGACTAATGCCTTCTTTGAGTGACGGTTCAATGTTCACTTTTAGTAAGGTGGTTGAGGTGGTGAAAACCTCTTCACCTTTCCCAAACTTTAGCCGCCTCCGAGCTTGTCTAATATGAAACAAAGTTCGTTCTATTTCTGGATCAAAAGGGACTAAGCTCGGATTCGGTTGTGAACGCGTCATGCAATGAAGGGGAAATGAAATTCATGGTAACGATGAGGGGTTAGTCACTTGAACAATTTACAATGAAATGTAACTATGTACATATATACACACTTATTCCAAACAATAACATGGCACACTAAGCAAAATCCCCGGCAACGGCGCCATTTTGATAAACAAAATTTAGCATGCCGAATTAGAATTCAAAGATGAATATGATTGTGAGTATAGTCTAATCGACACTTAAATTTCGTACCAAACAATCCTACAATCTATATCCGAGAGTACTAGTCTCCCGAGTCGTCCTCCCTTGGAATTGCCAAAGTGTGCATCTTATTGATTAGAAAGCCTTGTTAGGATTCTTTGAAGGTTTTAGCAAAGTAATAGGAAACAAACAATCAATCATTAAAAGACTTGGCTTAGGGTTGGTGATGAGCGGATAATTTATACGCTTTTTGGCATTATTTTCAGTATGTTTTGAGTATAGTTTAGTTAGTTTTTATTACATTTTTATTAGTTTTTAGTTAAAAATCACTTTTCTGGACTTTACTATGAGTTTGTGTGTTTTTCTGTGATTTCAGGTATTTTCTGGGTGAAATTGAGGGACCTGAGCAAAAATCTGATTCAGAGACTGAAAAGGACTACAGATGCTGTTGGATTCTGACCTCCCTGCACTCGAAGTGGATTTTCTGGAGCTACAGAAGCCCAATTGGCGCGCTCTCAACGGCGTTGGAAAGTAGACATCCTGGGCTTTCCAGAAATGTATAATAGTCCATACTTTGCCCGAGATTTGATGGCCCAAACTGGCGTTGCAAATAAGCTCCAGAATTCCCAGCGTTTAACGCTGGAACTGGCATAAAAATTGGAGTTAAACGCCCAAACTGGCACAAAAGCTGGCATTTAACTCCAAGAAGAGTCTCTACACGAAAATGCTTCAATGCTCAGCCCAAGCACATACCAAGTGGGCCCAGAAGTGGATTTTTCTGTCATTTACTCATTTCTGTAAACCCTAGGTTACTAGTTCACTATTAATAGGATCTTTTGACATTGTATCTGAACCTCATGACACTTTACACGTTTCTCATTTTATCTTCTACAGCATGGGTCTCTAAACCCCATGGTTGGGGGTGAGGAGCTCTGCTGTGTCTTGATGGATTAATGCAATTACCACTGTTTTTCATTCAATCATGCTTGCTTCCATTCTAAGATATCACTTGTTCCTAAACCTGATGAATGTGATGATCCGTGACACTCATCATCGTTCTCAACTATGAACGTGTGCCTGACAACCACCTCCGTTCTACCTTAGATTGAGTAGATATCTCTTAGATTCCTTAATCAGAATCTTCGTGGTATAAGCTAGAATTGATGGCGGCATTCAAGAGAATCCGGAAGGTCTAAACCTTGTCTGTGGTATTCTGAGTAGGATTCAAGGATTGAATGACTGTGACGAGCTTCAAACTCCTGAGGGCTGGGCGTCAGTGACAGACGCAAAAGAATCACTGGATTCTATTCCAACCCGATTGAGAACCGACAGATGATTAGCCGTGCTGTGACAGAGCGCGTTGAACATTTTCACTGAGAGGATGGGAGGTAGCCATTGACAACGGGGAAACCTTACATACAGCTTGCCATGGAAGGAGCCTTGCGTGTTTGAAGAAGAAGACAGTAGGAAAGCAGAGGTTCAGAAGACAGAGCATCTCCAAAACCTCAACCTATTCTCCATTACTGCAAATCAAGTACTTATTTCATGTTCTTTTGCTTTTCACAATCAATCCTGATAATTTTTGATATCCTGACTAAGAGTTACAAGATAACCATAGCTTGCTTCAAGCCGACAATCTCCGTGGGATCGACCCTTACTCACGTAAGGTATTACTTGGACGACCCAGTGCACTTGCTGGTTAGTTGTGCGGGATTGCAAAGTGTGATTGTAATTTCGTGCACCATGTTTTTGGCGCCGTTGCCGGGGATTGTTCGAGTTTGGACAACTGACGGTCTATCTTGTTGCTTAGATTAGGACTGTTTTGTTTTTGTCAGTTTAGAGTCTTTTATTTGAGTTTAGTTTCATATTTTAAGTTTGGTGTCAATTGCATGTTTTTGTTTTTCTTTTATTTTTTTCGAAATTACTTGTCCTTAGTCCCTTTTTGATCTTTTAAAAATTCTAAGTTTGGTGTCTTCTTTGTGTTTTTCTTTAGTTTTTCGAAAATTCATGTTTGATTTTCTGAAAAATTTTAAGTTTGGTGTCTCTTTGTTGTTTTAATCTTTCCTCTTTTCAAAAAAATATATATACATATATATCTTGATTACTATTCACATCAATTCCCTTTTCTCCATCATGGACATAAGTGGGAATGAACAGTCCAAAAGGACTCTGGGGTCATATGCTAACCCCATTACAGCTGCATATGGGAGTAGCATCTGTATACCTCCCATCAAAGCAAGCAGCTTTGAGCTAAACCCTCAACTCATTATCATGGTGTAGCAAAATTGTCAGTATTCCGGTCTTCCACAGGAAGAACCTACTGAGTTTCTGGCACAATTCTTACAACTTGCTGACACAGTACGTGATATAGAGGTGGATCAGGATGTCTACAGATTATTACTGTTTCCATTTGCTGTAAAAGATCAAGCTAAGAGGTGGTTAAACAACCAACCTACAGCAAGCATAAAGACATGGAAACAGTTATCAGACAAATTCCTGAATCAATTTTACCCTCCAAAAAGGATGACATAGCTAAGGCTGGACATCCAAGGCTTTAAACAAGAGGATAATGAATCCCTTTATAATGCCTGGGAGAGGTATAGATGTATGCTAAGAAAATGCCCCTCTGAAATGTTTTCAGAGTGGGTACAGTTAGACATCTTCTACTATGGCCTTACAGAAAAAGCTCAGATGTCTCTAGACTACTCAGCTGGTGGATCTATACATATGAGGAAGACGATTGAGGAGGCTCAAGAGCTCATAGATACTGTTGCTAGAAATCAATATTTGTACTCTAGCAATGAGTCCTCTACACAAAAAGAAGTTATGGCATTAGCCACTGATCCTAATCCCCAAGAACAGATGGTTGAGCTTAATCAACAATTACACCAGATGACAAAACAGTTAGCAGAATTTAAAGAGATGCTCCAAGAGACTAAAATTGCTAACAAGAACATAGAATCACAGTTGAATCAGGCAAAATAGCAGCTATCTAAACAGATAACAGAAGAATGCCAAGCAGTTCAACTGAGGAGTGAGAAGACATTGAATAACACTGCTCAAAGTAATAAAAAGTCAATAAAGGAACAATTGACAGAGGATGGCCAAACCACTATCCAAAATCCCTCTGAGGACAGTAAGAGCCCAGAGAGGAATACTATTGGCGTTCAAACGCCAGAAAAGGGGGGAAAGCTGGCGTTAAACGCCCATTTCCTGCCCAGTTCTGGCGTTCAAACGCCAGAAAAGGGGGAAAAGTTGGCGTTAAACGCCCATTTTCCACCCAATCCTGGCATTCAAACGCCAGAGGGGAACCAGACACCTGCGAGTGCTGATAGTAACCCCTCTAAAACGGCTTCTCCAACCACTTCTGTAAGGAATAAACCCGCAGCAACCAAGGTTGAAGAATATAAAGCCAAGATGCCTTATCCTCAGAAACTCCGCCAAGCGGAACAGGATAAGCAATTTGCCCGCTTTGCAGACTATCTAAGGACTCTTGAAATAAAGATTCCGTTTGCAGAGGCACTTGAGCAAATACCTTCTTATGCTAAATTCATGAAAGAGATCTTAAGTCATAAGAAAGATTGGAGAGAAACTGAAAAAGTATTTCTCACTAAAGAATGCAGTGCAGTCATTCTGAAAAGCTTACCAGAAAAGCTTCAAGATCCAGGAAGCTTCATGATACCATGCACATTAGAAGGTGCTTGCACCAAGACAGCCCTATGTGACCTTGGAGCAAGCATCAATCTAATACCTGCATCCACTATCAGGAAGCTTGGGTTAACTGAAGAAGTCAAACCAACCCGGATATGCCTCCAACTTGCTGATGGCTCCATTAAATATCCATCAGGCATAATTGAGGACATGATTGTTAAGGTTGGGCCATTTGCCTTTCCAACTGACTTTGTGGTGCTGGAAATGGAAGAGCACAAAAGTGCAACTCTCATTCTAGGAAGACCTTTCCTAGCAATTGGATGAACTCTCATTGATGTACAAAAGGGGAAGTAACCCTGAGAGTCAATGAGGATGAGTTCAAGTTGAATGCTGTCAAAGCTATGCAGCATCCAGACACACCAAATGACTGCATGGGCGCTGACATTATTGACTCTTTAGTGGAAGAGGTCAATATGACTGAAAGTCTAGAATCAAAGCTAGAGGACATCTTCAAGGATGTTCAGCCTGATCAGGAAGAACCAGAGGAAACAAAAGAATTTTTGAAAATTCCTCAGGAGGAGGATAAGCCTCCCAAACCTGAACTCAAACCACTACCACCATCCCTGAAGTATGCATTTCTGGGAGAGGGTGACACTTTTCCAGTGATTATAAGCTCTGCTTTAAATCCACAGGAAGAGAAAGCACTGCTTCAAGTGCTAAGGACACACAAGATAGCTCTTGGGTGGTCCATAAATGATCTTAAGGGCATTAGCCCAGCAAGATGCATGCACAAGATCCTATTGGAGGATAATGCCAAACCAGTGGTCCAACCACAAAGGCGGCTAAATCCAGCCATGAAGGAGGTGGTGCAGAAAGAGGTCACTAAATTACTAGAGGCTGGGATTATTTATCCTATTTCTGATAGCCCCTGGGTGAGCCCTGTCCAAGTTGTCCCCAAGAAGGGAGGCATGACAGTAGTTCATAATGAAAAAAATGAACTGGTTCCTACAAGAACAGTCACAGGGTGGCGTATGTGTATTGACTACAGAAGGCTCAATACAGCCACCAGAAAGGATCATTTTCCTTTACCATTCATAGACCAAATGCTAGAAAGACTAGCTGGTCATGATTATTACTGCTTTTTGGATGGCTATTCAGGCTAAAACCAAATTGCAGTAGATCCTCAGGACCAAGAGAAAACAACATTCACTTGCCCTTCTGGCGTGTTTGCCTACAGGAGGATGCCTTTTGGTCTGTGTAATGCTCCTGCAACCTTTCAGAGATGCATGCTATCCATATTCTCTGATATGGTGGAGAAATTCCTGGAAGTCTTCATGGATGACTTCTCAGTATATGGAGACTCATTCAGCTCCTGTCTTAACCACCTAGCACTTGTCCTGAAAAGGTGCCAAGAAACTAACCTGGTTTTAAACTGGGAGAAATGTCACTTTATGGTGACTGAAGGAATTGTCCTTGGGCACAAAATTTCAAGCAGGGAAATAGAGGTGGATAAGGCAAAGGTAGAGGTAATTGAAAAATTACCACCACCTGCCAATGTTAAGGCAATCAGAAGCTTTCTGGGGCATGCAGGATTCTACAGAAGGTTTATAAAGGATTTTTCAAAAATTGCAAAACCTCTGAGCAACCTGCTAGCTGCTGACACACCATTTGTGTTTGACACACAGTGTTTGCAGGCATTTGAGACCCTGAAAGCCAAGCTGGTCACAGCACCAGTCATCTCTGCACCAGACTGGACATTACCATTCGAATTAATGTGTGATGCCAGTGACCATGCCATTGGTGCAGTGTTGGGACAGAGGCATAACAAGCTTCTGCATGTCATTTATTATGCCAGCCGTGTTCTAAATGATGCACAGAAGAATTACACAACCACAGAAAAAGAGTTACTTGCAGTGGTCTATGCCATTGACAAGTTTAGATCCTATTTAGTAGGATCAAAGGTGATTGTGTACACTGACCATGCTGCTCTTAAGTACTTACTCACAAAGCAGGATTCAAAACCCAGGCTTATAAGATGGGTGTTACTTCTGCAAGAGTTTGATATAGAAATAAGAGACAGAAAAGGGACAGAGAATCAAGTAGCTGATCATCTGTCCCGAATAGAACCAGTAGTTGGGGCGTCCCTCCCTCCTACTGAGATCTCGGAGACCTTTCTAGATGAGCAACTTTTCGCCATTCAGGAAGCTCCATGGTTTGCAGATATTGCAAATTACAAAGCTGTGAGGTTCATACCCCAGGAGTACAGCAGAGTGCAAAGAAAGAAATTGATTTCAGATGCCAAGTACTACCTGTGGGATGAGCCATACCTCTTTAAGAGATGTGCAGACGGGATAATCCGCAGATGTGTACCCAGAGAGGAAGCACAAAGAATCCTGTGGCATTGCCATGGATCACAATATGGAGGACATTTTGGAGGTGAGCGAACAGCAACCAAGGTCCTCCAATGCGGATTCTACTGGTCTACTCTCTATAGAGATGCCCGAGAGTTTGTGCGTAACTGTGACAGTTGCCAAAGAGCTGGTAACTTGCCTCATGGTTATGCCATGCCTCAGCAAGGGATCTTAGAGATTGAATTGTTTGATGTATGGGGAATTGACTTCATGGGTCCCTTCCCACCATCATACTCAAACACTTATATTCTAGTGGCAGTAGACTATGTATCTAAATGGGTGGAAGCAATTGCCACACCCAATAATGATACCAAAACCGTGCTGAAATTCCTCCAGAAACACATCTTCAGCAGGTTTGGTGTGCCCAGAGTACTGATCAGTGATGGAGGCACCCATTTCTGCAATAAACAACTGTACTCTGCTATGGTTAGATATGGAATTAGCCACAAAGTAGCAACTCCGTATCACCCACAGACAAATGGGCAAGCTGAGGTCTCTAACAGAGAGCTCAAAAGAATCCTGGAACGGACTGTTATTGCCCGTAGAAAGGATTGGGCAAAGAGCTTGGATGATGCTCTGTGGGCATACAGAACAGCATACAAGACTCCTATAGGAACCTCTCCATACCAACTGGTGTATGGGAAGGCCTGTCATCTGCCCGTGGAACTGGAACATAAAACCTACTGGGCAACCAGGTTCCTAAACATGGATGCTAAGTTAGCTGGTGAAAAAAGATTACTCCAGCTAAATGAGCTAGAGGAGTTCAGACTCAATGCCTTTGAAAATGCAAAAATTTATAAGGAAAAGGCAAAGAAGTGGCACGACAAGAAGTTGTCATCCAGAGTCTTTGAGCCAGGACAAAAAGTCCTGCTCTTCAACTCTAGGTTCAGATTGTTCCCAGGAAAACTTAAATCCTGCTGGAGGGGTCCGTATGTGATTACAGGAGTATCACCATATGGATATGTTGAGCTTCAGGATACTGATTCTGACAAGAAGTTCATTGTTAATAGACAGAGGATCAAGCATTATCTTGAAAGCAATTTTGAGCAAGAATGCTCAAAACTGAGACTTGAGTGATTTTCAGTGAAGGTCCAGCTAAAGACAATAAAGAAGCGCTTGCTGGGAGGCAACCCAGTGATTAGAAGGGTATCTGTTCTGTTTAATCAAGGTTTGATATATATTCTAAAAAGGCAATTATCAAAATTGAAGGAATTCACAGAGTTACAGAAGGATTCAGTGCGAAAAGCAGAGAAAAAGAGCTTACTGGCGAAAAAACGCCAGTAAGGGGTACTTTGGGCGTTAAACGCCAGAATGGGCACCATTCTGGGCGTTTAACGCCAGAATGGGCACCATTCTGGGCGTTTAACGCCAGTAAATGTGCCATTTTGGGCGTTAAACGCCAGAATGGGCACCATTCTGGGCGTTTAATGCCAGGAGTGCAGCATCCTGGGCGTTCAGCAAAACGCCCAGTGATAAAGGGATTTCTGGCGTTTAACGCCAGCCAGGATACCTGGTTGGGCGTTAAACGCCCAAATAGGCCAACAAATGGGTGTTAAACGCCAGAATGGATACCATTCTGGGCGTTTAACGCCAGAAAGGCAGGGGGAGGAGATTTTGTTCCCACTTCAAATTTTTTCAAACTTTCTTGTTTTAATCCATATCTTTTTACATAAACACATTACAAACTTTCATCATTCACCTTCCAATTTCAAAAATTAGAATCTTCTTCAAATCTATTTCAAATCCTTTCATAGACTCTTTCAAAAACTCAATTATCTCCTTCCAATTTTCGAATATATCTCCTCCTCTCCTATTTAAACACGTTCGGCCACCCTCCTTCCCCACACCATTCGAATTTGCTCTCCTCCTCTCTCCCCTCTTTGCCTTCTTTTGCTTGAGGACAAGCAAACCTCTAAGTTTGGTGTGCTTTCCGTGATCACTAGGCCAAGATTTATCAAGATCATGGCTCCTAGAGGAAAACAAACCAATTCAAGAGGCAAGAAAGAGAATAATCCAAAGGATGCTTGGAGTCAAGAGAAGTTCTTAACCAAAGAACATGCAGACCATTACCACATAATAATGGGTCTGAGGTCAGTGATCCCGGAAGTCAAATTCAATCTGAAAGAAGATGAATATCCGGAGATCCAAGAGCAAATTCGAAACAGAGGATGGGAAGTTCTAACCAACCCTGAGACAAAGGTTTGAAGGAACATGGTTCAGGAATTCTACTCAAATCTGTGGCTGATAGATAAGCAGAGAATGACTGGAACTGCTTTTCATACCTACAGAACCATGGTCAGAGGGAGAATTATTTACTTCCATCTGGACAAAATAAGAGAGGTCTTCAAATTACCTCAACTGCAAGATGATCCTGAATCCTTTAATAGGAGGATAGTGAGAGCAGATAAAGGGTTGGATCAAGTTCTAGAGGACATATGCCTCCCTGGAACTAAATGGATAACCAATTCAAAAGGTGTCCCAAACCAACTCAAGAGGGGAGACCTCAAACCAATTACAAGAGGTTGGCTAGACTTTATTGGGCGTTCCATATTGCCCACTAGCAACCGTTCTGAGGTTACTATCAAGAGAGCATTGATGATTCATTGCATTATGCTTGGAAAAGAAGTGGAGGTTCATCATCTGATTGCTTGTGAGATCTACACAATTGCAAATAAGAATTCCACTGAAGCCAAACTGGCTTACCCAAGCTTGATCTCCTTGCTCTGTAAAGAGGCTGGAGTAAAAATGGGAGTAGATGAATTCATACCCATTGAACATCCAATCACCAAGAAGTCAATGGAAGGACAAATGCAAGACAACTCTATCAAAAAGAGGGCGCAGGAGTTCCTCCCTGAATTTCCTGAAATTGACTACTGGGCCAGCCTAGAAGCATCTATCACCAAGTTGCAAGAAACTATGGAGCAACTTAAGGAAGAACAGCAAAATCAGAACTGCATGCTCTGCAAATTGCTGAAGGAACAAGAGAAGCAGGGGCGTGAACTTCAAGAGATGAAACGCCAAAAGCTCTCCCCTCAAGTGGAGGAAGCATCCACTTCTCAAAATCAAGGTTGTTGAGTCCTAACTCTGTGATAACCTCTATCATTAGGAGCCTATTTAAATTTTTTGTTTTCTATTACTATTAGTCTTATCTTATATCTATTTTTGAGTCTTGTTCTTAATTCATGATTAATAAAATTTAAAGTTCATGTCTTAAAGCTATGAATGTCCTATGAATCCATCACCTCTCTTAAATGAAAAATGCTTTAATCACAAAAGAACAAGAAGTACAGGATTTCGAATTCATCTCTGAAACTAGTTGAATTAGTTTGATGTGGTGACAATACTTTTTGTTTTCTGAATGAATGCTTGAACAGTGCATATGTCTTTTGAATTTGTTGTTTTAAGAATGTTAAAATTGTTGGCTCTTGAAAGAATGATGGAAAGGGAGAACTGTTATTGAGGATCTGAAAAATCATCAAATTGATTTTTGAAGCAAGAAAAAGCAAAAAAAAAAAAAGAAAAAAAATAGAAGAGAAAGAAAAGAAAGAGAAAAAGAAAAAGAAAGAAATAAAGTTGTGATCCAAGGCAAAAAGAGTGTGCTTAAGAACCATGGACACCTCTAATTGGGGACTCTAGCAAAGCTGAGTCACAATCTGAAAAGGTTCACCCAAGTATGTGTCTGTGGCATGTATGTATCCAGTGGTAATATTGGAAGACAGAGTGCTTTGGGCCACAGCCAAGACTCATAAAATAGCTATGTTCAAGAATCATCATAATTAACTAGGAGAATCAATAACATTATCTGAGTTCTGAGTTCCTATGGATGCCAATCATTCTGAACTTCAAAGGATAGAGCGAGATGCCAAAACTGTTCGGAAGCAAAAAGCTATTAGTCCCGCTCATCTAATTGGAGCTAAGTTTCTTTGATATTTTGGAGTCTATAGTATATTCTCTTCTTTTTATTCTATTTTGATTTTCAGTTGCTTGGGGACAAGCAACAATTTAAGTTTGGTGTTGTGATGAGCGGATAATTTATACGCTTTTTGGCATTATTTTCAGTATGTTTTGAGTATAGTTTAGTTAGTTTTTATTACATTTTTATTAGTTTTTAGTTAAAATTCACTTTTCTGGACTTTACTATGAGTTTGTGTGTTTTTCTGTGATTTCAGGTATTTTCTGGCTGAAATTGAGGGACCTGAGCAAAAATCTGATTCAGAGACTGAAAAGGACTCCAGATGCTGTTGGATTCTGACCTCCCTACACTCGAAATTGATTTTCTGGAGCTACAGAAGCCCAATTGGCGCGCTCTCAACGGTGTTGAAAAGTAGACATCCTGGGCTTTCCAGCAATGTATAATAGTCCATACTTTGCCCGAGATTTGATGGCCCAAACCGGCGTTGCAAATCAGCTCCAGAATTCCCAGCGTTTAACGTTGGAACTGGCATAAAAATTGGAGTTAAACGCCCAAACTGGCACAAAAGCTGGCGTTTAACTCCAAGAAGAGTCTCTACACGAAAATGCTTCAATGCTCAGCCCAAGCACACACCAAGTGGGCCCAGAAGTGGATTTTTCTGTCATTTACTCATTTCTGTAAACCCTAGGTTACTAGTTCACTATTAATAGGATCTTTTGACATTGTATCTGAACCTCATGACACTTTACACGTTTATCATTGTATCTTCTACAGCATGAGTCTCTAAACCCCATGGTTGGGGGTGAGGAGCTCTGCTATGTCTTGATGGATTAATGCAATTACAACTGTTTTTCATTCAATCATGCTTGCTTCCATTCTAAGATATCACTTGTTCCTAAACCTGATGAATGTGATGATCCGTGACACTCATCATCGTTCTCAACTATGAACGTGTGCCTGACAACCACCTCCGTTCTACCTTAGATTGAGTAGATATCTCTTAGATTCCTTAATCAGAATCTTCGTGGTATAAGCTAGAATTGATGGCGGCATTCAAGAGAATCCGGAAGGTCTAAACCTTGTCTGTGGTATTCTGAGTAGGATTCAAGGATTGAATGACTGTGAAGAGCTTCAAACTCCTGAGGGCTGGGCGTCAGTGACAGACGCAAAAGAATCACTGGATTCTATTCCAACCCGATTGAGAACCGACAGATGATTAGCCGTGCTATGACAGAGCGCGTTGAACATTTTCACTGAGAGGATGGGAGGTAGCCATTGACAACGGTGAAACCCTACATACAGCTTGCCATGGAAGGAGCCTTGCGTGTTTGAAGAAGAAGACAGTAGAAAAGCAGAGGTTCAGAAGACAGAGCATCTCCAAAACCTCAACCTATTCTCCATTACTGCAAATCAAGTACTTATTTCATGTTCTTTTGCTTTTCACAATCAATCCTGATAATTTTTGATATCCTGACTAAGAGTTACAAGATAACCATAGCTTGCTTCAAGCCGACAATCTCTGTGGGATCGACCCTTACTCACGTAAGGTATTACTTGGACGACCCTGTGCACTTGCTGGTTAGTTGTGCGGGATTGCAAAGTGTGATTGCAATTTCGTGCACCAGTTGGCATTAGAATTTCTATCCTTATAGTTCATTCAATGATGACAACAATTAGGCCTTGCGTCATTTAGTTATCCCCTAGGTATAGAGGAAAGTCAAATGAAAATAATCAACTTGAGTCACAAATCCTAGCTTTACCTCATGGGAATCTAGCTTTAGTGCACTCCAAGTCAATTAGCAATCCCTAATTCCAAATCAACAATTGACACAACTATTCAACTTCTTCTAATGGCCCAACCCTATGCCAAGTGAGAAATTTCTACTCCATAACTAGTGTTGACATTTTATCAAACATTTGATGAGCAAGAAAGAAAGTCATAGTAAAATGAGAAGAAAAGTAGAATTAAAAGTATTGCAACACAAGGAACTAACAACAAATATCAAAGAGCAACAATGAAAATCAAATTCTCAAAGTATTGATAAAATCCAAAACTATAAAGTTGAATTCTAGATCTATGAGAATTGAGCAATTACAACTACTACTTGAAATTGGAGAAGAAAATCTATGACATGAACAAAGTGAAGTGAGAATTGCAATGGATCTCACCAAAGAGTGATTAAAAATTCAGAAATTGGATGAAGATGAACCCTAGTGAAAGCTTGGAATCTCTCTCTCCTTCTCCAAGAGTGTAACTAACTATCCCTCAAAATATCTAAAATCTAGAAAAAAATGAACTAAAAGTCCTTAACCCTTGCTCCTTTGGTCTTCTTAAGCTTTTCCCGCCAAGGCATTTCCCCAAAAATGGGATTCTCAACTACCTCCACGCCTAAGTCATGTGGCTTCTAAAAAAATCATATTAGAACATCGGCGCGCACGCGCAGGTACGCGCGCGCGCCACCGAAGCATCTTGTAATGTGCGCGGAGGCGTGATGTACGCGTGCGCGCCCATGAAGATCATGGCTTAGCCGCTACGCAAGCCGGCTCGTGGCTTGGCTCTTGACTTCGACTTCTAGTTGCTCTATCCACGTGGACGCGTCAAGTGCGCGCACGCGCCCATGCTGAGATTTCCAAGGCTCAATTCTCATGCTCCCTTCCTCTGTACCCGTCTTCCTTCTCTCTTCCGGTCCATCCTTGCCCTATCTTCTGAAACCACTTAACACACGGGTCACGGCATCGAATGGCATCAAGAGAAGATTAAAAATGTATCTATTTTAGTGCAAAATAAGCATGTTTTCATCCATGGGGCAAAACTAGGAAAGGAATACAAAATCTTGTATTTTCATATAGAAAGTGTGTGGAATCATTGATAAAACCCCTGAAATCAACACAAGATAAACCCTCAAAATGGGGTTTATCAATAGATCCATATATAAATTAAAGTATACTAATATAAAATGGGAATCACCTACGAGTTCAAAACATAGAAGTTAAAATTAACTAATTCCTTAAGAATATATTCTCAGAGTTCAAAACTAGCTAATCAAAAATGCAAATTATCAAGAATTAATAATTCAATATGTAAACTTGGGCTAACTAATCACAATTCAATCACAACTTAGTGAACAAATTTATTAAATTTATATAAGTATCAATTGTCAAACAATCAAACTTAGGACTCGTATAACAGAGGGCGGCATAGTTGATGATTCATCGGTGTCAGCAAACTAAGATAAAGAAATCAGATGATGTGCAAGAATGTTCAATTATTGAAGGAATACAATTAAAACACAACAAAGGCTTATATAAGGCTTTTTTAAATAATTATTCAGTATTTTACCCAAACCAATGATATTGTTAAACCTTATATTCTAAATAATTTTTTAAAATAAAGTATGAGAATCACAAGTTCCCATGTACAAGCCATAATAAGCAATTAAGCATGACTTGAAATATAAGCAGGAAACAAAAAATTCAGCAGCTAAGAAACAGAGGCAAAGTATATCATGAAGCTCTGTAATCAGAAAAGTGAGCAATGTTTGCCAAAATCAATATCCTACTTAGTCCATCAGTCGGAAGGGCAAAAGAAAATGTAAAATGTGAAATAGTATTGTGATACACTCATACACTCAAACTTCTATTATTGAAATGAAGGTATGATAAACCACTATTTTATGGTTTATAATGTGTTTAATTGTGTGGTTTTATCATGATCTTTACCCACTTATTCATATAATTAGCATGCATTTATATTTCCTTCCTAAAATTATTACATGATCGAAAACTTACTTCCTAGAGACTTTCAATTAGATATTTTAATTCTCCTTTATCCCATTCGATGCCGTGATCTGTATGTTAAGTGTTTCATTTTTTTTAGGGCATGAATGAGTTGGAGATTGGAAAGGAAGCATGCAAAAATGGAAGGAACACAAAGAATTGAGGAGATAACCAGCGAGAAGTCACGCGGTCGCATGGCTGACGCGACTGCGCGATATAGAAGAAATAACAGTGACGCGCTCGCGTGCCTGACTCAACCGTGCGGATTGGAAGCTGCATGAACGACGCGAATGCATGGACGACGCGCACGCGTGGTACGAGAAACGCCGAGTGACGCGAACGTGTGGATGACGCGGCCGCGTGACGTGCGCGATCTGCAGAAATTCAGAAGTCGCTGGCAGAGTTTATGGGTCAGATTTTAACCCAGTTTTCGGCCCAGAAACACAGATTAGAGCCAGGGAACATGCAGAGACAGAGAACAACATTCATTCCACATAATTTTTTTAGTTTCTAGATCTGAAATTGCTCCTCCTCTAGGTTTTACTCACTTGAACATTCATAGTTAGGATTTTGAAGGTTTTGGCTTTAGCTTTTGAGAAGAGTCTACCTCCGGTACCAGTTACTATAGTCTGTTATTTACTTTTCATTTATTCTTCCATATTCTTAATTCCCCTAGAGTTGACTTTGGATTATTTTCATGAGTTATTAATATAGACTATTTTTATTTTCAATTAATCCCTTTCATTATTATTCATCATGTCTTCTTTTATTTTCCCCATTAATTCTGTGAAGTTTATAATTATGATGAGTGAGTAGTTCCATAACTTGATTGGGAGATGATTGAAAGGAACCCTTGAGTTGAATCACTCAAGAGAGAAATTATAATTGGGTTATTTGTTGGATCACCCTCTAATCATTGACACTAGTCCTTCCCAAGAGAGATGACTAGGACTTGTGACTAGAAACAGCTTTCCAACTTGCTTGACTTTCCTTTACCTAGTAAGGGATAACTAAGCAGAGCAACTTCCAATTATTAATTAATCTTGAGAGTACTTCAACAAGAATAGGGCTTCCAACTAATCTACTCCCAGTCAAGGCTTTTATTTAAGATTAATTAAATTCTCTAATTTAATTTCCTGTTATCAACTCAACCATTTTTGAAAATATCTGATTGATAAAATAGCACATTTTTCTGCAACTCGTTGGAGACGACTTGGGATTCATACTCCCAGTATTTTAATTTCAATATTGTGACAACCCTTTTAAATTGATAAGCAGATTTTCGGCTGGTTAAGGACTGTACTTGCAACGTATTTCTATTAATAAATTCTTAACTCGCCAATTTTCGCCATGTCAATTTTTGGCGCCGTTGCCGGGGAGTTGCAACAGTGTGCTAATTTATTGATTGGCATTTATTTAATTGCAATTTTTTTTTATTTTGTCACTATGAGCTGTACGTTTCTTTCGTTTAATGACGCGTTCACTTCCTGATCCAAGCTTGCCAGTATTTGACCCTGAGATTGAAACAACTCTTTCACGTATAAGGCAAGCTCGGTGTCGGCGAGTCCTCTCTGAGGACGAACCTGAAATGTCATTTAAGGAAGAAGCAAGCTCCCTCTCTACTGATTCAGTTGATTTACGTGCAGGCGACATGGCAGCACCCAGGAGAGTCACTATCCAGGAGGAAGGAGCCCCTGATTTTACACTACAACCATTCCAGGCACACCACCCAACAGTGGCTGTGGATTTCAAAATAAAGTCTTCGCTACTCAACTTGACGCCCAAGTTTCCTGGCTTACCTGCCCAAGAGCCTATCAAGAACCTTAGGGATTTTCAGACTACCTGTTCTACTGTTAAGCGTGATGGCACTGATGAAATCTCTATTCTGTTAAAAGCCTTCCCATTCTCTCTTGAGGGAAAGGTAAGAGAGTGGTACTACACTTAACCAGGAACGATTGTTTCCAACTGGGATACGCTTAGAAGAGAATTTTTGGAGATATTCTTTCCAGCTGAAGTTGCCGATAAACTGAGGAAAGACATGTCCATGATCGTTCAGGATGAATCTGAAACTCTCTATGAATACTTGGAACGCTTCAATAATCTTCTAGAAGCATGTCCACACCATATGATTGACAAGATAGTGTTACTCGGCTACTTTACATAGGGCATGAAATCTTAAGATAGGACCACATTGGAAGGTGCTAGCAATGGGTCTATGAAAAAGTACAAGACTACGGAAGAAGCATGGCAATTGAGCAGCGACTTAACAGAATCTACTAGGAATCACAGGCAGAAACAGAGTCGGTCAAGAGCTATCACAGAGGTATCCACTAGCAAAGAGACTGCTGCTCTAGCTTAGAGCTTATGTGAAATGACTAACTTGCTGAAGCAGATGCAGCTAAGTCAACAACCTTTTCCACCACAGCACAACCTGCAGTTGGTTCCACAAAGAGTATGTGAAATCTGTGCAGATTACAGTGACTACACTGATGAGTATCCGCAACTTCAACCGGAAGACCACACTGTAGCAGTCACTCATAACTTCTATGACCACCCCAATCAAGGGTACAATCAAGGTGGTAGTTATAACCATTGATGGTAGGATAACTCTAACCAAGGTTGGAGAGATAATTCTAACCAGGGTTGGAGGGACAATCATAACAGAGGAGGCAGAGATAACAATGAAAATCAGAGGTGGAATAACAATAACAACTTCAGGCAGTAAAATCAGAATCAGGCCTACAGAGCACCTCATCTAAGACAGCCTCAAGCATCTCAGCAGACCTCTCAGATCACTTATCCCTCTTCATCTCCTAATGATGAGTTACTACAATCTATTGATCGGAGACAACAGGCCATGGAAAACAACTTTACTGCTACTCTGAATGGTATGACTTCTACTTTGCAAGCCCTTGTCTCACAGATTGGATCAATGAACAACTCCAACAACCAGTCCTCAAGCTCTGGTGGACTCCCCTCTCAACCATTACCCAATCCAAAGGGTGGCGTTAATGCCATCACCCTAAGGTTTGAAACCACATTGCAAGAGAGGAATCAGGAAGAGCCAAACCCACCTGAACACACCTCAGCTGAAGAGGTAGTGGAATTAGAAGATGTTGAGGAAGAAAAGAATATACAGGACATGGCTGAGGAAGAAGACGCTAAATCACAGGAAGAAGCACCAAAGGGCACAGGCACTGTAGAAAATACCAGTCCTATTCCATTTCCACAACTTGCAAGGAAGCCCAGGAAGCAGCTGGAACCTGGTCCCAAAATGGTAGAAATATTCAAAAAGGTTGAGGTAACTGTTCCCCTTTTTGATGTTATTCAACAGGTACCTAAATATGCAAAGTTTCTAAAGGATTTATGCATACATAAAGACAAGATTAATGAATTAGAAACTATTCCTTTAGGTAGTTCTATATCTGCTTTAATGGGAAATATACCTGAAAAATATAGTGACTGATGAACGGATTTTTGACGGTTTAGAATTCACAAATGAATTCTCGTTGCAAGTATAGTTTCTAAACCAATCACTAATCCTTTCATACAAAAAATTGTTTGTCACTAAAACAAACCCCTAAAATTTATAAACCGAAGTATTCAAACCTCGGGTCGTTCTCCCTAGGAATTACAATAAAGTGTCTTGTTATTGGTTGTGAGTTGTTTTTGGGGTTTTGATAAGAGGCATGAAAGATAAATGGTAAGAAAGTAAACTAATGGCTAAAAAGGTCTTGGCAAGGGTTGGTGGTCAAGGATCTCTATCCTAATCACTAACCACAATATGAGAATTGGCAAGGATTAATCTCATTAAATCATCCTCTAACTAGTAGTAAAGGAAAGTCAAATGAGCTATATCAATCCTAGTCCATAAGTCCTAACTCTCCACTAATTCAATTAGTGAGAACTAGAGTAAATGGCTCCCAATCATCAATTACTTGGATATTAGTAACTCAAGAGTTCCTAAGTTACCTTTCCAAGCCAAGAGTATAAAATTCTACTCTAAAATCCAACCAAGCATTTCATCAAACACTTGGAAGGCATAAAAGGAAAGCATAGTAAAATTGCAAGAAAAGTAAATCTACACTACTCAATTGCAAGGAATTAAACAACAACAAATCAAATGAACACAATTATTATGAATTATCTCTAATTGAATTGGAAGAAAGTAGAAGGAACAATACTAGATCTACAACAAAATATAAGAACAACATAAAGGAAATTACAACAAAAGAATAGAAGAAGATGAAGGTAGCAACAAAGAATTGAGAGATAGAAGTGGGAGAAAGCAAAGATTAAAATCTAGATCTAAGAACTAAACCTAATCCTAATCCTAATCCTAGAGAGAAGTGAGAGCTTCTCTCTCTAGAAACTACTTCTAAACTAATCCTAATGAGTGGAAATGAACTCATGTTCCTTTGCTCTTCAATCCTTGGCTTTAAATAGCAGTTTAGGCGCCAAAGTTGGTTGGGATTGGGCCCCACAACACTTGAGAATTCGTTGGTCACGTTTTCATTAAGAAATCATAAACCAGCACCGACGCGTACGTGCACATCACGCGTACGCGTCCATGGGGTAATTCGCAAGGTGCGCGCAAGCGCCAGGTGCGCGCGCGTCCATGGGCGAGTTCAACTTCTTTGACTTTTCATGATTTCTCCACTTTGCATGCTTTCCTCTTCACCCCTTTGATCCATTCCTAGCCTTTTCAATCTGAAATCACTAACAAACATATCAAGGCATCTAGTGGAATCAAAGGGAGATTAAAACCATCAAATTAAGGGTCTAAAAGCATGTTTTCACATCTAAGCACAAATAAGGAGACAATCACAAAACTATGCTAATTCATTGAATAAATGAGGGTAAAAGGTATTAAAATCTCTTAAAATCAATACAAGATAAACCGTCAAAACGGGGTTTATCAACCTCCCCACACTTAAACCAAGCATGTCCTTATGCTTAAACCAAGAGAAAGCGAAGGGCATCAACATTTATTCAATGGAAACTAACTAAATGCAATCTACCAACATGCAAGTATCTAAATGAATGTAATTGCTTGGTCAAAATAAATCAATTTCCAAGAAGCATATATGCATAAGGGCTAAAGGACTAGCAAGTCTAATCCACAATTGAATTGAGCTATTAAATATTTTTACAAACTTGCACGAAAAGTGATGATTGTAGGTGGAAACATGTAGTCGAGCATCGAACCCTCATCGGATGTGTTTACACTCTATTCGCTCAAGTGTTTAGGGTTAATTTACTCAATTCTCTCCTAATCATGCTTTCTAAGATTTGTTCTTCTTCTAACAATCAACATATATTTCATGCATGCATACATCTATCATGAGGTCTTTTCCTTAGGTTGTAATGGGGTTAGGGTCAAGGTAGGATGCATATTTGGTCAAGTGAGCTTAAAATTTGAATCTTTGATAAATTTAGACTTCCCACCTAACCTATGACATCCTATACAATTAAGTTCTAACCTAACTACCCATTTTTTACCTTTTCACATACTTATGCATTTTCTTTTTCATTTTCCAACACTTATGCATTGATCTTATTGAGCTTCACTTTGGGGCATTTTGTCCCCTTTTTATTATTTTTCTTCTTTTTCTTTCTTTTTCTATTTTTTTCTTTTCCATATTTTTTTTCTTTTCTTTTTCTTTTGTTTTTTCTTATTTTTTTTCTTTCTATATACAAGAACCTCAATGCATAAGGTTTTACATTTGATCAATACATGAGTATGTACCCAATATTTTCAACAAAATACAAAATACACCCTTTTATTCACCCAATGTCCCAAGTTTTCCCACTCTTGAATGATGCTCACACACTCTAGCCTAAGCTAATCAAAGATCCAAATAAGGAACTTTTATTGTTTTCCACTTTAAGGCTTGTAATGTGCTAAATTAAGAACAAAGTGGGTTAATCGTAGGCTTAAATTTGGCTAACAAAGGAAAATAAAAGGTAAGGCCATTTGGGTAAGTGAGCTAATGAAATGATGGCCTCAATCATATAAATGCATGAATACACAAAATAATGGACATAAAGAATCAAACAAATCGAAGATTACAATCATAGAAAGAGAATAATGCACACAAGAAGGAAAAATACGTGGTTATAAGATGTAACCACATCAATAGGCTCAAAACTCACTTGCTTGTGTTCTTAGCTCAAAAATTCATGTTCCACAATATATATATGTGATTCAAGCAAGTTTAATGAAAAGTTTTCACTCAATCAATTGAAGTGCCCTATAGGTAGAAATCTTGAAAAATTTCATTATTTTGACTAAGCTTATTGTGTATACATATGCAAAAATAAGAAAATGCAAGTAAAAATCCTAAAATCCTAGAATGAAATGCAAAAGTGTTGGGATTAGAAATTTGTCACCCAAAATCGCCGATCGGTCGGACGACCTCCCCACACTTAAAAGTTTGCACCGTACTCGGTGCATTCAAAGATGAGCAAGGGGGTACGGCGAATCCCCGGATTGCTACGTGTTCTTAGTCTTGCTTCCGTATTGCTTGTGGTGCATTGTTCATGAAAAACAAAAATATAACACCATAAGATGAGAAGATATAAAAGTAAGGAAGCATACATTGTTGGAATGAGGTAATAATCACTAGGAATGAGTGAGCGAATTGGTGTGACATTAGTGACAAATAGGTGTGTGAATTCTAAATTGCGCGGTCTAGAACACACAATAGCATAAAAGGGCGATGTCACAAAAGAAGCATGCACTTCACTAATCCTAGTGTGCTTGAGATGCTTTAAGTAAACTTGTAAGGTAAAACAAGCATTAAAGAAGAATGAAAGCATTCAAGTCAAACACATATGGATGCGTATGATCATGAATTACAATGCATTAAGGTAAATACACAACATCATCCATCAAGAGGTTGCCTAATCGAGGAAAAAGATTCAAATCACAAGATGGCTAGCTATAACATGCAATTCAAAAGAGTTATAAGCTCGAAGGCAATTCTTATCACTTGGTATTTTTCAAAAGGTAAGTATGAAGAACTCAAAACCAAGTAGCAAAATATAACCTCAATCATAGAATCCAACAAAGATTATCTAAAAACATTCATGCTAAAATAGCATTTAGGCAATAAGGGCAGCAATGTATAGTAAACAAAGTCAATAATCCAACACTTATGATGAAAAGAGAGAAAATAAAATGAAAACTAAACTAAAGCTAACTAACAAACTAACTAACTAACTAATTAACTAACTAAAATAAATGGTTATCAATGGTGTTTGGAAGTGTTGGATGAGGGGTAGGAGGAGGGAAGAAGAAAGGAGGAGGAAAGAAATAGAAAGAGGAGAAGAAAAGAAATGTGGTGAAGGAAGGAAATCCACGCGTACGCGCACATGCCCCGCGCGCGCGGATGGTGTATTTCGAGAGTGGCGCGTACGCGTCATGTGCGCATGCGCGCGAGTGGGGTTGTGCCAAAGGCACAACGTTGGCGTGGCGTAGGCATAACTCTCTGAAAAATGTATGGAATGTGAAACTTCTCAATCCACGCGTACGCATGCATGGCGCGCTTGCGTGGATGGTCGAAAATGCTTGATGCACGCGTACGCGTGAAGTGCGCGTATGCGTGGATGGTGCTCTGTTTTTCAAAAAATTTTGCTATGTTTTTGCACCAATCCAAGCATTCCAAATCTCCAAACAGCTACCAAAATACCATAAAACCTTATTTAACATACTAAAATACCAATTAAACTCATCAAATCAATCAAAACAAGAATTTAAACTAATTCTACCAATATGTACAAAAAGAGAAAATGAAAAGAAGTTACCATGGTGGGGTGTCTCCCACCTAGAACTTTTATTTATTGTCCTTAAGTTGGACTTATGGGGAGCTTCTCTCAAGGTGGCTTGTGCTTGTACTCATCTTGGAACTTCCACCAATGCTTGGACTTCCAATAAGCTCCATCATTCTAGATTAATATCTCCAAGCTTTGATGGAGTTCTTCACAAACCATGGGCTCCCAATGTTGATCCTCATGTGTTCCCGGATCCCATATTTTGTCTTCACACCCATCTCCAAGTTGATTATCATTAATCCATGTGGGTGGTGAGCAAGGTGAATTCTCAAAGAAATGACCAAACATCATCCTGGACCCAAGCAATCTAGTTCTACACCAACTCTTACTATTAAGCTTTGAACATGTAACCATGGTGAACCTAGAATGATGCTTCCAACCACTAACCATCTCCTTTTTATTCGTAAAGCCACAAATATATCTAAGTTGACCATCCGTTTCAAGCAAACTATATTCAAGGGGAATAATAAAGCTTGAGTATAAGGAATTTACCCACTTGAATGAAAGAATGGATGGTGGTGGCTTGGGGAGAGGTGTCTCCAATGTGCTTGCAAGCTCTACTCCCTTGTTTGCTTCCTCGTCAATCTCCACCTCTTCATAAACTTCTTCATTCTCAATCCTTTGTTCATCAACTTCTTCTAACTCTTCTCCATCACTCAAGTCATAAATGGGAGGTTGAGAGAAATCTACCTCCACATCACTTTCAAATTCATTGGGAGAAGGTTCTTCAAATTCAAAGGATTCTTCACCAAGAAGATTGGATGTATGATCTTCATCACCAAGGGAACTCAATTCTTGCTTCATTCTCTCCAAGTCTTCATATAGAATATGCCTCGGAGGTTGTGCACATTCCTCCTCAACATCAAATTTACTCTTCTTGGAGGGATTTTCTTTTATTTTAGCTTCCCATGGAGGTTCCGCATCTCCTAAGTCTTCAACCACTTCTTCCTTTTCTTCAATAATCATAGGCTTCTCCAATTGTTCTAACACAAAGTGGCATTCCTCATTTCCACCAGAGTTTCCAATCTCTCCTTCATGCTATGCTCTTTAATTGATTCTCCACATGTGACCATGGGAGTACTTTGAGTGCTCAAGCATTGGGAGGCTAAAATGCTTACTACCTTGGTTAAGGTAACCATAAATTCTAGTGTCTCCCTTTGCATTTCTCCTTGCCCTTGAAGTATAAGGCTAAGGATTTCATCCATTGAGGATTGGGGTGGATAAGAGGGTTCATTGTCTTGGAGAAAGGGTTCATTATAGGAAGGTGGTTCTTCTTGGTAAGGTAGTGGTGTGTATTGAGGTGGTTCTTGGGAGTAGTAATCTTGGAATCGTAGTTCCATGTATGGCTTATATGGTTCGAAAGGTGGTTGGTATGGTGGATAAGGATTAGAGTCATATGGAGGTATTTGGTGAAAAGAGGCTTGTGAGTATAGTTGATGATCATGTTGAGGAGATAATTCATAGGCATATGGTGGTGGTTCTTGAAAGTCACAAGGAGATTCACCATAGCCATTGGATTGGTATGCATCATAGAATGGCTCTTCTTCATAGTGCATTGGTGGAGGTTGTTGCCATGAAGATTGATCATATGCATATGGCTCCTCCCACCTTTGGTTGTCCCATCTTTGATGCATGTTGTCATTGAAATTCACATCTCCTACAACATAGTTGTAATCATACTCATAGCCAAAATGAGAATTCATGATGAAAAGAGAAAGTAAAATTCAAAAGCTAATAGAAATTAAGAGAAACAAAATTCTACAACTAGCAAATAAAGCAAAAGGCAATATATTCACACTATTCACATATGTATAATAACCAATAACATAACACCATTGCAATTCCCCGGCAACGGCACCATTTTGATGAACGGATTTTTGACGGTTTAGAATTCACAAATGAATTCTCGTTGCAAGTATAGTTTCTAAACCAATCACTAATCCTTTCATACAAAAAGTTGTTTGTCACTAAAACAAACCCCTAAAATTTATAAACCGAAGTATTCAAACCTCGGGTCGTTCTCCCTAGGAATTACAATAAAGTGTCTTGTTATTGGTTGTGAGTTGTTTTTGGGGTTTTGATAAGAGGCATGAAAGATAAATGGCAAGAAAGTAAACTAATGGCTAAAAAGGTCTTGGCAAGGGTTGGTGGTCAAGGATCTCTATCCTAATCACTAACCACAATATGAGAATTGGCAAGGATTAATCTCATTAAATCATCCTCTAACTAGTAGTAAAGGAAAGTCAAATGAGCTATATTAATCCTAGTCCATAAGTCCTAACTCTCCACTAATTCAATTAGTGAGAACTAGAGTAAATGGCTCCCAATCATCAATTACTTGGACATTAGTAACTCAAGAGTTCCTAAGTTACCTTTCCAAGCCAAGAGTATAAAATTCTACTCTAAAATCCAACCAAGCATTTCATCAAACACTTGGAAGGCATAAAAGGAAAGCATAGTAAAATTGCAAGAAAAGTAAATCTACACTACTCAATTGCAAGGAATTAAACAACAACAAATCAAATGAACACAATTATTATGAATTACCTCTAATTGAATTGGAAGAAAGTAGAAGGAACAATACTAGATCTACAACAAAATATAAGAACAACATAAAGGAAATTACAACAAAAGAATAGAAGAAGATGAAGGTAGCAACAAAGAATTGAGAGATAGAAGTGGGAGAAAGCAAAGATTAAAATCTAGATCTAAGAACTGAACCTAATTCTAATCCTAATTCTAGAGAGAAGTGAGAGCTTCTCTCTCTAGAAACTACTTCTAAACTAATCCTAATGAGTGGAAATGAACTCATGTCCCTTTGCTCTTCAATCCTTGGCTTTAAATAGCAGTTTAGGCGCCAAAGTTGGTTGGGATTGGGCCCCACAACCCTTGAGAATTCGTTGGTCATGTTTTCATTAAAAAAATCATAAACCAGCACCGACGCGTACGCGCATATCACGCGTACGCGTCCGTGGGATAATTCGCAAGGTGCGCGCGCGCGTCCATGGGCGAGTTCAACTTCTTTGACTTTTCATGATTCCTCCATTTTGCATGCTTTCCTCTTTACTCCTTTGATCCATTCCTAGCCTTTTCAATCTGAAATCACTAACAAACATATCAAGGCATCTAGTGGAATCAAAGGGAGATTAAAACCATCAAATTAAGGGTCTAAAAGCATGTTTTCACATCTAAGCACAAATAAGGAGACAATCACAAAACTATGCTAATTCATTGAATAAATGAGGGTAAAAGGTATTAAAATCTCTTAAAATCAATACAAGATAAACCGTCAAAACGGGGTTTATCAGTGACCCAGGTCCATGCATGGTTAACTGTACCATTGGAGGTGTGATATTTTCTGACTGCATGTGTGATTTAGGAGCATGTGTTAGTATAATGTCTTTTTCTGTATATGATGTTTTGAGGATCCCTCCCTTAAAAAGGTCGGCAACTCGTTTTGTGTTAGCAGATAAAAGTATTATTACAGTGGCTGGAATTGCTGAAGATGTATTAGTGGGTATTAAAGGTCTCACTTTCCCCATTGATTTTTACATCTTGGAGATGCCCCAAAATGACTCAGAGAAACCATCATCAATCCTACTCGGAAGACCTTTCTTGAAGACCTCGAAGTTCAAATTAGATGCTTTTACAGGAACATACTCTTTTGAAATAGACGGCCGAGTAGTAAGCTTCAATCTAAATAGAGTTATGAAGCATCCTCCAGAAGATCATTCTATCTTCTAGTGTGACATCATAGATGAAACCATAGCTGAAGTTCACCAGGAGGAGTTTGAAAAGAAGTACATAGGACAAGGTCCGAGTGTGGGAAATTATGAGGACAATGAAAGTAATCTACCACTGCTACCAGCTCCAGACAATCCAGAGCCTAACCATGAACAGAAGTTAGAATTGAAACCCCTCCCTCCACACCTCAAATATGCTTACCTCGAGGACAAGCAGAAGTTTCCAGTTATCATTGCACGAGACCTCACTTCTCAATAGGAAGAGTAGTTACTTAGTGTGCTGAGGATGCACAAGAAAGCAATTGGGTGGAGTTTGGCAAACATAGTAGGCATCGACCCTCAAGTTTGTGAGCACAGAATATTTTTAGAAGAAGGAGCAAGACCCGTTCGTCAACCCCAAAGAAGACTGAACCCAACTATCTTAGAGGTTGTCAAGAAGGAAGTGACCAGACTACTCGAGGCAGATATTATCTACCCTATCTCAGATAGTGAATGGGTGAGCCCAGTACAAGTGATGCCCAAGAAGTCTGGAGTCACTACAGTGAAGAATGAGCATGGAGAGCTCATAGCAACCAGAGTACAGAGCGCCTGGAGGGTCTGCATTGATTATAGGCGTCTCAACCAAGCCACTCGTAAGGATCACTACCCTCTTCCATTCATTGATCAAATGCTGGATCGCCTGTCAGGTAAATCACATTATTGCTTTTTAGATAGTTACACAGGCTACTTCCAGATTCATATAGCCCCTGAAGATTAGGAAAATACTACTTTTACATGTCCTTTTGGTACTTATGCCTATAAGAGAATGCCCTTTGGCTTGTGCAATGCACCAGCTACTTTTCAAAGGTGTATGATGAGTCTTTTCTCTGACCTTCTTGAGGACTGTATGGAGGTTTTTATGGATGATTTTAGCGTTTATGGTGATTCCTTTAGCCTTTGCTTGGATAATCTATCTAGAGTATTAGATAGATGTGTCAGTACAAACCTTGTATTAAAATTTGAAAAATGTCATTTTATGGTTAAATAAGGTATTGTACTAGGACATGTTGTGTCTAATACTGGCATTTCTGTGCTGGATGTTATTTCTAGTTTGCCTTACCCCTCCTCTGTGAGGGAAGTTCGTTCGTTCCTTGGCCATACAGGTTTTTACCGAAGATTCATTAAGGACTTTAGTAAGGTAGCACTTCCCCTATCCAGGTTACTGCAGAAAGATATCGAGTTCGAGTTCAGCGAGGATTGCAAACAAGCGTTTGATAAGCTGAAAACCGCCCTGACTCAAGCTCCAATTGTGAGAGGACCTGACTGGAGCCAGCCATTCGAAATCATGTGCGATGCTTCCAACCATGCAGTAGGAGCAGCGCTGGCTCAACGTGAAGGTAAAGATCCTTTTGTCATTTCTTATGCGTCTAAAACTTTAGACACTGCTCAGTCTAACTACACTACTACTGAAAAAGAGCTTCTTGCTATTATTTTTGCTTTGGATAAATTCTGAGCCTATTTACTTGGTGCTAAGGTAGTAGTGTATTCAGACCATGCAATTCTAAAGTATTTATTAGCTAAAAAGGAATCCAAACCAAGGCTTATACGTTGGATACTGCTACTACAAGAATTTGATCTAGAAATAAAGGATAGGAGTGGTAACCAGAATCTAGTGGCAGACCACTTGAGTCGCCTTGAGCACATAAAAGATGACTCCACTCCTATAGCTGATAATTTTCCATTTGATAACCTACAAACAGTATCTGAAGTAGTTCCTTGGTTTGCACCTGTCGCTAATTATCTAGTTAGCCGCACTTTTCCTCCAAATTTTACTAAGCACCAAAGAGACAAGTTGAAAAGCGAGTCTAAATATTAGGGATGACCCATATTTTTGGAGATGTGGCGCTGACCAGGTAATTAGAAGGTGTGTGCCTCAATCAGAATTCCAGTCCATTTTAGAGGCCTGTCACTCATCTGAGAGTGGAGGACATTTTGGCCCTCAAAGAACAGCTAGAAAAATCTTAGACTGTGGATTCTGGTGGCTCACTCTTTTTAAAGACACTGCTGAATTTTGTAAATCTTGTCCCCTATGCCAAAGGTTTGGTAATATATCCCAGAGGGATGAAATGCGTCAACAAATTATGCTTTTCTGTGAAATTTTTTATGTTTGGGGCATTGACTTCATGGGTCCATTTCCAAATTCTAATGGCCACCTTTATATACTATTAGCTGTAGATTATGTTTTTAAATGGGTGGAAGCAATTTCTACCCGTATTGATGATGCTAACACTGTTGTTTCCTTTGTTAGAAACCACATTATTTGTCGCTTTGGATCACCACGAACAATCGTGAGCGATCAAGGCACCCATTTTTGTAATAGGAGACTAACAGGATTACTGAAGAAGCATGTGATCATTCATAAAGTAGCAACAGCCTATCATCCTCAAACTAATGGGTAAGCCGAGGTGTCTAACAGAGAGATAAAGCGCATATTGTAGAAGATAGTCAAACCTCATAGAAGAATAGCATACAAGACACCCATTGGAATGAGTCCTTTCCGCTTAGTTTATGGAAAAGCTTGTCATCTCCCTGTTGAAGTAGAGCACAAAGCTTTTTGAGCAGTAAAGGAGTGCAACATGGGATTTGAGAAAACCGGAGCTGAAAGGAAGTTGCGACTGCAAGAATTAGAAAGCCTTTGCCTAGAAGCTTATGAGAACTCAAGGCTGTACAAGGAGAAAATGAAAGCTATACATGATCAACACATCAAGAGGAAAGAGTTCCAACCTGGAGATTTAGTCCTCCTTTACAACTCTAGATTGAGGCTCATGCCAGGCAAGCTGTGATTAAGGTGGGAAGGTCCATATAGAGTCGAGAAGGCTGAACCCTACGGAGTTTTTCACCTAAGTCACCCTTCAAGCTCTGAACTCATCAAGGTTAATGGACATCGTTTGAAGCTCTATCATGGTGAGAAGGTGACGAAAAACAAGGAGTTAGATATCTTCCTCTTGGAGGATCCACTCGCAACAGAAAACTGAGCTCCTGAGGCGTCCAACTTAAGGACGTTAAAGCAAAGTGCTAGGTGGGAGACAACCCACCATGGTATGATCGTTCCCCTTCTTTTCCTTATCTTTCCTCTTCTATAACTCTTCTCCGTACTACTGCCTATATCTTGCACCTCATTTGCATACTACATTTGCATAAAAAAAAAGAGAGAGAAAAAGCACGCGACGCGCCAGCGTCACCGACGCGTCTGCGTCGCATGGGCATTGGAAATAAAAAAAGATTGAATAGAGAGTTGCGCCGGAATGTGGTTGGAGGCGTGCCTTAGGCAAAATTTGATCTACGCGACCGCGTGGATGACGCAACCGCGTCATTTGTAATTTGGCCTCACCACGCATCCGCGTCACCCACGCGAATGCGTGGCCCTACAATTCGACGTAACAAGGGTGAATGGCCGAAAGTTGTGCTGGAGCTGGGCTGCACTTGTGCTAATCGCATAGGCCCTTCCACGCGAATGCATGCCCCACGCGTCCGCGCCGTTTTCTCAAGATGGCCATCCACGCGATCGCATCACCCACGCGACCGCGCCACCCTAAATTTTGGCAAAACATAAATTAAACAGAGAGTTGTGCGAGCGTGAAGCTGCCCTCGCGCCACTAGCGCAAATCACGTCACGCGTCCACGTGACCGACGCATCCGCGTCACCTCACTTAAGGGCCTTCCACTCGACCGCGTGTTCCACGCGTCCGCGCCGTTTGCGCCGCCCAACTCATTCAAATCTGCCAGCTTGCTTTATCTTTTCTTTTCCCCAATCTTATTTCCTTCTCCTCTCTTCCTTCTCCCTCCCTTCTTTCTCTCTTCCACCCCCTCTCTTCCACCACCATTATCAAGGTTTTTTCTTTTCTCTTCTCCCATCTTTACTTTTTCATTCTTCTTTTTCTTATCATATTTTCTTTTTCTTTCCCTTCTAGTTTCCCTAACTATGTTTTCTTTTTCTTTTCCTATTCCTCCTATTGGTGTTGGAATTTTATTTGGGTCATTATTTTTAAATGTTGCTTAGGATTGTTTGGGATTTGTTTCAACAATTATATCTTATTTTTATGGGGTTACTTGCATGTTCTAATTAATATTTTCTATACCTTATTTACCATGCATGCTATGTGTTTGTGAAAAAGCCCGTATGGCATCATGCACTTTTCTACATTATTCTATTCTACTATTCAATGGTTGCTTTTCACAAATTCCCTTTACTATTTTATTAATTGAATTTAATTATCAATACAAACGTGATGGTTTGTTACGAAGTGATGCTTGATCTATGCTACTCATGCCCTTGCCAGCATGCCAATACACATCTTGCATCTACTTACCCTATCATGCACTTGCTTTATTCTCTTTGATGGACTTTTCACATGTTGTCATGACAATGTGATCACTTTATTTCTCTTTACCGTGCATTGATTATCACTCATACAATCCTCTTCCTTGCCCTATCTCTTTAAATTTAATTTACTTTCTCTTCCCTTTTTCAGAATGGCCACCAAGAAGGGCAAAGAGAAAGCTACTCCCAAATCAACAGCAAGGAGAGGAACCAAGAGAGCACTATTGGCAGAGCCTTCTTCAACTGCAGTCAAGCCCTCAACAAAAAGGATTAAGAGGATTATAAAGGTTGATGACAAGGAGAGAGCCTTCCCAGTAAATAACACTGCGCGATTTCACAATCGCTACTGTGAGCAGATGTTCCTTATCCTGGCGGAACGGAGCCACAACAACGAATACCTTCTTATCCTCCCGCCCAATATTGCTACTTTTGTTAAGCCACAAATTGAACGAAGACAATGGGGTTTCCTTCAAAGACAGCCGAGGCAGGTCAATCTTTCTTGGGTAGTCGAGTTCTACTCCAACTTCCACCTGCCAACCCTGCAGTCTGTTTATATATGTCAGAAGTAAGTCCCCATTATAGAAGAAGCCATTCAGCGAGCCTTAGATCTTCCCCCTGCTTCGGAAGGATTGGACACTTTTCAGAAAGCCGCAATCAAGCGCCAGGCATACAACTTTGACTGGGACGCTGTTCTCAGAGTTATCGCTCAACCTGGCAGCAAATGGATCTTCGGATATCATTGTTCCCATCCTAAGGGAATCTCGGCTTCCGCACTTACCTTAGAGGCTCACGTATGGGCACATATTATGTCCCATTACGTCTTCCCGAGCACACATGAGTCCTCCTTCACCGTAGACATGGCCATTCTACTATGATGCATCCTCACAGACCAGCCTCTAAATTTACCGAGACATATCTGGAATGCTATGGAACACTTGCAGATCGCGGGCAACCTACCTTTCCCCGCCTTGGTCTCTGATCTTGTCTCAGCAGCTGGAGTCCCCTACAGAGCTGGAGACACCAAAGCCATACTTCCACGGGATGATCAGTATGTCCCTAACGGGAGATATCTCAGGCCACCACTTGCCACTACCAGCCAGTCCACAGAGGATGCTACAGTTCCTCCAGCATCTACTAGTCAGCTGCTGCATCAAATACTCAAGCGGTTGGACCAAAAGGACAAGAAAGCAAAGCTTCGAGAGCGCCGCAACCACCGCCATTTCAAACACCTCAAGGAGCTACTCATAGGCAACCACAGACCTGACGAGGACTCAGACACTCCAGACTCCACTTCCTTCACTAGCACAGGGAGCCATGACGGTCTCAACTGTGGAGACACTGCCACCAGCCCACCATTGTTCCTGACAGATGGCACCGAGGACGGTGCAAAGCTTTAAGTGTGGGGAGGTCGGTCAGTACCTGACTTTTGGAGGTAATTTCTCTTCCCTAAACACCAATAAATTAGGATATTTAGTTAGTTTTACTTTTGTAGAATAGGATAAATTGCATAGTAATAGATTAGTTGCATGCATGTTCTACTTGATTGAAAAGACAATAAGTTTCTTCTAAGACTCTATTTTTGGAACAAAAATTTCACTAATTTTAATTAAAACTTTTATGTTAAATTTGCTTGAAGTTGTATTTGGAACATGATTTTTGAGCTAAAGAACACACAACCTGTGAGATTTGAGCCTTTATGCGTGGTTACATCATTAAACCATAATTGTTTTATCCTTGTGTGTTTACTTCTCTATGATTGTAATCTATATTTTGTTCCATCCTATATGTCCAATGTTTAATATATTTATATGCTGCATATGATTGAGGCCATTAATTGTTAGCTCACTTGTCCAAATTAAGCCTACCCTTTCATTTACCTTTGTTAGCTACTTTGAGCCTTTAAATCCCATTTGTTCTGTAATTTACCACATTACTAGCCTTAAGCGAAAAAATAATTATATATCCCAAATTGAATCTTTGGTTAGCTTAAGGTAGAACTGTGTGTGCTAATTAAGTATGGGAAATTGTAGGAACAAAGGATAATAAGGGAATATGTCATGATAATATAATGGGAATTTGGACACCTACTCATGTGAAACTATAAGAATAAAAAATCCATGTGCATTGATTAGCTATGTTTTTTTTTATGTTTATGTTAAAAAAAACCAAAAATATTCAATAAATAAATAAGGGGACAAAATTACCCCAATGCTGAGTTAAGAATTCAAAGATCAATGCATGTATGATAAAATTAAAATAAAACGTTGATACATGAGTATGGAATGTGAAAGAGAATTCTGGGTAGCTAGGTATGAACTCCAAAGTTATATAAAATATATATAGGTTATGTTAAAGTTTGGGTTAATTAAAGATTCAATTTATAAGCTCACTTAACCATATATGTATCCTTACCTTTACCTTGGCCCCATTACAACCTTGAAAAGACCTCATGATGTTGCATTAGTATATTAAATGTTGTTGATTGGTTAGGAGAAGAACAAAAATTAGGGAGCATGATTAGAGAAGGATAGAGTGATTACCCTATACACTAGAGAGACTAGAGTATACATACATCATCAGTGAGGGTTCAATGCTTAAAATTCTATGTTCCCTGCTTTCATGAGCTACCTTCTTGCATTTTTATCTATTTTTACTGTATGAGAATTGAATTAGTGAAACTTGATTTGTAATTGTTTTGAAGAGCTTATTTATTCTTGATCAAGGGGACAAGAATCGTATAGTTGCATTCACATATATAGGTTGCATTGCATTGCATGAGTTTTTACATGTTCCTACTCATTTATTTTATCTCCTCCAACTAAGCATGAGGACATGCTAATATTTAAGTGTGGGGAGGTTGATAAACCACTATTTACTCCTTTCCATAGCAAGCTGTATGTTGGGCATCACCGTTGTTAATGGCTACAGTCTCGTCCTCTCAGTGAAAATATTCAACGCGCTCTGTCACAGCACGGCTATTCATCTGTCGGTTCTCGATCATGTCGGAATATAATCCAGTGATTCTTTTGCATCTGTCACTAACGCCCCACAATCGCGAGTTTGAAGCTCGTCACAGTCATTCTATCCCTGAATCCTACTCAGAATACCACACAGACAAGGTTTATACCACGAAGATTCTGATTAAGGATTCCAAGAGATAAACATTCAAGCCTTGTTTGCATGTAGAACGGAAGTGGTTGTCAGGCACGCGTTCATAAGTGAGAATGATGATGAACGTCACATAATCATCACATTCATCATGTTCTTGGGTACAAATGAATATCTTAGAACAAGAATAAGCTTAATTGAATAGAAGAACAATAGTAATTGCATTAATACTCGAGGTACAGCAGAGCTCCACACCTTAATCTATGGTGTGTAGAAACTCCACCGTTGAAAATACATAAGAACAAGGTCTAGGCATGGCCGTCAGGCCAGCCCCATGATCTAAGATAGCATAAGACTACTCAAAGATAGCTACCCAGATGATCTAAGAACTAGACGTCCAAAGATGAAAATACAATAGCAAAAGGTCCTATTTATAGAGAACTAGTAGCTTAGGATTTACAAAAATGAGTAAATGACGTAAAAATCCACTTCCGGGCCCACTTGGTGTGTGGTTGGGCTGAGCATTGAAGCTTCCACGTGTAGAGACTTTTCTTGGAGTTAAACACCAGCTTTTGTGCCAGTTTGGGCATTTAACTCCCACTTCTGTGCCAGTTCCGGCGTTTAACGCTGGGCAGTCTTGAGCTAATTTGGAACGCCGGTTTGGGCCATCAAATCTCGAGCAAAGTGTGGACCATTATATATTGCTGGAAAGCCCAGGATGTCTACTTTCCGACACAATTAAGAGCGCACCAATTGGGCTTCTTTAGTTCCAGAAAATCCACTTCGAGTGCAGGGAGGTCAGAATCCAACAGCATCTGCAGTCCTTTTCAGCCTCTGAATCAGATTTTTGCTTAGGTCCCTCAATTTCAGCCAGAAAATACCTGAAATCATAGAAAAACACAGAAACTCATAGTAAAGTCCAGAAAAGTGAATTTTAAATAAAAACTAATAAAAATATAATAAAAACTAACTAAAACATACTAAAAACATACTAAAAACATTGCCAAAAAGCGTATAAATTATCCGCTCATCAGAAAGAAAGCAACTATCCATCCTAAGTCCTATGTTTGAGACACATTCTTTGAGGCTAGCTAACCAATAAGATCCCAACAAGAAAAGAAAAAAGAGTAATACAAGTGAAAATAAGAAAGGGAACACGATAAGAAACAATGCTAGGCACCAAGGGTTTCAAAATTGAGGCATGTGTCTGTGGTGTTTATGTACAAGGGATATACTTGGATGAATAAGCTCTTAGGGGTGCCTTATCACTTGGTAACTTGGATTAACTAATCCGGGATTATCAGCTGAAAGTCCACTATCAATAGTAACCCTTGTTACAGAGCACTTAGTAACCCAAAGAGGTGTTGGACACCAAGGTCTCAAGAAAGAAGAATAACAAACCATGTGCCTGTGGTGTGTATGTATGAGGGAAAGAGACTTGAGGGAGTAAGTCCTTAGGGGTGTCTTAACACCTAGCACCCTAAAACCAACTGGTTTGGGAGTGTTGGCTGAAAGCTTATCATAAAGAGTCGCCCTCTTACAAAGCATCTAGCAAAAAGAAAAATAAACTTGAAAAAAAAAGAGAGAAGGATCAACAAGAAAGAAGCCTCAAGGGATGCAATCAAGAGAGTGACTAGGGATTTGATAAAGGCTTGAAACCTAAAAGGAAAGAACCTAAGTTGCTATGCATGAAACTCCATGAACCAGGAATGCTACTTCCATTTTATCTTCTTGTTCTTTCATTTCATTTTTCTTATGCTTCAGTACTTGCTTAGGGACAAGCAAGCTTTAAGGCATCTAGGCCAGTTTCACTGACCTTTTCTTTACTGTTTTAGGGTAGTTTCATGCATTTTCCTAGTGAATAAGGCAAGTTTTGGGTGAAAATACACCTACATTTAAGCAACTATTGTGAATTTTGCATGATTTCATCAAATTTTTGCCAGAATTGCATGATAACTTGATGATGCATAATCTCATGACTTTGGCTAGAGCTTTGATGTACTTTAATTGCTTGATTTCAGGATAAATGAAGCATTGAAGAACCACGTTAGCATTCACGTTAACTTAGTTAATGTGACTACTAACGTGGGATGGCAAAGAGCTTGCAACGTTAATGAGAAAAGTGATCACCAATAACGCCTACGAAGCCATTCATAGCTTACGTTAAGAATCACGTTAACTAAGTTAACGTGGTACTTAACGTAGAAGAAAAAGAGGACTCCACGTTAACGAGAAACATGAACTCCAATAACATTTCTCCTCAACATTAGTGGTAAAAGTGAACACCACTAACGTTGGAAAACTAGGCAATGCCCCACGTTAAGAGTCACGTTAACTTAGTTAACATGAACTCTAACGTGGAAGAGGATCAACAACGCCAACGTTAGTGACACTCACTTTTGTCACTAACGTTGGATCATTAGTATTGCCTACGTTAACTCTCACGTTAAGATTGTTAATGTGAAAGTTAGCGTGGAGTTGAATTCAAAGAACCAACGTTAGTGACACTCACTTTTGTCACTAACGTTGGGAGATGGCTTCATCACTACGTTAAGAGCCACGTTAACTTAGTTAACGTGGGTTCTAACGTAGGGACTTAAGGCAATTGGAGCGTTAGTGACAAAGGTGAGTGTCACTAACGCTCTCGAAGGTGATAGATATCCACGTTAAGAGCTACGTTAGCCAAGCTAACGTGAGATCTAACGTAGGGGCAAGAGGCAAGCAATGTTAATAGGAAAAGTGATTCCCATTAACGTTTGCGAAAAGGGGCACATGCCAACGTTAATGGGAAAAGTGAGTTCCATTAACGTTGGCCAAGGATTGAGTAAGAAACGTTAGAATTCACATTAAGATTACTAATGTTGGAATTAACGTGGGTATATAAGGGTGGAACGTTAGTGGAAAAAGTGAATGCCACTAACGTCCTCGCACCCAAAATGTTACTCAACGTTAATCTCACTAAATGCCCAAGCCTAATTCATATTTCTCTGCAAGCTGGGCCTACTAAAGATGAGAATTGCTTCAACTCAAGGTCTAGAGCCCACATCCAAGACTTGAAGAACTCACTAGAAGATCATGAAGAGTAGTATATATAGGAGTAGTTTTGAACTAGAGAGAAGCTTAGCACTTTTGGGAACTACTCTTTGCATATTTACTTTTCTGTACTTCTAGGATGGATTCTTTTTTTCTGCCATTTTTCATTCCTAGAGCTATGAACAACTAAACCCCTATCATTGGGTTAGGGAGCTCTGTTGTAATTTGATGGATTAATTATAGTTTTCATTATTCTTCTTCTTTCTTTTCTCTTGATCTTACTAGAAAGCTTTCGATCTTAATTCAATTGGTTAGTTGTCTTGGAAAAGAAACTCTCCATAATTGGATCTCCTTTGAACCTTGGAAAAGGGATGAGGAAATCATGCTAGAAATGCTTTCTCATGTTGGACCAATTTGGGGTTTGGATGGATATTGTGACATTTAATCCTCCCAACACATTGATTTGGAAATACATGTGGTATAATCAGTGACCACACTTTCATCTCTTCCCATGAGCAATTAAATCAAGGAATTGGGCAATTGTTCAAGCTTAGAGAGATTGGATTGCCAAGGAATTGGGATCCAATCACTTAAGATTGCCACGGAGATTAATGAAGGCATTGATTGAGGAAGAGATGAGAATGAACTTGATCCGGAGAATGCAACATCTCCTAAACCCAATGATCTCCCCATTTCTGATCTTACCCATTCTATTTACTTTCTGCCATTTAATTTCCTGCTCATTACCCCAACTCCCCATTTAAGATTCTGCACTTTAATTTCTGTTATTTACTTTCTAGTCATTTAAATTTCTGCATCTCAATCTCAATTATGTTTAGCTCAACTAGCATATTCTTCTAACTAAAGTTGCTTGACCAATCAATCCCTGTGGGATTCGAACTCACTCTATTGTGAGTTTTACTTGACGACAATTCGGTATACTTGCCGAAGGGAAATTTGTTGAGAGACAAGTTTTCATGCATCATAAGGTAAAACAAGCGTTAAAGAAGTATGAAAGCATTCAAGCTAAAAAAACATATGGATGCATATGAACAAGAAGCACAATGCATTGAGGTAATTTCACAATATCATCCATCAAGAGATTGCCTAGTCAAAGAAAAGGATTCAAATCACATGGTGGCCAAATCATGCAATTCAAGAAGAGTTACAAGCTCGAAGGCGATTCTCATCACTTGGTATTCTCAAAAGGTAAGCATGAAGAACTTAAAACCAAGTAGCAAAATATAACCTCAACAATATAATCCAACAATGATTATAAACATAATGATGTTAAGATAACATCCTGTTTAGTACTTAGCAACAATTAATGGTAAACAAGATTAACAATCCAACACTTATAATGAAAAAGAGAAAACAAAATGAAAACTATCTAAAACTAACTAATCAACTAACTAACTAACTAACTAACTAACAAATTAGTTAACTAAAATAAATGGTTATCAATGGTGTTTGGAAGTGTTGGATGAGGGGTAGAAGGAGGGAAGAAGAAAGGAGAAGGAAAGAAATAGAAAGAGGAGAAGAAAAGAGATGTGTTGAAGGAAGGACATCCACGCGTACGCGCACATGGCGTGCCGCGTGGATGGTGGTGCAACAGACGCGACGCGTACGCGTACATGGCGCGTGCGTGCGGATGGCTTATTTCGAGAGTGACGCATACGCACATATGGTGCTTGTGCACGAGTTGTCTTGTGCCAAAGGCATAATGCTAGTATAGCGTAGGCACAACTCTCGGGTCAATGTATGGAGGAATGAAATCCTGCAATCCACGTGTACGCGTACATGGCGCGTGCGCGTGGATGGGCGAAAATGCTTGATGCACGCGTACGCGCCCAGTGCGCGTACGCGCGGATGGTGCTCTATTTTTCAAAATTTTTCTTTTATGTTTTTGCACCAATCCAAGCATTCCAAACCTCCAAACAGCAACCAAAACACGATAAAACCTTATTTAACATACTAAACTACCAATTATACTCAACAAACTCAGCAAAACATGAAATTAAACTAATTCTATTAGTATGTACAAAAGAGAAAAAAAATGAAAATAATTTACCATGGTGGGGTGTCTCCCACCTAGCACTTTTGTTTATTGTCCTTAAGTTAGACTTATGGGGAGCTCCTCTCAAGGTGGCTAGTGCTTGAAGCTATCCTTGAACATCCACCAATGCTTGAATCTCCAATAAGCTCCATTCTTCAATTTTGATATCTTCAAGCTTTGATGGAGTTCTTCACAAACCATGAGCTCCCAAGTTTGATTTTCCTTGTGCGATCCGGGATCCCACACTTTATTTTGACACCCGTCCTTAAATTGGTCATCATTATTCCATCAACTTTTTCCCCTTGGTAGCTCTCTTCCAATTCACTCTATTCTTCATTGCTCACCAAAGGTATGGGAGGTTGTGCACATTCTTCTATAATTTCAACTTCATGTCCAATGGGAGAGGATTCAATTGTAGATAGAAATTCCTCCATGATTGAATTTATATCTTGATAAACCTCTTCCAAGTCTCCAACTATGATATACCTTAGAGGTTGTGCACCCTCCTCAACATCAATATCACGCTTCTTGGAAGAGTGCTCCATGATGCTACATTCCCATGGACTTTCAATATCTCCTAAATCTTTAACCACTTCTTCCTTTTGCTCAACAATCATAGGTTTCTCCAATTGTTCCAATACAAAATAACATCCCTCAATTCCCACCGGGGTTTTTGATCCCTCCTTCATGCTATGATCTTCAATGGATTCTTCACATGTGGCTATGGAAGCACCTTGAGTGTTCAAGCATTGGTATGCTAAAGTGTGCACTACCTTGGTCAAGTTAGTCACAAACTCTAGTGTGTTCCTTTGCATATCCACTTGTCCTTGAAGTAGCAAGGTGAAAGAATCATCTATTGAGGCTTGGGGTGGATAGGAAGTCCATTATTTTGGAGAAAGGGTTCATAGTAGGAAGGTGGTTCTTCTTGGTAAGGGTATGGAGATGGTATTGAGGTGATTCATGGTAGTAATCTTGATAGGGTTGTGGTGGTTCTAAAGGTTCTTGCTCATAATGGTCATAAGAGTATGGTATGGGTGGTTGGTCATATGATGGATATGGATCATAGGAAGATGCTTGGTATGAAAAGGCTTGTGAGTATGGTTGAGGTTCATGTTGAGGATAAGAGTCATAGACATATGATGGTGGTTGTTGATTGTCATAAAAAGATTCACCATAGCCATTGAATTGACATGCATTAGGATGGTGTTTATACCTATAGGTATCCGGAGGTTGTTGCCAATAGGAGTGATCAATTCCTTGAAGCTCCTCCTATCTTGGAGTGTTCCATCCTTGGTACATGTTGCCATTAAAGTCCACATTTCCTACAACACAATTAGGACCAAACTCATAGCCAAAGTGAGAAATCATGGTGACAAGAAAAAATATAAAACAAAAATAACTAGAAATAACGAAATAACCTAACACCATTGCAACTCCCCGGCAATGGCGCCATTTTGATGAACGAATTTTTGTGTGTCTAGAATTCACAAATGAATCCTCGTTGCAAGTATAGTTTCTAAACCAACACTAATCCTTTCATACAAAAATTTGTTTGTCACAAGTAACAAACCCCTAAAATCTATAAACCAAAGTATTGAACCTCGAGTTGTTCTCCCTAGGAATTGCAATAAAGTGTTTTGCTATTGGTTATGGAGCTATGTTTGGGGTTTTTGAGATATTAGACATGAAAGGTAAATGGCAATGAAAATAAGCTAACAACTATGAAAAGCTCTTGGCAAGGAATGAGAACTAGAAATCCCATCCTAGTTATCCTTATCAATTGTGATGAGAATTGTTCATTGCTACCACTAAGTTAACCTCTAACCAAGGAGGAAAGTCCAGTGGATGAATCAACTTGATTCCACAAGTCCTAGCCAACTCCTAAGGAAAGACTTGCTTTAGTGGTATCCAAATCAATTAGCAATCTCTAATTATCAATCAACAAAAGAGTTTGATAACACAAGTGTCACTGATGCCAGGGCATCTTGGCCAGTTTCACTGACATTTTTTTTACTGTTTTAGGGTAGTTTCATGCATTTTCTTAGTAAATAAGCAAGTTTTGGATAAAAATACACTTACATCTTGATTCAAGCAAACATTGTGAACTTTACATGGTTTCATGAGAATTATGCAGGAATTGAATGATAAAATGGATAATGCATGATCTCATGACTTGGAACAGAGCTTTGATGCACTTGATTTGCTTGATTTTAGGACAAAGGAAGCAAGGAAGAGCCACGTTAGCGGCCACGTTAGTCTAATTAACATGACCACTAACGTGGAATGGGAATAAGCTGGTAGCGTTAATGGAAAAAGTGATCGCCAATAACGCCTTCGAAGCCATCATAGCCCACGTTAGTTGCCACGTTAATTACATTAACGTGGTAGCTAACGTGGAGAAAAAGGGAAGCTCCAACGTTAGTGGTAAAAGTGAATACCACTAATGTTCCAAAAGGGCACACTTAGCCACGTTAAGAGTCACGTTAATCCAATTAACATGAACTCTAACGTGGGAAGAGAAAGCAATCGCCAACATTAGTGACACTCACCTTTGTAACTAACGTTGGACTAAGTAAATATTGCCCACGTTGGTGGTCATGTTAAGACCACTAACGTGAAGGGTAACGTGGAGCAAGAAATGATAGGCCAACGTTAGTGACACTCACCTTTGTCACTAACGTTGGAGATGGCAATCACCACCACGTTAGTGGCCATGTTAACGCAATTAACGTGAGAAAGATGGGCGTTTGAAGTGTTAGTGACAAAGGTAAGTGTCACTAACGCTCTTGAAGCTTGGGCATGCCCACGTTAAGGGCCACATTAGTTACACTAACGTGGATCACTAACGTGGGGAAAAGAAGCAAGAGCAACGTTATTGGTAAAGGTGAATGCCAATAACGTTTACGAAGGACTAAGAGGCAACGTTATTGGAAAAGGTGAATGCCAATAATGTTTGCGAAGGACCAAGAGGCAACGTTAGTGGTCACGTTAGTGCCACTAACATTGAAGTTAACATGGATCATTTTGGTTTGGAACGTTAGTGAAAAAGATGATCGTCACTAACGTTCTCGAACCCACATTTTCACTTAACATTAACACCATTAACGTCCTAACTAACGTCCACCCATGCCTAACTCACACTTTTTTTTGCAAGCAAAGCTGAGCCCACTGATGATGGTAACTACTTCAACTCAAGATCAAAGGCCCATATCCAAGACTTGAAGAACTGACTAGAAGATCAAGAAGAGTAGTATATATAGGAGTAGTTTTGAACTAGAGAGAAGCATGGCATTTTGGAGAACTACACTCTATATATTTACTTTTCTGCAAATTCTAGTTTACTTTAGAATGTACTCTTTTCTATCATCTTTCATTTCCAGAGCTATGAACAACTAAACCCCCTTTCATTGGGTTAGGGAGCTCTGTTGCAATTTGATGGATCAATTATAATTTTCATTCTTCTTCTTCTTTCTTTTCTCTTGATTTGCTAGAAAGCTTTCGATCTTAATTCAATTGGTTAGTTGTCTTGGAAAAGAAACTCTCCATAATTGGATCTCCTCTGAGCCTTGGAAAAGGGATGACGAGATCATGCTAGAAATGCTTTCTCATGTTGGACCAAATTGGGGTTTGGACAGATATAGTGGCATATAATCCTCCCAACACTTTGATTTGGAAATACATGTGGTATAATCAGTGAGCATACTTCATCTCTTCCCATGAGCAATTAAATCAAGGAATTAGGCCATTGTTCAAGCTTAGAGAGATTGGGTTGCCAAGGAATTGGGATCCAATCACCTAAGATTGCCAAGGAGATCAATGAATGCATTGATTGAGGAAGAGATGAGAATGAACTTGATCCGGAGAATACAACATCTCCTAAGCCTAATGAATCCCCCATTTCTAATCTTACCCATTCTCTTTACTTTCTGCCATTTATCTTTATGTTCATCTCCCCAAATTCCCATTTAAGATTCTGTAATTTACTTTCTGCAATTTACTTTCCCGCAATTTAAATTTCTGCAACTCTCAACTCAATTTCTGCTTAGCTCAACTAGCACATTCTTCCAATTAAAAGTTGCTTGACCAATCAATCCCTGTGGGATTCGACCTCACTCTATTGTGAGTTTTTACTTGACGACAATTCGGTATACTTGCCGAAGGAAATTTGTTGAGAGACAAGTTCCCCTGCATCAAGTTTATGGCGCCATTGCCAGGGATTGATTTTGTATCGACAATGATTAAGTTGGAAGATCACTAGATTGAGCATTTTTCTTCTGCTTGTTTATTTTACCTAGTCATTGACCTTCAGTTTCAGTTATCTTCTTCCTTTATCCCCCTTCCCCTCTTTGTTTTCTTTCTCTTTGTTGTTATTTACAATTTAGTTCACTAACCCACTAACTGTTTGATAATTTGCACCACTCACACTAACAGCCACTTTAACAAGAATAATCTTTTCATTTTCTTTCTTGTTGTGGGCTTGTTAGTTGTATGACAGGGAGAAGAAGCGGAGCTTCAACTTCCTTTAATTCTGAACCTGAGAGGACCTTCCTTAGATTAAGGAGGGAAGCAAGAGGGAAAAGAGTTGTTGGTGCTGAGGAAGAGGAGGAGTACTTTGAAACAAACATGGAGGAGAACTTGAAAAACAACCATGAAGAAGAAGCTCATAACCATGCCAGAGAAGGCCCTGTGAATCATGCTGGGCAAGAGAGAAGAATTCTAGGCTCTTACATCAATCCAAACCCAGGAAATTGTGGAAGTAGTATCCAAAAGCCAACCATACATGCCAATAACTTTGAATTAAGACCCCAGCTCATCACCCTTGTTCAGAACAACTATTCATTCGGAGGAAGTGCCCAGGAAGACCCCAATCAACATCTAACCACCTTCCTAAGAATATGTGACACTGTGAAGTCTAATGGTGTTCATCCAAATGTCTATAGACTGCTTTTGTTCCCCTTTTCACTCAGGGACAAAGCATCTAAATGGCTGGAATCCTTTCCAAAGGAGAGCTTAACAAATTGGGAAGATGTGGTGAACAAGTTTTTGGCAAGATTCTACCCTCCTCAAAGAATCAACAAGTTGAGAGCTGAGGTACAAACCTTTAGGCAACAAGATGGTGAAACTCTCTATGAGGCATTGGAGATGTTTAAGGACTTAACAAGAAGATGCCCACCAGACATGTTCAATGAATGGGTTCAACTGCACATTTTCTATGAAGGTCTTTCTTACGAATCAAAGAAGGCCATATACCATTCATCGGGGGGATCTCTAAACAAGAAGAAAACCATTGAAGAAGCCATAGATGTCATTGAGACTGTAGCCGAGAATGACTACTTCTATGCTTCTGAAAGGAGCAACACTCGAGGAGTGATGGAGCTGAACCATATGGATGCACTGCTGGCTCAAAATAAGATGATCACCAAGCAGTTAGCCGATCTTACCAAGAAGATAGAAGAGAACCAAGTTGCAGTAATCACCACCTCATCACCAGCTCAAGAAGGAGTGAATACACCAAGCAACTATGTTGGAAACTCACCCAGACAAACCCATGATTCATACTCCAAAACCTATAATTCTGGTTGGAGAAACCACCCTAATTTTGGGTGGGGAAATCAACAAGACCAAGGCTAAGACCAGAGATGCCACAATCACAATACCAATAACAATGCAACTCACCAACATCCCTCACAGAGATCATATCAACACCCACCTAACCACCCTTCTCAACATCCATATCAAAACCAACATGACCACTCTCAACCTCCTAACCTCAACCCACCATCACAAACTGAAGATAAACTCTCCAGAATTGAGACCCTACTTGAAGGCATATGTAAGGAAGTCCAAGACAACAAAGTGTTCAAGGATGAAGTGCGAGCCAATATCAAAAACCAGGGAGACACCATCAAGAGGCTGGAGTCCCAAGTGGGGTATCTATCTCAACAGTTTCCCAAGCCTACTGATAGTTTCCTAAGTGACATAGAAAAGAACCCAAGAGGAGAAACAAAGAAAGTAAGATGGGAAGAATACAAGATGATCATTATAAGTGATGAAAGGAGTTTGGAAGAAGCAAACACACAAACAGAACACTTTCAAGACAATCCAAAGGAAAAGCATGAAGAGAGAAATCAAGCTCCCAATCCCACACACAGGAAAGAGCTAAAAAAAGAGGAGACTCTGAACCCATATGCACCCTTTCCCCAAAGGCTCAAGGGTGGTGTAGCAAGGAGAGTGTATTCAAGGTTTCTCGACATGTTTGCATCTCTTCATGTGAACATACCATTCGTTAAGGCTCTCCAGTAGATGCCCTCCTACATCAAGTACATTAAGGAGTTGCTGACCAAAAAGAGTTCACTGAAGGGTGGGCAAACAATAGTGATAAATAGGAAATGCAGTGCTCTCATTCAAACAGAGCCACCTACAAAAAGGAAGGACCCAGGAAGTTTTCACATCCCTTGTGCTATAGGAGAAACAATGATTGATAAGGGACTCTGTGACCTGGGAGCAAGCATCAACTTAATGCCTCTATCCCTCATGAAAAAGCTTCAAATCAATGAGCTAACACCCACGGACGTAATAATCAAATTGGCTGAGAAAACTCAAAAACAGGCAATAGGAGTGGTTGAAAATGTGTTAGTGAAGGTTGGGAACTACTTCCTTCCCACAGACTTTGTTATCTTGGAGATGGAAGAGAATCACATCCATCCCATCATCCTGGGGAAACAATTCTTAGCCACAGCCAGGGCGCTTATAGATGTGGAGCAAGGAGAGCTAATATTGAGGATACATGATGAACAACTCACCTTCAATGTCTTCAAACCCTCACAAGAAGTAGATCAAGAAAACAAGGAATCAAGGGAGGATCACAATAAAGCACTGGTGGAAGAAACAAGAACGGAAGCACAAATAACACACCTGAGAATCCCTCTGGTTGACAAGCAATGTGGTCAGAAGGAACAATAGCCAAGTATAACCCAAGAGGAGCTATACCCACCAGAGTTATATGAGACCAGCAACAAAATCTTCCTGGAAAAAGAAACCACAAGGAGCAAAGCAAAATCAAGGAAAAGAAGGAAAAAGGCCCCAAGGGGATGGAGAAATAAGAAGATCCCTACAGAGGATTTCTCTCCAGGAGATGAAGTGATCTCTGCTTATCTTCCACCTATCCCACCTCATCTTCCCACCATCCCATCTCAGCTGCCTCAAGTGTATACTATCAGCAAAATTCTTTCCCTGGAACATGTAGAGCTTCTTAATAAAGCCAATGGAGACAGATTCACTGCAAGAGGGGAAGATTTGAAGCAGTACCAATCACCCTGACAAAGGCCAAACGTCAAGCTAATGACGCTAAAGAAGCGCTTCATGGGAGGCAACCCATGTTATATATCTGTTCAATTTTTTTTTTAGGATTTTTAAAGTAGCTAATAAAGCAAGGTTCATGAATTCTAAATCAACTTTGACAAGCACTTAGAAAAATCTCTATCTACAGTATATAGTGAACAACAAGTTTGGTGTTTAAGGCACACTAAGAGGGCACGAACACAATTCATATTATGTCAATATTAGAACCTTAATCAAATCTTTTTACACCATATGGTCATAAACTTAGTTTGGTGTCACCAATGCTGCATGCATGAGCACTTAGTTGGTCGGTTGGTTTGCATTCATGAAGGGCACCTAGTTAGTCAAAAGCAAAAATTAAAAAAAAAAAGTAGTTAGCCTCCCATCCCTATTTTTCCGCCACAATTCAAACTAATATCTCTTTTCTTTTGTCTTGCAAGGAAATTGAAGGGCATGTTGGAGGGAACTGATAGGACAACCAAAGGAAGGGGGTTCGGCCACTCTACCAAGGGAACTACACACTTGTCCTCAAGGGGAGCCTATGGAGCAACTCTCTTTTGATGAGAAGAAATTTAGAACCTTTCACCATGCATTACAATTTGGGTGGATGGCTGAGAAAGAGATCATATATGAGCTAGGCTTTCAAGTCACGAAAATTGAGATGGGAGCTCCTCACTGATCCGGTCACAAGAGTGAACGCAACTCTTGTAAGAGAGTTTTATGAAAATGCGGTCAAGCATGATAGGGAAGATGAATCCTATATAAGCTTTATAAGAGGGGAAACGGTGGACTTTAGTCCCATGAACATCATGAGGGTGTTAAAGCTATGAACCATACTATTCACAGAAGAGAGCTATCAATCCAGAATAGATAGCAGCCCCAATTATGACCAGATTGTGGAAGATATCTGCACACCAGGAGCGGATTGGGTAAGAGATTCCCATAGGAAGCCCAAATTCATTAAGAGATGGGATCTCACCCCTGAAGCAAAAGGGTGGTTCGAAATTGTAAGGAGATCCATCCTTCCCACCGGAAACAAGTCAGAGGTAAACCTTAAGAGAGCAACAATGGTACAATGTATACTCAAAGGGGGAGAGATCAAGGTTCATGAATTCATAGCTCAAGGCATTCCGAAGTTTGCTGAGAAAAGTGATTCTGGAGGAAGGTTAGGCTACCCCAGCACCATTTTCCGTCTGTGCGCAAAGGCTGGGGTGGTGTTCGAAGATGGAAACCCCGAGTGGATAAAAGTCGGCATCCCAATTACTATTCGATGGATGCATGCCGTTTCACCTCCCCTACCTCAACGAAGACTAAGAAAGAGGCAAGCCCATCAAGTTGAAGAAGGACAAAACCTGGAGGAGCAAGCCCCAGCCACTTTAGACATGCACCAATTACAAGAAGCTATTGATGGCTTGTCTAGGTAATACATGGAGAATCAAGGGGAATAGAAGGAGCTTCAATTGCAAATGATGGACTGCCAAGAAGAATCACTCTCTAGATGTTCCAATTCACAATTTCTTACATAAACATGTTACAAATTCTCATCCTTAAATTCCAAAAATTTTAATCCTAATTTCTAAAAACCTTAATTTCTAAAATCCCTTTTTCAAAAATATCAAATGTATCTTAGTTCATAAACACAAATTTTTCCAATCCATTCCAACTCTTTTCTCAAAATTTTTCAACACTCAATTATCTTTTAAAATCATTTTCAAAATAAAAATCTACATTTATCTTTTTCAACTATCATTCACAACTTTTTATTTTTAAATTATATCTTTTTCTTATCATATTTTATCTTTCATAAATCATATCTTCTATCTTATCTTTTTAAATTTTTTTTCGAAACCCACCCCCCTCCCTTTTAAATCCACCATTCGACATTAGCTCTCCTTCTATCCCTCTCCTTTCTTTTCTTTTGCTTGAGGACAAGCAAACCTCTAAGTTTGGTGTGTTTATCTGTGATCACAAAAACATACTCACTAAGATCATGGCTCCTAAAGGAAAACAATCCACTCCAAGAGGCAAGAAAGAGAGTATTCCAAAACCACTTTGGAATCAAGGGAAGTTCTTAACCAAAGAACATTCAGACCATTACTACAAAATAATGGGTCTAAGATCAGTGATCCCGGAAGTCAAGTTCGATCTGAAAGAAGATGAATATCCGGAGATCTAAGAGCAAATTTGAAACAGGAACTGGGATATTTTTTATCTTGAATTTTATGAATGTTAAAATTATTGGCTCTTAAAAGAATGAGGAACACGAGAAATATTATTGCCTATCTGAAAAATCATGAATTTGATTCTTAAAGCAAGAAAAAGCAGTGAAAAAAAAAGAAAAACAATTACAAGGAATCATTGGATCAAGAAAAAGAAAAAAAGCCAATAGCCCTTAAAACCAAAAGGCAAGGTAAAAAGGATCCAAGGCTTTGAGCATCAGTGGATAGGAGGGCCCAAGGAAGTAAATCCTAGCTTAAGCGGCTAAATCAAGCTGTCCCTAACCATGTGCTTGTGGCATGCAGGTCCAAGTGAAAAGCTTGAGACTGAGTGGTTAAAGTCATGATCCAAGGCAAAAGAGTGTGCTTAAGAACTCTGGACACCTCTAATTGGGGACTTTAGCAAAGCTAAGTCACAATCTGAAAAGTTTCACCCAATTATGTGTCTGTGGCATTTATGTATCCGGTGGTAATACTGGAAAACAAAGTGCTTAGGGCCACGGCCAAGACTCATAAAGTAGCTGTGTTCAAGAATGAACATACTAAACTAAGAAAATCAATAATACTATCTGAATTCTGAGTTCCTATGGATGCCAATCATTCTGAATTTCAAAGGATAAAATGAGATGCCAAAACTGTTCAGAAACAAAAAGCTACTAGCCCCGCTCATCTAAATTAGAATCTGAGCTTCGATTAAAACTCTGAGATATTATTGCTTCTTAATTTCTTTTTATCCTATTTTATTTATCTAGTTGCTTGGGGACAAGCAACAGTTTAAGTTTGGTGTTGTGATGAGCGGATATTTTATACGCTTTTTGGGGGTAATTTCATGTAGATTTTAGCATGTTTTAATTAGTTTTTAATAGAATTTTATTATTTTTTAAGAAAAAATCATATTTCTGGACTTTACTATGAGTTTGTGTGTTTTTCTGTGATTTCAGATATTTTCTGGCTGAAATTGAGGGAGCTGAGCAAAAATCTAATTTAGGCTGAAAAAGGACTGCTGATGCTGTTGGGTTCTGACCTCATTCCACTCGGAAGGGATTTTTTGGAGCTACAGGAGTCCAATTGGCGCGCTCTCAATTGGGTTGGAAATTCGACATCCAGGGCTTTTCAGCAATATATAATAGTTTATACTTTGCGCAAAGATAGACGACGTAAACTGGCGTTCAACGCCAGTTCCATGTTGCAGTCCGGCATCTAGCGCCAGAAACAGGTTACAAGTTGGTGTTCAACGCCAAAAACACGTTACAACCTGGCGTTCAACTCCAGAAATAGCCCAGGCATGTGAGAAGCTTAAGTCTCAGCCCCAGCACATACCAAGTGGGCCCCAGAAGTGGATTTCTGCACCAATTATCTGAGTTTACTCATTTACTATAAACCTAGGTTACTAGTTTAGTATTTAAACAACTTTTAGAGACTTATTCTGGACCTCATGACATTTTTAGATCTGAAATTTTTACCTTTTGGCAGCATGAGTCTCTAAACCCCACTGTTGGGGGGGGTGAGGAGCTTTGCAGCGTCTCGATGAATTAATGCAATTATTTCTATTTTTCCATTCAAATATGCGTGTTCCTATCTAAGAAGTTCATTCGCGCTTAACTATGGAGAAGGTAGTGATCTGTGACACTCATCACCTTCCTCAATCCATGAACGTGTGCCTGACAACCACCTCCATTCTACATCAGATTGAATGAGTATCTCTTAGATTCCTTAATCAGAATCTTCGTGGTATAAGCTAGAATTGATGGCGGCATTCATGAGAATCAGGAAAGTCTAAACCTTGTCTGTGGTATTCCGAGTAGGATTCTGGGATTGGATGGCTGTGACGAGCTTCAAACTCACGAGTGTTGGGCGTGATGACAAATGCAAAAGAATCAATGGATTCTATTCCGACATGATCGAGAACCAACAACTAATTAGCCGTGCTGTGACAGAGCATTTGGACCATTTTTACTTAGAGGATGGGAAGTAGCCATTGACAACGGTGACACCCTACATAGAGCTTGCCATGGAAGGAACTTTGCACTTTTGCATGAGAAGAATATTACATTACAGGAATTCAGAAGACAAAGCATCTCCAAAACTCCAACATATTCTCCGTTATTGCATAACAAGTAATTATTTCACACTCTTCTATTTTTAGTAATTCAAACTAACAATCATAATTGATCTCCTGACTAAGAATAATAAAATAACCATAGCTTGCTTCAAGCCAACAATCTCCGTGGGATCAACCCTTACTCACGTAAGGTATTACTTGGACGACCCAGTGCACTTGCTGGTTAGTTGTGCGGATTGCAAAAGTGTAATTGCAATTTCGTGCACCAAGTTTTTAGCGCCATTACCGGGGATTGTTCGAGTTTGAACAACTAAAGGTTTATTTTGTTGCTTAGATTATGAATAATTTATTTTTGTTGCTATAGAGTCATTAAATTCTGAGTCCTTTATTTCCTTTTCAAAAATTTTTCAAAAATACTATTTTTCTTTATCAATTTTTAATTTTTTTCGTGAGTTTAGTGTCTTGTTCTAAGTTTGGTATCAATTGCATATTTTATATTTTTCTTTTAAATTTTCGAAGTTGTGTTCTTTGATCTTCAAGTTGTTCTTGTTTATTTTTCTTGTTTGATCTTTAGTTTTTCTTGCTCTGTGTCTTTTCTTGTTTTTCTTGTGCTATTCCAAAGCATTAGTCTTCCAAAAGAAATATACCTCTTCAAAACAAGTGTTACCTTTAGTGCCCAATTGGCTAGAGCGTTGGTTTATGCTCTTGGTAATTGGGTATCTCCTTTTTAAAATCTTTTTCAAATATAATATTTATTTGATTGAATCTTGTGCTAAACTTTAAGTTTGGTGTTTTCTTGTTAATCTTTTTATAATTTTCGAAAATTTTATTGAAGTTTTCTAAAAATTTTAAGTTTGGTGTTCTTTCTTTTGTTCTTGTTGCTCTTGTGAATCTTCAAGTGTTCTTGAGTTTTTCTTGTGTTTTGATCTTAAAATTTTTAAGTTTGGTGTTCCTTGGAGTTTTCCCTCCAAAATTTTCGAAAACAAGGAGCATTAGATCTAAAAATTTTAAGTCTTGTGTCTTTTGTGTGTTTTTCTCTTTCATCATAAAATTTAAAATTCAAAAAAATTTTATCTTTTCTAACTATTTTCAAGCTATATTTTCGAATTTTTTTTTTTAAAATTCAGATTTCAATTTCAAAAATTTTCAAATCTTATCCTTTTAAGATTATAAAAAAAAATTTTATTATTATATCTTTTTCGAAAATATCCTAACCATTTTCTCTCTCCTCATTTTTTTGAAAATCTTCATAAAATGTTTTCAAATTCTTATTAATTTTCTTATTTTACCTTATTTTGGTTTTTATTTTATTTTATTTTATTTTGAAAATCATTTTTTATTTATTTATAAAATAAAAATTTAAATCCACATTACCCCTTTACTCCAACATGGACATAAGTGCAAATGAACAGTCCAGAAGGACTCTGGGGTCATACGCTAACCCCACTACTGCTTCATATGGGAGTAGTATATGTATACCCTCCATTGGAGTTAGTAGTTTTGAGTTGAATCCTCAGCTCATTATTATGGTGCAGCAAAGTTGCCAGTATTCCGGTCTTCCACAAGAAGAACCTACAGAGTTTCTGGCACAGTTTTTACAAATTACTGACACAGTACATGATAAGGAGGTAGATCAGGATGTCTACAGGTTATTACTATTCCCATTTGCTGTAAAAGACCAAGCTAAGAGGTGGTTAAATAACCAACCTATGGACAGCATAAAGACATGGAAACAGCTGTCAGAAAAATTCCTGAATCACTATTTTCCTCCGAAATGGATGACACAGCTAAGGTTGAGCATCCAAGGCTTCAAACAAGGAGATAATGAATCTCTCTATGATGCCTGGGAGAGATACAAAGAGATGCTAAGAAAATGCCCCTCTGAAATGTTTTCAGAGTGGGTGCAGTTAGACATCTTCTACTATGGGCTTATAGAAAGAGCTCAAATTTCTCTAGACCACTCAGCTGGTGGATCTATACACATGAGAAAGACAATAGAAGAAGCTCAAGAGCTCATTGATACAGTTGCCAGAAATCAGCATCTGTACCTAAGCAGTGAACCTTCCATAAAAGAAGAGGCTAAAACAGTAACTGCTTAAATGAGTCCTGCAGAACAAGTTACAGAATTCAATCAGCAATTGGATTTTCTAACAAAATAGTTAGCCGAATTTAAAGAGATATTACAAGAAACAAGAATGGCTAATATGAATATGGAAGTGCAATCGAAGAAAACAGAACAGCAGTTATCAAAACAAATAACAGAAGAATGCCAAGCAGTTCAATTAAGAAGTGGGAAAACATTAAATACCTCACTTCAAGGTAGCAGGAAGCCAAGGAATGAGCAAACTACCCAAAATCTATGTGAGGACAGTAAGAGTCCAGAGAGGAATAATTCTGGCGCTCAAACGCCGGAAAATGGGTGGAAAGTTGGCGTTGAAAGCCCAAACCATGCTCAGTCCTGGCGTTCAACGCCAGAAACAAGCAAGGAGTTGGCGTTGAACGCCCAAAGGGAGCATAGTTCTGGCGTTCAGACGCTAGAAGCAGGTAAGGAGCTGGCGTCTAACGCCACTCCAGCTTCCACCCCTGGCATTCAAATGCCAGTGGGTGATCGGACACATACTAGTGCTGATAATAACCCTTCTAAAAAGGCTTCCCAACCCACATCTGTAGGCAATAAATCTGCAGCAACTAAGGTTGAGGAATACAAAGCCAAAATGCCTTATCCTCAAAAACTCCGCCAAACAAAACAGGATAAGCAATTTGCCCGCTTTGCAGACTATCTCAGGACTCTTGAAATAAAGATTCCGTTTGTAGAGGCACTTGAGCAAATACCCTCTTATGCTAAGTTCATGAAAGAGATCTTAAGTCATAAGAAGGATTGGAGGAAAACTGAAAAAGTTTACCTCACTGAAGAATGTAGTGCAGTCATTCTGAAAAGCTTACCTGAGAAGGTCAAAGATCCGGGAAGCTTTATGATACCATGCACATTAGAAGGTACTTGTACCAAGCAAGCTCTATGTGATCTTGGGGCAAGTATTAATCTAATACCTGCAGCCACTATCAAAAAGCTTGGGTTGACTGATGCAGTTAAACCAACCCGGATATGTCTCCAACTTGCTGATAGCTCCATTAAATACCCATCAGGCATGATTGAAGACATGATTGTCAAGGTTGGGCCATTTGCCTTTCCCACTGACTTTGTGGTGCTGGAAATGGAGGAGCATAAGAGTACAATTCTCATTCTGGGAAGACCTTTCCTAGCAATTGGACGAACCCTTATTGATGTTCAAAAAGGGGAAGTAACCCTGAGAGTTAATGAGGACGAGTTCAAGTTGAATGTTGTCAAAGCCATGCAGCATCCAGACACCCAAAATGATTGCATGAGCATTGATATTATGGACTCTCTGGTAAAAGAAGTCAATATGGCTGAGAGTCTCGAATCAGAGCTAGAGGATATCTTTAAAGATGTTCAGCCTGATCTGGAGGAACCAGAGAGAATAATAGAACCTCTGAAAATCCCTCAAGAAGAGGAGAAACCTCCCAAACCCGAGCTCAAACCATTACCACCATTCCTGAAATATGCATTTCTAGGAGAAGGTGATACCTTTCCTGTAACCATAGGCTCTACCTTAGAGCCACAGGAAGAGGAAGCACTAATTCAAGTGCTAAAGACACACAAGACAGCTCTTGGGTGGTCCATCAGTGATCTTAAGGGCATCAGCCCAGCCATATGCATGCACAAGATCCTATTGGAGGGTTACGCTAAGCCAGTGGTTCAACCACAAAGGCAGCTGAATCCAGCCATGAAGGAGGTGGTGCAGAAGGAGGTCACTAAATTACTAGAGACTGGAATTATTTATCCTATTTCTGATAGTGCCTGGGTAAGTCCTGTCCAAGTCGTCCCTATGAAGGGTGGCATGACAGTGGTCCATAATGAAAAAAATGAACTGGTTCCTACAAGAACAGTTATAGGGTGGCGTATGTGTATTGATTACAGAAGGCTCAATAAAGCCACCAGAAAGGATCATTTTCCTTTACCATTCATAGACCAGATGCTAGAAAGACTGGCAGGTCATGAATACTACTACTTCCTGGATGGATATTCAGGTTATAATCAAATTGCAGTAGATCCCCAGGATCAAGAGAAAACAGCATTCACATGTCCATCTGGAGTATTTGCATACAGAAGGATGCCATTTGGCCTGTGAAATGTACCTGCAACCTTTCAAAGGTGCATGCTCTCAATTTTCTCTGATATGGTGGAAAAATTTCTGGAAGTCTTCATGGATGACTTTTCAGTATTTGGAGACTCATTCAGCTCCTGTCTTGACCATCTAGCACTTGTTCTAAAGAGGTGCCAAGAGACTAAACTGGTTTTAAACTGGGAGAAATGTCACTTTATGGTGACTGAAGGAATTGTCCTTGGGCACAAAATTTCGAGCAAGGGAATAGAGGTGGATCAAGCTAAGGTAGAGGTAATTAAAAAATTACCACCACCTGCCAATGTCAAGGCAATCAGAAGCTTTCTGGGGCATGCAGGATTTTATAGGAGGTTTATAAAGGATTTTTCAAAAATCGCCAAACCTCTAAGTAATTTGCTAGCTGCTGACACGCCATTTATCTTTGATAAGGAGTGTCTGCAGGTGTTTGAGACTCTGAAAGTTAAGCTGGTCACAGCACCAGTCATCTCTGCACCAGACTGGACATTACCTTTTGAACTGATGTGTGATGCCAGTGACCATGCCATTGGTGCAGTGTTGGGACAAAGGCATGACAAGCTTCTGCACGTCATTTACTATGCCAGTCATGTTCTAAATGATGCACAGAAGAATTACACAACCACAGAAAAAGAGCTACTTACAGTGGTTTACGCCATTGACAAGTTCAGATCCTATTTAGTAGGATCAAAAGTGATTGTGTACACTAACCATGCTACTCTTAAATATCTACTCACAAAGAAGGATTCAAAACCCAGACTCATAAGATGGGTGTTGCTTCTGCGAGAGTTTGATATAGAAATAAGGGACAGAAAAGGGACAGAGAATCAAGTAGCAGATCACCTGTCCCGAATAGAACCAGTAGAAGGGGTGTCCCTCCCTCTTACTGAGATCTCTGAAAACTTTTCGGATGAGCGACTCTTTGCCATCCAGGAAGTGCCATGGTTTGCAGACATTGCAAACTACAACGCAGTGAGATTCATACCCAAAGAGTACAGTAGGCAGCAATTAAAGAAACTGATCACAGATGCAAAGTACTATCTTTGGGATGAACCATATCTCTTCAAGAGATGTGCAGACGGAGTAATCTGAAGATGTGTGCCTAAAGAAGAAGCACAGAAGATCCTCTGGCACTGCCATGGATTACAGTATGGAGGACATTTTGGAAGTGAGTGAACAGCCACAAGAGTCCTCCAATGCGGCTTCTACTGGCCTACTCTCTATAAAGATTCTCGAGTGTTTGTACTTAATTGTGATAGTTGCCAAAGATCTGGCAATCTGCCTCACAGTTATGCCATGCCTCAACAAGGGATCTTGGAGATTGAGTTGTTTGATATATGGGGTATTGATTTCATGGGGCCTTTCCCACCATCATACTCAAACACTTATATTCTGGTGGCAGTGGATTATGTATCCAAATGGGTTGAAGCTATTGCAACACCCACTAATGACAATAAGACAGTGATAAATTCCTCCAGAAACACATCTTCAGTAGATTTGGTACCCCTAAAGTATTAATCAGTGATGGGGGCACTCATTTCTGCAATAGACAGCTTTACTCTGCTTTGGTTCGATACGGAGTTAGCCATAGGGTGGCCACTCTATATCATCCACAGACAAATGGGCAAGCTGAAGTCTCTAATAGAGAACTTCAAAGAATCCTGGAACGGACTGTGATTAATTGTAGAAGGGATTGGGCAAGAAGCTTGGATGATGCACTGTGGGCATACAGAACAGCATTCAAGACCCCTATAGGGACCTCTCCATACCAGCTTGTGTATGGAAAGGCATGTCACTTGCCAGTGGAACTGGAACATAAGGCCTACTGGGTAACCAGATTCCTAAACCTTGATGCCAAGTTAGTTGGAGAAAAACGATTGCTCTAGTTAAATGAGCTAGAGGAATTTAGACTCAATGCTTTCGAGAATGCAAAAATTTACAAAGAGAAAGCAAAAAGATGGCATGATAAGAAATTGTCATCCAGAGTCTTTGAGCCAGGGCAGAAAGTTTTGCTATTTAATTCTAGGCTCAGATTATTTCCCGAAAAATTGAAATCCCGGTGGAGAAGACCATATATGATTACAAGTGTGTCACCATATGGATACATAGAGCTCCAGGATAATGATTCTAACAAAAAGTTCATTGTTAATGGACAAAGAGTCAAACATTATCTTGAAAACAATTTTGAGCAAGAATACTCAAAACTGAGACTTAACTAAAGCTCAGTAATAGTCCAGCTAAAGACAATAAAGAAGCGCTTGCTGGGAGGCAACCCAGCCATTTACAAAGATTATTTATTAATTAATTGATTTTTACAGGAATATGTCAAGTATCTTCAAGGTAAAATAGCAACTGCTTAAGTTCACAGAGTTACAGAAAGATTTAGAGGATAAAACAGCAAAAAAGGAAGCTCACTGGTGCGAAAAAGCTAGAAAAAGCTGTTTTGGGCGTTGAACGCCCAAAAGAAGCACCTACTGGGCATTCAACGCCGAGGATAGCCATATGAGTGTTAAACGCCAGAAAGGAGCATCTTCTGGGCGTTGAACGCCAGAAAGAAGCACCTTCTGGGCGTTCAACGCCAGATTTATAGCGTCCTGGGCGTTCAGAAAAACGCCCAGTGACAAAGGACTTCCAGGCGTTCAACGCAAGAAAGAAGCAACAGCTGGGCGTTGAACGCCCAGGAGAAGCTGCACATGGGCGTTAAACGCCCAAAACATGCAGCGTTTGGGCGTTTAACGCCAGGATGGTGGGGAGGAGGTAAATTCGTTTTTTCTTCGATTTTTTTAATTTAATTTTTATGTTCCAATTCACGATTTCTTACATAAACATGTTACAAATTCTCATCCTTAAATTCCAAAAATTTTAATCCTAATTTCTAAAAACCCTAATTTCTAAAATCCTTTTTTCAAAAATATCAAATATATCTTAGTTCATAAACACAAATTTTTCCAATCCAATCCAACTCTTTTCTCAAAATTTTTCAACACTCAATTATCTTTTAAAATTATTTTCAAAATAAAAATTCAGATTTATCTTTTTCAACTATCATTCACAAATTTTTATTTTTAAATTATATCTTTTTCTTATTATATTTTATCTTTCATAAATCATATCTTCTATCTTATCTTTTTAAAATTTTTTTCGAAACCCACCCCCTCCCTTTTAAATCCATCATTCGACATTAGCTCTCCTTCTATCCCTCTCCTTTCTTTTCTTTTGCTTGAGGACAAGCAAACCTCTAAGTTTGGTGTGTTTATCCGTGATCACAAAAATATACTCACTAAGATCATGGCTCCTAAAGGAAAACAATCCACTCCAAGAGGCAAGAAAGAGAGTATTCTAAAACCACTTTGGAATCAAGGGAAGTTCTTAACCAAAGAACATTCAGACCATTACTACAAAATAATGGGTCTAAGATCAGTGATCCCAGAAGTCAAGTTCGATCTAAAAGAAGATGAATATCCGAAGATCTAAGAGCAAATTCGAAATAGGAACTGGGAAATCCTAGCTAATCCTGAAACAAAAGTAGGAAGGAATATGGTTCCGGAGTTCTATGCTAATCTGTGGCAAACAGACAGGCAAAGAGTATCTGGAACTACCCTCTATGACTATCGGACCTTGGTCAGAGGAAAGATTGTTCACATCCATCCTGACAAAATCAGGGAGATCTTTAAGCTGCCTGAGCTGAAAGATGACCCAGACTCCTTTAATAGGAGAATGATGAGAACAAACAAGGGCCTGGACAAGATTCTAGAAGATATATGCATCCCTGGAGCCAGGTGGACCACCAGCACCACCGGCATCCCAATTCAACTCAAGAGAGAAGATCTCAAACCAGTCGCCAAAGGTTGGCTGGACTTCATTGGGTGTTGCATATTGCCCACTAGCAACCGTTCTGAAGTCACTGTTAAAAGAGCAGGGATGATTCACTCCATCATGTTGGGAAGAGAAGTAGAAGTTCATCAACTAATCTCGTGTGAACTTTACAAAATAGCAAACAAGAACTCTAAGGATCCAAATTGGCTTATCAAGCTTAATTTCTATGCTCTGCAAAGATGCTGGAGTGAGGATGGCAATAATTGAGTATATTTCAGTTGAGCGGCCAATCACTAAAATATCAACGGAAAAACAACAGTTGCAGGATGACCCCATTAAGAGGAGAGCATAGGAATTCCTCCTATAAATTCCTCAATTTGAATATTGGGAGCACCTTGAGGCATCTGTTTCCAAGTTGCAAGAAGCTATGGACCAAATAAAGGAAGAACAGAATAATCAAAATAGCATGCTTTGCAAATTGCTTAGGGAACAAAAGGAGCAAGGGCGTGACTTGAGGGAACTGAAGCGTCAGAAATTAATTCTTGAAGGACTAAGCACCCCACAGACTAGAGGAATGATGTGTGGAAAACGATCCAACACAAAACTCACCGGCAAGTGTACCGGGTCGCATCAAGTAATAATAACTCACATGAGTGAGGTCGATCCCACAGGGATTGAAGGATTGAGCAATTTTAGTTTAGTGGTTGATTTAGTCAAGCGAATCAAGTTTTGATTGAGTGATTTGTGTTTAACAGGAAGTAAATGACAGCAAATGTAAAGGGGGAAGGGCAAATTGCAGTAAATTAAAGAGCGGGAAAGTAAACTTGCAGAATCTTAAAGAACAAAAAAGTAAATGACTGAAACTTAAAGTGCAAGAAATGTAAATTGCAGTAACTTAAATTGCAAGGAATATAAATTGCTTGAATATAAAAGGGATTTGAGGACAGGGATTGCAGAATTTAAACAAGAGAATGTGAATTGCAACAATCAATAGAGCAGAAATTGAATTAGAAGCAATGAAGATTCAAACAGAAATTGAAATTAAAATGCAGCAAGGTTCACAGAAGAACCAAAAGTAAATTGGGATCTCAGGGCTCAAGAGACTAGGTAGCAGAGCCTAGATCTCAATTACCTTCCTAGATCCAAGTTCTCAAAGCAATTGACAAGAAATTGAAGAAGAAGCAGTAAAAGTAACAGAAGTGAAATTGAATTGTGCAGAAAAAGATTTGAAGAGAGTTTGAATGGGAATTGAGACAGAATTTCCTCAATTTCTCACACCCAAAACTCAAAAACAGAAGAGTAGAATTGCCCGAACAAGAATGAGGAAGGAGATCAGTCAATTCTCCCTTAATCCTCTGAACTCTCGGTCAAGTCTCTCAAGAACAATTGCCAAAAATTCAAAGCTCAAAGAGAGTGCAAAATTCAAAAGCTAAGCCAAAGATAAGTCAAAAAGTTCCTAATTACATCAAACTAGCTCCTATTTATACACTTTCTATTCTTGGATTTTTGGATTTGGATGGGCTTTTGAATTGGTGAAGAAATGAAGTAAAATGGGGTTTTAATTTGAATTTTCGGCCCATGAAAAGTTGCTCCCAGGAGGCTGCCCTGCCCTTGCGGAGGGCAGGGCAGGATTTGGTGCGGCCTGGTGCATGTTGATGCGCAAAACGCTGCCCTGCCCGCGCCGAGGGCAGGGCAGGAAAAATTGGTGCGCCAGAATGTGCCACGGTGCGCTATTGGTGCTGCCAGAATCAAGAATTGGTGCGCCAGAATTTGCCTTGGTGCATGGGATGCTGCCCTGCCCTCGCGGAGGGCAGGGCAGAATAATATGGTGCTGCCAGGATTGAGCTGTGATGCGCGCTGGTGCTGCCAGGAGAGTGATTTGGTGCGCCAGAAATGTCTCTTGGTGCGCCAGATCCATGCACCAACAAAATGCTGCCTTGCCCTCGCGGAGGGCAGGGCAGTGTTTCCACTTTGATGTCCCGTGTTCGAAACACGGCTGGAACACACGCTCAATTAATTTCCTTGGTTTCTTGGCACGGCACTCAACCTTAGTTCCTTGCTTCTTCCTTGTTCCGTGTTCGATTCTTGTGGCATGCATGGGTGACATTTTTCCTTTGATTTTCTTCCTTGGTAAGCCCGATACTGCCCTTGTGGAGGGCAGGGCAAGGTTCTCTTCTTCTTGGTTCCAAGGCACAATTTTGTGCTCTGCCCTTGTAGTGGGCAGGGCAGAGTTGCCTTCCTTGCTTGGTTCCCTTATGTTGCCCTCCTAGAGGGCAGTGTGCCCTTGTGGAGGGCAATGTTTGCCTCCCCTTTGCATGCGGCACACTTCCTCTTGCTTTGACCACACTTTCCTTTCCTTGGGCTACACTTCTTAGGCCACGCTTTTCCTTTTCTTTTCTTTTCTTCACCTACAATAAACCAAAACAACCACTCAAAGTATCACTAAATTCAAGAGGCTTATAAATCAATTAAAATTCAATTAAAATTAGCTTAAACCTCATGGATTAACATTAATTTCATGGTGGTTGCTTGATTTAGAGAAGTTATGCATTTTCACTCCAAATCACTTACTTAGGATGCAAGAAAGTGCATAAATGCTAACAAAACAAGTGAAATTAGCTTGAAAAATGGGTATATGATGACTTGTCATCACAACACCAAACTTAAATCTTGCTTGTCCTCAAGCAAGCATCAAAAAATAAGAGTAAATGACATGAATAAGAAAAGAACACATATCCTTATTAGGCATATAGCAGAACTTGATTTATGGGGTCTTTATGCAGACAATGACAACTCACTTATTATTGCTGCTACATAATACACATCTTTCCTCAAAGGCTTGCTAAACTTGCTGTTAGAAGACTCACTTTTAATTACTCCCTTGTTAACTTTCCTTGGCTTACAATGCTTAACAAGCTTATTATTCTTTTGGAGGTTTGGTGTCAAATGTTGCAGTATTAGCCTTTGGCTTTATTTTCTTTTTCTTTTTACTCAACATCTTTCACCACAGACACATGGCTCATTAATTCTTCCTAGGATCATTGATGCCCAGCATCTCTTTGGATAACTAAATGTTCTGTATCTAAGTTGCTTTTTATTGTGGATTTTCAATTGGCCATCCCAAATCAGTTGATCTAAGTGACCGGGTTTTAAAATACCCCTTAGAATTTACTCATCCAAGCAGATCTTAGTACAAGAACACCACAGGCATATGTCCTAGGGTCCAAGCTATTGGTGTCCAACCTTTATTCTTTGTTTTTCTTGCCATTTTGGCTTTTCTTTCTTCCTTTTCTTTCTGTTTTCGTTACCAAGGGCTTTTTCATTATTGATAAGAGTCTTTGTAACAGCAAGCTAACTCACAATTGAATGAGAATGATATTATGCAACAATTATTTCATGAGTTATGCATTTAATCAAACACATATACCACCACCAACTTCCATTCATGCTTATGCAACATTGGATATTTTACTTTTCAATTCAAACCAAACTCTTTTATTTAAGCATATGGGAAACAAAACAATTTTTAAATCTAAGTGATGGATAACAAGCATTGTGCAGACTTAGCATTTTTCTAGCTATTTATTAACTAACTAAAATGAAAAGCAAAGAACAAAAATTGCATAGAGTAAAAGAAATAATTGATGGAGGCATATCATGTTTCAGACATGCATCTCCTTATTAAAGATATGAAAGAGGAAATATGAAAGAACTTTGCCACCTTCTAATGGTCATAGCTGCTGCTTGATTCTCCCTTCTTCTTCTTTCTCTTCGCTGTCTTGGAATAATCTTGGATCTCTTCACCAGGACATCTTCTTCCCCAAACAGAATCTAAGAGTCCTGAGAGCCCAACATCTTCCAATCTTTTAAAGGTTGACTAAGTATATTAATGAGTTCTTGCTTGTTGCTTGGCTAAAAATTCAGGGCATTGCTCAAATGGCTTGATCTCAGGATTGAGTGTTGGCAAATTGTGGGTCAAGTACTCCAACCTTGCTTGCATATTTTCATCAATCTCCATTCTTTGTACGTATCTAACTTCTCCCATGGTGTGATGAACATTCTTCCATTGATATAGGTTGTGACTATATTCCCCTGCCTTGGCTTGACTAAAATACAGCTTATCATATGATTCTTTGAATTCTTTGTATTGCTCTTTTTGTCCTTCGAGAATCTGTGCTTGAAATTCTTGCTGCTGAGTCATCATTTGTTGTTGCCATCTCTCTTGTTTCTCCTCCATTTGATGCTGCCAAGCTTCTCGTTCCTCTTTTTCTTTCAAAAATTGCTCCATAAATTCTGGATGGGGCTCTAGATATTGCTCTTGGCACCCTTGATTTTGGCCTTGTTGAGCCTGCATGAGTTGCTGAGATAATTCTTCAATTGATCTTTGTAACTGGCTCATGTCTATGGCATCATGAGCTTGATTTCGTCCTTCCTCTCTTTGTGATCTCTTTTGTCTAGGAGCTACTACCCCTTCTTGATTTTCTTCTTCATTCGTTCCCTCCATGCTCTTCTTGGTAATCCATTTCCCTTTCTTCACTTTTGTTGTATCCTCATCTTCAAAAATTACTCCAGCTTTGTCACATAGCCTGAGGATGGTACTTGGATGTCCAAGACCCTTTGATTTGCTTGTGCTATCGGCCATTTCTTGAATACTGTCAGCTATGAGTTGTGCGAGGTTGATCTCACCTCCATGCAAGATGCAGTATGTCAAGAGTGCTCGTTTGATTGTGACCCAAGAGGCGTTTCCAGTAGGAAGGATAGATCTCCTCACTATTTCATACCATCCCTTAGCCACAGGAGTGAGATTTATCCTCCTTATGTGACTTGGAACTCCCTTTGAATCTCTTTTCCAATCTGTATTCTCCACACATAACCCCTGCAGGATCTCATCAGGATTATTTTCCATTTGCAATCTAGCCTCATAACTAGGCTCTGCATAGGTTATGGTTCTCAACTTTAGAGCTCTAGTGATGGCTGCTGGACTGAAGCTCACTTCAACTCCTCTGACATAACTTGTGTAAGGAGCACTATCTTTGTTTTCCTTCACAGCATTTGCATAGAACTCCCTAATCATAACTGCACTGATGTCAGTTAGAGGAGTACACAAGAGTTCCCACCTTCTTTCTCTAGTAATTTGCCTCATGATGGGGTATTCTCCTTCCCTTAAATCAAGACCTTTCTCATAGATGACATTCTTTGCCTCCATGAACCTATGATATCTCCCTTCATGGAATTGGGATCTAAACTTGGTTGCATCAAAGGATGGAGGTTCGGCTACCATAGGTTCTTTTCCCGGCCTTCTTTTTGAACTTGAGGAGGCCATTGAGGTTGAGGTGAAAAGAAAGAAGAAGTGAGAAAAGAAGAAGTTTGTGTTTTGTTTGGGAAGAGTTTTGGTTCGGTTTTGTTGTGAGACAAGGAGATTATGTTGGTTTTAGGAGCACAGAGGATTATGATTCTCATATGAGGGTAGCTTGAGTGAGTGTGTAAACCGTTTGGTGCAACGGCTATTAATAGGCCAAGTCTTCAAGCTTCTCAACAAAACCACAATGAATGAATGAAGAAGGAACCGTTAGTGCTCATGAAGGGCTGAGATTGAGTTGTTCATCTCGAGGACTCATGGAATGGACGGTCTGCATGCATGGTTGAGGCTTGACGAGGATCCTCTTCCCATTGGCTGCATGCATTTAGGCTTTCAATGATGCATGCATGCATACAAATTCTGCTTCCCCATGAGCGCGTTCTCCTAGGCACATGTGACCTCCCTCACATAGCTTCTCCTAGCCGTGACCTCTCCTAGCTTTTGTCTTAATCTTTTTCTCCCACCTGAATCAAAACAGCTAGCTTAGAACATTAATATAATCGTTGGCAACTTATTTGCAAAAATAAAATAAATTGTTTTGGTTTGTTTAATAGTTATTTAAAAATTTTTTTTTTGTGATCAATTGTGTCCCTAAATAAAATGCTAAAAGTTGGTGAACACCAAACTTATCTTTTATTGAGGGGATGGCTTGACAATGCAAACCGTTCTCACAATTGATGCATTTTTAAAAAAAATTGATGTATGATCCCTTGTTTGTATGGTTTTGAGTCCATGATTGGAAAATGATCTTCTGAACATTGTTGTGCATGCAGACACCAAACTTAGTGTTTGGTCACATGTTTTATCTTTTTTTAAAAAAATGAACTTGGGTGTGCCTTAAGGTACACCAAACTTAGAAGTTTGCCATGTGCTTCAAAACGATGTATGCATTTACCAGGCATGAAAATTCAAAATCATATTCAGAGGAATCATAGCTTATTAAATGAAAGATAAAACAGAAATCTTAAACCATGGGTTGCCTCCCATGAAGCGCTCTTTTATTGTCATTAGCTTGACATTGAACTCCCTTTAGGGTGGTTTGATGTTGGTGATGTCTCAACTTGTCACCTCTCACTGTCAGTTTTCTCTGCGTGCCTTGATGCTCAATTTCCATATGCTCAAGAGAAAGTATTTGGTTGACAGTGTAGTAATCTTCTGCTCCCTGCTGTTGATATACTAGTTGCACCTTATCACCTTTAGAGAATCCTTCAGTTGGGATTTTCTTGTTCTTCCACCCTTTGTGAGCCTTTTTCTTGCTCTTCATCTTTTTCTTTCTTGTTGATCTTTCTTTCTTGACAGTGACTTGAGTTGTGATACCTTCCTTCTTATTTATCACCCCTGCTTCCTTTTGAATTCCTTTTTCTTCTTGCATCTGCTTGTTTTTCTGTTCTACTGCCTTGTCAGTTGATTGCCTTGGAAGGAGATCACCACTTGTTTTGCTTGTTTCTTCATCCCTTTGTAATTCTGGAAAGACTTTCAGGATGATGCTCTCCTCATGCATCCTGAGGGTTAACTCTCCCTGCTCTATATCCACAATGGCTCTAGCAGTAGCCAGAAATGGTCGACCAAGTATTATGGAGTCACTTCCATTTTCTGAAGAATCCAGGATCACAAAATCTGTCGGATAGATGAACTTGCCAACTTTAACTAAAAAGTTCTCAATTAGCCCTTTAGGATATACGACTGATTGGTCCACCAATTCCAAGGACATCTGTGTTAGTTTCACCTCCTCTATACCAAGCTTTTTCACTAGAGAATATGGGATTAGATTTATGCTTGCTCCTAAATCACACATCCCCTTGTTGATGAATAGGCTTCCAATAGTGCATGGCAGGAAGAAACCTCCAGGATCTTCAAGCTTGGGAGGGAGTCCCTTTTTGATGAGTGCACTACATTCTTCACTAAGCATTACAGTCTCCTTCTCATTCCAACTTCTTTTCTTGTTGATGAGCTCTTTCAAGAACTTGGCATACAGAGGCATTTGCTCCAAAGCCTCAGCTAGAGGTATGTTAATTTCCAGCTTCTTGAAAGTCTCAAGAAATTTGTGGAAATGCTGATCCTTTGTTTCCTTGTGAAATCTCTGTGGATAAGGCAGTGGTGGTGTTGAGCTCTTCTCCACTTGATGTTTTGGAATTGGTTCTTCCAAGATTTGCTTTCCTTTCTTCAAATTCTGTGGTTTGTTGTCTTCCTCTGTGAGTTTTTCTGGGACATTCTTGGTCATCATGTCCTTATTGATGGCTTCATCATTCTTTGTTGGCTTAGTGTCATTATGCTTGGTTGCCCCTTGGTTACCATCTGTTAACACTTTTCCACTTCTTAGTTGCACAACCTTGCATTCTTCCTTTGGGTTGGGAATGGTGTCACTAGGTAGTGAACTTGATGGCTTCTCAACAGAAATCTGTTTGGAGATTTGTCCAATCTGCCTATCTAGGTTCTTCATGGAGGCTTCTTGGTTCTTTGTTGTCAATTCTTGGTTCTTTATCAGTTTCTCCATGAGCAGCTCTAGATTAGTGATCCTCTGTGAGTCTTGTGAGATGGGTTGATTTTGGGGTGTTGATGGATGATGATAAGTGTTTTGGTTAGTTGGGTGGTTATTGGGTAGGTGATGGCTAGAGTTGGGGTAGTTGTTTTGTGGTTTTCTGTATGAGTTTTGGTTAGTGTTTGGCTGGGAGTTGTGGTTTGTGTTTTTCCAATTGTTCTGATTTGAGTTTCTTTACCATGCTTGTTGGTTTTGATTATGGTTGTCTCCCCATCTGAGGTTGGGATGGTTCTTCCAAGATGGATTGTAAGTATCCCCATAGACTTCATTTGTTCCAGGATTTTGGTTGTGCATGTATTGGACTTGCTCTTGCTGTTGCTCCTCTTGAGTTTCTTCACTTTGCACCCATGTGGTTGGAGGTTGGCTTGTGGTGCTCACTGCTGCCACTTGCAAGCCATCAATTCTTTTAGCCATTTGCTCAAACTGTTGTTGAATCTGCTGCTGCATCATCTTGTTCTGAGCTAGGATTGAGTCCACTCCTTCCAACTCCATTACTCCTCTTCTTTGTGATGGTTGGCGTTGTCTTTGATGAGCAAAAAAATATTGGTTATTGGCCACCATATCAATGAAGTTTTGAGCTTCCTCTGTGGTTTTCATGAGTTGTAATGAGCCCCCAGCTGAGTGATCAAGTGCTTCTTGAGCCTTTAGAGTGAGTCCTTCATAGAAGTTCTGCAACTTGTCCCACTCAGTGAACATCTCTGGTGGACATTTCCTCAATAGAGCCTTATATCTTTCCCATGCTTCATATAAGTTCTCAGCCTCCAATTGAGTGAACGTTTGAACCTCAGTCTTCAACCTTAGGATTCTCTGAGGGGGATAAAATTTGGCAAGAAACTTGCTCACCAAGTCATCCCAAGTGTTGATGCTTTCTTTTGGAAAGGTCTCTAGCCATTGAGTGGCTTTATCTCTGAGAGAGAATGGAAAGAGCAGCAACTTGTAGCTATCAGGAGGTACACCATTGGTTTTCACTGTGTCACAGATTCTCAAGAAGGTAGATGGTGCACGAATTTGTGATTCGCACAACTGACCAGCAAGTGCACTGGGTCGTCCAAGTAATACCTTACGTGAGTAAGGGTCGATCCCACGGAGATTATTGGCTTGAAGCAATCAATGTTTATTTTATTAATCTTAGTCAGGAGGCCAATAGGATTTAAAAAGTGAAATTACCAGATTTGATTATAAGAATAAAAGAGAATAACAGTGTTACTTGTTGTGCAGTAATGAGAAACATGTTGGAGTTTTGGAGATGCTTTGTCCTTTGAATTTCTACTTTTCCTTGAAATCCTCTTCCCACACGCAAGGTTCCTTCTATGGCAAGCTCTATGTAGGGTGTCACCGTTGTCAGTGGCTACTTCCCATCCTCTCAGTGAAAACGTTCCTATGCTCTGTCACAGCACGGCTAATCATCTGTCGGTTCTCAATCAGGTTGGAATAGAATCCATTGATTCTTTTGCGTCTGTCACTAACGCCCAGCCCTCAGGAGTTTGAAGCACGTCACAGTCATTCAATCCCGGAATCCTACTCGGAATACCACAGACAAGGTTTAGACTTTCCGGATTCTCATGAATGCCGCCATCAATCCGGCCTATACCACGAAGATTCTGATTAAGGAATCTAAGAGATATTCATTCAATCTGATGTAGAACGGAGGTGGTTGTCAGGCACACGTTCTTGGGTTGAGGAAGGTGATGAGTGTCACGGATCATCACCCTCTTCACAATTAAGCGCGAATAAACATCTTAGATAAGAACAAGCGTGTTTGAATGGAAAACAAAGGAATTGTATTAAATCATCGAGACGCTGCAGAGCTCCTCACCCCCAACAATGGAGTTTAGAGACTCATGCCGTCAAAAAGTATGTAATTCAGATCTGAAAATGTCATGAGGTACAAGAAATGTCTGTAAAAGTTGTTTAAATAGTAAACTAGTAACCTAGGTTTACAGAAAATGAATAAACTAAGATAATTGGTGCAGAAATCCACTTCTGGGGCCCACTTGGTGTGTGCTGGGGCTGAGATTAAAGCTATCCACGAGTAGAGGCCTTTCTTGGCGTTAAACTCCAGGTTATGACGTGTTTTGGGCGTTCAACTCCGGATCATGATGTTTTTCTGGCGTTTAACTCCAGACAGCAGCATGAACTTGGCGTTCAACGCCAAGTTACGTCGTCTATCCTTGCGCAAAGTATGAACTATTATATATTTCTGGAAAGCCCTGGATGTCTACTTTCCAACGCCGTTGAGAGCGCGCCAATTGGACTCCTGTAGCTCCAGAAAATCCATTTCGAGTGCAGGGAGGTCAGGATCCAACAGCATCAGCAGTCCTTTTTCAGCCTAAGTCAGATTTTTGCTCAGCTCCCTCAATTCCAGCCAGAAAATACCTGGAATCACAGAAAAACACACAAAATCATAGTAAAGTCTAGAAATATGATTTTTGCCTAAAAACTAACAATATTCTCCTAAAAACTAACTAAAACATGCTAAAATCTACATGAAATTACCCCCAAAAAGCGTATAAAATATCCGCTCATCACAACACCAAACTTAAACTGTTGCTTGTCCTCAAGCAACTAGATGAATAAAATAGGTTTTAACAGAAATTAAGAAGTAATAATATTTTAGAGTTTTAAATGAAGCTCATATTCTTATTAGATGAGCGGGGCTTGTAGCTTTTTGTTTCTGAACAGTTTTGGCATCTCCCTTTATCCTTTGAAATTCAGAATGATTGGCATCCATAGGAACTCAGAATTCAGATAGTATTATTGATTCTCCTAGTTTAGTATGTTGATTCTTGAACACAGCTACTTTATGAGTCTTGGCCGTGGCCCTAAGCATTTTGTTTTCTAGTATTACCACCGGATACATAAATGCCACAGACACATAATTGGGTGAACTTTTTCAGATTGTGACTCAGCTTTGCTAGAATCCCCAATTAGAGGTGTCCAGAGTTCTTAAGGACACTCTTTTGCTTTGGATCACGACTTTAACCACTCAGTCTCAAGCTTTTCACTTGGACCTGCATGCCACAAGCACATGGTTAGGGACAGCTTGATTTAGCCGCTTAGGCATGGATTTATTTCCTTGGGCCCTCCTATCCATTAATGCTCAAAGCCTTGGATCCTTTTTACCCTTGCCTTTTGGTTTTAAGGGCTATTGGCTTTTTCTACTGCTCCTTCCTTTTTTTTTTTTGCAAGCTTTATTTTTCACTGCTTTTTCTTGTTTCAAGAATCAATTTCATGATTTTTCAGATCATCAATAATATTTTTCGTGTTCCTCATTCTTTCAGGAGCCAATATTCATAAAATTCAATATAAAAATTATGCACTGTTCAAGCATTCATTCAGAAAACAAAAAGTATTGCCACCACATGTAATTAATTATAATTTTTTTATTATTAAGAACTCGAAAAATATAGATTACTTCTTTATTCTAAAAAAAATCTACTACTTTATTCATGCCTGATGATGATGAGAAAAATAAATTATAGCTTAATTGGAAATAAAATCAAAATAGATATACTAATTACTACTACTATATATAACTTCTAAGGTAAAATCCTATAATAATACTATCACAGAGTTAAAGCTAGAATTAGAACTTAACAACCTGTATTTTGGGAAGTGGATGTTCCTTTAGTCTGTGGGGTGCCTTCAAGAATTAATTTTGGACGCTTCAGCTCCCTTAAGTTCACATCCTTGCTCTTCCTGTTCCCTTAGGTGCCATGATCTTAATGAGTTTTAGCTCAGTGATCATGGCAAATCACACCAAACTTAGAGGTTTGCTTGTCCTCAAGCAAAATAAAGGATAGAAGAGGAATAAAGGGAGAGGCAATTTCGAAATCCAAAAGATATGATGAGTTGAAAAAGATTTGAAAAAGATTTGGATTGGAAAAAGATTTGTGTTTATAAATTAAGATACATTTGATATTTTTGAAAAAGGGATTTTAGAAATTAGGGTTCTTAGAAAACTAATTTGATTTTGAAGAATGACATTTTGAAACATGTTTATGCAAGAAATCATGAATTGAAACATAAAAATTTAGAAAAATTGTAAAGAAAAACGAATTTTACCTCCTCCCCACCATCCTGGCGTTAAACGCCCAAACGATGTATGTTTTGGGCGTTTAACGCCCAAATGCTGCTTCTCCTGGGCGTTCAACGCCCAGCTGATGCTTCTTTCTGGCGTTGAACGCCAGGAAGTCCTTTGTCACTGGGCATTTTTCTGAACGCCCAGGATGCTAACAATCTGGCGTTAAACGCCCAGAAGGTGCTTCTTTCTGGCGTTCAACGCCCAGAAGATGCTCCTTTCTGCCGTTTAACGCCCAGATGGCTACCCTTACTGGCGTTGAACGCCCAGTGGGTGCTTCTTTTGGGCGTTCAACGCCCAAAATGTTTCTTACTGGCTTTTTCATGCTAGTGAGCTTCCAAATTTCCCTGTAACTCTGTGAATTCAATCAATTGCTATTTTTACCCTTTGAAGATACTTGGACACATACCTGTAAAAAAAGAAAATTTATTTAATTAGTAAATAAACTTTGTAAATGGCTGGGTTGCCTCCCAGCAAGCGCTTCTTTATTGTCTTTAGCTGGACTACCACTGAGCTCTAATCAAGTCTCAGTTTTGAGCATTCTTGCTCAAAGTTGCTTTCAAGATAATGTTTAATTCTCTGTCCATTAACAATGAACTTTTTGTTAGAGTCATTATCCTGAAGCTCTACGTATCCATATGGTGATACACTTGTAATTACATATGGACCTCTCCACCGGGATTTTAATTTCCCGGGGAATAATTTGAGCCTAGAATTAAATAGCAGAACTTTCTGCCCCGGCTCAAAGACTCTGGATGACAATTTTTTATCATGCCATCTTTTCGCTTTCTCCTTGTAAATTTTTGCATTCTCGAAAGCATTGAGTCTAAATTCCTCTAGCTCATTTAACTGAAGCAATCGTTTTTCTCCAGCTAACTTGGCGTCAAGGTTTAGGAATCTGGTTGCCCAGTAGGCCTTATGTTCCAATTCCACTGGCAAGTGACATGCCTTTCCATACACAAGCTGGTATGGAGAGGTCCCTATAGGGGTCTTGAATGCTGTTCTGTATGCCCACAGAGCATCATCCAAGCTCCTTGCCCAATCCTTTCTACGGTTAATTACAGTCCGTTCCAGGATTCTTTTGAGTTCTCTATTTGAGACTTCAGCTTGCCCATTAGTCTGTGGATGATATGGAGTAGCTACCCGGTGACTAACTCCATAACGAACCAGAGCAGCATAAAGCTGTTTATTGCAGAAATGAGTGCCCTCATCACTAATCAACACTCTAGGGATACCAAATCTGCTGAAGATGTGTTTCTGGAGGAATTTTAACACTGTTTTAGTGTCATTTGTGGGTGTTGCAATAGCCTCCACCCATTTAGATACATAATCCACTGCCACCAGAATATAAGTGTTTGAGTATGATGGTGGGAAAGGTCCCATGAAGTCAATGCCCCATACATCAAACAACTCAATCTCCAAGATTCCTTGCTGAGGCATGGCATAACTGTGGGGTAGGTTGCCTGATCTTTGGCAACTGTCACAATTGAGCACAAAAGCTCGGGAATCTTTGTAGAGTGTGGCCCAGTAGAAGCCACTTTGGAGGACTCTTGTGGCTGTTCGCTCACTTCCAAAATGTCCTCCGTACTGTGATCCATGGCAGTGCCAAAGGATCTTCTGTGCTTCTTCTTTAGGCACACATCTACGGATTACTCCGTCTGCACATCTCTTGAAGAGATATGGTTCATCCCAAAGATAGTACTTTGCATCTGTGATTAATTTCTTTGATTGCACCCTACTGTACTCTTTGGGTATGAATCTCACTGCCTTGTAGTTTGCAATGTCTGCAAACCATGGCACCTCCTGGATGGCAAACAACTGCTCATCCGGAAAGGTTTCAGAGATCTCAGTGAGAGGGAGGGACGCCCCTTCCACTGGTCCTATTCGGGACAGGTGATCTGCCACTTGATTCTCTGTCCCTTTTTTGTCTCTTATTTCTATATCAAACTCTTGCAGAAGCAACACCCATCTGATGAGTCTGGGTTTTGAATCCTGCTTTGTGAGTAGATATTTAAGAGCAGCATGATCAGTGTACACAATCACTTTTGATCCTACTAAATAGGATCTGAATTTTTCAATGGCGTAAACCACTGCAAGTAGCTCTTTTTCTGTGGTTGTGTAGTTCTTCTGTGCGTCATTTAGAACACGGCTAGCATAATAAATGACGTGCAGAAGCTTGTCATGCCTTTGTCCCAACACTGCACCAATGGCATGGTCACTGGCATCACACATCAACTCAAATGGTAAAGTCCAGTCTGGTGCAGAGATGATTGGTGCTGTAACCAATTTAGCTTTCAGAGTCTCAAATGCCTGCAGACACTCTTCATCAAAGATAAATGGCGTGTCAGCAGCTAGCAGGTTGCTCAGAGGTTTGGCGATTTTTGAAAAATCCTTTATAAACCTCCTATAGAATCCTGCATGCCCCAGAAAGCTTCTGATTGCCTTAACATTGGCAGGTGGTGGTAATTTTTCAATTACTTCTACCTTAGCTTGATCCACCTCTATTCCCTTGTTCGAAATTTTGTGCCCAAGGACAATTCCTTCAGTCACCATAAAGTGACATTTTTCCCAGTTTAAAACCAGGTTAGTCTCTTGGCATCTTTTCAGAACAAGTGCTAAATGGTTAAGGCAGGAGCTGAATGAGTCTCCAAATACTGAAAAGTCATCCATGAAGACTTCCAGAAATTTTTCCACCATATCAGAGAAAATGGAGAGCATGCACCTCTGAAAGGTTGCAGGTGCATTGCACAGGCCAAATGGCATCCTTCTGTATGCAAATACTCCAGATGGGCATGTGAACGCCGTTTTCTCCTGATCTTGGGGATCTACTGCAATTTGATTATAACCTGAATATCCATCCAGGAAGCAGTAGTATTCATGACCTGCTAATCTTTCTAGCATCTGGTCTATGAATGGTAAAGGAAAATGATCCTTTCTGGTAGCTGTATTGAGCCTTCTGTAGTCAATACACATGCGCCACCCAGTAACTGTTCTTGTAGGAACCAGTTCATTTTTTTCATTATGAACCACTGTCATGCCACCTTTCTTAGGGACGACTTGGACAGGGCTCACCCAGGGGCTGTCAGAAATAGGATAAATAATCCCAGCCTCTAGTAATTTAGTGACCTCTTTCTGCACTACTTCCTTCATGGCTGGGTTCAGCCGCCTTTGTGGTTGAACCACTGGCTTGGCGTCACCCTCCAGTAAGATCTTGTGCATGCATCTAGCTGGGCTAATGCCCTTAAGATCACTGATGGACCACCCAAGAGCTGTCATGTATGTCCTTAGCACTTGAATTAGTGCTTCCTCTTCCTGTGGCTCTAAGGTAGAGCTTATGATTACAGGAAAGGTATCACCTTCTCCCAAGAATGCATATTTTAGGGAAGGTGGTAATGGTTTGAGCTCGGGTTTAGGAGGTTTCTCCTCTTCCTGAGGGATTTTCAGAGGTTCTACTATTTTCTCTGATTCCTCCAATTCAGGCTGAACATCTTTAAAGATGTCCTCTAGCTCTGATTCGAGACTCTCAGCCATATTGACCTCTCTTACCAGAGAGTCAATAATATCAACACTCATGCAGTCATTTGGGGTGTCTGGATGTTGCATGGCTTTGACAACATTCAACTTGAACTCCTCCTCATTGACTCTCAAGGTTACTTCCCCTTTTTGGACGTCAATGAGGGTTCGGCCAGTTGCTAGGAAAGGTCTTCCTAGAATGAGAGTTGCATTCTTGTGCTCCTCCATTTCCAGCACCACAAAGTCAGTAGGAAAGGCAAATGGCCCAACCTTGACAATCATGTCTTCAATCACGCCTGATGGGTATTTAATGGAGCCATCAGCAAGTTGCAGACATATCCTGGTTGGTTTGATTTCTTCAGTTAAACCAAGCTTTCTGATAGTAGATGCAGGTATTAGGTTGATACTTGCCCCAAGATCACATAAAGCTTGCTTGGTGCAAGTGCCCTCTAATGTGCATGGTATCATAAAGCTCCCAGGATCTTTAAGCTTCTCAGGTAAGCTTTTCAGAATGACTGCACTGCATTCTTCAGTGAGGTAAACCTTCTCAGTTTCCCTCCAATCCTTCTTATGACTTAAGATCTCTTTCATGAACTTAGCATAAGAGGGTATTTGCTCAAGTGCTTCTACAAACGGAATCTTTATTTCAAGAGTTCTGAGATAGTCTGCAAAGCGGGCAAATTGCTTATCCTGTTCCGCTTGGTGGAGTTTTTGAGGATAAGGCATTTTGGCTTTGTATTCCTCAACCTTAGTTGCTGCAGGTTTATTACCTACAGAAGTGGGTTGGGAAGCCTTTTTAGAAGGGTTATCATCAGCACTCGTAGGTGACTGATCCCCCACTGGTATTTGAATGCCAGTGGTGGGAGCTGGAGTGGCGTTAGACGCCATCTCCTTGTTGGTTACTGGCGTTTGAACGCCAGAACCATGTCCCTTTTGGGCGTTCAACGCCAGATCCATGCTTGTTTCTGGCGTTGAACGCCAGGAATGCGCATGGGCTGGGCGTTTAGCGCCAGCATCATTCCTCTCTGGGCTCTGATTGTCCTCAGAGGGATTTTGATTGACCATCTGTTCATTTCTTAGTTTCTTGCTGCTTTGAAGTGAGGTATTTAATGTTTTCCCATTTCTTAATTGAACTGCTTGACATTCTTCTGCTATTTGTTTTGACAGTTGCTTTTCTGTCTGCTTTAATTGCACTTCCATATTCCTGTTAGCCATTCTTGTTTCCTGTAATATTTCCTTGAATTCGGCTAGCTGCTGAGTTAGAAAATCTAATTGCTGATTGAATTCATTAGCCTGATCCACCAGACTGAGTTCAGCAGTTACTGTTTTAGCTTCTTCTTTCACAGAAGATTCACTGCTTAGGTACAGATGCTGATTTCTGGCAACTGTATCAATAAGCTCTTGAGCTTCTTCAATTGTTTTTCTCATATGTATAGATCTACCAGCTGAGTGGTCTAGAGAAATCTGAGCTTTTTCTGTAAGCCCATAATAGAAGATGTCTAATTGCACCCATTCTGAAAACATTTCAGAGGGGCATTTTCTTAGCATCTCTCTGTATCTCTCCCAGGCATCATAAAGGAATTCATTATCTCCTTGTTTGAAGCCTTGGATGTTTAGCCTTAGCTGTGTCATCCGTTTGGGAGGGAAATAGTGATTCAGGAATTTTTCTGACAGCTGTTTCCATGTTTTTATGCTGTTCTTAGGCTGGTTATTTAACCACCTCTTAGCTTGATCTTTTACAGCAAATGGAAACAGTAATAATCTGTAGATATCCTGATCTACTTCCTTATCATGTACTGTATCAGCAATTTGCAGAAATTGTGCCAGAAACTCTGTAGGTTCTTCATGTGGAAGACCAGAATACTGGCAGTTTTGCTGCACCATGATAATGAGCTGAGGATTCAGCTCAAAGCTACTAACTCCAATGGAGGGTATACAAATACTACTCCCATATGAAGCAGTAGTGGGGTTAGCATATGACCCCAGAGTCCTCTTGTCTTGTCCATTCATACTTACTGTCATAATGGAATACAAGAGATAATTTATATGTTGATTTTATTTATTTTATAGTAGTGGAATAACAAAAAATGGGATATATGAAAAATATTTTGAAAATACTTTGTGAAAATTTTTCGAAAAAAATTGAAATTGAAATTTGGATTTTATATTAAAAATTTCGAAAATGTAGTTTTAAAATTGGTTAGAAAAAAAAAAATTTTTTTTTAAATTTTGAATTTTATGATGAAAGAGAAAAAAACACACAAAAGACACAAGACTTAAAACTTTTAGATCCAATGCTCCTTATTTTCGAAAATTTTTGGAGGGAAAACACCAAGGAACACCAAACTTAAAAATTTTAAGATCAAGATACAAGAAAAACTCAAGAACACTTTGAAGATTCACAAGAACACCAAGAACAAAAGGAAGAACACCAAACTTAAAATTTTTAGAAAACTTTAATAAAATTTTCGAAAATTATGAAGGATTAACAAGAAAACACCAAACTTGAAGTTTGGCACAAGATTAAATCAAGAAAAATTGTTTTTGAAAAAGGTTCCAAAGCGTATACCCAATTATCAAGAATGTAAGCCAATACTCTAGCCAATTGGGTATAAATATAACACTTGTTCTAGATATTCCAATTAATGCTTTAAAAAGAACACAAGTGAAACAAGAAAAGACACAAAGCAAGAAAAACTCAAGATCAAACAAGAAAAATAAGCAAGAACAACTTGAAGATCAATGAAGAACAAAGAACACAAGTCGAAAAATAAAATATGCCTTCAATTGTTCAAACTCAATAATCCCCGGCAACGGCGCCAAAAACTTGGTGCACGAATTTGTGATTCGCACAACTGACCAGCAAGTGCACTGGGTCGTCCAAGTAATACCTTACGTGAGTAAGGGTCGATCCCACGGAGATTATTGGCTTGAAGCAATCAATGTTTATTTTATTAATCTTATTCAGGAGGCCAATAGGATTTAAAAAGTGAAATTACCAGATTTGATTATAAGAATAAAAGAGAATAACAGTGTTACTTGTTGTGCAGTAATGAGAAACATGTTGGAGTTTTGGAGATGCTTTGTCCTTTGAATTTTTACTTTTCCTTGAAATCCTCTTCCCACACGCAAGGTTCCTTCCATGGCAAGCTCTATGTAGGGTGTCACCGTTGTCAGTGGCTACTTCCCATCCTCTCAGTGAAAACGTTCCTATGCTCTGTCACAGCACGGCTAATCATCTGTCGGTTCTCAATCAGGTTGGAATAGAATCCATTGATTCTTTTGCGTCTGTCACTAACGCCCAGCCCTCAGGAGTTTGAAGCACGTCACAGTCATTCAGTCCCGGAATCCTACTCGGAATACCACAGACAAGGTTTAGACTTTCCGGATTCTCATGAATGCCGCCATCAATCCGGCCTATACCACGAAGATTCTGATTAAGGAATCTAAGAGATATCCATTCAATCTGATGTAGAACGGAGGTGGTTGTCAGGCACACGTTCATGGGTTGAGGAAGGTGATGAGTGTCACGGATCATCACCCTCTTCACAATTAAGCGCGAATAAACATCTTAGATAAGAACAAGCGTGTTTGAATGGAAAACAAAGGAATTGTATTAAATCATCGAGACGCTGCAGAGCTCCTCACCCCCAACAATGGAGTTTAGAGACTCATGCCGTCAAAAAGTATGTAATTCAGATCTGAAAATGTCATGAGGTACAAGAAATGTCTGTAAAAGTTGTTTAAATAGTAAACTAGTAACCTAGGTTTACAGAAAATGAATAAACTAAGATAATTGGTGCAGAAATCCACTTCTGGGGCCCACTTGGTGTGTGCTGGGGCTGAGATTAAAGCTATCCATGAGTAGAGGCCTTTCTTGGCGTTAAACTCCAGGTTATGATGTGTTTTGGGCGTTCAACTCCGGATCATGACGTTTTTCTGGCGTTTAACTCCAGACAGCAGCATGAACTTGGCGTTCAACGCCAAGTTACGTCGTCTATCCTTGCGCAAAGTATGGACTATTATATATTGCTGGAAAGCCCTGGATGTCTACTTTCCAACGCCGTTGAGAGCGCGCCAATTGGACTCCTGTAGCTCCAGAAAATCCATTTCGAGTGCAGGGAGGTCAGGATCCAACAGCATCAGCAGTCCTTTTTCAGCCTAAGTCAGATTTTTGCTCAGCTCCCTCAATTCCAGCCAGAAAATACCTGGAATCACAGAAAAACACACAAACTCATAGTAAAGTCTAGAAATATGATTTTTGCCTAAAAACTAACAATATTCTCCTAAAAACTAACTAAAACATGCTAAAATCTACATGAAATTACCCCCAAAAAGCGTATAAAATATCCGCTCATCAGTAGACAAATGTTGATTTGGATCCTCCAAAGGCCCTCCTCCAAAAGAACAATTGTTTTGAACCAGAGTGATGAGTTGTGGCTTTAGTTCAAAATTGTTTGCATTGACATTAGGAGGAAGAATGCTACTTCCACAGTGTCTAGCATTTGCAAATGTGTATGAAGCCAAGACTCTTCGTTGTTGTTGCTTATTGTTGGCTCCTTCTCCTGGTTGATTGGGATCTCCTTCCATTTCTTGGAATTCCTCCTCAGATTCTTCTTCTCCAATAACGTTCTTCCCTCTTTCAGCTCTTCTTATTCTCCGAAGAGTTCTTTGATCAATTTCAGAGAGGATAGGGGAAGATCTTCCTGTACCTGACATACAAACACACAACAATAAACACACAGACCCAGAAAATCAATAAAACTTCAATCTATTGCTAGAATGAGGTTTTAGTTAGTTTAAGCAAAAATTCAAACAGTTAGTGTGTTAGTAGGAATTAGAGTAACAGAAAAGAAAAAGTGCTTAATCTAGACCTCCACTTCACTTAATCATTGTCAATCGATTTCAATCCCCGGCAACGGCGCCAAAAACTTGATGTGTGGAAAACGATCCAACACAAAACTCACCGGCAAGTGTACCGGGTCGCATCAAGTAATAATAACTCACATGAGTGAGGTCGATCCCACAGGGATTAAAGGATTGAGCAATTTTAGTTTAGTGGTTGATTTAGTCAAGCGAATCAAGTTTTGATTGAGTGATTTGTGTTTAACAGGAAGTAAATGACAGCAAATGTAAAGGGGGAAGGGCAAATTGCAGTAAATTAAAGAGCGGGAAAGTAAACTTGCAGAATCTTAAAGAACAAGAAAGTAAATGACTGAAACTTAAAGTGCAAGAAATGTAAATTGCAGTAACTTAAATTGCAAGGAATATAAATTGCTTGAATATAAAAGGGATTTGAGGACATGGATTGCAGAATTTAAACAAGAGAATGTGAATTGCAACAATCAATAGAGCAGAAATTGAATTAGAAGCAATGAAGATTCAAACAGAAATTGAAATTAAAATGCAGCAAGGTTCACAGAAGAACCAAAAGTAAATTGGGATCTCAGGGCTCAAGAGACTAGGTAGCAGAGCCTAGATCTCAATTACCTTCCTAGATCCAAGTTCTCAAAGCAATTGACAAGAAATTGAAGAAGAAGCAGTAAAAGTAACAGAAGTGAAATTGAATTGTGCAGAAAAAGATTTGAAGAGAGTTTGAATGGGAATTGAGACAGAATTTCCTCAATTTCTCACACCCAAAACTCAGAAACAGAAGAGTAGAATTGCCCGAACAAGAATGAGGAAGGAGATCAGTCAATTCTCCCTTAATCCTCTGAACTCTCGGTCAAGTCTCTCAAGAACAATTGCAGAAAATTCAAAGCTCAAAGAGAGTGCGAAATTCAAAAGCTAAGCCAAAGATAAGTCAAAAAGTTCCTAATTACATCAAACTAGCTCCTATTTATACACTTTCTATTCTTGGATTTTTGGATTTGGATGGGCTTTTGAATTGGTGAAGAAATGAAGTAAAATGGGGTTTTAATTTGAATTTTCGGCCCATGAAAAGTTGCTCCCAGGAGGCTGCCCTGCCCTTGCGGAGGGCAGGGCAGGATTTGGTGCATGTTGGTGCGGCTTTGGTGCGGCCTGGTGCATGTTGATGCGCAAAACGCTGCCCTGCCCGCGCCGAGGGCAGGGCAGGAAAAATTGGTGCGCCAGAATGTGCCACGGTGCGCTATTGGTGCTGCCAGAATCAAGAATTGGTGCGCCAGAATTTGCCTTGGTGCATGGGATGCTGCCCTGCCCTCGCGGAGGGCAGGGCAGAATAATATGGTGCTGCCAGGATTGAGCTGTGATGCGCGCTGGTGCTGCCAGGAGAGTGATTTGGTGCGCCAGAAATGTCTCTTGGTGCGCCAGATCCATGCACCAACAAAATGCTGCCTTGCCCTCGCGGAGGGCAGGGCAGTGTTTCCACTTTGATGTCCCGTGTTCGAAACACGGCTGGAACACATGCTCAATTAATTTCCTTGGTTTCTTGGCACGGCACTCAACCTTAGTTCCTTGCTTCTTCCTTGTTCCGTGTTCGATTCTTGTGGCATGCATGGGTGACATTTTTCCTTTGATTTTCTTCCTTGGTGAGCCCGATACTGCCCTTGTGGAGGGCAGGGCAAGGTTCTCTTCTTCTTGGTTCCAAGGCACAATTTTGTGCTCTGCCCTTGTAGTGGGCAGGGCAGAGTTGCCTTCCTTGCTTGGTTCCCTTATGTTGCCCTCTTAGAGGGCAGTGTGCCCTTGTGGAGGGCAATGTTTGCCTCCCCTTTGCATGCGGCACACTTCCTCTTGCTTTGACCACACTTTCCTTTCCTTGGGCTACACTTCTTAGGCCACGCTTTTCCTTTTCTTTTCTTTTCTTCACCTACAATAAACCAAAACAACCACTCAAAGTATCACTAAATTCAAGAGGCTTATAAATCAATTAAAATTCAATTAAAATTAGCTTAAACCTCATGGATTAACATTAATTTCATGGTGGTTGCTTGATTTAGAGAAGTTATGCATTTTCACTCCAAATCACTTACTTAGGATGCAAGAAAGTGCATAAATGCTAACAAAACAAGTGAAATTAGCTTGAAAAATGGGTATATGATGACTTGTCATCAAGGAACATCCACTTTCCAAAATACAGGTTGTTGAGTTCTAATTTTAGCTTTAACTCTGTGATATTTGTTACTATAGGAATTTACCTTAGAAGTTATATAGGAGTAGTGGTAATTAGTATATCTATTTTGACTTTATTTTCAATTAAGTTATAATTTATTTTTCTCATCATCATCAAACATGAATAAAATAGTAGATTTTTAGAATAAAGAGGTAATTTATATCTTTCGAGTTCTTAATAAGAAAATTATAATTAATTATATGTGGTGGCAATACTTTTTGTCTTCTGAATGAATGCTTGAACCGTGCATATTTTTTATCTTGAATTTTATGAATGTTAAAATTATTGGCTCTTGAAAGAATGAGAAACACGAGAAATATTATTGCTGATCTAAAAAATCATGAATTTGATTCTTGAAGCAAGAAAAAGCAGTGAAAAAAAAAGAAAAAAAAATTTACAAGGAATCATTGGATCAAGAAAAAGAAAAAAAGCCAATAGCCCTTAAAACAAAAAGGCAAGGGTAAAAAGGATCCAAGGCTTTTAGCATCAGTGGATATGAGGGCCCAAGGAAGTAATCCTAGCCTAAGCGGCTATATCAAGCTGTCCATAACCATGTGCTTGTGGCATGCAGGTCCAAGTGAAAAGCTTGAGATTGAGTGGTTAAAGTCGTGATCCAAGGCAAAAGAGTGTGCTTAAGAACTCTGGACACCTCTAATTGGGGACTTTAGCAAAGCTAAGTCACAATCTGAAAAGGTTCACCCAATTATGTGTCTGTGACATTTATGTATCCGGTGGTAATACTGGAAAACAAAGTCCTTAGGGCCACGGCCAAGACTCATAAAGTAGTTGTGTTCAAAAATCAACATACTAAACTAAGAGAATCAATAATACTATTTGAATTCTGAGTTCCTATGGATGCCAATCATTCTGAATTTCAAATGATAAAGTGAGATGCCAAAACTGTTCAGAAAAAAAAATCTACTAGCCCCGCTCATCTAAATTAGAATCTGAGCTTCACTTAAAACTCTGAGATATTATTGCTTCTTAATTTCTTTTTATCCTATTTTATTTATCTAGTTGCTTGGGGACAAGCAACAGTTTAAGTTTGGTGTTGTGATGAGCGGATATTTTATACGCTTTTTGGGGGTAATTTCATGTATATTAAAATGTTTTAATTGGTTTTTAATAGAATTTTATTATTTTTTAAGCAAAAATCATATTTCTAGACTTTACTATGAGTTTGTGTGTTCTTCTGTGATTTCAAGTATTTTCTGGCTGAAATTGAGGGAGCTGAGCAAAAATCTAATTTAGGCTGAAAAAAGGACTGCTGATGTTGTTGGATTCTGACCTCCCTGCACTCGGAAGGGATTTTTTGGAGCTACAGAAGTCCAATTGGCTCGCTCTCAATTGGGTTGGAAAGTCAACATCCAGGGCTTTCCAGCAATATATAATAGTCCATACTTTGCGTGAAGATAGACGACGTAAACTGGCGTTCAACGCCAGTTCCATGTTGTAGTCTGGCATCCAGCGCCAGAAACAGGTTACAAGTTGGAGTTCAACGCCAAAAACACGTTACAACCTGGCGTTCAACTCCAGAAACAGCCCAGGCACGTGAGAAGCTTAAGTCTCAACCCTAGCACACACCAAGTGGGCCCCAGAAGTGGATTTCTGCACCAATTATATGAGTTTACTCATTTACTGTAAACCTAGGTTACTAGTTTAGTATTTAAACAACTTTTAGAGACTTATTCTGGACCTCATGACATTTTTAGATCTGCAATTTGTACCTTTTGGCAGCATGAGTCTCTAAACTCCACTGTTGGGGGTGAGGAGCTTTGCAGTGTCTCGATGAATTAATGCAATTATTTCTGTTTTTCCATTCAAATATGCGTGTTCCTATCGAAGATGTTCGTTCGCGCTTAACTATGGAGAAGGTGGTGATCCGTGACACTTATCACATTCCTCAATCCATGAACGTGTGCCTGACAACCACCTCTATTCTACATCAGATTGAATGAGTATCTCTTAGATTCCTTAATCTGAATCTTCGTGGTATAAGCTAGAATTGATGGCGGCATTCATGAGAATCCGGAAAGTCTAAACCTTGTCTGTGGTATTCCGAGTAGGATTCTGGGATTGGATGGTTGTGACGAGCTTCAAACTCACGAGTGTTGGGCATGATGACAAACGCAAAAGAATGAATGGATTCTATTCCGACATGATCGAGAACCAACAGCTGATTAGCCGTGCTGTGACAGAGCATTTGGACCATTTTCACTGAGAGGATGGGAAGTAGCCATTGACAACGGTGACACCCTACATAGAGCTTTCCATGGAAGGATCTTTGCACTTTTGCATGAGAAGAATATTACATTACAGGAATTCAGATGACAATGCATCTCCAAAATTGCAACATATTCTCCGTTATTGCACAATAAGTAATTATTTCACGCTCTTCTATTTTTAGTAATTCAAACTAATAATCATAATTGACCTCCTGACTAAGAATAATAAAATAACCATAGCTTGCTTCAAGCCAACAATCTCTGTGGGATCGACCCTTACTCACATAAGGTATTACTTGGACGACCTAGTGCACTTGCTGGTTAGTTGTGCAGATTGCAAAAGTGTGATTGCAATTTCATGCACCATCAGGCACGCGTTCATAGGTTGAGAATAGTGATGAGTGTCACAGATCATCACATTCATCAAGTTGAAGTGCAATCAAATATCTTAGAATAAGAATAAGCTTGAATTGAATAGAAAACAGTAGTAATTGCGTTAATACTCGAGGAACAGTAGTGCTCCACACCCTTAATCTATGGTGTGTAGAAACTCCACCGTTGAAAATGCATAAGAACAAGGTCTAGGCATGGCCGAATGGCCAGCCTCCCCAAATGACATGTGAATTCAAAAATAGGGAAAAGACCCCTAGTACAATAGTAAAAAGTTCTATTTATAATGAAACTAGCTACTAGGGTTTACAGAAATAGGTAATTGATGCAGAAATCCACTTCCGGGCCCACTTGGTGTGTGCTTGGGCTGAGCATTGAAGCTTTCACGTGTAGAGGTCTTCCTTGGAGTTAAACACCAGCTTTGATGCCAGTTTGGGCGTTTTGACGCCAGAAAAGGGCAGAGAGCTGGCGTTTTGAAGCCATTTTACGTCGTAAAAACTTGCGCAAAGTATGGACTATTATATATTGCTAGAAATCCCTGGATGTCTATTTTCCAACGCAATTGAGAGCGCGCCATTTGGAGTTCTATAGCTCCAAAAAATCTACTTCGAGTGCAGGAAGGTCAAAATCCAACAATATTAGCAGTCCTTTGTCAACCTCTGAATCAGATTTTTGCTCAGGTCCCTCAATTTCAGCCAAAAAATACCTGAAATCATATAAAAACACACAAACTCGTAGTAAAGTCTAAAAATGTGAATTTTGCTTAAAAACTAATAAAAATATACTAAAAACTAACTAAATCATACTAGAAACTATATAAAAACAATGCCAAAAAGCGTATAAATTATCCGCTCATCATAACACCAAACTTAGATTGTTGCTTATCCCCAAGCAACTGAAAACAAAATAGGATAAAAAGAAGAGAATATACAATGAATCGCACAGTATCAATGAAACTTAGTTCTAATTAGATGAGCGGGGCTTGTAGCTTTTTGCTTCTGAACAGTTTTGGCATCTCACTTTTTTCTTTGAAATTCAGAATGATTGGCATCTATAGGAACTTAGAATTTTAGATAGTGTTATTGATTCTCCTAGTTCAGTACGTTGATTCTTGAACACAGCTACTTTATGAGTCTTGGTCGTGACCCTAAGCACTTTGTTTTCCAGTATTACCACCGGAGACATAAATGCCACAGACACATAACTGGGTGAACCTTTTCAGATTGTGACCCAGCTTTGCTAAAGTCCCCAATTAGAGGTGTCCAGAGTTCTTAAGCACACTCTTTTGCTTTGGATCACGACTTTAACCACTCAGTCTCAAGCTTTTCGCTTGGACATGCATGCCACAAGCACATGGTTAGGGACAGCTTGATTTAGCCGCTTAGGCATGGATTTTATTTCCTTGGGCCCTTCTATCCATTAATGCTCAAAGCCTTGGATCCTTTTTACCCTTGCATTTTGGTTTAAAGGGCTATTGGCTTTTTCTTCTTGCTTCTTTTTCTTTTTCTTTCTCTTTTTTTCCGCCCTTTTTTTCACTGCTTTTTCTTGCTTCAAGAATCAATTCCATGATTTTTCAGATTATCAATAACATTTCTCTTTATTCATCATTCTTTCAAGAGCCAATAACTTTTAACATTCATAAACAACAAGATAAAAAATATGCACTATTCAAGCATTCATTCAAAGAACAAAAAGTATTACCACCACATCAAAATGATTAAACTAGTTTCAAGATAAAATTTGAAATCCAAGTACTTCTTGTTCTTTTGTAATTAAGCACATTTTTCATTTAAGAGAGGTGAAGGATTCATGGGGTTATTCATAGCTTTAAGGCATAAACACTAGACACTAATGATCATGTAGTGAAGATACAAACATAGATAGAACATACAGCATAAAGCCGAAAACAAAAAATAAATAGACAAGGAGATTAAGGAATGAGTCCACCTTAGTAAGGGTGGCGTCTTCCTCCTCTTGAAGAACCAATGGTGCTCTTTAGCTTCTCTATGTCTCTTCCTTGCCTTTGTTGCTCCTCCCTCATAGCTCTTTGATCTTCTCTAATCTCATGGAGAATGATGGAGTGCTCTTGGTGTTCCACCCTTAATTGGTCCATGTTGTAACTCAAGCTTTCCAAAGAAGTGTTGAGTTGCTCCCGATAATTGTGTGGAGGAAATTGCATCGCTTGAGGCATCTCAGGGATTTCTTGATGAGGGCCCTCCTCATGCTCTTGTTGAGTGCCATGAATGGGCTCTCTAGTTTGCTCCATCCTCTTCTTAGTGATGGGCTTGTCCTCTTCAATGAGGATGTCTCCCTCTATGACAATCCCAACTGAATAGCAAAGGTGACATATGAGATGGGAAAAGGCTAATCTTGCCAAAGGTGAGGACTTGTCAGCCACTTTGTAGAGTTCTAGAGGTATGATTTCATGAACTTCTACTTCCTCTCCAATCATGATACTATGGATCATGATGGCCCGATCCACAGTTACCTCAGATCGGTTGCTAGTGGGAATGATAGAGCGTTGGATGAACTCCAACCATCCTCTAGCCACAGGCTTAAGATCCGGTCTTCTTAATTGAACCGAGTTGCCTCTTGAGTCTCTTTTCTATTGAGCTCCATCTACATATGTCCATGAGGACTTGGTCCAACCTTTGATCAAAGTTGACCCTTCTAGTGTAGGGGCGTGCGTTTTCTTCCATCATTGGCAAGTTGAACGCTAGCCTCATGTTTTCCAGACTAAAATCTAAGTATTTTTCCCGAACCATTGTAAGCCAATTCTTTGGGTTTGGGTTCACACTTTGATCATGGTTCCTAGTGATCCATGCGTTTGCATAGAACTCTTGAACTATTAAGGTTCCGACTTGTTGAATGGGGTTGGCAAGAACTTCCCAACCTCTTCTTTGGATTTCCGGATATTCGCCATTTTGAGCCTAAAAGGGACCTCAGGGATCACCTTCTTCATGGCAACAACTTCATAGAAGTGGTCTTGATGGACTTTAGAAATGAATCTCTCCATCTCCCATGACTTAGAGATGGAGGTAGTTGCCTTCCCTTTCCTCTTTCTAGAGTTTTCTCTGGCCTTAGGTGCCATAAATGGTTATGGAAAAACAAAAAGCAATGCTTTTACCACACCAAACTTAAAATATTTGCTCATCCTCGAGCAAAAAAAGAAGGAAAGATGTAGAAGAAGAAGAAAATAGAGGAGATGGAGGGTGTATAGGGTTTGGCCAAGAGGGGAAGAAGGTATTTGTGATGTGTGAAAATAAAGGTGTGAAGGAGGGTATTTATAGGGAGAGTGGCCGAATGGTTTGGGTGGGTTTGGAAGGGAGATGGTTTTGAATTTTGAAGGTGGGTGGGGAGTTTTTGGGGAAGAGTTAAGGAAGTAATTGGTTAAGGGTATTTGGGAAAGAGATATGGAGGTGATTGGTGAAGGGTATTTGGGGAAGAGTGTTGTAGAAAGGTGTGAAGAGGAGAGAGAGTGAGTTGAGGCTGGTGGGGATCTTGTGTGGTCCACAGATCCTGAGGGGTCAAGGAATTCACTTCCCTGCTCTAATTGGGCGTTCAAAACGCCTTAGAGTGCAATTTTGGCATTTAAACGCCAGTCTACTGCCCTGTTCTGGCGTTTAAACGCCAGCCTTCCTTCCTGTTCTAGTGTCTAAATGCCAGTTTGTTGCCCTGTTCTGGCATTTAAACGCCAGTCTGGTGCCCTGTTCTGGCGTTTAAACGCCCAGAAAGGTGCCAGATTGGGCGTGTAAACACCCGTTTTGCTACCCTTACTGGCGTTTAAACGCCAGTAAGTCCTTCCTCCAGGATGTGCTATTTTCAATGATGTTTTTGATTTTTTTTCTTTATTTTTGTAATTGTCTTTGTGACTTCACATGATCATCAACCTAAAAGAAAACAAAATAATATAGATAAAATTAGAATAAAATTGGGTTGCCTCCCAATAAGTGCTTCTTTAATGTCAATAGCTTGACAGTGAGCTCTCATGGAGCCTCACAGATGATCAGAGTATGGTTGAGATCTCTCAACACCAAACTTAGAGTTTGGCTGTGGCCTCCCAACACCAAACTTAGAGTTTGAATGTGGGGGCTCTGTTTGACTTTGTATTGGGAGAAGCTCTTTATGCTTACTCTCCATGGTTACAGATGGAGAACCTTGAGTCTTTACTACAAGGCATTCTTCATTCACATGAAGGATCAACTCTCCTCTATCAACATCAATTATGGTTCTTGCTGTGGCTAGGAAGGGTCTTTCCAAGGATGATGGATTCATCCTCATCCCTCCTAGTGTCTAAGATTATGAAATCAGTAGGGAAGTAAAGGCCTTCAACCTTCACTAGCACGTCCTCTACTAGTCCATAAGCCTTTTTCATAGATTTATCTGCCATCTCCAATGAGAATTTGGCAGCCTGTACCTCATAGATTCCCAGTTTTTCCCTCACAGAGAGTGACATCATGTTTATCCCTGACCCCAGGTCATACAGAGATTTTTCAAAGGTCATGGTGCCTATGATGTAGGGTATTAAGATTTTACCAGGATCCTGTTTCTTTTGAGGTAAATTTTGCTGAACCAATATATTCAGTTTATTGGTGAGCAAGGGAGGCTCTTCCTCCCAAGTCTCATTACCAAACAGCATGGTATTCAGCTTCATAATTGCTCCTAAATATTGGGCAACTTTCCCTTCAACAATGTCTTCATTCTCTTCAGAAGAAGAATAGTCATCAGAGCTCATGAATGGTAGAAGGAGGTCCAAGGGAATCTCTATGGTCTCTGTATGAGCCTCAGATTCCTTTAGTTCCTTATTAGGGGATTCCTACTGACCATTGGACGTCCCCTGAGGTCTTCCTCATTAGGATTCACGTCCCCCTCCTCCTCTAAAGTTTTGGCCATGTTGATTATATCAATGGCCTTGCACTCTCCTTTGGGATTCTCTTCTGTATTGTTTGGGAGAGTGCTAGGAGGAGTTTTAGTAACCCTTTTACTCAGCTGGTCCACTTGTGCCTCCAAATTTCTAATGGAGGATCTTGTTTTAGTCATGAAACTAAAAGTGGCCTTAGATAGATTATAGACTATGTTTGCTAAGCTAGAAGGATTCTGCTCAGAATGCTCTGTCTGTTGCTGAGGTGATGATGGGAAAGGTTTGCTAATGCTAAACCTGATTCTTCCACCATTGTTATTATTGAAGCCTTGCTTCTGTTGATCCTTCAATGAAAAATTTGGATGATTTTTCCATGAAGGATTATAGGTGTTGCCAAAGGCTTCACCCATGTAATTCACCTCTGCCATTGCAGGGTTCTCAGGATCATAAGCTTCTTCTTCAGAAGATGCTTCTTTAGTACTATTGGATGCATTTTGCAATCCATTTAGACTTTGAGAGATCATATTGACTTGTTGGGTCAACATTTTGTTCTGAGCCAAGATGGCATTTAGAGCATCAATTTCAAGAACTCCTCTCTTTTGAGGCGTCCCATTACTCACAGGATTCCTCTCAGAGGTATACATGAACTGGTTATTTGCAACTATTTTAATAAGTTCCTGAGCTTCTGCAGGCCTTTTCTTTAGGTGAATGGATCCATCTACAGAGTGGTCTAGTGACATCTTGGAAAATTCAGACAGACCATCATAGAGTATATCTAATGTGGTTCTGAAAGCATGTCAAAAGGACACTTTTTGGTCAGTTGTTGTATCTTTCCCAAGCTTCATAGAGGGACTCACCATCTTTTTGTCTGAAGGTTTGAACATCCACTCTAAGCTTGCTCAGCTTTTCAGGAGAAAAGAACTTAGCTAAGAAAGCCGTGACCAGCTTATCCCAAGTGTCCAGGCTATCTCTAGGTTGTGAGTCCAACCATGTTCTAGCTCTGTCTCTTACAGCAAAAGGGAAAAGTATAAACTTGTAGACTTCAGGATCAACTCCATTGGTCTTAACAGTATCACAGATCTGCAAGAACTCAGTTAAAAACTGATAAGGGTTTTCTGATGGAAGTCCATGAAACTTGCAGTTCTGTTGCAGTAGAGAAACTAATTGAGGCTTTAGCTTAAAATTGTTTGCTCCTATGGCAGGGATTGAGATGCTTCTTCCATAGAAGATAGAAGTTGGTGTAGTAAAATCACCAAGCATCTTCCTTGATTTGTTGTTTGGTTCGGCCATAATTTTTTCTTTTGCTGCTTCCTTTTCGAAAATTTCAGTGAGGTCCTCTTCAGAGTTTTGTGCTTTAGCTGCTCTTAGCTTCCTCTTCAGAGTCCTTTCAGGTTCAGGATCAGCTTCAACAAGTATGCCTTTATCTTTGTTCCTGCTCATATGAAAGAGAAGAAAACAAAGAAAATATGAAATCCTTTATGTCACAGTATAGAGATTCCTTGAGGTGTCAGAGGAAAACAAGAATAGAAGGATGAGGTAAGTGAAGAAGAATTCGAACACAATGAGAGAGATGGAGTTCGAATTGACAATGGAGGAGGAATGTTAGTGTTTAAATAGAAAAAGATAAGAGAGGGGGGAAGAATTTTTGAAAATCTTAATTAAAATTAAAAATAATTAGTTAAATAAAGAAAAATATTTTGAAAAAAAGGTTAATGTTTTTCGAAAATTAAAAGTGAAAAAGTGGTTAGGTGGTTTTATAAAAGATAAGAAATAAATTTGAAAAAGATAAGAAGTTAAAAAGATTTTGAAATCATGGATTTTTTTTTGAAAATATGATGAAAAGATTTGATTTTTGAAAAAGATATATTTGAAAAGATATTATTTTGAAAAAGATATGATTGAAAATATTTGATTTGAGAAAGATTTGATTTTGAAAAATTATGAAGATTTGAAAAAGATTTGATTTGAAAACAAAATTCCTCTCCTTGTGTCATCCTGGCGTTAAACGCCCAGGAGCTGCATGTTTTGGGCGTTTAACGCCCAATTGTTGCATGGTTTGGGCGTTTAATGCCCAATTGTTGCATGGTTTGGGCGTTTAAATGCCTAGCCAGGTACCCTGGCTGGCGTTTAAATGCCAGTTTTCCTTCTTCACTGGGTGTTTTGAATGCCCAGCTTTTTCTCTGTAATTCCTCTACTTTATGTTCTTGGATCTTTATTTTGCTAAATCCTTTATTCAAGAAGATATGTTTTCAATTTTGAAAAATAACAAAATGAGTCGAAACATATAATTCTTGGATCAAAACACAAGATATATGCAAGAACATTATGAACGTCAAGATGAACACCAAGAACAATCTTGAAGATCAAGATGAACATCAAGAACTCAGTTTTCTTAATAAAAGAAAACATGGAGAACACCAAACTTAGAACTTTCTCATGTTTGGGCCATATGAATGCAAGAATGCATATGTAGAACATCATGCAGTGCAAATCAATAAATCATGAAGATCAAACAAGGCAATTAATCAAGAACGACTTGAAGATCATCAAGAACACAATGTATATGTTTCAAAAATTGCAAGACAATTAAAATCATGCAATTGATACCAAACTTAAAATTTGGCCCTAGATTCAAACAAGAACCATGAAATATTTTTGAGTTTTTATGATTTTATGAATTTTATTTTGGGTTTCTTTTTTTGAAAATTATTTTTTTTAGAAAAACAAAAACAAATAAAAAATTTTTGAAAGATTTTTGAAAACTTTTTGAAAAGAAAATTACCTAATCTGAGCAACAAGATGAACCGTTAGTTGTCCAAACTTGAACAATCCCCGGCAACGGCGCCAAAAACTTGGTGCACGAAATTGTGATACACAATGGCGCCAACAACTTGGTATGCACAATTGTAATCTCAACTCTTTTTCACAACTTCGCACAACTAACTAGCAAGTGCACTGGGTCGTCCAAGTAATAAACCTTACGTGAGTAAGGGTTGATCCCACAGAGATTGTAGGCTTGAAGCAAGCTATGGTCACCTTGTAAATCTCAGTCAGGCGGATTCAAATGGTAATGGAGTTTTAATAATTAAAAAGATAAATAAAACATAAAGTAAAGATAGAGATACTTATGTAATTCATTGGTGAAAATTTCAGATAAGTGCATAGAGATGCTTTGTTCCTGTTGAATCTCTGCTTTCCTACTGCCTTCATCCAATCCTTCATACTCCTGTCCATGGCAAGTTGCATGTAGGGCATCACCGTTGTCAATGGCTACTTCCCGTCCTCTCAGTGAAAATGGTCCAAATGCACTGTCACCGCACGGCTAATCATCTGTCGGTTCTCGATCATGTTGGAATAGAATCCAGTGATTCTTTTATGTCTGTCACTACGCCCAACACTCGCGAGTTTGAAACTCGTCACAGTCATCCCTTCCCAGATCCTACTCGGAATACCACAGACAAGGTTTAGACTTTCCGGATCTCAGGAATGGCCGCCAATAATTCTAGCTTATACCACGAAGACTCCGATCTTTCGGAATAGAGGCTAAGAGATATACGCTCAATCTAAGGTAGAATGGAATTGGTTGTCAGGCACGTGTTCATAGGTTGAGAATAGTGATGAGTGTCACGGATCATCACATTCATCAGGTTGAAGTGCAAGCGAATATCTTAGAATAAGAATAAGCTTGAATTGAATAGAAAACAGTACTAATTGCATTAATAATCGAGGAACAACAGAGCTCCACACCCTTAATCTATTGTGTGTAGAAACTCCACCGTTGAAAATACATAAGAACAAGGTCTAGGCATGGCCGAATGGCCAGCCTCCCCAAATGACATGTGAATTCTAAAATAGGAAAAAGACCCCTAGTACAATAGTAAAAAGTTCTATTTATAATGAAACTAGCTACTAGGGTTTACAGAAATAGGTAAATGATGCAGAAATCCACTTCCGGGCCCACTTGGTGTGTGATTGGGCTGAGCATTGAAGCTTTCACATGTAGAGGTCATCCTTGGAGTTAAACACCAGCTTTGATGCCAGCTTGGGCGTTTAACTCCAACTTTTATGCCAGTTCTGGCGTTTTGACACCAGAAAAGGGCAGAGAGCTGGCGTTTTGACGCCATTTTACATCGTCAAAACTCACGCAAAATATGGACTATTATATATTGCGGGAAAGCCCTGGATGTCTGCTTTCTAACGCAATTGAAAGCGCACCATTTGAAGTTCTATAGCTCCAGAAAATTCACTTCGAGTGCAGGGAGGTCAAAATCCAACAACATCAGCAGTCCTTTGTCAGCCTTTGAATTAGATTTTTGCTCAGGTCCGTCAATTTCAGCCAGAAAATACCTGAAATCATAGGAAAACACACAAACTCATAGTAAAGTCCAGAAATGTGAATTTTGGTTAAAAACTAATAAAAATATACTAAAAACTATATAAAAATAATGCCAAAAAGCGTATAAATTATCCACTCATCAGTATGCCTGCCTTTTAAGTCATATAAAAGAAAATGTTATGAAAAAAAAGAGTGGGGTTTATCTTGTGAAGTAACTTCTGAATGTTTGTGGTATGGTAATTGATTAGCTAAGTTGGTTCACCAACAAGGTATATAGGCAGCTATATGCTCTAAATCACATGCTTGACACACATCCTATGAGACTAGCCAAACAACAAGGTCCTAATAAGAAAAAGAGAAAGAATAATAAGAGTTTGAAAAGGAAAGAAAAATAATAAGAAATAAGGCTAGGCACCAAGGGTTTGAATGTTGAGGCATGTGTATGTGGTGCTCCTGTGCAAGGGACATGCTTGGATGAATAAGCTCTCAGGGGTGCCTTATCACTTGGTAACATGGGTTAACTAACCCAGGATTATCAGCTGAAAGTCCACTATCAAGAGCAACCTTTGCTACAGAGCACTTAGTAACCCAAAGAGGTGCTGGACACCAAGGTCTCAGAAAGAAAATAACAAACCATGTGCCTGTGGTGTATATGTATGGGGGAAAGAGACTTGAGGGAGTAAGTCCTTAGGGGTGTCTCAACACCTAACACCTTGAACCAACTGGTTCGGGAGTGTTGGCTGAAAGCTTATTTTAAAGAGTCGCCCCCTCACAGAGCACTTAGCCCAAGAATGCAATAAACCCTGGAAAAGAAGGGAGGATCAATAAATAAGAAGTCTCAAAAGATGCAATCAAGGGAGTGTTCAAGGGCATGATAAGGACCTGAAAACCAGTAAAGGAATGAACCTAAGTTGCTATGCATGAAACCCCATAAACCAAGAACTTGACTTCCATAATAATGATTTGTTTATCTTGTTCTTTCATTCATCTTTCCTATGTTTCAGTACTTACTTAGGGACAAGCAAGCTTTAAGTTTGGTGTTGTGATGCCAGGGCATCTTGGCCAGTTTTACTGACCTTTTTTTTACTGTTTTAGGGTAGTTTCATGCATTTTCTTAGTAAATAAGCAAGTTTTGGATAAAAATATACTTACATCTTGATTCAAGCAAACATTGTGAACTTTACATGGTTTCATGAGAATTATGTAGGAATTGAATGATAAAATGGATAATGCATGATCTCATGACTTGGAACAGAGCTTTAATGAACTTGATTTGCTTGATTTTAGGATAAAGGAAGCAAGGAAGAGCCACGTTAGCGGCCACGTTAGTCTAATTAACGTGACCACTAATGTGGGATGGGAATAAGCTGGTAGCGTTAATGGAAAAAGTGATCGCCAATAACGCCTTCGAAGCCATTATAGCCCACGTTAGTTGCCACGTTAATTACATTAACGTGGTAGCTAACGTGGAGGAAAAGGGAAGCTCCAACGTTAGTGGTAAAAGTGAATACCACTAACGTTCCAAAAGGGCACACTTAGCCATGTTAAGAGTCACGTTAATCCAATTAACGTGAACTCTAACGTGGGAAGAAAAAACAATCGGCAACATTAGTGACACTCACCTTTGTCACTAACATTGGACTAAGCCAATATTGCCCACGTTAGTGGTCACGTTAAGACCACTAACGTGAAGGGTAATGTGGAGCAAGAAATGATAAGCCAACATTAGTGACACTCACCTTTGTCACTAACGTTGGAGATGGCAATCACCACCACGTTAGTGGTCACGTTAACGTGAGAAAGAGGGGTGTTTGAAGCGTTAGTGACAAAGGTAAGTGTCACTAACGGTCTCGAAGCTTGGGCATGCCCATGTTAAGGGCCACGTTAGTTACACTAACGTAGATTACTAACATGGGGAAAAGAAGCAAGAGCAACGTTATTGGTAAAGGTGAATGCCAATAACATTTGCGAAGGACCAAGAGGCAACGTTATTGGAAAAGGTGAATGCCAATAACGTTTGCAAAGGACCAAGAGGCAACGTTAGTGGTCACGTTAGTGCCATTAACGTTGAAGTTAACGTGGATCATTTTGGTTTGGAACGTTAGTGAAAAAGGTGATCGTCACTAACGTTCTCGAACCCACATTTTCACTTAACGTTAACACCACTAACATCCTAACTAACATCCACCCATGCCTAACTCACACTTTTTCTGCAAGCAAAGCTGAGCCCACTGAAGATGGTAACTGCTTCAACTCAAGATCAAAGGCCCATATCCAAGACTTGAAGAACTGACTAGAAGATCAAGAAGAGTAGTATATATAGGAGTAGTTTTGAACTAGAGAGAAGCTTGGCATTTTGGAGAACTACACTCTGTATATTTACTTTTTTGCAAATTCTAGTTTACTTTAGAATGTACTCTTTTCTATCATCTTCCATTTCCAGAGCTATGAACAACTAAACCCCCTTTCATTGGGTTAGGGAGCTCTGTTGCAATTTGATGGATCAATTATAGTTTTCATTCTTCTTCTTTCTTTTCTCTTGATTTGCTAGAAAGCTTTCGATCTTAATTCAATTGGTTAGTTGTCTTAGAAAAGAAACTCTCCATAATTGGATCTCCTCTAAGCCTTGGAAAAGGGATGAGGAGATCATGCTAGAAATGCTTTCTCATGTTGGACCAAATTGGGGTTTGGACGGATATAGTGGCATATAATCCTCCTAACATTTTGATTTGGAAATACATGTGGTATAATTAGTGACCATACTTCATCTCTTTTCATGAGCAATTAAATCAAGAAATTGGGCAATTGTTCAAGCTTTGAGAGATTGGGTTGCCAAGGAATTGGGATCCAATCACCTAAGATTGCCAAGGAGATCAATGAATGCATTGATTGAGGAAGAAATGAGAATGAACTTGATCCGGAGAATGCAACATCTCCTAAGCCCAATGAATCCCCCATTTCTGATCTTACCCATTCTCTTTACTTTCTGTCATTTATCTTTATGTTCATCTCCCCAAATTCCCATTTAAGATTCTGTAATTTACTTTCTGTAATTTACTTTCCCGCCATTTAAATTTCTGCAACTCTCAACTCAATTTCTGCTTAGCTCAACTAGCACATTCTTCCAACTAAAGTTGTTTGACCAATCAATCCATGTGGGATTCAACCTCACTCTATTGTGAGTTTTTACTTAAGCCAAGAGGAACAAAATCTAACTCATATCTAGAAGAGACATTTCATCAAACACATAAAAGGCAATAAAGGTAAACATTGCAAGATTTAAAGGAAACTACAACTACAAAAGCAAGAGATCAACAATAGAAAACCAAACAAAGCACAATTATCATGAATTACCTCAACTTGAATTGAAAGAAGACAGAAGGAACAAGAGTAGATCTACAACAAAGTATAGGAACAACATAAAGGAATTACAAGAAAAGAATAGAAGAATGATGAATGTAACAACAATAAATTGAAAGGTAGAAGTAGATGAAAGCATGAATTAAAACCTAGATCTAGAAATTTTATTCTAAACCTAATCCTAATTCTAGAGAGAAGTGAGAGCTTCTCTCTCTAGAAACTAACTAATCTTAATCATAATGTGTAAAAATGATTCAATCCCCTTTGCTCTTTAATCCTTGGCCCTTTTAAAGCACCTTGGCGCCAAAGTTGGTTGCAAAGTGGGCCCTACAACTACTGAGAATTCGCTGGGCATGAATTCACTTAAAAATCAAGTATCAGCATCGACGCGTACGCACACAGCACGAGTACGCGTCCATGGGCCTTTTCGTAGGGTGCGTGTAAGCGCCTGGTGCGGGCGCGCGTCCATAGGCGAATTCAATTCTTTGGCTTTTCATGATCTTCTCCACTTTGTATGCTTTTCTCTCACTCCTTTGATCCATTCCTATCCTTTTCAACCTGAAATAACTTAACAAACAAATAAAGACATCTAGTGGAATCAAAGGTGGATTAAAAATAATCAAATTAAAGGTCTAAAAGCATGTTTTCACACTTAAGCACAAATTAAGGGAGAATCACAAAACCATGTTATTTCGTTGGATAAATGTGGGTAAAAAGTCATAAAGTCCCCTCAATGAAGCACAAGATAAACACTGAAAATGGGGTTTATCAAGTTTAAATTCCAGTTTATATGCCACAAAAATTCTAATTACCCAAAAATAAGAGGATTATATGTCACGTATCCTGTTAAATCCAAATAATTAAAATTTAGCAGAAATTGTTTTCAAGCTGTTGTTCAAGTAAAGAGCTTTTCCAAGTTTTACAAAAACTCAAATAGAAAGAGGGTCATACTTCCGTTCCACCCAAATTCATAAGATGAAGAGCGAAAACAATTCTTAAATTATAAATCCATACATGAATTAAAATAGAAAAAGCAATAAAATCAATCCATACAAATAGACAGAGCTCCTTACCTTAACAATGGAGGATTAGTTGCTCATGGTTCAAAGAAGAAAATAAGGATTCTAATAAAATGTATTTTAGTAGTCTGGAATTGAATGAAAAGTTCAATGTTGCCTATCCTTTTATATCTAATCCTAATAGATTTGAAATCTAATTATCTAAAATTAAAAAAATAATATATTTTTCTAAAAATAAGATTTGAATTTAAATCAGAATAATCAGCAGGTCTTCAGTTGATGGGTGGGGACCACATGTTTTGTCCATTCTGTAGCTTCTAATATGTGTTTTCTGGGCTGAAAATTGGGTTAAAACAGCCCAAAAATTGCCCCCATCATTTTTCTGCATGTCATGCATGTCACGCGTACGCGTCAGTCATGCGTACGCATCGATGGTCTTTTTCACAAGTCACGCAAACGCGTGAGTCACGCGCACACGTCGCCATGGAAAGCTCCAAATCACATGCACGCGTCAGTCACGCATTCACGTTGCTCCTCGTTGCCATCTCCTTTGATTCTTGCTGCAGAAACCCCATCAAATCCAGCTGAATGCTACATAAAATAAATAAAATTGCAAAAGACTCAAAGTAGCATCCATATTGGCTAAAAGATAATTAATTCTTTATTAAACTCAATAAATTTGATGCAAATTCACTAGGAAAAGATAGGAAATATGCTCACGCATCAAAACACCAAACTTGAATTGTTGCTTGTCCTCAAGCAACCAAAACTAATATAAGCTTAGGATGTGAATTTGCATGAGAATGAAAATTTGATTAAGCTCATGTCTCTTCTTATAGTCGGGTTTACAACTGCAATCCTGAATAGTTTTGGCATCTCACTCTCCTTTAAATCAGAAGAATGTTACTGTCATCTGAATTAGAATCCGGATAATATTATGAATTTTCTGATCTTTTGTAATTCAATTTAATCCTTGAACACAACAATTTTTCTTTGGTGCTTTGCACCTTGAGCCTAGCCGTGACTTTAAATGTTTTGTCTCAAACTTTACTTGACACAGAAACACCATAAGCACTTAATTGGGGAACTCTTTTTAAGTTCTAAATATTTTTTTTAGTTACTCCCAGACAGTGGTGATGAAAGCCTTTGGTGTACTCTGCAATTGATCTCGACTCTAAATGTTTTGTCTCAAGGATTACTTGACACAGAAACACCACAAGCATGTGACTAGGGAAACAACTCTTTGAGCTTTTAATCATGTCTGACCTCCCTAGTCATTGATGCTTAGAGCCTTGGACCTTGCTTTCATTTTTCTTTTGCTGTTTCTTTTGCTTCAAGGATTAAACTTTCATTAATTTCAGAGAAATCATAATAATTATCTAAATTCCTGTTCCTTGTACATCAACATTCTTTGATTCCAATTTAAATATGCACTGTTCATGTCATGCATTCAGAATCACAGAAAATACCACCATATTTAAGTAAATAATACTACTCTTAAAATTAACTCAATTTTTCATGCAATACATCACTTCTGTATTTTTCATTTGAATTCAAGCTCAGTGGGTAAAATATGAGACATCTTTTTAGAATTAAAGCAATTAAGGGAAAACTAAACTAGACCTAGGATTCTCTCTACTAAAAGATCATGCAACAAACAAAGCAAAATAGCAAAAACCCAGAATATAATATAGTAGAAGTGGGAAGGAATATAGAATGAAAGGAACTCAACCACCTAAGTTATTCTAGCGGTTGTTTTATTCTTCAGATTGTGCTCCTCCGTGAAGATGATTCGCCTTCCTAAGTGCCATAAAATTAGACACCAAAACTCTAAGCGAAGGGTCAACACCAAACTTAAAGGTTTGCTTGTTTTCAAACAAAGAAGAACTGAAAAAAACGAATAATAAGATGGAAGAAGAATAAATGGATAAAAGAACAAGAGAGAATTAGGGATTGGGAGAGAGAGAGAGAAAGAAAAGTAAAACTGGGTGGCGAACTAGTGTAGTTGTGTGGCGCAGGCGACGCGTACGTGTACGGCACGCGAATGCGTGGGTCGCAAAATTTTCTTAATGACACGTAAGCATCAAGCACACGTCCGCGTCTCCTGGGTTTTGCACGATTCGGGCGAAGCCAGCCGCGTGCACGCACAACTCTCTGTTCGCATGGCTTGGGAACCAATATTTTCATACGACATGTGCGCATCATGCACGCGCACGCGTGGACGGCCATTTGTGCAGATGACATCAAATTTGTTCCTCTAGCACACTTCTAGCCCCAAGCCAGCAGAACTATCTGCCCAAACACTCTTTGACTCCGATTTTCAAGGTCACGCATATGCATCGATGACGCGCACGCGTGGAGTGCTAAAATCACCAATGACGCGCCCATACACGTGAGGATATTTGTGCGTAAGGCATCATTCCTGCGCCACTCCCGCACAACTCTCTGTTCGCTCTTTATTTTTCATGCACACACCTATGACGCGTACGCATCAGCGATGCTTGCGCATCGTGTGCTCGTTTTTTTTAAATATCCGGTTCCTGTTGTAAAATAGCTGCATGATCTGAAAAATAGTGAAAACTTAATAAAAATCAAATAAGTAAGAAAACTACTACTACTAAAAACAACTAAGAATGAAAAGGAGCGATCATAACATGGTGGGTTGTCTCCCACCAAGCACTTTTAGTTAAAGTGCTTAAGTTGGACATGTGGTGAGCTCCTTGTCATGGTGGCTTGTGCTTGTACTGATCCAGGAATATCCACCAATGTTTGTAATTCCAATGGCCACCGTGATTCCAAGCTAGGCGCATAACGCCTTCGAGCAAGTTGAAGCAAGTGACAAGGCCCCAAGAGTGTTGATTGTGGGAATGAATTCCAGGGTCCCAAACCTTGCTTTTAAACTCATCTTCTTGTGGATCACCATTGTTCCCACCGGGTGGCAAGCAATCTGAATTCTCACAGAGACATCCAAACAACCTTCTAGTGTAACGACCCAATTTTCAATACGCCTAGGACATACCGGAAACTGAGTGCTACCAATTTGTCATCCTAATTATTATCTATTATTTATTATATGAGCTTGATTCGTTGTTAAAAGCGTAATTAGTTTGCGAGGTACTTTTTTTAAAAAAATCGTTTGGATTAATAAACAGAATCATTCATAAGCAATTCACAAATAATAATAGAATAAGAAGTTATAAACAACCATACATAAATACATCTCAAGCAGTTGATAACATTCCGTGAACCAGCCTTTATTAGAGTAAAGATCTTTAGTTAGAACACCCCTAGATATAGCTAAATAATATCTATATACATATATATACATACAACATCCCAGGCCCTGACCTGTTCAAGAAGTCCCTAAGCTGGCACCCAGGCTAGCCTAGACTCTATACTCACCTAGTCCCTCTAAACTACTAAAGTGAGGGAAAGTACGTTCTAAGTCTTCAAAACTCAAGTCAGGTGGAACGTCATCAAAAGGTGGAAGGTCATCTATCACTCTTATGCATGATAAGTCATTGCCATATGACGTCACTCTAGTACCTCATCAAGTAGCCACATAACAAGAGTCTCGTACACAAGATTTAGGTTAAAGTTTGCGTACAAACGGGATGCAGACGTTGGCTGGTCTCATCGTATATACATATGAACAAAGAACGAGATTCTTCCTAGACTCAGAAGACTACCTAGAGCGGAATCCTCTTTACGGACGGTCATCAGCAAACTACGGAAGGGTACTCATGCTTCCATCTGAGGGAGAAGTGAGAGAGAAGGGATAAGAACTGGGGAGTTTTTAGTAGGGTCGGGGTTATTAGTTAAGTTCATTAATCTGTGTCGCTTAGCAGACATATAGCAGAATATAGAGATGCAGTAAATAGAAGGCAGATCAATAAAGAAAATAGAGTAAACTAAAAACAGATCACAAACAGAAGAATATAAGAAAGTAAAACACAAACACATAGAATAGAATACAAACAAGGAAAGCATACATTTATACAACAATCATAACAGAGGAAATGCACAACCAAGTATGATGCATGTTTGTCCTATGCAGGCCATGAGCTCACGTGTCGGTTTACACCCTGCAACCCGACATTACCCAGGAACTAGTCCTAGATATGGCTTTATTTCTGTAGGTGAACTTCGGCCTACAGAAACAGAACTCCCATAAGTGAACTTCAGCTTATAGGAATAGTCTAAACACAACAGAACAACTTTTTGTAGGTGAACTTCGGCCTACAGATATGGCACCTCTGTAAGTGAACTTCGGCTTATAGAAATAGCACCCCTATAAGTGAACATCGGCTTACAGGTATCACAACTCTCTGTAGGTGAACTTCGGCCTACAGAAGCAACACCCTGAGATACACAATTGATATTCACTGCAGGTGAACTTTGGCCTACAGGAATAACAACTCACTGTAGGTGAACTTGGGCCTACAGGAACTCTAGGGCCAATGGAAAAGCAGCAGATGAACATACAACAGAACATCATGCCACAAGACTTAACTCTTTATTCTTACACTCTTCTCCTCTATTCTCTTTGTTATATTACTCTTTTCTCATTGTCTCTTTACTCTACTCTGATTACTCTATTCTCTGTGTCTATCTACTCTGCTCTGATTTCTCTGTTTAACGTATGTATTTAAAGCTTATGTAAATTTTGGTATGAATAATTACTCTGTCCCAAGTATAGGTTCATTAAGTCTATACTGAAACAGTTTAACTTTTCATATTATACCTAACCCTAGTCACAACTCAAGGACTAACTATGTTGTCCTAGTTCATTCACTAATTTTTGTCTGTTTTTCTGTCATTAATACTTTACAAACTTTTACTTCGATTTTTATCTTTTCTTCAACTTTTTATCTTTTATTTATCTTTGCCTCACTAATATGTTTTTACCACTCCCTAAGTGTCTTATAAAGGAAATTATGAGATCATGCGCTTAAAGCTGTCTTTCTAAAGCTTTTATAGAAAACTGCCTTTTCCGCATTATTTTATTATTTTTATTAAAATATTATTTTTAATTAAATATTATTATTTAATATTTTATTATTATTTTATATTTTATTATTAATTTTCGAAAATTAACTTACCTTTTACTTTTAACCTTTAAAATTTACTTTTTACCACCCGTAACTTTTAATATTTCTACTTTAACCACCCTAACTTTCAGAAATTACTAAATAACCCCTTAAACACCAAAATTTTTTCTTCCTTGCCCTTTTAAGGATCTAAAGCCTGTTCTTCATTGTTCTTCATCACACTCAAAGTGTTCTTCATGTTCTTCATAAATTCTTCAGATTCTTTCTCTGTTTTTACCCGTTTTTCAGTCTTTTCAGCAACCGATTTTTACCATAATTCAAAATAAATTCCCAGCCACTAAAACCCCATCTTTTCTACATGTTTTAAACATAAATTGAACCTCAATTTAAGCTCTAGGGTTCGTTTTCCAGCAGCCAAAAGAACACACATTCATAGCTTGAATTTCATCAAATTTTCACCAAAATTTCAACAAGAATTACTCATACAAACAATCAATTTCAAACACAGCCAAACCATATCATAATCACACAACTCAAACTCAATCAATCATGATTAAATTTGTCAAATCCTACCTTGATTTGCTGCTCTAAATCTGGTTACTCTTTGAAGTGTTCTTAAAGCACTTTTTCCTCCTAAATCACATCAAGAACAACTTTAAATCCACAAACTCTCAACTGACCAAATCTCTCTTAGTATGTTAGGAAGGGATATCTCACCTTATACTTGCTGGAAATTAACATTTCTTGGCCCTCAAGTCAAGTTAAGCATGATTCCTAAGGAAGAACATCAAGAAAACACATGTTTAAGCATGTTTCCTTGAAAACCAAATTAAAAGGGGAAAGGAACAGCCATCTCACCTTATTTCCAGCCTTGGTAAGTTACATGGTTATGTAGAGGAAGAAGAGAGGATCATTTTGGTGAAATCAAAATTTTGATTTGAGTTTTAGTTCAGAAGAAATCAAGCTTTGAAGATTAAGTGTTCATGAAAGTTTCTCTTTTCTCTCTTGTTATTTTCGGCCAAAAGGGAGTAAATGACCAGCCTTGGAGTGTCTTGGGGGTCTATGGTGAGTTGTGATTGGTTGGCTTGGAGGTGGATTAAAATAATATTAAAATATCTCAGGTGTATAACTACTAAAACTAGATGTATCGAAACACTTGTAAAAACATCTCTAAAAATTATTTTCTGAGCTACTAGCATAAATGACACTAGTAACATATTTATTGTGAGAATAAAACATGTATAATGAGGCCTTAGCATTGCTAAAGTCATCAGAGAGTGCTAGTGCTAAGCTACACCAGTAAACTGTGAACCCGGTTAAACTGATTTTCTGTTTTTAACTAAAATAGACCAGGTAACCTTATAATATCATTTATGAAGCTAATAATACTAATATAATGATAATATTATCCTATTATCTCTCTTCTCTCATGAATCGAGTCCGGTTCATCAAACTGAGACTATTTACAAAAAAACTGGATCAAAACTCCTAACCGATACGGTTCAAAAACTAGGTTCTTTGTGACCGCGTTATCGAGCTTGCCTCCGAAAAGGTTCTAACTTAAAGATGGCATAATGACAGTGAGGATTGAGATACTTGATGATATATCAGAGCTTCTCCCCTTACTGATCCTCCGGAGTTCTCTGTACTTTCAGAAAAGATCTCGCGTACTCAAAAACCGGGGTTGTTACATCTAGACCCATTCAATTGAGCTCTACACCAATCCTTGCACTTCAATTTAGAGCATGCAACCATATTGAACCTTGCTTGACAACTCTTACCACTAACCATCTTCCTCTTACTCTTAATTCCATAAAGAGCTCTAAGTTGACCATCCGTCTCCAGTAGCCCATATTCAAGTGGGAAAGTAAGGGGTTAAGGATAGAAATTTTACTCACTTGAATGTTGTATTGGATGGTGATGGCTTTGGAAGAGGTCTTGCAAGCTCCACTCCCTCGTGTTCTTCTTTGAATTCTTCTACCTCTTTGAAAGCTTCCTCAATTTTAACCTCTTCCTTTTGGTATCTTTCTTCTAATTCAATTTCTTCTTTATTGCTTACCAAGGGCATGGGAGGTTGTGCATCTTCCTCTTCTTCCATATGTGAGGGTGAAAAGTTCTCTAATTCACTGGAGTATAAACTGCTTTGATTGGTTTCCTCACTTTCTTTCATAGGATCTTACATTGTATCTCTTGGGAAGGAATTTGCTTGTTCCTCTTCCTGGTTCTTGATCATCGTTTGCACATATTTTTCTAAATTTTTGACACTTGTCTTTATATCATGTAGGAATTCTTTCATGAGAAGCTCAAGATATGATGGTATTTGAGATGGATAAGGAGATGGTGGCTCTTGATATGCATAAGAAGGAGATGATGGTTCTTGATAAGTGTAAAAAGAGGATGGTTCTTGGTATGAATAGGGAGGTGATGGTTCTTGATAGTTGGAACATGGAGCATTGAAGTTTCTTTGGTTTTGACTTTGCCAACCAAAATTTGGATAGTTCCTCCATTCATCATAACATGAATCACTACTCGGGTGTGAGTAGTAACCCATGTGATCTCTCTCCATTATTTTTCCTTAGCACAAAACACCAAAAAAGATTAAACGCACCATGTTGTAAATAGGAAAGGAAAGAAGAAAGAACAGAATTCTAAGAATTAAAATAAAACTAACTAGGAAACACCAAACTTAATTTCAGAAATTAAGAAAAATATTGGTGCTATTTATTTATTTAATTTTTTTTGTTTTAAAATTTTTTTAAATAAAATTTAAATAAAATTAAAACTAAAATGCCTAATCTAAGCAATCAAACAACTGATAGTTGTTAATCACAATCAATCCCCGGGAACGGCGCCAAAAATTTGGTGCGTTGATTTAACAACCACAGACTAACCAGCAAGTATACCAAGTAATACCTCAGGTGAGTGAGGGTCGATCCCACGAGGATTGATGGATCAAGCAACAATTGTTAAAAGATTTACTTAGTTAGGGAAGCAGAAAAGGGTTTTGAGATATTCAAAAGGCTTAAATTTGAAAATATCAGAAGGCAGGCACGCAAGTAAATAAGTTGAAGAATAAAATATGGAGAAAATAATTAAGGCTTCAGAGTTATCTATTTTTCCAGATTAACTTTTCTTACTAACTATTTTAATCATGTAGGATTTAATTTATGGCAAACTATGTGTGACTAGACCCTAATTCCTTAGACCTTTCTAGCCTCCTCTAAAATTCATCGACTACCCATCTTTGAGTTTTTCACCATTGTTCCAACCGGGTGGCAAGCAATTTGAATTCTCACTGAGGCCGCCAAAAAACTTCCTAGACCCATTCAATCGAACTTGATACCGATCCTTGCACTTCAACTCTGAGCTTTTAACCATAGTGAACCTAGGATTGTGTTACCAACCACTAACCATCTCTCTTTTACTCTTATAGCCACAAAGAGCTCTCAGCTTCCCATCCGCCTCAAGAAAACCATATTCAAGTGGGAAATTAAAGGTTAAGGATAAGAATTTTACCCACTTGAATGTTGTATTGGATGGTAATGGCTTTGGGAGAGGTGTTTCCAATGGTCTTGCAAGCTCCACTCCCTTGTGCTCTTCTTTGAATTCTTCCACCGCTTTGCAAGCCTCTTCAACTTCAACCGCTTCCTCTTGGTAGCATTCTTCCAATTCAATCTCTTCTGCATTGCCTACCAAGGGTATGAAAGGCTGTTCTTCTTCTTATTTAATCTCTATGTCCAGTCTAGTGGGGGAGGATTCAATTTTAGGTAAGAATTCATCAATGATTAAATCCATCTCATGATCAACCTCCTTAAGTCTTCAACCATGATATGCCCTGGAGGATGTACACCCTCCTGAATATCAAATTCAAACGTCTTGGGAGGAGGTTCTACGACTGGAGTTTCCCATGGAGGTTTCGCATCTCCCAAGTCTTCAACCACTTCCTCTTCTTCTATAGTTTCAGCTTTCTCCACTTGCTCTATTACAAAATCAAACTCCTCCTTGATGTCTTCTGCTTCATGATAACTTTCTTCAAGGGTCTCTATTACCTCCACCCTTTGGGTCTCCTCTTGCGTCTCTGGAAATAAGGCTGCGTGCAACCAATCCATTGCGTCCCTAAGACGATCCCTTCTCTCTTGTTCTATGTCAGTAGCATAATTGGGATCGTGTTGCTCTTGGATTGATAGATGTGGGTGCTCTTCCATGGGAGATGGTAATGAGATGGAGAGATCATTATGTGGTTGATAAAGAAGTGAACTAGAGCTTGAGGGTTGATTGTTGAGGATAGTTAGTGATTCAATCCGGGAGGCGTGAGCTTGTATAGCAGAGTTCAGACCCTTTTTGGTAGAGTTAAGCATGTTCTCCATGGATGTTTGTCCTTGGTGAATAACATTGAGGATGTTGTTATCCAGTGGAGATTGGGGTGGGTAGGATGGTTCATTATTTTGGAGAAATGGTTCATAATAGGAAGGTGGTTCTTCTTGGTAAGGGTATGGAGATGGTAAATATTGAGGTGGTGGTTCATAATGTGGCTCATATGGCTCTTGGTATGGTGGGAAAGGATTAGGGGCTTGTGAGTGTGGTAGTTCTTGGGAGTAATTGGGTTGGAATTGGGGTATCTCTATGTTTGGTTCATATGGCTCATAGGGACGTTGAGGAGGAGGGGGTTCATAGACGTGTTGTAGTGGGTATTGAGTATCACGAAAAGGTCCACCATAACCATTGTCTTGGTATGCATCATAGAATGGTTGTTGCTTGTAGTACATTGGAGGGGTTGATGCCAAGAGTGTTGATCAAATCCTTGTGGCTCCTCCCATCTTTGATTGTTCCAACCATGGTGCATGTTGGCATTATAACCACGCTTGTAGCCAGAGGGGTGAAAAGTCATAGTAGAAAAGAAAAATAAAAACTAATAAAAATAGGTAACTAAGTCCTAAAACTAATAAAAACTAAGAACAAGTAAAAAGCAAATATTTACAATAACCAATAATAAGGCACACGTTTGTAATTCCCCGGCAACTGCGCTGATGACAAGTCATCTTAGCCTAGTTTCACTAGCCTTTTTCTTTTGTTTTCAATTGAATTATGCACTTTCTTGAGCCATAAGCAAGCCAACTGGGTAGATTTTTATGTTTCCTTTGATTTAATCAACCATAGATGAATTAATGCAATTTCATGAGGTTTTATGCTATAATTGTCACATATTATGAAAGAATGACAATCTCATGATTTTGAGCATAGCTTTGATGTTGATTGATGATAGGTGAAGAAAGCTTGGAGAAAGGTTGAAGCAAGAAGGAATGACTAGGAGAAAGAGAGAACAAAAAGTTTGAGCAAAAGTTTAACTCAAACTTTAGCTCAAACTTTTGGAATAAGTGAAAACGAACCAGGGAGCAAAAAGCTTGAGCAAAAGTTTGCCTCAAACTTTTGCGTAAACTTTTGGGAGAAAAGCTTGAGCCAATGTTTGCCTCAAACTTTTTGGCAAACGTTGGCCTCACAAATCAACACCCTGGAGAGCAAAAGTTTGCGCCAACGTTTGCCTCAAAATTTTTGGCAAACGTTGGCGCCATCAACAACACACCCTGGAGAGCAAAAGTTTGCGCCAACGTTTGCCTCAAACTTTTTGGCAAATGTTGGCGCCATGAGTGTGCATAAGGGGGCCAACGTTTGAGCAAAAGTTTGACTCCAAACTTTGGCTCAAACGTTGGTAGCAGCAAGGATGGGGTGGCTGATGTAAAAAGTTTGAGTAAAAGTTTGCCTCAAACTTTTACTCAAACTTTTACTCAAGCTTTCATGATTCCAAACCCGGTTCACTTTGGTTCTCTCCCCAACTCCAAGAGCAATAAACCAAGGCCTCTATCAACCCAATTCCATCAAGAACAAAGGCCCAATTCAAGGCTTGAAGACCATTTGAAGAAAGTGTATAAATAGCTTAGGATTTAAGTTTTTAAGGGAGCTTTCTTTTTAGTTTTCATAGAGAGTTTTCCCTTGGAGAATTCGTAGTACACTTAGTAGAGAGCTCACTTTACATTTTAGCATTGTTGTTTTTAATTCAAGGGAATTTGGGAGGAGAATTGATCTCTCTTCTTCCTTGTTCTTGCTTGAATACTCTTTACTTTTCTTGCTTCGGATCTTGGGTGGAGAATTGAAGAACTTCTGTTTCAATCTCACCTTGGGATCTTGTTTAATTTTACTGCACAATTGAATTTCCGTTGCGGTTAATTGCTTCTTCATCTACTTTCTCTGCAATCTTCATTTCCTTTGCAATTGTTCTTGGTGGATCTAGGAAGGCATTGAGATCTAGACTTGGTTATCTAGTCTCTTGAGTCATGAGATCTGGATTTCCCATTTACATTCTCTGTTTAATGTTTTTCATGTTCATTTACATTTCTGTTTTAAGATCCGATTCAATCCAAGTCATCTTCTATTTCTCTGTTTGTTGCAATTTACTTTTCCTTGTTTAATTTCTGCAAATCCAATTCCCAATTCCCTTTACAATTCAAGCCATTTACATTTCTTGCACTTTAAGATTCTGCAATTTATATTTCTTGCGTTCTAAGTTTCTGCCATTTAATTTCTTGCACTTTAAGATTCAGCACTTTAAATTTTAGTTCTCTTTAATTTCATGCAATTTACCCATTCCATTTACTTTCTATGCAATTTAAATTCTGAAAATCACAAATTACTCAACCAAATCTTGATTCGCTTGACTAAATCAACCACTAACTAAAATTGCTCAATCCTTCAATCCCTGTGGGATCGACCTCACTCCCGTGAGTTATTATTACTTGATGCGACCTGGTGCACTTGCCGGTGAGTTTTGTGTCGGATTATTTTCCGCACATCAAGTTTTTGGCGCCGTTGTCGGGGATTGATTAGATTGACAATGATTAAGTAAGGTGGTGGTCTAGATTAAGCACTTTTTCTTTATTTTTCTTTATTTTTACTAAGCACATTAACTGTTTGACACATTGTGTCACCTAACCCTCTAACCACATTCTAACACTAGAATGTTCATGTTTTATTTGGTTTGTTTGTGATTTTTGCAAGTCAAGGAGGCTGAGGTGCGTGAAGAGGGAGTGATGAGCGGATATTTTGTACGCTTTTTGGGGGTAATTTCATGTAGATTTTAGCATGTTTTAATTAGTTTTTAGTTAATTATTATTAATTTTTAGGCAAAAATCATATTTCTGGACTTTACTATGAGTTTGTGTGTTTTTCTGTGATTTCAGGTATTTTCTGGCTGAAATTGAGGGAGCTGAGCAAAAATCTGACTTAGGCTGAAAAAGGACTGCTGATGCTGTTGGATCCTGACCTCCCTGCACTCGAAATGGATTTTCTGGAGCTACAGGAGTCCAATTGGCGCGCTCTCAACGGCGTTGGAAAGTAGACATCCAGGGCTTTCCAGCAATATATAATAGTCCATACTTTGCGCAAGGATAGACGACGTAACTTGGCGTTGAACGCCAAGTACATGCTGCTGTCTGGAGTTAAACGCCAGAAAAACGTCATGATCCGGAGTTGAACGCCCAAAACACGTCAAAACCTGGAGTTTGACGCCAAGAAAGGCCTTTACACGTGGAAAGCTTTAGTCTCAGCCCCAGCACACACCAAGTGGGCCCCAGAAGTGGATTTCTGCACCAATTATCTTAGTTTATTCATTTTCTGTAAACCTAGGTTACTAGTTTACTATTTAAAACAACTTTTACAGACTTATCTTGTACCTCATCATATTTTCAGATCTGAATTACATACTTTGTGACGGCATGAGTCTCTAAACTCCATTGTTGGGGGTGAGGAGCTCTGCAGCGTCTCGATGATTTAATACAATTCCTTTGTTTTCCATTCAAACACGCTTGTTCTTATCTAAGATGTTTATTCGCGCTTAACTGTGGAGAAGGTGATGATCCGTGACACTCATCACCTTCCTCAATCCATGAACGTGTGCCTGACAACCACCTCCGTTCTACATCAGATTGAATGAATGTCTCTTAGCTTCCCTAATCAGAATCTTCGTGGTATAAGCTGGATTGATGGCGGCATTCATGAGAATCCGGAAAGTCTAAACCTTGTCTGTGGTATTCCGAGTAGGATTCCGGGATTGAATGACTGTGACGTGCTTCAGACTTTAACCTGCTGGGCGTTAGTGACAGACGCAAAAGAGGGATTCTATTCCAGTAGGAGCGGGAACCAACCGGTGATTGGCCGTACTGTGACAGAGTGCGTGCATAGCTTTCACTGCAAGGATGGGAAGTAGCCATTGACAACGGTGACACCCTACATAGAGCTTGCCATGGAAGGAACAATGCGTGTGAGAAAAGGACGCCTAGGAAAGTAGAAATTCAAAGGACAAAGCATCTCCAAAACTCCAACATAGTCCTCATTACTGCACAACAAGTAACGCTTTTATTCTCTATTATTAAAGTAATAACTATTTATTCTACGCTCTAATTGGCAACGAAAATACGAGGCTAAAGAATCCTATTGGTATCCTGACTAAGCCAAATAAAATAACATTGATTGCTTCAAACCAATAATCTCCGTGGGATCGACCCTTACTCACGTAAGGTATTACTTGGACGACCCAGTGCACTTGCTGGTTAGTTGAACGGAGTTGTGTACATACTAAAGCTCAAAAGATAGAAATCACAATTTCGTCCACCAAGTTTTTGGCGCCGTTGCCGGGGATTATTGAGTTTGGACAATTGAAGGCTTATTTTATTTCTTAGATTAGGAATAATTTATTTTTATTTTTATTTTTTATTGTTATAGAGTCATTAAATCTTGATAGGATAGTTTAATTTCAAAAAAAATTCCTTTTCAAAAATATTATTTTTCTTAATTAATTGTTAAATTTTCGTGAGTTTAGTGTCTTGTTCTAAGTTTGGTGTCAATTGCATATCTCATATTTTCTTTTAAAATTTTCGACTTGTGTTCTTTGTTCTTCATTGATCTTCAAGTTGTTCTTGCTTATTTTTCTTGTTTGATCTTGAGTTTTTCTTGTTCTGTGTCTTTTCTTGTTTTTCTTGTGCTTTTTCAAAACATTAGTTTTCAAAAATTTAGTTTATCCATAAAAATAATACATCTTTAAAATACATTACATTTTTAATTCAGTTGGTTATAGTGTTGGCTTATGTTCTTGGCAATTGGGCACCAGTTCTTTTGAAAATCTTTTTCAAAAATAATTTTTCTTGGTTTAATCTGTGCCAAACTTTAAGTTTGGTGTTTTCTTGTTAATTTTAATATAATTTTCGAAAATTTGTCTTGGTTTTCTAAAAATTTTAAGTTTGGTGTTCTTTCTTGTGTTCTTGGTGTTCTTGTGAATCTTCAAGGTGTTCTTGAGTTTTTCTTGTGTCTTGATCTTAAAATTTTTAAGTTTGGTGTTCCTTGGTGTTTTCCCTCCAAAAATTTTCGAAAAATAAGGAGCATTGGATCTAAAAATTTTAAGTCTTGTGTCTTTTGTGTGTTTTTCTCTTTCATCATAAAATTCAAAATTCAAAAATTTTTATTTTTCTAACTAATTTTGAACTAATTTTTTTCGAAAATCTTTTATAAAAATTCAATTTTCAATTTCAAAATATTTCCACTTTCTTTTATTTATTTCGTTCTTTTTTTTATTTTCCAACTACTTTTTCGATTTTCTTCTTCTTTTTATTTTATTCCATTTTTATTTATTCCATCACTATATTTCAAACTATAAATTCTCAACTTGTATTCAATCATGGAAGCAAGTAGGAATGAACAGTCCAAGAGGACTCTGGGGTCATATGCCAACCCCACTGCTGCTTCATATGGGAGTAGTATCTGTATACCCTCCATTGGAGTTAGTAGCTTTGAGCTGAATCCTCAGCTCATTATCATGGTGCAGCAAAACTGCCAGTATTCTGGTCTTCCACATGAAGAACCTACAGAGTTTCTGGCACAATTTCTGCAAATTGCTGATACAGTACATGATAAGGAAGTGGATCAGGATATCTACAGATTACTACTGTTTCCATTTGCTGTAAAAGATCAAGCTAAGAGGTGGTTAAATAACCAGCCTAAGAACAGCATAAAAACATGGAAACAGCTGTCAGAAAAATTCCTGAATCACTATTTCCCTCCCAAATGGATGACACAGCTAAGGCTAAACATCCAAGGCTTCAAACAAGGAGATAATGAATCCCTTTATGATGCTTGGGAGAGATACAGAGAGATGCTAAGAAAATGCCCCTCTGAAATGTTTTCAGAATGGGTGCAATTAGACATCTTCTACTATGGGCTTACAGAAAAAGCTCAGATTTCTCTAGACCACTCAGCTGGTGGATCTATACACATGAGAAAAACAATTGAAGAAGCTCAAGAGCTTATTGATACAGTTGCCAGAAATCAACATATGTATCTAAGCAGTGAATCTTCCATGAAAGGAGAAGCTAAAACAGTAACTGCAGAACTCAGTCCGGTGGATCAGGCTAATGAATTTAATCAGCAATTAGACTTTCTAACTCAGCAGCTAGCCGAATTCAAGGAGATATTACAGGAAACAAGAATGGCAAACAGGAACATGGAAGTGCAATTAAAGCAAACAGAAAAACGACTGTCAAAACAAATAGTAGAAGAATGCCAAGCAGTTCAATTAAGAAGTGGGAAAACATTAAATACCTCACTTCAAAGCAGCAAGAAGCAAGGACATGAACGAGTAGCTAATCAAAATCCCTCTGAGGACAAGCAGAGCCCAGAAAGGGATAAAGCTGGCGCTGAACGCCCAGACCATGCTGATTCCTGGCGTTCAACGCCAGAAACAAGCTTGAATCTGGCGTTGAACGCCCAAAAGGAGCATGGTTCTGGCGTTCAAACGCCAGTAACAAGCAAGGAAGTGGCGTCTAACGCCACTCCAGCTCCTACCCCTGGCATTCAAATGCCAGTAGGGAATCAGTCACATACAAGTGCTGATAACAAGGCTTCCCAACCCACTTCTGTAGGTAATAAACCTACAGCAACTAAGGTTGAGGAATACAGAGCCAAAATGCCTTATCCTCAAAAACTCCGCCAAGCGGAACAAGATAAGCAATTTGCCCGCTTTGCAGACTATCTCAGGACTCTTGAAATAAAGATTCCGTTTGCAGAAGCACTTGAGCAAATACCCTCTTATGCTAAGTTCATGAAAGAGATCTTAAGTCATAAGAAGGATTGGAGGGAGACTGAAAAGGTTTACCTCACTGAAGAATGCAGTGCAGTCATTCTAAAAAGCTTACCTGAGAAGCTTAAAGATCCTGGGAGCTTTATGATACCATGCACATTAGAAGGTAATTGCACCAAGCAAGCTTTATGTGACCTTGGGGCAAGTATCAACCTAATACCTGCATCTACTATCAGAAAGCTTGGTTTAACTGAAGAAATCAAACCAACCAGGATATGTCTTCAACTTGCTGATGGCTCCATTAAATACCCATCAGGCGTGATTGAAGACATGATTGTCAAGGTTGGGCCATTTGCCTTTCCTACTGACTTTGTGGTGCTGGAAATGGAGGAGCACAAGAGTGCAACTCTCATTCTAGGAAGACCTTTCCTAGCAACTGGCCGAACCCTCATTGATGTCCAAAAAGGGGAAGTAACCTTGAGAGTCAATGAGGAGGAATTCAAGTTGAATGTGGTCAAAGCCATGCAACATCCAGACACCCCAAATGACTGCATGAGTGTTGACATGATTGATTCTCTGGTAAGAGAGGTCAATATGGCTGAGAGTCTCGAATCAGAGCTAGAGGACATCTTTAAAGATGTTCAGCCTGATTTGGAGGAGTCAGAGAAGATAATAGAACCTCTGAAAATCCCTCAGGAAGAGGAGAAACCTCCAAAACCCGAGCTCAAACCATTACCACCATCCCTGAAATATGCATTTCTGGGAGAAGGTGAAACCTTTCCTGTAATTATAAGCTCTACCTTGGAGCCACAGGAAGAGGAAGCACTAATTCAAGTGCTAAGGACGCACAAGACAGCTCTTGGGTGGTCCATTAGTGATCTTAAGGGCATTAGCCCAGCCAGGTGCATGCACAAAATCTTGTTGGAAGATGACGCCAAGCCAGTGGTTCAACCACAAAGGCGGCTGAATCCAGCTATGAAAGAAGTGGTGCAGAAAGAGGTCACTAAATTACTAGAGGCTGGGATTATTTATCCTATTTCTGACAGCCCCTGGGTGAGCCCTGTCCAAGTTGTCCCTAAGAAAGGAGGCATGACAGTAGTTCACAATGAAAAAAATGAACTGGTTCCTACAAGGACAGTTACAGGGTGGCGTATGTGTATTGATTATAGAAGGCTCAATACAGCCACCAGAAAGGATCATTTTCCTTTACCATTCATAGACCAGATGCTAGAAAGACTAGCAGGTCATGAATACTACTGCTTTCTGGATGGATATTCAGGTTATAATCAAATTGCAGTAGATCCCCAGGATCAAGAGAAAACGGCATTCACATGCCCTTCTGGAGTATTTGCATACAGAAGGATGCCATTTGGCTTATGCAATGCACCTGCAACCTTTCAGAGGTGCATGCTCTCAATTTTCTCTGATATGGTGGAAAAATTCCTGGAAGTCTTCATGGATGACTTTTCAGTATTTGGAGACTCATTCAGCTCCTGCCTTAACCATTTAGCACTTGTTCTGAAAAGATGCCAAGAGACTAACCTGGTTTTAAACTGGGAAAAATGTCACTTTATGGTGACTGAAGGAATTGTCCTTGGGCACAAAATTTTGAACAAGGGGATAGAGGTGGACCAAGCTAAGGTAGAAGTAATTGAAAAATTACCACCACCTGCTAATGTTAAGGCAATCAGAAGTTTTCTGGGACATGCAGGGTTTTATAGGAGGTTTATAAAGGATTTTTCAAAAATCGCCAAACCTCTGAGCAACCTGCTAGCTGCAGACATGCCATTTATCTTTGATGAGGAGTGTCTGCAGGCATTTGAAACTCTGAAAGCTAAATTGGTCACAGCACCAATCATCTCTGCACCAGACTGGACATTACCATTTGAACTAATGTGTGATGCCAGTGACCATGCCATTGGTGCAGTGTTGGGGCAAAGGCATGACAAGCTTCTGCATGTCATTTACTATGCCAGCCGTGTGCTAAATGATGCACAGAAGAATTACACAACCACAGAAAAAGAGCTACTTGCAGTGGTTTACGCCATTGACAAATTCAGATCCTACTTAGTAGGATCAAAAGTGATTGTGTACACTGATCATGCTGCTCTTAAATATCTACTCACAAAGCAAGATTCAAAACCCAGACTCATCAGATGGGTGCTGCTTCTGCAAGAGTTTGATATAGAAATAAGAGACAGAAAAGGGACAGAAAATCAAGTAGCAGATCACCTGTCCCGAATAGAACCATTGGAAGGGGCGTCCCTCCCTCTCACTGAAATTTCTGAAACCTTTCCGGATGAGCAATTACTAGCCGTCCAGGAAGTGCCATGGTTTGCAGACATTGCAAACTACAAAGCAGTGAGATTCATACCCAAGGAGTACAGTAAGGTGCAATCAAAGAAATTAATCACAGATGCAAAATACTATCTCTGGGATGAACCATATCTCTTTAAGAGATGTGCAGACGGAGTAATCCGTAGATGTGTGCCTAAAGAAGAAGCACAGAAGATCCTTTGGCATTGCCATGGATCACAGTATGGAGGACATTTTGGAAGTGAACGAACAGCCACAAGAGTCCTCCAGAGTGGCTTCTACTGGCCTACTCTCTATAAAGATTCCCGAGCATTTGTGCTTAACTGTGATAGTTGCCAGAGATCAGGCAACCTGCCCCACAGTTATGCTATGCCTCAACAAGGAATCTTGGAAATTGAGTTGTTTGATGTATGGGGTATTGACTTCATGGGACCTTTCCCACCATCATACTCAAACACCTATATTCTGGTGGCAGTGGATTATGTATCCAAATGGGTGGAGGCTATTGCAACACCCACTAATGACACTAAAACAGTGTTAAAATTCCTCCAGAAACATATCTTCAGCAGATTTGGTATCCCCAGAGTGTTAATCAGTGATGGGGTACTCATTTCTGTAATAAGCAGCTCTACTCTGCTCTAGTCCGTTATGGAGTCAACCACAGGGTGGCTACTCCATATCACCCACAGACTAATGGGCAGGCAGAAGTCTCAAATAGAGAACTTAAAAGAATCCTGGAACGGACTGTAATTAACCGCAGAAAGGATTGGGCAAGAAGCTTGGATGATGCTCTGTGGGCATACAGAACAGCATTTAAGACCCCTATAGGGACCTCTCCATACCAGCTTGTGTATGGAAAGGCATGTCACTTGCCAGTGGAACTGGAACACAAGGCCTACTGGGCAACCAGATTCCTGAACCTTGATGCCAAATTAGCTGGAGAAAAACGTTTGCTCCAGTTAAATGAGCTAGAAGAGTTTAGACTCAATGCTTTTAAAAATGCAAAAATTTACAAGGAAAAAGCAAAAAAATGGCATGATAAGAAATTGTCATCCAGAGTCTTTAAACCAGGGCAGAAAGTTCTGCTATTTAACTCTAGGCTCAAATTATTCCCCGGGAAATTAAAATCCCGGTGGAGAGGTCCATATGTAATTACAAGTGTATCACCATATGGCTACATAGAGCTTCAAGATAATGACTCTAACAAAAAGTTCATTGTCAATGGACAAAGAGTTAAACATTATCTTGAAGGCAATTTTGAGCAAGAATGCTCAAGACTGAGACTTAATTGAAGAATCAGTGATAGTCCAGCTAATGACATTAAAGAAGCGCTTGCTGGGAGGCAACCCAGCCATATACAAAGTTTAATTACTAATTAAATAAATTTTCTTTCTTTACAGGTTTAGGTCTAAGTATCTTCAAAGGTGAAATAACAAATTAACTGAAGTCCCAAGAGTTACAGAGAAATTTGGAAGTTCACTGGCATGAAAAAGCCAGTAAGAAACACTTTGGGCGTTAAACGCCCAAAAGAAGCACCCACTGGGCGTTTAACGCCAGTAAGGGTAGCCTTCTGGGCGTTAAACGCCAGAAAGGAGCATCTTCTGGGCGTTAAACGCCAGAAAGATGCACCTTCTGGGCGTTTAACGCCAATCTGCTAGCATTCTGGGCGTTTAGAAAAACGCCCAGTAAAGAAGGACTTCCTGGCGTTCAACGCCAGAAAGAAGCATCACATGGGCGTTGAACGCCCAGGAGAAGCATCACATGGGCGTTAAACGCCCAAACCATGCACCATGTGGGCGTTTAACGCCAGGATGGTGGGAGGAGGTACAATTTCGTTTTTCTTTATTTTTTTTTCCAAATTTTTATGTTTCAATTCATGATTTCTTGCATCAACATATTTCAAATTATCATCTCTCATCCCAAATTAGAGTTCTAAAAATCCTAATTTCTAATATCCCTTTTTCAAAATATCAAAGGTATCTTAATCCATAAAGGACAAATTAATTTTCAATCCAATCAAACTCTTTTAAAATTTGTTTTCAAAACTCAATTATCTTTTTTGTTTTAAAAAAAAAAAAATCTTTTTCAAAATTAAATTTTTCAGATTTGTCTTTTAAATTCTTATTCATATCTTTCTCTTTTAAAAATTATATCTTTTTCTAATCATATCTTTTAAAATCATATCTTTTATCTTATCTCTTTCTTATTTTTTCGAAAATTACCCACCCCCCCACCCTATATCTTGTGTTCGGCGACCTCCTCCTCAACACCATCCATCACCTGCTCTCCTTCATTGCTTCTTCTTTCTTCTCTTTTTGCTTGAGGACAAGCAAAGCTCTAAGTTTGGTGTGGATATCCGTGATCATCAAATTCATGGCCCCAAGAGGAAAGCAACCCACCCAAAAGGGCAAGAAAGAAAGCGCTCCAAAGCCACTTTGGAATCAAGGGAAGTTCTTATCTAAAGAACATTCAGATCATTATTATAAAATAATGAGTCACAGATCAGTGATCCCGGAAGTCAGATTTGATTTGAAAGAAGATGAATATCCGGAGATCCAAGAGCAAATCAGAAACAGGCATTGGGAAATTCTGGCCAATCCTGAAACAAAAGTGGGAAGAAACATGGTTCAAGAGTTCTATGCTAATCTATGGCAGACAGAAAGGCAAAGAATCGTTGGAGCTGCTATCTTTGATCATAAAACTGTGGTCAGAGGAAAGATCATTCATACCAATCCTGACACGATCAGGGAGATATTCAAGATTCCTCAACTAAAAGACGACCCAGACTCCTTTAATAGGAGAATGATGAGGGTCAATAAAGGATTGGACAGGATCTTAGAAGATATATGCGTTCCTGGAGCCAAGTGGACTACCAGCACAACTGGCGACCCAGTTCAACTAAAAAGGGAGGATCTAAAACCAGTAGCCAGAGGCTGGCTGGATTTCGTAGGGCGTTCCATATTGCCCACCAGCAACCGTTCTGAAGTAACCATCAAAAGAGCTGTCATGATTCACTGCATCATGTTGGGAAAAGAGGTAGAAGTCCATCAACTGATCTCATGTGAGCTATACAAAGTAGCAAACAGGAACTCTAAAGACGCCAGATTGGCCTATCCAAGCTTAATTTCTATGCTCTGCAAAGATGCCGGAGTGAAGATGGGAATAACAGAGTACATCCCAGTTGAAAAGCCAATTACTGGAATATCAATGGTCAGACAGCAACAAGATGATTCAACCAGGAAGAGAGCACAAGAAGCTCTCCCAGAACTGCCTCAATTCGAATATTGGGAACATCTTGAAGCCTCTATTTCCAGATTGCAAGAAGCTATGGATCAAATAAAGGAAGAACAGAATAATCAAAGTAGCATGCTTTGCAAACTGCTCAAAGAACAGGAGGAGCAAGGGCGTGATCTAAGGGAGCTGAAGCGCCAAAAATTAATCCTTGAACAACACCCCAGAGATTAGAAGAACACGTCCTTCCTCAAAACAAAAGGTTGCTGAGTTCCAATTTTCCTGCTTTAATTTAGTGATAGCATTTTTTATTTGAAATTCACCTTAGGAGATATTTAGTAGTAATTAGTATGTCTATTTTGATTTTATTTCCAATTAAGCTATAGTTTATTTTTCTCATCATCATCAGGCATGAATAAAGTAGTAGATTTTATTTTAGAATAAAGAAGTAATCTATATTTTTCGAGTTCTTAATAATAAAATTTATAATTAATTATATGTGGTGGCAATACTTTTTGTTCTCTGAATGAATGCTTGAACAGTGCATAAATTGTATTTTGAATTTGATGAATATTGGCTCCTGAAAGGATGAGGAACACGAAAAATATTATTGATGATCTGAAAAATCATGAAATTGATTCTTGAAGCAAGAAAAAGCAGTCAAAAAAAAAAAAATATATATATATATATATATATATAATTACAATCAAAAGGAATAAAAGCCAAGCAGCCCTTAAAACCAAAAGGCAAGGGTAAAAAGGATCCAAGGCTTTGAGCATCTATGGATAGGAGGGCCCAAGGAAAGTATGATCCAGGCCTAAGCGGCTAAATCAAGCTGTCCCTAACCATGTGCTTGTGTCATGAAGGTCCAAGTGAAAAGCTTGAGACTGAGTGGTTAAAGTCGTGATCCAAAGCAAAAGAGTGTGCTTAAGAGCTCTGGACACCACTGACTGGGGACTCTAGCAAAGCTGAGTCACAATCTGAAAAGGTTCACCCAGTTATGTGTCTGTGGCATTTATGTATCCGGTGGTAATACTGGAAAACAAAGTGCTTAGGGCCACAGCCAATACTCATAAAATAACTGTGTTCAAGAATCAACATACTACACTAGGAGAGTCAATAATACTATCTGAATTCTGAGTTCCTAAGGATGCCAATTATTCTGAAAATTTAAAGATACAGGGGGATGCCAAAACTGTTCAGAGACAAAAAGCTACAAGCCCCGCTCATCTAATAAATTTGAACTTCATCTAAAACTCTGAAATATATACTACTTCTTAATTTCTGCTAGAACCTATTTTATTCATCTAGTTGCTTGAGGACAAGCAACAGTTTAAGTTTGGTGTTGTGATGAGCGGATATTTTGTACGCTTTTTGGGGGTAATTTCATGTAGATTTTAGCATGTTTTAATTAGTTTTTAGTTAATTATTATTAGTTTTTAGGCAAAAATCATATTTCTGGACTTTACTATGAGTTTGTGTGTTTTTCTGTGATTTCAGGTATTTTCTGGCTGAAATTGAGGGAGCTGAGCAAAAATCTGACTTAGGCTGAAAAAGGACTGCTGATGCTGTTGGATCCTGACCTCCCTGCACTCGAAATGGATTTTCTGGAGCTACAGGAGTCCAATTGGCGCGCTCTCAACGGCGTTGGAAAGTAGACATCCAGGGCTTTCCAGCAATATATAATAGTCCATACTTTGCGCAAGGATAGATGACGTAACTTGGCGTTGAACGCCAAGTACATGCTGCTGTCTGGAGTTAAACGCCAGAAAAACGTCATGATCCGGAGTTGAACGCCCAAAACACGTCAAAACCTGGAGTTTGACGCCAAGAAAGGCCTTTACACGTGGAAAGCTTTAGTCTCAGCCCCAGCACACACCAAGTGGGCCCCAGAAGTGGATTTCTGCACCAATTATCTTAGTTTATTCATTTTCTGTAAACCTAGGTTACTAGTTTACTATTTAAAACAACTTTTACAGACTTATCTTGTACCTCATCATATTTTCAGATCTGAATTACATACTTTGTGACGGCATGAGTCTCTAAACTCCATTGTTGGGGGTGAGGAGCTCTGCAGCGTCTCGATGATTTAATACAATTCCTTTGTTTTCCATTCAAACACGCTTGTTCTTATCTAAGATGTTTATTCGCGCTTAACTGTGGAGAAGGTGATGATCCGTGACACTCATCACCTTCCTCAATCCATGAACGTGTGCCTGACAACCACCTCCGTTCTACATCAGATTGAATGAATGTCTCTTAGCTTCCCTAATCAGAATCTTCGTGGTATAAGCTGGATTGATGGCGGCATTCATGAGAATCCGGAAAGTCTAAACCTTGTCTGTGGTATTCCGAGTAGGATTCCGGGATTGAATGACTGTGACGTGCTTCAGACTTTAACCTGCTGGGCGTTAGTGACAGACGCAAAAGAGGGATTCTATTCCAGTAGGAGCGGGAACCAACCGGTGATTGGCCGTACTGTGACAGAGTGCGTGCATAGCTTTCACTGCGAGGATGGGAAGTAGCCATTGACAACGGTGACACCCTACATAGAGCTTGCCATGGAAGGAACAATGCGTGTGAGAAAAGGACGCCTAGGGAAAGTAGAAATTCAAAGGACAAAGCATCTCCAAAACTCCAACATAGTCCTCATTACTGCACAACAAGTAACGCTTTTATTCTCTATTATTAAAGTAATAACTATTTATTCTACGCTCTAATTGGCAACGAAAATACGAGGCTAAAGAATCCTATTGGTATCCTGACTAAGCCAAATAAAATAACATTGATTGCTTCAAACCAATAATCTCCGTGGGATCGACCCTTACTCACGTAAGGTATTACTTGGACGACCCAGTGCACTTGCTGGTTAGTTGAACGGAGTTGTGTACATACTAAAGCTCAAAAGATAGAAATCACAATTTCGTCCACCAGGGAGTGAGCAACAATGCCCAGCCTGCAAGAAGGGTGTTGGCCTCTTACACTATCCCCAATCCCAGACATTATGGGAGCAGCATCCTCACCCCAATTGTTCAGGCAAATGACTTTGAGTTGAAGCCTCAACTAATCACCTTGGTGCAGAACAATTGTGCTTATGGAGGTGGCCCTCTTGAAGACCCCAACCAACATTTGTCTATTTTCTTAAGGATTTGTGAAACGGTCAAGACAAATAGTGTGCATCCAGACACATACAAATTGTTGCTGTTCCCATTTTCATTGAAGGACAAGGCTGCCCAATGGTTGGAAGCCTTCCCACAAAGAAGCATCACTAGCTGGGATGATCTAGTGAGTAAATTCCTAGCCAAATTTTACCCACCTCAAAGGGTTATTAGATTGAAGACTGAAGTACAAACATTCACACAAATGGATGCTGAACCCTTATATGAGGCATGGGAATGATACAAGGCTCTAATCAGGAGGTGTCCTCCTGAAATGTTCAATGAATGGGATAGGTTGCAGAATTTTTATGAAGGCTTGACATTGAAATCCCAGGAAGCATTGGATCACTCAGCTGGAGGCTCTTTGTAGCTCATGAAAACTGCAGAGGAGGCCCAAAATCTCATTGATATGGTGGCTAACAACCAGTATTTCTTTGCTCACCAAAGGCAACACCAACCATCACAAAGGAAAGGAGTGATGGAGTTAGAAGGAGTGGACTCAATTCTAGCTCAAAACAAAATGATGCAGCAGCAAATTCAACAATAATTTGAGCAAATGGCCAAGAGGATTGATAGCCTCCAAGTTGCAGCAGTCAACACAAGCCAATCATCAAACAAATGGGGGCAAAATGAAGAAAACCAAGAAGATCAGCAGCAGGAACAACCTCAATATGTGCACAACCAAAGCTCTGGCCAAAATGAAGTCTATGGTGACACCTACAATCCATCCTGGAAAAAACCATCCAAACATAAGATGGGGAGATAACCACACTCAAAACCAGCAACCATGGCAAAGAAACTCAAACCAAAACAACTCAAGAAACAACCAAAACCACAACCAGCAAAACACTAACCCCAATCCATATAGAAAACCCCAAAACAACCACCCAAATTCTAGCTACTATCCACCCAATAACCAAACCACTAACCGAAACACCTACCATCAACCTTCAACATCTCACAACCAGCCACAAGCGTCACAAGACACTCAAAGAATCTCCAATTTGGAGACATTGATGGAAAAGATGATGAAGCACCAAGAGATAATGATGGAGAAACTCATGAAAAATCAAGAGATGGCAAAACAAGATCAGGAAGCAGCACGGAAAGATCAAGCCATAACAATCAAAAACCAAGAAGCTACAATCAAAAACCAAGAAGCTTCAATCAGAAATCTTGAGAGGCATATGGAACAAATGGCTAAACAAATTGCAGAGATGGGTGAGAAGCAATCAAATGCATCCCCTATTGCTACTCAAGACCACCCAAGGGACAAAGGAAAAGCTACAAAATGGGAGGAGTGCAAAGCAATCACAGTGGGAAGTGAGAAGACTATGAAGAAGGAAGCCATCAATCAAGACAAACACAACAAAGAAGTTCCACAAGAAGAGACAGAGGGGAAAAATAAAGAGGATCAAGAAACCAAAAATGCACAAATTTCAAAGGGATACAAGAACATCCTTGAACCACAACTACAAGAGAAGAGGGAAGGAGTGAATCCTTGTGTCCCCAAACTTCCATACCCTCAGAGGTTTAAAAAAGAAAATAAGGATAAGCAATACTTAAAATTCCTGGACATATTCAAGACACTCAGCATCAATATTCCTTTCTTGGAAGCACTTGAACAGATGCCACTATATGCCAAATTTATGAAGGAAGTGCTGACAAAGAAAAGATCCCTGAAGGAAGGACAGATTGTTGAGATGACAAAGGAATGTAGTGCTATCCTCCAAAGAGAGTTGCCAGAGAAGAAAGATGATCCTGGGAGTTTTTACATACCTTGCACCATAGGAAACATAACAATTGAGAAGTCATTCTGTGACCTCGGTGCAAGCATAAACTTGATGCCTTTGTCTCTAATGAGGAAACTAAAAATTTCTGAGCTGAAGTCCACACAAATAGTTCTCCAAATGGCTGACAAATCCATTAAGCAAGCACTGGGAGTCGTGGAGAATGTGTTGGTAAAAGTGGGAAAATTCTTTCTCCCTACTGACTTTGTTATCTCAGATATAGAAGAGGACCCTAACACTCCCATCATCCTGGGAAGGCCTTTCCTAGCTACGGGCAGAGCATTAATAGATGTTGAAAAAGGGAAATTGTTGCTGAGAGTGCATGATGAGCACCTAGCATTCCATGTTTTTAATACTCTGCATGAGCCCACTCAAGAAGAAGATTGTATGAAGGATAAGGCCAGATATCAAAGCATGAAGGAGGCATTCAATGAGTCAAATCCAAGACTTCTAAATCCACGATTGAAAGAAGTAGAGATGGTGCAACAGACCAAAGAAATCAGGGAGGAACTGAATCCAAAACCCCCAGATGAGAACCTCAACACCCCAAATAAAGAACCACCAAGGCATGAATTATCTTCTGAGAAAGAAAAGAAGAAGAGGCCAAGAGGGTGGAGAAACAAGAAAATCCCTACTGAAGGCTTTTCACCAGGGGATAAAGTGGTGTTAAACACCCAACCAATGAAGGTGTCTCCACAATTATCTGAATACTACACTGTGAACCGAGTCCTTTCACTTGAACACCTAGAGATCATCAAAGAGGAGACTGGAAGGAAGTTCACAGTAAGAGGAGAAGAGCTGAGGCACTATGATTTTCAACCTCCATGATCAAAAAATTGAAGGATGTCAAGCTAGTGACAATAAAAGAGCACTTGTTGGGAGGCAACCCAGCCTGAGGTAGTGTTCTTTTCATAGCCTTTTCAATAAAGATGTTGAATAATTGGTATGCATTGCAAAAAGCTAAGTTTGGTGTTGCACACCAAAACAATTGAAGGGAGAATGAAGGATTCTAAGTTTGGTGTTCCACCAAAACCTCATTTAAAAGCACATTCTCACTTCCTGACCAATGCTAGCTCCAAGCAATCAAACAGATTATTCAACCACTTAACTGCTTCCTAGTCTTAACTCCATAATCTTTCGCAAAGACACAAGATCTTACATATAATTAACCTGTTGTGTCAGACGAAGTGGCAAGAAATTAAGTTTGGTGTTCCCACACTAAATTCAATCCAAAAGCCACACTCTGTTCATATGTACTAATCAGTCGTCTAAGGGCTTGAGAAGCAAGCAACTTTTGAGAATTATGCAGGAAACTAACCACCAATTGAAGACATTATGCATCATAACTCAAAAGAGGCACAACAGAAGGAAGGACAAATGAATTGCAAATCAATAGGTCGTATTTACACTTAACTCTTGCTGTAGAAAAATGATTTGACTTGTGTTTTGTTAAAGTGTTCATCTAATACAAGTAGAATCACTCTTAAAATAAGTAAGCTAGTTTAAGTGTGTGCTTGTGTGTTTACTTCCACTTAACAAAAAGCATGTTTTGTCCCCTGCATCTTTAATTCAATAAAAGAAATGTTTGAAGGTGAAGTGAAATAGTTCTCTGTTAGATAGAAGTATAATAAAAGTAAGTGGTGGTATGTGTGTGTGATTGTATAATAGCTCACTTTTAGAAAAAAAACTAGGATATCTCCTTCTAAGTATAAAGTGGCCTACTGTCTATGAATCTCAATCAAATAAAAATCCTTGGTTAGAAAGAAAAACAAAAAGAAAAAAAAGCGAGGAGAAACAGAAATAGCCAAAGAGTGGCAGTAGAATAAAAGAAAACAAAAAGAAACAAAGCTGGACACCAATAGCTTGAACCTTAGAATATATGCCTGTGGTGTCTTTGTACTAGGATCTGCTTGGATTAGTAAGCTCTTTGGAGTGCATCAACACTCGGTGACTTGGGTTAACTAACCCGGGATCATCAGCTGAAAGTCCACTATCAAGAGCAACCTAACTACAAGGCATTTAGTAACCCAAAGAGGTGATGGGCATCAATGTTTTAAGAAGGAATGTGAGTCAAGTGTCTATAGTGAATAATGTGTCAAGTATAAAGAAAAGAAAATGAACTTGCTACACATGACACTCAAATAAAGCTTATGAACAAAATAATAGCCAAGGATAAAAGAATAATGAGAGGTCATAGCAGTATGTTACTTGAAGCTTGAAGGAGACTTTCTAGGCTTAAGAGTCAATAAGAAGTGAGTGTTTGCATACCCACATAAAACCCCATGAACTACCAATAATACTCTGCTAGCATGAACATCCTCTTCCATTTTATTCTTTCTTCTCAATAAATCTTTTCTTGCTTAGGGACAAGCAAGTTTTAAGTTTGGTGTTGTGATGACAAGTCATCTTAGCCTAGTTTCACTAGCCTTTTTCTTTTGTTTTCAATTGAATTATGCAATTTCTTGAGCCATAAGCAAACCAATTGGGTAGATTTTTATGTTACCTTTGATTTAATCAACCATAGATGAATTAATGCAATTTCATGAGGTTTTATGCTATAATTGTCACATATTATGAAAGAATGACAATCTCATGATTTTGAGCATAGCTTTGATGTGTTTGGTTGATTGATGATAGGTGAAGAAAGCTTGGAGAAAGGTTGAAGCAAGAAGGAATGGCTAGGAGAAAGAGAGAACAAAAAGTTTGAGCAAAAGTTTGCCTCAAACTTTAGCTCAAACTTTTGGAATAAGTGAAAACGAACCAGGGAGCAAAAAGCTTGAGCAAAAGTTTGCCTCAAACTTTTGCGCAAACTTTTGCGAGAAAAGCTTGAGCCAAAGTTTGCCTCAAACTTTTTGGCAAACGTTGGCCTCACAAATCAACACCCTGGAGAGCAAAAGTTTGCGCCAACCTTTGCCTCAAACTTTTTGGCAAACGTTGGCGCCATCAACAGCACACCCTGGAGAGCAAAAGTTTGCGCCAACGTTTGCCTCAAACTTTTTGGCAAACGTTGGCGCCATGAGTGTGCATAAGGGGGCCAACGTTTGAGCAAAAGTTTGACCCCAAACTTTGGCTCAAACGTTGGTAGCAGCAAGGATGGGGTGGCTGATGTAAAAAGTTTGAGTAAAAGTTTGCCTCAAACTTTTACTCAAACTTTTACTCAAGCTTTCATGATTCCAAACCCGGTTCACTTTGGTTCTCTCCCCAACTCCAAGAGCAATCAACCAAGGCCTCTATCAACCCAATTCCATCAAGAGCAAAGGCCCAATTCAAGGCTTGAAGACCATTTGAAGAAAGTGTATAAATAGCTTAGGATTTAAGTTTTTAAGGGAGCTTTCTTTTTAGTTTTCATAGAGAGTTTTCCCTTGGAGAATTCGTAGTACACTTAGTAGAGAGCTCACTTTACATTTTAGCATTGTTTTTTTTAATTCAAGGGAATTTGGGAGGAGAATTGATCTCTCTTCTTCCTTGTTCTTGCTTGAATACTCTTTACTTTTCTTGCTTCGGATCTTGGGTGGAGAATTGAAGAACTTCTGTTTCAATCTCACCTTGGGATCTTGTTTAATTTTACTGCACAATTGAATTTCCGTTGCGGTTAATTGCTTCTTCATCTACTTTCTCTGCAATCTTCATTTCCTTTGCAATTGTTCTTGGTGGATCTAGGAAGGCATTGAGATCTAGACTTGGTTATCTAGTCTCTTGAGTCATGAGATCTGGATTTCCCATTTACATTCTCTGTTTAATGCTTTTCATGTTCATTTACATTTCTGTTTTAAGATCCGATTCAATCCAAGTCATCTTCTATTTCTCTGTTTGTTGCAATTTACTTTTCCTTGTTTAATTTCTGCAAATCCAATTCCCAATTCCCTTTACAATTCAAGCCATTTACATTTCTTGCACTTTAAGATTCTGCAATTTATATTTCTTGCGTTCTAAGTTTCTGCCATTTAATTTCTTGCACTTTAAGATTCAGCACTTTAAATTTTAGTTCTCTTTAATTTCATGCAATTTACCCATTCCCTTTACTTTCTATGCAATTTAAATTCTGCAAATCACAAATCACTCAACCAAATCTTGATTCGCTTGACTAAATCAACCACTAAACTAAAATTGCTCAATCCTTCAATCCCTGTGGGATCGACCTCACTCCCATGAGTTATTATTACTTGATTCGACCTGGTGCACTTGCCGGTGAGTTTCGTGTCGGATCATTTTCCGCACATCAGGCGCCATTTTGACGAACGAATTTTTGACGGTTTAGAATTTCACAAAAATAAATTCCTGTTGTAAGTATAGTTTCTAAACAAACAAAGAATCCTTTCGTACAAAAACTTGTTTGTCACTAAAGCAAACCCAATAAAAATTAATAACCGAAGTATTTAAACATCGGGTCGTCTCTCAAAGAATTGCAGGGAGGTGTAGTTATTATTGGTTATGAAATTGTATCTTTTTAGGGTTTTGAAATAAGGAACAAGAAAAATGAATTGCAAGAAATTAAATTAATAACTAATAAATTTCTTAGCAAGGTATGAGAAATGGACGTCCTATCCTAGTTATCATTATCAGTTGTGATGAGAATTGTTCATTGCTCCCACTTAGTTAACTCTTACTAAATAAAGGAAAGTCAAGTGGACTAATCAATTTGATTCTTCAACTCCTAGTTAACTCTAAGGAAAGACTAGCTTTAGAGGGATCCAAACCAACCAGCAATTTTCAATTATCAATCAACAAAGGATTTTGACAACTTAAGTGTCTCCAATTAATCAATTCAAGCTAAGAATGTAAAAAGCTAAATTAAAATCATAAATATGAAATACCTCAGTTTGCATTAAATAAAGAAATCAAATCTAACATGGAGTTCATAAACCAAATTGGATAAGAAGAGAATCAACAAGAAGAATAGATAAACCAAAGTACTAGAATAAATAAAAGTAGAAAAGAATTAAATTAAAGGAACATTGAATTTGGAATTGAGAAGAAACAATCCTAAAATAAAGAGAAATCCTAAATCCTAAAACCTAGAGAGAGGAGAGAGCCACTCTCTCTAGAAAACTACATCTAAAACCTCAAATTGTGTGAATGAGAAGTGATTGAATGAATAAATAATTCCCCCACTCTGCAGCCTCTAATCTGTATTTTCTGGGCCAAGAACTGGGTCAAAAACAGCCCAGAAATCACCCCCAACATTTTTCTGCAACTGCTGTACGTCGCGCATGTCACGCATATGCGTAGGTCACGCGTGCGCATCATTTGTCAAAACTCCTTGTCACGCATACGCGTCAGTCACGCGTACGCATCTCTTGTATTATGCGCTAGTCACGCATACGCGTCAGGTGCACATGCGCGTCACTATGGAATGCTTCAGATCACGCGCACGCGTAGGCCATGCGTGCGCGTTGAGTCTCGCTGGTCAGCTTCATTGTTTCTTTGTATTCCTCCCATTTTTGCAAGCTTTCTTTCCATTTTCAACCCATTCATGCCCTATAAAACTTGAAAACACTGAACATACAGATCACGACATCGAATGATATAGAGAGGGATTATAATCTAATAATTTAAAGGCTTAGGAAACAAGTTTTTAATCATAGCACAAAATCAGGAAGGAAAATGTAAAACATGCGATTTCTATGAATAAGTGTGAGATTAGTGGATAAAATCTACTCAATTAAGCACAAGACATACCACGAAATAGTGGTGCATCAAATCTCCCCACATTTAAATATTATCATGTCCTCATGCTAAGCTCAAGAGAACTAAAAGAGTGCAGGCAAAATGGTAAGACTTATGCAATGCAACCTGTCTAAATGTAACTACATGCAAAAAATGATTCTACTTACTTAGTTGAAAGTAAATAAACCTTTCAAAAACAAATATGAACTAGATTTCACTAATTCAAATCATAAAAATAAATTACAAATAGACTTGCAGAAGAAAATAGCTCAGGAAAGCCGGGAACAAAGAATCGAGTATCGAACCCTCACTGGAAGTGTATACAATTTAATCACTCAAGTGTTTAAGGTTCGATTCTCTCAATTCTCTACTAATCTTGCTTTCTAAGACTTGCTCTTCATCTAACAATCAACAAAGAATTAATGCACAGATACACATATCAAGAGGTCTTTTAAGGGTTGTAATGGGGTTAGGGTCAAGGTAGGATTGTATTTGGTCAAGTGGACTAAAATCTGAATCCTTAATTAACCTGAACTTTCCACCTAACTTAAGACAATCCATGTAATTACAATGCAAGATCTAACCACCCATTAACTATGCTTACCACACATTTATGCATCCCAAATTTAAGTACAACTCATATGCATTGATATTATTACTTAACTTAGGACATTTTGTCCCCTTTTTATTATTTGCTTTTTTTCTCATAATTTTTTTTCTATTTCTCTTTTCTTTTCTTTTGTTTTTCTTAGTGCATATGATTAAAGTATTGCATGCATAAACATGTCCTCAACATTTTTCACATTTTCACATGAATATACAACACCCAATTCTCAAACCAAACGTTTCCAAACCCAACTTCTCCACACTTAGATCATGAGCACTTTCACTAGTCTAAGCTAACCAAGGATTCAAATTAGGGATATGTTTTACGCTTAGAGTTAATGATGTGATAAAGTAAAGAACAAAGGGGTAAAATTAGGCTCAAAATTGGTTTGCAAAGGATAATGAAAAGGTTAAGGCCATATGGGTATGTGAGCTATAGTGAACAAAGGCCTCAATCATATAAGTATATACATACGTTAAACCATGGAAATATAGAATCAAGCAAGGTATAGACCATAGTTTAAGAGAGAACAACACACACCAAAACAAAATATTGGTTGATAAAATGCAACCAATCAATTAGGCTCAAATTCTCACTGGGTTTGTGTGTTCGAGCTCTAAACCATGTTCCAATATAATATTTATTCAAAAAAGTTTAACAAAAATTTTATTTCAATTTAGTGAAATACTCTAAAAAGCTTCTTGAAAAAGAAAATATTACTTCAACCAAGTAGTTGGTAAAATATGCACAAAATCAAACAAACATGCAATCAAACATGCAAATGCAACAATGAACTAACAAAGGAAATCCCACATTGGTGTTGAGAAGGAACTAACTAACCCGCGGAAGTCGGTGTCGACCTCTCCACACATAAAGATTGCACTATCCTCAGTCCATGCTGAGATGCGCAAGTGGACGGGTTACTCCAACTGATGCCTTCTCCAAAGATCGTGCAGATGGACTTGTTTGTTTCCCCATTGTGAAGCTTTCCCTTTCCCTTCTCGATGGCCATCCTAAAAGAAGAGAAAATGGAAGAAAAGTAACCCAGAAACAAAGATAAGGAAACAAATAGAATATGGGTGGGTTGATGCCAAATAATGAGGATCTCAACGACATGGTAGCTACAACATGCAAGTGAAAAAATAGTAGAAGCAAATGGCATATGAATAGTGCAAAAATTGCAATAATGGGGGAGAGAGTATAGGTAATGAAAGACCAGATAAGTGCATATCAATGCAAAAGGAATACAAGTGTCATAAAAGAGTAGTATTGACCTATAAATAATATTACCCAACAATGGAAACAAGTCACGAAGCACCAAAAGAAACTAATAGAAACGCAACAGTGGAATAAGAACATTTAACACCCATAGAAAAGAAAATAAAAACATGCATACAGTTAAAATGCATTGAATGAAAATATGGAAATAAATTAGGTAAAATAGAATGAAAGAGAATAAGGAAGAGAAGTCAAAGAAATGAAGAATAAGGAAGTAAGAAAGGAAGAAGAAAGAATAAGAAGGGAAAGAAAAGAGAAGGAGAAGGGAATCTGCGAAACGACGCGTAAGCGTCGCCCACGCATACGTGTGGGTGAGTAAAAATCCAATCGATGCGCAAGCACCGGTCACACGTACGCATGGCCACTGGTTGTGCTAAACGCACAATACCAGTACCAAGGCAGCATAACTCTCGGCCAAATCACCCATTGACACCGATTTTCCTTCCACGCGTACGCGTCGCTGACGCTTATGCCTGGGTGACTAAAATACGGGTGACGCGCATGCGTCGCCCATGCATATGCGTGAGTTGGCTTGTGCGCAAGGCACCCTTCTTGTACAACTCCCGCGTAACCTTCTGTACGGTTTAGCGTCGCATGTGACGCGTGCGCGTGGTTCACACGCACGCGTGGAATGCGCTTTTCTCTCTTCTTTTTTTTATGCAAAATGCAGAATACATAATGCAGATACTGATGCAGACATGATGAATGAACACTAATAAAAATAGAATAACATAAAACGAAGAACAAAACAAAATTAAATAAAGCTAAGACTGAAAAAGAATGGTCATACCACGGTGGATTGTCTTCCACCTAGCACTTTTAGTTAAAGTCCTTAAGTTGGACATTTGGTGAGCTCCTTGTCAGGGCGGCTTACGCTTTAACTCTTCCAGGAATCCCCACCAATTTTTGGACTTGCAAAAGCCTCCGGGATCCCTAACTATGCGTATAACGCCTTCAAGCAAGTTGAAGCAAGTGACAAGGCTCCAAGAGTGTTGATTGCTAGAACGAATTCCGGGGTCCCAAGCCTTGCTTTTGCAACCGTCTTTGTGTTGATCACCATTGTTCCAACCGGGGGAAAAACAACCATTTGTACCCATGAACTTTATGAACGCTGAAAAAAGTACCCATTAAAGAAGGAAACTAACATTGTATCCATCAAAGATGAATTTCGTACGACAAAAGTACCCAAATCCAAAATTTATGTTGACTTTTTAATAAAATTCCAAAATTACCCCCACCATTATCTTTAACCCCTCCTCTCTTCTTTCCCAAATCTCAAACACCTCCATTGCCTAAAAACCCTAATCTCAATAACATCCACTCCCTTGTGCTCTTCTTTGAATTCTTCCACCTCTTTGCAAGCCTCTTCAACTTCAACCGCTTCCTCTTGGTAGCATTCTTCCAATTCAATCTCTTTTGCATTGCCTACCAAGGGTATGGGAGGTGATGACAAGTCATCTTAGCCTAGTTTCACTAGTCTTTTTTCTTTGTTTTCATTTAGTTTTATGCACTTTCTTGAGCCATAAGTAAGCCAATTGAGTTGAAATTCATGTTTCCTTTTATTCAATCAACCATGGATAAATTGATGCATTTTCATGAGTTTTTGTGCCATAATTGCTCACATGACAAGAAGAAGAATAATTCTCATGATTATGGCATAGCTTTGATACAATTGTTGATTGATGACAGGAGGAATAAAGCTTGGAAGAAGGTTGCAAGAATGGGCTTGGAAAGAAGGGATTCAAGTTTGAGCTAACGTTTGCCTCAAACGTTAACTCAAACGTGAGAAGCAGATAAAGAACACCCTGGGAAGAGCCAACGTTTGCACTAACATTTGCCTCAAACATTGAGGCAAACGTTGGCTGAAGAAGAAGCAGGGGAAGGCAACGTTTGCGCCAACGTTTGCCTCAAACGTGAGGTCAAACGTTGACGCCAAAAAGAAGGAAAATAGAGCTCCTGGGCACGGCAACGTTTGAGCCAACGTTTGCCTCAAACGTAAGGTCAAATGTTGGCTACATTTTGGCAAGGAAGAGCATGGCAAAGCACCCCTGATTGAGGGTTTAGTTGAGCAACGTTTGCGCCAACGTTTGCCTCAAATGTTGGGCCAAACGTTGGCCAAAAAGAGAGCATGGGAAGGTCCACGTTTGAGCTCACGTTTGACCTCAAACGTTGAGCCAAATGTGGATGACAGCATCTTGGCCTAGCTGCATAATTTCACACAAGGGACGTTTGAGTCAACGTTTGCCTCAAACGTTGACTCAAACGTGAATGGTTCATGGCCCGGTTCACAAGTGGATTTCTTCCCAACACTAAGAGCAATCAACAGAGGCTATTGTCAACCCAATTCCATCAAGACTAAAGGCCCAATTCAAGGCTTAATGATCATTTTGAAGAAAGTGTATAAATAGCTTAGGATTTGAAGTTTTAGGAGAGCTTTCTTTGAAGAGTTTTCTTTGAGAATTTTCAGAGTATTGAGAGTAGAGAGCTTTTGGGTTTTGAGCTATTTTGAGATTGTGAGTCTTGGGGAAGGAGAATTGAATTCTCCTCCTCTTAGTTTTCTTGTTTTCAATTTCAATTGCAACTATCTTGAGTTTTGGGTGTTGAAGAATTGAGGAAATTCTGTCTCAATCTCACCTTGAGATCTCTCTGTTTTTCTTACTGCAACTTCTGGAAATTAAACTTGGATTTACATTTCTACATTGCTCTCTTTTTTAATTTGGCATTTGCTCTCTGAATTTGGATCTAGGAAGGCATTGAGATCTAGACTTAGTTATCTAGTCTCTTGGGTCCTGAGATCTATTGGTTTCCATTTTAATTCCCTTGTTTAATTCCTGCAGATCCAATTCCCATTCCCCTTTTATTTTTCAAGTCATTTATATTTCTTGCACTTTAAGTTTCTGCAATTTACATTACTTGCACTTTAAGATTCAACTCTTTTTCTTTTTGTTCCCTTTAATTTCCTGCAAATCACCCACTCCCCTTTACATTTTCTGCGATTTAATTCCTGTCAACACAATTTCACACAATCAACACTTGTTTGCTTGACTAAATCAATCACTAAACTAAAGTTGCTCAATCCTTCAATCCTTGTGGGATCGACCTCACTCCCGTGAGTTTTATTACTTGATGCGACCCGGTACACTTGCCGGTGAGTTTTGTGTCGGATCGTTTTCCGCACATCAAGTTTTTGGCGCCGTTGCCGGGGATTGAATAGATTGACAATGATTAAGTGAGGTGGTAGTTTAGATCAAACACTTTTTCTTTAATTTTGACTAACCCACTAACTGTTTGAATTTTTGCTTAAGCTAACTAAAACTTCATTCTAGCAATAGATTGAAGTGTCACTGGTTGTGTGTTTCTCTTGTTTTGTTTGTATGTCAGGTATAGGGAGAGCTATTCCTATTTTATCTGAAGCTGACCAGAGAACTCTCAGGAGATTAAGAAGAGCTGAAAGAGGGAAAGGTATTGTTGGAGAGGAAGAATCTGAGGAAGAATATCACGAGATGGAAGGAGATCCATCTAATCCCAATCCACCACAGAGGAGAGTGTTGGCCTCCTACACTTTTGCAAATCCCAGACACTGTGGAAGCAGCATCTTAACTCCCAATGTCAATGCAAACAACTTCGAACTAAAGCCACAACTCATTACACTTGTCCAGAACAATTGTTCTTATGGAGGCAGCCCATCGGAAGATCCTAATCAGCATTTATCTACCTTCTTAAGGATTTGTGACACTGTCAAATCCAATGGCATGAATCCTGAAACTTACAAACTTCTGTTGTTCCCATTCTCATTAAGGGACAAGGCTGCACAATGGCTTGAAACGTTTCCCCAAGGAAGTATCACTAGTTGGGATGATTTGGTGACTAAATTTCTAGCCAAATTCTACCCACCCCAAAGGATCATCAGGCTGAAAACTGAGGTGCAGACATTCACACAATTATATGCTGAATCCTTGTATGAAGCATGGGAGAGGTACAAGGCCTTAATCAGAAAGTGTCTCCCAGAGATGTTCAATGAATGGGATGTGCTGCAGAATTTCTATGAAGGCTTGACATTGAAATCTCAAGAGGCATTAGATCACTCTACTGGAGGTTCATTACAACTGATGAAAACTGCTGAAGAAGCCCAGAATCTTGTGGACATGGTGGCCAACAATCAATACTTCTTTGCTCATCAAAGAATCCGCCAACCATCACAGAGAAAGGGGGTACTAGAACTGGAAGGAATGGACTCCATTTTGGCTCAAAACAAGATGATGCAACAACAAATTCAACAACAGTTTGAACAAATGGCCAAAAGGATTGACAGCCTTCAAGTAGCAGCTGTGAACACAAGCCAACCATCAACTGTATGGGTGCAGAATGAAGAAAGTCAAGAAGAGCAACAACAGGAGCAAGTGCAGTACATGCATTACCAAAACTCTGGACAGAATGAAGTTTATGGTGATACCTATAATCCTTCCTGGAAGAATCACCCCAACCTTAGATGGGGAGATAATCATAACCATAACCAACAGCCATGGCAAAGAAACACAACCTAAAATAACCCAAGGAACAACCAGCAAAACAACCAAAATTCATTCAGAAAACCACAAAGCACTTACCCCAACTCTAACCATTATCCAACCCATAACCAACTCATCAACCAAAACACCTATCATCCACCACCCACATCTCACAACCAACCACAAGCATCACCAGAATCTCAAAGAATCACTAACCTGGAAACCTTGATAGACAAAATGTGGAAACACCAAGAAATGACGGCCAAAGATCAAGAAGCTTCTATCAAGAACATGGAAAGACAAATAGGCCAGCTCTCTAAACACTTTGCAACAAAGAGACCATCAAGTTCACTACCAAGTGACACAATTCCAAATCCTAAGGAAGAGTGTAAGGCAATATAGTTAAGAAGTGGGAGAACATTGATGAGCAACAATGAAACTACAAGGAAGCAAGTGGAGAGCAGCAAAAAGCCAACAGATACAGAGGAAGCCAATGATCAAAATATGGTGCCAAACAAAAATATAGAGAACCCCAAAAGAAAAGAAGACCAGCCAATCAATATACATGAGGGAGAGGAAGAAGCACAGAAAAAGGAGAAAGCCTTCATCCCTCCGCTGCTATATCCACAGAAGTTCAACAAAGAAACCAAAGATCAACACTTCCGCAAATTCCTGGAAACTTTCAAGAAGCTGGCAATCAACATTCCCCTGGCTGAGGCATTGGAACAGATGCCCTTATACGCCAAGTTCTTGAAGGAACTCATTAACAAGAAAAGAAGCTAGCTGGAGAAGGAAACTGTACTTCTCACTGAAGAATGCAGTGCACTCATCAGAAAAGGACTCCCTCCCAAATTGGAAGATCCAGGAAGTTTCTTCCTACCTTGCACCATTGGAAGTCTATTTATCAACAAGGGGATGTGTGATTTAGGAGCAAGCATAAATCTGATTCCATCCTCTTTAGTGAAAAATCTTAGCATAGAGAAGGTGAAACCAATACAGATGTCATTGGAATTGGTGGACCAGTCAGTGGTACATCCCAAAGGAGTGATCGAAAACCTTTTAGTTAAGGTTGACAAGTTCATTTATCCTGCGGATTTTGTAATCTTGGAAACAGAAGAAGAAGGAAACAATTTGATTATCTTGGGAAGGCCATTTTTAGCTACCGCCAGAGCCATCATAGATGTAGAGCAAGGAGAACTAACTCTCAGGATGCATGAGGAAAGCATCACTCTGAAAGTTTTTCCAGAACAACAAAATTCTGAAGAAAGAAACCAAGTAATCAATGACTGTTTCCCAAGGCAAGCAATCAACAATTCAGTAAAGCAAAAGAATGAACATATGCAAGGAAAAGAAGGTACTCAAAAAGAAATTTGGAAGGTAAACAAGAACGAAAATGCCACAACTGAAGCTACTGTCAAGGAAGAAAGGTAAACAAGAAAAAGGAAGAAAAATAAGAAGAAGGCTAACAAAGGGTGGAGGAATAAAAGAACCCCAACTGAAGGATTCTCTAAAGGTGACAAGGTGCAATTAGTATATCAACAGCTGGGAACAAAAGATCACTACACTGTTAACCAAGTACTCTCTCTTGAGCACGTTGAAATTGAGCACCAAGGCACACAAAGAAAGCTCACAGTGAGGGGGGATAAGCTGCGACATTTCAACCATCAACCACCCTAAGAGGGTCAATGTCAAGCTAGTGACAATAAACGAGCGCTCCATGGGAGGCAACCCATGATTTAATTTTCTTGTCTTTAATATTTTAATATGAATAATAATTGTTGCACCAATATGAATTCAACTCTTTTTGGACAAAATTGACAACTATTCATGACATTGGAGGGCATAAGATCGAATTCTAAGTTTGGTGTGCCCACGGGGCACGCTAAACAAATTATGGGAACAAGTCATGAAAGTCAATGGTCTTTTAAGTTTTGAATATCATGGAGGTCTAACAATGGTTATATTTTTTAGAAGGAAATTTAATAAAGCACTCCTTATGAAGAATTAACCAAAAATAAAGAAGGAACTTCAAAGAACAATGGTTTGAGGAAGTGATATTTTGGACCATATGACCAAACACTAAGTTTGGTGTCATCCTTGGCCATGCATAAAGAAATCACGGTTAATTGAGCATAAGGAATGATAGTTACATATATATATAATTTATTTTAGAAGCTCTCTTGCCAGTACTTAAACGTAGTTATAATTGTTGTCTTGTGATGATGGTTAGGTGGTCAAAGGAATATTCAATGAAAGGGACAAGACAAGGAGGGGTATAGAATGAAGACAAAGATTCATCACATGCTTCAAGGGGTAATTCTGCACACCCTTGGAAAGAGACGTTGAAAACCATTAAGGAGGCAAGCTTTGTCCTTATTCAACATTGCATGCACACCGTTGATTTGTAAGATGTCCAATTGCATCCCAACCCTCCATTGTTCAAATAAGTTATTATAAAGCACCACCATCAAACCATGCACATGAACGAAGAAGTCATACACTTCTTGCATTCCAACCATTCAAACTCCATTCTCTTCATCATTTCTCATCATATAATCTCAAACTCACAAATCTCTTCTTCCAAAAGCATACTAAAACCCTGAACCTTCCACACACAACCTTAACCTCAAAAAGATCAAGTATGGCCTCTTCCTCAAGAACCAAACGAAGGAGAGGAAAGGAACCCATGGTTGAAGAAAGAAACCCTGAATTTGATCAATGGAAATTCAGAACATGGTATCATCAAACACAATAGGGATGGATGAGAGATAAAAAGATATATCCGAAAGTTCCACTTCTATTACCAGACGAAGAGTGCCAAGAAATGAAAGCCAAGATTAGAAGGAGGAGAAGTGAAGGTTCATGAGATCATTGCAAGTGACATTCAAAGAATTGCAGAGAAGAATTCGGCCGAAGGGTGGCTACACTACCCAAGCACCATTATGCGTTTATGCATGAAAGCCAAAGTGCCAATGGAGGATGCAAACCCAACATGGATCCAACATTTCCAACTTTCGATGAGTTCTTCAAAGGGAAAAGTGAGATAGAAGTAAGCAATGCTATGAGACTTGAAGATAGAGTAGAGGAGACGATGAATAGAGCTGGGTTCTGGCGGGGTCAACAGACAACAGACAACAAGTCATCTTAGCCTAGTTTCACTAGTCTTTTTTCATTTGTTTTCATTTAGTTTTATGCACTTTCTTGAGCCATAAGTAAGCCAATTGAGTTGAAATTCATGTTTCCTTTGATTCAATCAACCATGGATAAATTGATGCATTTTCATGAGTTTTTGTGCCATAATTGCTCACATGACAAGAAGAAGAATAATTCTCATGATTATGGCATAGCTTTGATACAATTGTTGATTGATGACAGGAGGAATAAAACTTGGAAGAAGGTTGCAAGAATGGGCTTGGAAAGAAGGGATTCACGTTTGAGCTAACGTTTGCCTCAAACGTTAACTCAAACGTGAGAAGCAGATAAAGAACACCCTGGGAAGAGCCAACATTTGCGCTAACGTTTGCCTCAAACGTTGAGGCAAACGTTGGCTGAAGAAGAAGCAGGGGAAGGCAACGTTTGTGCCAACGTTTGCCTCAAACGTGAGGTCAAACGTTGACGCCAAAAAGAAGGAAAATAAAGCTCCTGGGCACGGCAACGTTTGAGCTAACGTTTGCCTCAAACGTGAGGTCAAACGTTGGCTACATTTTGGCAAGGAAGAGCATGGCAAAGCACCCCTGATTGATGGTTTAGTTGAGCAACGTTTGCGCCAACGTTTGCCTCAAACGTTGGGCCAAACGTTGGCCAAAAAGAGAGCATGGAAAGGTCCATGTTTGAGCTCACATTTGACCTCAAACGTTGAGCCAAACGTGGATGACAGCATCTTGGCCTAGCTGCATAATTTCACACAAGGGACGTTTGAGTCAACGTTTGCCTCAAACGTTGACTCAAACGTGAATGGTTCATGGCCTGGTTCACAAGTGGATTTCTTCCCAACACCAAGAGCAATCAACAAAGGCTATTGTCAACCCAATTCCATCAAGACTAAAGGCCCAATTCAAGGCTTAATGATCATTTTGAAGAAAGTGTATAAATAGCTTAGGATTTGAAGTTTTAGGAGAGCTTTCTTTGAAGAGTTTTCTTTGAGAATTTTCAGAGTATTGAGAGTAGAGAGCTTTTGGGTTTTGAGCTATTTTGAGATTCTGAGTCTTTGGGAAGGAGAATTGAATTCTCCTCCTCTTAGTTTTCTTGTTTTCAATTTCAATTGCAACTATCTTGAGTCTTGGGTGTTGAAGAATTGAGGAAATTCTGTCTCAATCTCACCTTGAGATCTCTCTATTTTTCTTACTGCAACTTCTGGAAATTGAACTTGGATTTACATTTCTACATTGCTCTCTTCTTTAATTTGGCATTTGCTCTCTGAATTTGGATCTAGGAAGGCATTGAGATCTAGACTTAGTTATCTAGTCTCTTGGGTCCTGAGATCTATTGGTTTCCATTTTAATTCCCTTGTTTAATTCCTGCAGATCCAATTCCCATTCCCCTTTTATTTTTCAAGTCATTTATATTTCTTGCACTTTAAGTTTCTGCGATTTACATTACTTGCACTTTAAGATTCAGCTCTTTTTCTTTTTGTTCCTTTTAATTTCCTGCAAATCACCCACTCCCCTTTACATTTTCTGCGATTTAATTCCTGTCAACACAATTTCACACAATCAACACTTGTTTGCTTGACTAAATCAATCACTAAACTAAAGTTGCTCAATCCTTCAATCCTTGTGGGATCGACCTCACTCTTGTGAGTTTTATTACTTGATGCGACCCGGTACACTTGCCGGTGAGTTTTGTGTCGGATCGTTTTCCACACATCAGGAGGCTGTGCTTCTTCTTCTTTTTTCTCCTTGTCCAGTCTAGTGGGGGGAGGATTCAATTGTAGGTAAGAATTCATCAATGATTGAATCCATCTCATGATCAACCTGTTCTAAGTCTTCAACCATGATATGCCTTGGAGGATGTACACCCTTCTGAACATCAAATTCAAACATCTTGGGAGGAGGTTCTACGACTAGAGTTTCCCATGGAGGTTCCGCATCTCCCAAGTCTTCAACCACTTCTTCTTCTTCTATAGTTTTGGCTTTCTCCACTTGCTCTAGTACAAAATCAAACTCATACTTGATGTCTTCCGCTTCATGATAACTTTCTTCAAGGGTCTCTACTACCTCCACCCTTTGAGTCTCCTCTTGCGTCTCTGGAAATAAGGCTGCGTGCAACTAATCCATTGCGTCCCTAAGACGATCCCTTCTCTCTTGTTCTATGTTAGTAGCATAATTGGGATCGTGCTGCTCTTGAATTGATGAATGTAGGTCCTCTTCTATGGGGGGTGGTGATGGGATGGTGATCAGTCTAAATTCACTCCCCTCCCAATAAAATTGATGAATATGCTCCTTGGCAAGCACACTAAAATTATCGTCAAGTAATAACCCACAGTGGAGTGGGATCGTATCCACAGAGATTGGTAGATTTGAACAATTTTAATTAATTGGTGAATTAGTCAAGCTTAAACAGAATAAGTTGTGAGTGCAGAATTGTAAATGGCAGAAACATAAATGGCGAAAGAATAAAGGAAAGCAATAAGGTGCAGAAATAGAAATGACAAGAATGTAAAAGGGAGTGAGAATTTGCAGAATGTAAATGAAAGCTATAAAAGCATGGGAGAGATAAGAATGGGGAAATTCATTGAGATCAGGAGATATTGTCTCTTTGGATTAAATCCAGCTTATATCCTCTTCAATCATGTAACTCATTGACCTCTTGGCAATCATGATTGATTGAGCCCCAATCTCTTGGTGACTCAATCTCTCAGATCTTGATTAATAGCCAATTCCTTGGTCTAAGTGCTCATGAAGAGAGATATGCTTGGTCCCTGATTATACCATACATCTTTGTAGGTCTAGGTAGAGGGAGGATTATATGTCACCATATCCAAACACCAAAACCCAGATCTTACACAAGTGTGAGAAGGGATTTCTAACATGGTTTCATGTTTCTTTTTCCAAGGTTCCCATGAAACCCATTTTGCGTTCAACCTCTTTTCCAAGATGATTGAACACTAAGCATGAAGAACGAAATTCCTTCTAGCAAATCAAAGAGAAGATGAAGAGAAGAAGAAATTCACTGTCATTAATCCATAAAGTACAATAGAGCTCCCTCTCTCAATGAGAGGAAATTTAGCTACTCATAGCTCAAAAAGAAAGTACAATAGATGGAAGAGATGAAGTGTGAAAAGTGAAAAACTAGAACTCCACAATCCTCTACTGAGATGACTAACTCTCTTCTTCTACTACTTCCAGGGGTATTTATTCTACTCCTAGATCTAGAAATAAAGAAAAATACAAAAGTGAAAAGGAAAATTACAACTTGGAGGGAAAAAAAAACTCAACAAACGCGATCTTCCAGCTGGCGTGTGACTGGCGCTCCTCTGGCGTATCACGCTCCCTTTGTTTCAATCATGGCGTGCCATGCCTCACCATTCAAGTGGCACGCCTTCCTCCATCACATCCCTGGCGTGCCACGCCTTCAATGCCAAGTCGCACGCCCAGGCCTCTTTAAAGTCCTCAAGTAGCTTGGCGTTCCATGCCTTCGAGCCAAAGTAGCACGCCCAGGCCTTTTCCCATATCTTCATGATTCTGGAAACTTGTACCAGCGTGGCACGTGGTGTACCAAATTGTGATCATCAATGGCGCCATCAACATGGTACGCTCAATTTCAATCTCAACTCTTTATCACAACTTCGCACAACTAACCAACAAGTACACTGGGTCGTCCAAGTAATAAACCTTACGCGAGTAAGGGTCGATCCCACGGAGATTGTTGGTATGAAGCAAGCTATGGTCATCTTGTAAATCTCAGTCAGGCGGATTCAAATGGTTATGGAGGATTAATGATTAAAAGATAAATAAGACATAAAATAAAGATAGAGATACTTATGTAATTCATTGGTGAGAATTTCAGATAAGCGTATGGAGATGCTTTGTCCCTTCCGTCTCTCTGCTTTCCTACTGTCTTCATCCAATCCTTCTTACTCATTTCCATGGCAAGCTGTATGTTGGGCATCACCGTTGTCAATGGCTACAGTCCCGTCCTCTCAGTGAAAATGTTCAACGCGCTCTGTCACAGCACGGCTATTCATCTGTCGGTTCTCGATCATGTCGGAATAGAATCCAGTGATTCTTTTGCGTCTGTCACTAACGCCCCACAATCGCGAGTTTGAAGCTCGTCACAGTCATTCAATCCTTGAATCCTACTCGGAATACCACAGACAAGGTTTAGACTTTCCGGATTCTCAAGAATTCCACCATCAATTCTAGCTTATACCACGAAGATTCTGATTAAGGAATCCAAGAGATAAACATTCAAGCCTTGTTTGCATGTAGAACAGAGGTGGTTGTCAGGCACACGTTCATAAGTGAGAATGATGATGAGCGTCACATAATCATCACATTCATCATGTTCTTAGGTGCAAATGAATATCTTAGAACAAGAATAAGCTGAATTGAATAGAAGAACAGTAGTAATTGCATTAATACTCGAGGTACAGCAGAGCTCCACACCTTAATCTATGGTGTGTAGAAACTCCACAGTTGAAAATACATAAGAACAAGGTCTAGGCATGGCCGAGAGGCCAGTCCCATGATCTAAGATAGCATAAGACTACTCAAAGATAGCTACCCCGATGATCTAAGAACTAGACGTCCAAAGATGAAAATACAATAGCAAAAGGTCCTATTTATAGAGAACTAGTAGCTTAGGATTTACAAAAATGAGTAAATGACGTAAAAATCCACTTCCGAGCCCACTTGGTGTGTGCTTGGGCTGAGCATTGAAGCTTTCACGTGTAGAGACTTTTCTTGGAGTTAAACGCCAGCTTTTGTGCCAGTTCCGGCGTTTAACGCCGGGCAGTCTTGAGCTGATTTGGAACGCCGGTGTGGGCCATCAAATCTCAGGCAAAGTATGGACTATTATATATTGTTGAAAAGTCCAGAATGTCTACTTTCCAACGCAATTGAGAGCGCACCAATTAGGCTTCTGTAGTTCCAGAAAATCCACTTCGAGTGCAGGGAGGTCAGAATCCAACAGCATCTGTAGTCCTTTTCAGCCTCTGAATCAAATTTTTGCTCAAGTCCCTCAATTTCAGCTAGAAAATATCTGAAATCACAGAAAAACACACAAACTCATAGTAAAGTCCAGAAAAGTGAATTTTAAATAAAAACTAATAAAAATATAATAAAAACTAACTAAAACATACTAAAAACATACTAAAAACAATGCCAAAAGGCGTATAAATTTTCCGCTCATCAGCACGCCCAGGATCTGGCGTGCCACGCCCCTCTAAATGCTTCATCTTCTTGCTGGCGTGACACGATTCATCATCCAAGTGGCACGCCCAGTTCATTTGGCCCTTTATCTCCTTCTCTGGAAAACACTACCAGCGTGCCACGCCATGGGACTAGCGTGCCACGCCCCTTCACTTGCCTTGGTTTCAAGAGTTGGCATGCCATGCCTGGACGTTCATGTGGCACGCCAAAGTGGGATAATTGAGCTGGCGTGCCATGCCTTCGATACCCAAGTGGCACGCCCAGCTTTGTTTGGCCTCCTTAAGTGCTAGCGTGCCACGCCTGATCATGTAAGTGGCGCGCCCAAGTGAAATATGTGAGCTGGCGTGCCACGCCTTCAACACCAAGTGGGACGCTCAGCTTTGGTTTGGGTATTCTCTATGTATTGGCGTGCTACGCCTCGACATTCAAGTGGCACACCTTAGTCGGACTCTTGAGCTGGCATGCCACGCCCTCGACACTAAGTGGCACGCCCAGCTTTTGCTTTGCCTTCTTGTTCATTAGCGTGCCACGCCTGGTTGCTCAAGTGGCACGCCTAGATCTCATTAGCCTTCAACCCTTTCTCTGGATTCTTGTACCAGCGTGCCACGCCATGTTGCTCAAGTGGCAGGCCCATTCAATTGTGGGTCTCTTAGGCTTGGCGTGCCACGCCTTGATCCTCAAGTGGCACGCCTGAGTAAATTCTAGAACTGGCGTGCCACGCCTTTGATACAAACTGGCACGCCCTAGTGATGACTCTTCTAGGTAATGAGTTGGCGTGCCACGCCCAGCTTCTGGCGTGCCACACTTTGTTCCAAATGGCACGCCTGCTTCACAAAGAGTCCCTAGATCCTTGAGGGTTCTTCCAAGTATGTGCCTCAGGGGTCCTTTTCATTGATTGTCACCTTGAAGTAGTAAGAGTTAACTCATTCTCTTTTTTTTGGTTGTGCTTCTTTTCTGTTCATTGACCACGACTCTAAGTGTTTTGTCTCAAGACAACCCTTTAGTTAGGCTTTCAATTAACACTCCCAAGCCAGTTGGCTTTAGGGTACTAGGTGTTGAAACACCCCTGAGAATTTACTTGCCTAGGCCTCTTCTTGACACATCTTCACCACAAGCATCTACTAGGGTCTCTAACTCTTTTGATTTTTTTTTTTCAATATTTTTCTTTCTTTCCTAGTAGTTGATGCTCAGAGCCTTGGGTCTTTTTTGCTTACTACTTCTTGGTTCTATAGATTTTCAAGGAACACCCCTCAACATCTACTTGTCATGCCTTCTAGGACTAGTTGCCTTTCATGACTCATTTTCTTTTTAGTTCATTAAAGGTTCTACACTTAGTTTTTTGTTTCTTAGTTCTTTGAATGAGCATTCTTGGTCCTAGTCTCATTTACTCTTGTTCTTGCTCAACTTACAACAACTCTTATGGAGACAAACTATACTTTATTGATGCTGAAAAAGACTAAAGTTAACATTGCATTTTCTTTCTTGCATATCAAAGGACTCACAAAAGAATTCAAGTAATAAGGAATTAAACATAAAACATAAACTATCCTAGCATTACCAATTATTCTCGAACATAAAGTAAAGTAGAGAGAAACTTAAACATAGTTCAGAAATTAGGAAATGTCAACCATGGGACTTAATAACCTTGTGCAGCTTCAGCTTAAGTTCATTGGCCCTTTTCCTTTGTCTTTCTTCTTGGAGGGGGAAGAGTCACCTTCACCCTTTTGGGAGGATCCTTCTTGTTCTTTCTTGTCCTTGGGCTTCCAGAATCCCAGCCTTACCATATAATTTCTTTCATCCTCCTTCTGCTTAGCTAGGATCTCCTCTTGTCTAGCACTCAATTCCTCCAGTCCTTGCATGAATGTTGGGTATCCGGGGTTAAGATCGGCCACAACATTACACAAGTGATTTAGCTTCGCTTGTGTGTTGATATCATATTGCCTCCTTGAAATGGTCCGGGCATCATACAGATGCCTGAACTCAACAAAGTTCCTCTGCTGCCATTTGTTCTGCTCTATTACTTTGTCGAGTGCACTTCGCACCTCTCCCCAGTCGAACTGCTCTTGCTGCTCCTTCCTTGCTTACTCAAAGCTCCCTTGGAAGTTTTGTATGTTCTCATTCACTTAGTTCCATTGCTCCCTGTAGCTATTTAGAAATTGGTTGACATCTTCCCTCAATTGATGCAAATCTCCCTTCATTTGATGTACGTCTCCTTGCAGCTGCTCCTAGTTTACTCCTTCAGGAAATTGTTGATATTGTTGGTATTGTGGTGGTTGAAGTGCTAGGAAATATGGTTGCTCCTCTGCCTCTTCTTCTTGTTGTTGTTGCTGTTGTGGCACATGTGCATTGGCTCTATGCTCCCTGGCCCTCTGAAGTGGGTTGATAGCTAACACCTTGGCCATTTTCTTGGTAGTTATAGGCTTGTCTTGCTTCATTAGCACCTCATCAATAACTTTCTCAACTCCATCATCATCACATAGCTCTTATATGATGCTAGGGAATGCCAACCTTGTGCTTTCATTAGTGCTCTTCAGTATTTTGTTGATGTTGCTGGAAATCAACTCCCCAACATTTATATTTTCTCCCTTCATAATGCTGTATATGAGCACAGCTCTCTCCATGGTCACCTCTGAGGTGTTGGATCTAGGGATCAAAGATCTTCTCACAAAGTCTAGCTATCCCCTAGTTTGGGGGCTCAAGTCCCTTCTTCTCAGCTGGTTGGATTTCCCATCTTTGTCATTGATCCACTGCACATTTAGTACACAAATTTTGTTCAGGATTTCATCAAATCCTGGGTCTGGTTGCTTCATCCTCTCCTCATAACTCCGAGTGGAGTTTGTCCTCTTCACCATCAGCACTCTTTCTTTGTTAGAGGGACTATAGTCAATAGATTTCCCCCTCACGGAGCTAATGTACCCATAAGCTTGCTCTGGCTGTGGCATGGTGTTGGCATAAAATTCCCTTACCAAGCCTTCCACTACTTTCTTTGGTGGGTTGCAGAAGAGTGCCCAGCCCCTGTTGTTTATCTCGATGTTAATTTCAGGGTGCTTATTCCTTCCCAGTTGAAACCCACCTCTGGGATGATCTCCCTCTCACTCATCCAACCATAGAATTAGTTTTGGTTGAATACAGAGAGGAATTTGTATTCATTGAAGGTTGAGCTTGAGGAACCGGAAGTTGGCTATTTGGTCCTTCTATTCTTTGAGGCTGAGGATTTTGGTAGTGCCATTGGTTAGAGAGAGAGTGTTTGAAGGTTCTGAGATAGTAATAGAGTGTTGCAAAGAAATCCAAGAAAAACAAAAGTTTTGCTCCAACACCAAACTTAGGACTTGATTATCCCAATCTAGTAAAAAGATAGAGAGAAAGGGGATGAAAAGAGAAAAGAGAAGAGAGAAAGAAAAGTCTGTGAGATTTTCTTTTGTGTATGGAATGGGGTTTGAAGTGGGAGGGAAATAGGAAAGTGAGGGGATTTATAGGGGTGAAGGGTGTGGTTCGAATGGTGGGAAGTGGAAATGGGTTTAATATTTTCCCACTTGAGGAGTGGCGCCTAGCGTGGGAAGAGGTGCCAATCCTTATCTCACTTTGCTTCCCGTATGTGCTGAGTTCCAAAGTGCAAGTACACTTTGACCTCTTTTTCTATCAATCAAGTGGGCCCCATTCAATCTCCTGAAAATGAAACCGAGACCCCATTCGTAATGACAAAATAATCCTCCACATTCCTTTTTAATGCTAGTGAATGGATTTGCAACTGATGGATGTCCCTTGGGACACCAAACTTAATTCATTTGCATCTCAATAAATTGGGTTCATCATTGGGTTTTTAATTTGTTTATGAGGAAGAAGTAATTCCAATTCTTTCACATCCTTTTGCTTCTAATCTCCCCTGAACACATTAAAATTCACATTCAAGCCTCCACCAATATATTAAATGCTTTCAAATTGAGTGGTATTGGGCTTATTAAGTGATCCTCATATGGTGGTGGCCACACCAAACTTAATCTATGGGCTTACTCTTCAAAAATTAGTTTATCTAATTGGTTGTAAGCCTAGATTAAGTAGGTGAGTGGTCACACCAAACTTAGCTTTTTAGCTAATTCTTAGCCCAATCACTTATCATCAGTAAATGCCCTCATCATGTTGCACTTCCAAAAAATAGGAGACAAAATAATTCATAAAGCTATCCTAACTATCAAAGCTGAAATTAAATTTTCTAAGCTAATATTCACAATCTACTTTTATGAAAGCAATAAATCAAAAGGATATAAAGTGTTGGGGTGCCTCCCAACTAGCGCTTCTTTATTGTCACTATCTCGAAACTCATCCATCTTTAGTTGAGCTTATAGCTCACTCTCTGCTCCTCCAAGGAGCCTCTCAAGTAGTGTTTGAGTCTATGGCCATTGACAGTGAAAGTTCTTTGTGTTTTGTCCTCCATGAGTTCCACTTGACCATAGGGAAACACCCTGAGTATGGTGAAAGGTCCTGACCATCGAGACTTAAGTTTCCCAGGGAAAAACTTGAGTCTTGAGTTGTACAGCAACACCCTTTGTCCTTCAGTGAACTCTCTCCTTGCTATCCTCTAATTATGCCACCTTTTTGTATTCTCTTTGTAAATCTTTGCATTCTCATATGCTTGGTTCCTAAATTCCTCCAGCTCGTTGAGTTGCCTTAGTCACCTTTGTCTGCAGCTTGCTCATCAAAGTTCAGTAGTTTTAGAGCCCAAAATGCTCTATGCTCAAGCTCAACTGGTAGGTGACAAGCCTTACCATATACCAGCTGGTATGGGGACATCCTAATGGGTGTCTTGTAGGCTGTCCTGTAGGCCCATAATGCATCATCCAGCTTCTTAGACCAATCCTTCCTTGAGCTTCTAACAGTTTTCTCAAGAATTCTTTTGAGCTCCCTGTTGAAAATCTCTGCTTGCCTGTTGGTCTACGGATGGTATGGAATTGCCACCTTGTGCTTGACTCCATACTTGAGAAGGAGTGTCTCAGGCTGTTTGTTGCAGAAATGTGTCCCTCCATCACTAATGAGGGCTCTAGGAACACCAAATCTGCTGAAGATGTTCCTTCTCAAGAAGCTTATTACAACTTTGTTGTCATTTGTCGCAGTGGCTATGGCTTCTACCCATCTTGAGACATAATCAACAGCCACAAATATGTAACTGTTTGAGTAGGAGGTTGGGAAAGGTCCCATAAAGTCAATCCCCCATACATCAAACAGTTCAAGCTCTAGTATGAATTGCTGTGGCATCTCATTTCTTTTGGTTAGATTACCAGCTCTTTGGCACTCATCACATCTTGACACCAATTCCTTACCATCCTTGAACATTGTTGGCCAGTAAAATTCGGATTGAAGCACCTTTGCTACTGTTCTTTCTCCACTGAAGTGGCCTCTATAAGCGGATCCATGGCACTGCCACAGCACTTCCTGCCCTTCTTCATGGGAGATACACCTTCTCAAGATTCCATCAGCACACTTCTTGAACAAATAGGGGTCATCCCAGATGTAGTGTTTGGCATCCTTGATTAGCTTTCTCCTTATGTGTTTGTTGATGTTACCCCAATAGCCTTGAAGTTAGCTATGTCTGCAAACCAAGGGACCACTTGGATCATCATCAACTGCTCATCAGGGAAGCTTTCATTTATTGTAACTTGATGCTTCTCTTCTTCTTCTTGTGGAATTCTTGAAAGGTGGTCAGCTACCTTGTTCTCTGCTCCGTTCCTGTCTTTCCAAAAGGGTGAAAATAGCCCCTGTGAGTTGTGATGATAGCTGTTCTATTGCAACCTCTACTCTCTCAAAGTTACCTCTAATCTCGCATGGTTGTGAAGTTAAGGTTAATATGTCTTAATGGTGGTGTGTTTGATGGGTAGAAGGGTATGATGAGTGAGGTGGATTGTGGTAGGGTCTATTGTTGTTTGATTAATGGTTAGGGTTGTAATTTTGGTATTGATTGGCTTGGTATGGCTTGTTATGATCTTGGTTGTGACCTTGTTGGTTCCCCCACCTGAAATTTGGGTGGTTCTTCTATCCTGGGTTGTATGTCTTGGAGTTAGGGTCATATGGTGGTCGAGAGGGGTTGTGTACATAGTTTGCTTGCTCACATTCGACTTCTGGTGCATCTCCTTCTTGGGGTGGTGCTTGAGCTTGAACCACTGTAACTTGATTGTTCTCCATCTTCTTAGTCAAAGCTGCTAGTTGTGCTACAATTGCATTATTTTGTGCCAACGAGGCATCTACAGAGTTAAGTTTTAGCACCCCCTTGTTTTGGCCCCTTTCTGAAGTATAGAAGTAGTCATTCTCAGCTACAGTTTCAATGACATCTATGGCTTCCTTAATGGTCTTCTTCTTATTGAGTGAACCACCTGAAGAGTGGTCCACAACCTTCTTTGATTCATAGGTTAGTCCTTCATAGAAAATGTGAAGTTGCACTCATTCATTAAACATTTCCAGTGGGCATTTTCTTGTTAGATCCTTGAATCTCTCCCAGGCCTCATATAGTGTTTCACCATCTAGCTGTCTGAAGGTTTGCACCTCAGCTCTTAGCCTGTTAATCCTCTGTGGAGGCTAAAATCTTGCTAGAAATTTGTTCACAACATCTTCCCATGTGGTTAGGCTCTCCTTGGGGAATGCTTCTAGCCACTTTGATGCCTTATCTCTAAATGAGAAAGGGAATAAGAGTAGCTTGTTGGTGTCATGGTGTACCCCATTGGACTTTACAGTATCACATATCCTCAAGAATGTGTTTAGATGCTGATTTGGATCTTCTTGGGCACTTCCTCCATATGAACAGTTATATTGGACTAGTGTGATGAGTTGAGGTTTCAACTTAAAATTGTTAGCATGAATTGTTGGCTTGAGGATGCTGCTGTCATAATTTCATGGATTTGGGTTGATGTAGGAGCCTAAGACTCTCCTCTCTTGCTCAGCTTGATTGCCAGCACCTCCTCCAATATTGTCGTGCACTTCGTCATCCATGGTGGTTGTTAGATCTTCTTCCACTGGCTCTTCTCCAACTATGCCTTTACCTCTAGCTTCCCTCCTTAATCTAAGAAAGGTCCTCTCAGGAACACTATCAAAGGAGCATGAAGTTTCTCCCCTTCTACTTGTCATACATTCAACACACAGCAAGAAAAGGGCAAGTGAAAGAATCACCTCAGTTAAGATTAGTGGTTAGCTTGATTGATGAATTAATCAAACAGTTAGAAGAGTAGAAGTATAAACAATGAATAGCAAAAATGATCCCAAAAAGAAGAGAAAGAAAAGCAGAGATTAGAAGGGAATTAAAAGATCACAAAAAAAAAAGAAAAAGAAAAAGAACAAGGTAGATGAAAATACTTAATCAAGCTCTCCAATCAATTTAATCATTGTCAAATTCAAACCAATCCCCGACAACGGCGCCATAAAACTTGATGAGTCTGGATTCACTCCCCTCCCAATAAAATTGATGAATCTGCTCCTTGGCAAGCGCACCAAAATTATCGTCAAGTAATAACCCACAGTGGAGTGGGATCGTATCCACAAAGATTGATAGATTTGAACAATTTTAATTAATTGGTGAATTAGTCAAGCTTAAACATAATAAGTTGTGAGTGCGGAATTATAAATGGCAGAAACATAAATGGCGATGAATAAAGGAAAGCAATAAGGTGCAGAAATAGAAATGACAAGAATGTAAAAGGGAGTGGGAATTTGCAGAATGTAAATGAAAGCTATAAAAGAATGGGAGAGATAAGAATGGGGAAATTCATTGAGATCAGGAGATATTGTCTCTTTGGATTAAATCCAGCTTATATCCTCTTCAATCATACAACTCATTGACCTCTTGGCAATCATGATTGATTGAGCCCCAATCCCTTGGTGACTCAATCTCTCAGATCTTAATCAATAGCCAATTCCTTGGTCTAATTGCTCATGAAGAGAGATATGCTTGGTCCCTAATTATACTACACATCCTTGTAGGTCCAGGTAGAGGGAGCATTATATGTCACCGTATCCAAACACCAAAACCCAGATCCTACTCAAGTGTGAGAATGGATTTCTAGCATGGTTTCATGTTTCATTTTTCAAGGTTCCCATGAAACCCATTTTGCATTCAACCTCTTTTTACAAGATGACTGAACACTAAGCATGAAGAACGAAATTCCTTCTAGCATCATGTAGGTTAGTTTCTAGAGAGAGAAGCTCCATCTTCTCTCAAGAATTAGGTTAGGTTAGGTTAATCCATCTTAGATCTAGGCATGATTTCTTGATTTCATCTTGTTTCCTTTATAATTTCTTGTTTCTACTACTCTATTTTTCTTAGTTCTCTTGTCAATTTTACTTTTATGTCTCATTTATGTTTATGAATGCTCATGTTGGATTTTGTTTACATTTAATGAAATTTGATGATTGATGTTCTTTTATTGATGATTTGAGTTGTGGTTTTACTTTCCTTGTAATTGGTAGTTGCTAAATTTTATTATTCTTGCAATTTATGATGTTTACTTTCATTGCACTCTACATGTTTGATAAAATGTTTTCTCTAGTATTTGAGTAGTTCTCTTTACTCTTGGCCTAGGCTAGGGAAGTGAGTGACCTTGAGTCATTGGGTCTCAATGAATTGGTGATTTGAGAACCCTTGGTGATCAATTTGATACTCATTGACACCAACCCACTACTAATCTAATTAGTAGATAGGTTGGGACTTATGGGTTGATGTGATCAAGCCTATTTGACGTACTTCAAGCTTAGGAGAAGATATTACGTACTTAAAGCTTTTGGAAGTAGACTTAATAGGTTGGCCTCTCATAATTATCAATATATAGTTTGTAGACAAGGATGGTGATCTCAATTTTCCATGTCTTAGCCAAGAGTTCTTTCCCTTTATTTTATTAGTTCTTGTCATGTTACTTTCTTGTTATTTACTTTTCTTGTCAAAATATAAAATCAAACCCCCCTTGCATTTTCATAGCCAATAATTGAGCACTTTATTACAATTCCTTGTGAGATGACCCAGAGTTTAAATATTTCGGTTAATTTTCATTGGGGTTTGTACATGTGACAACTCAATTTTTTTTATGTGAGTATTGTTTGTTGGTTTGGAGCTATGCTTACAACGAAGTAGTTCTTATTTCTATAAGAAGGAAATCTAAACCGACACTCAAAGCTCAAAATCAGTGCCACGCCCAGCTTCTGACGTGCCACGCCAATACATTTTTGTGGCGTTTGTTCCAAGTGGCATGTCTGCTTCACACGCCCTACTTGTTTTGTTGTTTTCTTCCAATTTTTTATGTCTTTTTCACCTGAAATTTAACACAAACTCATTTCAAAGCAATGTACTATGATATTCATCAATTAAGGCATGAATTGCAATGATCAAATGAGATTATGCCTCTTTTATGGTCCTTTTTATGCAAGAAAAAGGGTAGATGATGTAAGTCATCAAATGGAGAGATCATTATGTGGTTGATAAGGAAGTGCACTAGAGCTTGAGGGTTGATTGTTGAGGGTAGTTAATAATTCAATCCAGGAGGCGAGAGCTTGTATAGCAGAGTTCAGACCATTTATGGTAGAGTTAAGCATGTTCTCAATGCATGTTTGCCCTTGGTGAATAACATTGAGGATGTTGTTATCCAGTGGAGATTGGGGTGGGTAGGATGGTTCATTATTTTGGAGAAAGGGTTCATAATAAGAAGGTAGTTCTTCTTTGTAAGGGTTTGGAGATGGTGAATATTGAGGTGGTGGTTCATAATGTGGCTCATATGGCTCTTGGTATGGTGGGCAAGGATTAGGGGCTTGTGAGTGTGGTAGTTCTTGGGAGTAATTGAGTTGGAATTAGGGTGGCTCTATGTTTGGTTCATATGGCTCATAGGGACGTTGAGGAGGAGGGGGTTTATAGACGTGTTGTGGTGGGTATTGAGTATCACAAAAAGGTCCACCATAACCATTGTCTTGGTATGCATCATGGAATGGTTGTTGCTTGTAGTACATTGGAGGGGGTTAATGCCAAGAGGGTTGATCAAATCCTTGTGGCTCCTCCCATCTTTGATTGTTCTGGTGGACGAAATTGTGATCACATGTTCTTTATACTTTAAGGATGTTTACTCTTAGGGCACTGTTTATTTTCTTTATTGGAATTCACAACTCCGTTCAACTAACCAGCAAGTGTACTGGGTCGTCCAAGTAATAAACCTTACGTGAGTAAGGGTCGAATCCACAGAGATTGTTGGTATGAAGCAAGCTATGGTCACCTTGTAGATCTCAGTCAGGCGAATTTAAACATGATATTTTATTGGATTAATTAATAAATAAAAAGGAATAATAAAAGGGATAGAATACTTATGCAGATTCATTAGTAGAGGTATCAGTTAAGTATATGCAGATGCTGTATGGCTCAAGGATGCCTGCTTTCCTACTGCTTCTACCCAATCCTTCTTACTCCTTTCCATGGCAAGCTTTGTATAGGGGTTCACCATCAGTTGTGGCTACTTTCATCCTCTCGGGGAAATATCCTATGCGGCTGTCACTCGCACAGCTAACCAGTCTGGAGGCATCACCCATGGTTGATGGCTACATCCCATCCTCGCAGTGAAAGCTAATGCTCACGCACTCTGTCACAGTACGGCCAATCACCGGTTGGTTCCCGCTCCTACTGGAATAGAATCCATTGATTCTTTTGCATCTGTCACTAACGCCCAGCAGGTTACAGGTTTGAAGCACGTCACAGTCATTCATTACCGGAATCCTACTCGGAATACCACAGACAAGGTGAGACTTTCCGGATTCCCAGGATCCTACTCGGAACACCACAGACAAGGTTGGACTTTCCGGATCCTCATAAATGCCGCCATCCATCTAGCTTATACCACAAAGATTCTGTTGGGGAATCTAAGAGATACACATTCAAGCTCGGTTGCATGTAGAACGGAAGTGGTTGTCAATCACGCGCGTTCATAAGTGAGAATAATAATGAGGGTTATCTAACTCATTATATTCATCATGTTCTTGGGTACGAATGAATATCTTGGAATAAGAATAAAAGAGGAATTGAATAAAAGAAAGTAGAACTTCATTAATACTTGAGGTACAGCAGAGCTCCACACCCTTAATCTATGGTGTGCAGAAACTCCACCGTTGAAAATACACAAGCAAAGGGTTCAGGCATGGCCGAATGGCCAGCCCCCAAAACGTGATCAATAGCCTCTTAGGATGAAGAATAAAACAAAACTGAGACCAAAGATGTCTAATACAATAGATAAGTGTCCTATATATACTAGACTAGCTGCTAGGGTTTACATGAGTAAGTAATTGATGCATAAATCCACTTCTGGGGCCCACTTGGTGTGTGCTTGGGCTGAGCTTGATCAATCCACGTGTAGAGGCATTTCTTGGCGTCAAACTTCAGGTTATGACGTGTTTTGGGCGTTTAACTCCGAATCATGACGTTTTTCTGGCGTTTTACTCCAGACAGCAGCATGAACTTGGCGTTTAACGCCAAGTTACGTCGTCATTCTTCGAATAAAGCATGGACTATTATATATTGCTGGAAAGCCCTGGATGTCTACTTTCCAACGCCGTTGAGAGCGCGCCATTTAGAGTTCTGTAGCTCCAGAAAATCCATTTCGAGTGCAGGGAGGTCAGAATCCAACAGCATCAGCAGTCCTTTTGTCAGCCTTCTTCAGAGTTTTGCTCAAATCCCTCAATTTCAGTCAGAATTTACCTGAAATCACAGAAAAACACACAAACTCATAGTAAAGTCCAGAAATGTGACTTTAACATAAAAACTAATGAAAACATCCCTAAAAGTAGCTTGAACTTACTAAAAACTATGTAAAAACTATGCCAAAAAGCGTATAAATTATCCGCTCATCACAACACCAAACTTAAATTGTTGCTTGTCCCCAAGCAACTGAAAATCAAATAGGATAAAAAGAAGAGAATATACTATAAAGTCCAAAATATCAATGAATATTAATTTAATTACATGAGCGGGACTTGTAGCTTTTTGCTTCTGAACAGTTTTGGCATCTCACTTTTTCCTTTGAAGTTTATGAATGATTGGCTTCTCTAGGAACTTAGAATTTCGGATAGTGTTATTGACTTTCCTAGTTAAGCATGTTGATTCTTGAACACAGCTACTTATGAGTCTTGGCTGTGGCCCTAAGCACTTTGTCTTCCAGTATTACCACCAGATACACAAATGCCACAGACACATAACTGGGTGAACCTTTTCAGATTGTGACTCAGCTTTGCTAAAGTCCCCAGTTAGTGGTGTCCAGAGCTCTTAAGCACACTCTTTTGCTTTAGATCACGACTTTAACCACTCAGTCTCAAGCTTTTCACTTGGACCTTCATGACACAAGCACATGGTTAGGGACAGCTTGATTTAGCCGCTTAGGCCTGGATTGTAATTTCCTTGGGCCCTCCTATCCATTGATGCTCAAAGCCTTGGATCCTTTTTACCCTTGCCTTTTGGTTTTAAGGGCTATTGGCTTTTTCTACTGCTCCTTCTTTTTTCTATATTCTCTTTTTAGCCATAATTTTTTTTTTTTCGAATGCTTCTTCTTTTTCACTGCTTTTTCTTGCTTCAAGAATCAATTTCATGATGTTTTTCTGATCATCAATAACATTTCTCTTTGTTCATCATTCTTTCAAGAGCCAACAATTTTAACACTCATAAACAACAATATCAAAAGACATATGCACTGTTCAATCATTCATTCAGAAAACAAAAAGTATTGTCACCACATCAATATAATTAAATTAAATTCAAGGATAAATTCGAAATTCATGTACTTCTTGTTCTTTTGAATTAAAACATTTTTCTTTTAAGAGAGGTGAAGGATTAATGGATTTTATTCATAGCTTTAAGGCATGGTTACACACTAATGATCATGAAATAAAGACACAAAACATAGATAAACATAATACTTAAAAACCGAAAAACAGAAAGAAATAAAGAACAAGGAATGAATCCACCTGAGTGAAGGTGGCGCCTTCTTGAAGGTCCAATGGTGCTTTTTGAGCTCCTTTATGTCTCTTCCTTGCCTTTGTTGCTCCTCCCTCATTGCTCTTTGATCTTCTTTTATTTCTTGGGGAATGATGGAGTGCTCATGATGTTCCACCCTTAGTTGCTTCCAATATTTGTGTGGAGGATAACTTATCCCCTGAGGTATCTCAGGGATCTCTTGATTTGCAGCCACATGTTCTACCCAACTGAGCTATGACGGCTTATATTTTTAATCTTTCCATCTCCCATGACTCAGAGGTGGAAGCTTTTTGTCTTCCCTTTGAGGTTTCTCTGGCCTTGGGTGCCATTAATGGTAATGGAAAAGCAAAAAAAACTATGCTTTTACCACACCAAACTTAAAATATTGCTTGCCCTCGAGCAAGAGAAGAAGAAAGAAGAGAAGAAGAAGAAGAAGAAGAAAAATGGAGGTGAGTGAGGGGAGATGGATTCGGCTATATGGGTGGGATTGGGTGGTTTCAGAATTTTGAATTTTGAAGGTGAGTGGGATTTATGGGGAAGAGTGGATAAATGTGGGTGGTGAATGAAAAACAGAAGGGATGACCATGAATATAGAGAGATAGGGCGAGATAGGTGGGGATCCTGTGAGGTTCACAGATCCTTGAGGTGATCCTGTGGGGTCCACAGATCCTGAGGTGTCAAGGAATTCCATCCCTGCACCAAATAGGCATGTAAAATGCCTTGGCACACCATTCTGGCGTTTAAACGCCCATTGGTGCATGTTCTGGGCGTTCAATGCCCATGTAATGCATGTTTCTGGCGTTGAACGCCAGTTTCATGCTTGTTCCTGGCGTTCAGCGCCAGTTTGTCCTCTCTGTGCACCATCCTGGCGTTTAACGCCAGGTTGTTGCTTGTTTTGGGCGTTCAGCGCCAGAATGGTGCTCTGTTCTGGCGTTGAACGCCGGCCAGATGCACCTTCTGGGCGTTAAACGCCAGCCCGTGCATCCTCCAGGGTGAAAAATTTTTTTCTTCTGTTTTTGACTCTGTTTTTAATTTTTTTGATTTTTTCGTGACTCCTCATGATCATGTACCTAATTAAACACAAAAATAACAAAGAAACAAAATAAAATAAAATTAGATAAATAAAATTGGGTTGCCTCCTAACAAGCGCTTCTTTAATGTCAATAGCTTGACAGTGGCTCTCATGGAGCCACAAGGTGATCAGGTCAACTTAAGTGTGGTATTCCCAACACCAAACTTAGAGTTTGGATATGGGGTTTGAACACCAAACTTAGAGTTTGGTTGTGGCCTCACAACACCAAACTTAGAGTTTGACTGTGTGGGCTCTTCTTGACTCTGAACTGAGAGAAGCTCTTCATGCTTACTCTCTTTTGTCACAGAGGGATGGCCATGTGCCTGAAACACAAGGTAGTCCCCATTCAATTGAAGGACTAACTCTCCTCTGTTGACATCTATCACAGCTCCTGCTGTGGCTAGGAAAGGTCTTCCTAGGATGATGCATTCATCATCTTCCTTCCTAGTGTCTAGGATTATGAAATCAGTATGGATGTAAAGGCCTTCCACCGTTACTAGCACGTCCTCTACTGTCCCATAGGCTTGTCTTATTGACTTATCTACCAATTGTAATGAGAACAACGCAGGTTGTACCTCAATGATCCCTAGCTTCTCCATTACAGAGAGTGGCATAAGATTTATCCCTGACCTCAGATCACATAGAGTTTTTTCAAAGCTCATGGTGCCAATGGTGCAGGGTATTGAGAACTTGCCAGGATCTTGCTTCTTTTGAGGTAGAGTTCTCTGAATCCAAGTATCCAGTTCACTAATGAGCAAGGGAGGTTCACTTTCCCAAGTCTCATTACCAAACAGCTTGGCATTCAGCTTCATGATAGCTCCTAAATATTGAGCAACTTGCTCTCCAGTCACATCTTCATTCTCTTCAGAGGATGAATATTCTTCAGAGCTCATGAATGGCAGAAGGAGATTTAAAGGAATCTCTATGGTCTCTAGATGAGCCTCATATTCCTCAGGATCCTTAATAGGAAACTCCTTCTTGCTTGAGGAACGTCCCAGGAGGTCTTCCTCACTGGGATTTTCGTCCTCCTCCTCCTTGGTGCATTCGGCCACTTTGATTAAATCAATGGCCTTGCACTCTCCTTTTGGATTTTCTTCTGTATTACTTGGGAGAGTACTTGGAGGAGTTTCAATAACTTTCTTACTCAGCTGGCCTACTTGTGCCTCCAAGTTTCTAATGGAGGATCTTGTTTCATTCATGAAACTGAAAGTGGCTTTTGACAGATCAGAGATTATATTGGCTAAATTAGAAGTGTTTTGTTCAGAGTTCTCTGTCTGTTGCTGAGAAGATGATGGATATGGCTTACTATTATTCAGCCTGTTGCGTCCACCATTGTTAAAACCTTGTTGAGGTTTTTGTTGATCCTTCCATGAGAAATTTGGATGATTTCTCCATGATGAGTTATAGGTGTTTCCATAAGGTTCACCTAAGTAATTAACCTCTGCCATGGCAGGGTTCTCAGGATCATAAGCTTCTTCAGAAGCTGCCTCTCTAGTACTGTTGGATGCATGTTGCAATCCATTCAGATTTTGAGAGATCATGTTGACCTGTTGAGTCAACACTTTGTTCTGAGCCAATATGGCATTCAGAGCATCAATTTCAAGAACTCCTTTCTTCTGAGGTACCCCATTGTTCACGGAATTCCTCTCAGAGGTGTACATAAACTGGTTGTTTGCAACCATGTCAATGAGTTCTTGAGCCTCTTCAGGCGTTTTCTTCAGGTGAATAGATCCACCTGCAGAATGGTCCAATGACATTTTCGAAAATTCAGAGAGACCATAATAGAATATATCTAATATGGTCCATTCAGAAAACATGTCAGATGGACATCTCTTGGTCAGCTGCTTGTATCTTTCCCAAGCTTCATAGAGGGATTCACCATCTTTTTGTTTGAAGGTTTGAACATCCACTCTCAGCTTGCTCAGCTTTTGAGGAGGAAAGAACTTATCCAAGAATGCAGTAACAAGCTTATTCCATGAGTCCAGGCTATCCTTGGGTTGGGAATCCAACCATACTCTAGCTCTGTCTCTTACAGCAAAAGGGAAAAGCAAGAGTCTGTAGACTTCAGGATTAACTCCATTTGTCTTTACAGTGTCACAGATCTGCAAGAACTCAGTTAAAAACTGGTAAGGATCTTCAGATGGAAGTCCATAAAACTTGCAGTTTTGTTGCATTAAAGCAACTAGTTGAGGCTTAAGCTCAAAGTTATTGGTTCCAATGGCAGGAATGGAGATGCTTCTTCCATCAAACTTGGACGTTGGCTTTGTGAAGTCACCAAGCATTCTCCTTGCATTATTATTATTATTTTCTTCTGCCATCTCTTTCTCTTGTTCAAAAATTTCTGAAAGGTTGTTTCTCTTAAAGATGTTTTTGGATTGTTGTAATTTAGCTTCTCTTAATCTTCTCTTCAGAGTCCTTTCAGGTTCTGGATCAACTTCAACAAGAGTGCCTTTATCCCTGTTCCTGCTCATATGAAAAGAGAAGAAAACAAGAATAGAAAAAGGAATCCTCTATGTCACAGTATAGAGATTCCTTTATGTTAGTAGAAAAAGAAGGGAGTAGAAGAATGAAGAAGGGGGTGACAAAGAATGTAATGTAATGGAAGAAACACAACTGTGAGGATGGCAGAGATGTGAGATGAGATATTAGGATATGAATGAAGAGAGGTAAAGAGAAGTGTTAGTAATTAAATAATTAAATAGAAGAAGAAAAGAGGAGGGAGAATTCGAAAATAATTTTTTTGAAAAAGTGGTTAGTGATTTTCGAAAATTAAAAATAAAATGTAATTAAAATTAAAACATGAAACAATTAATTAATTAAAAAGAATTTTTGAAAAAGAGGGAGGTATTTTCGAAAATTAGAGAGGGAAAAGTAGTTAGGTGGTTTTGAAAAAGATAAGAAACAAACAAAAAGTTAGTTAGTTGATTGAAAAAGATTTGAAATCAAAATTTAAAAAGATAGGAGGATAAGAAGTTAGATAAGATATTTTGAAATCAAATTTTGAAAAAGATAAGATAAAAAGATAAAAAGATTTTTAAGAAAAAGATATTTTGAAAAAGATTTAATTTTTTAAAATGACTTAACTAACAAGAAACTACAAGATAAGATTCTAGAACTTAAAGATTGAACCTTTCTTAACAAGAAAGTAACAAACTTCAAATTTTTGAACCAATCACATTAATTGTTAGCTAATTTTCGAAAATTTGATATAAAGATAAGAAAAAGATTTTGAAAATATTTTGAAAAAGATTTTTCTTTTTTGAAATTTTCGAAAAATAGAAAAAAAATGAAAAAGATATGATTTTTGAAAAAGATTTTGAAAAGATAAGATTTTTAAAATTGAAATTTTGACTTGACTTGTAAGAAATAACTAATTTTGAAAATTTTTGACCAAGTCAATCCCAAAATTTCGAAATTTTGGAGGGAAATAAGGAAAAGATATTTTTTTGATTTTTGAATTTTTAATTATGAAAGAGAAAAACAACAAAAATACTCAATGCATGAAATTTTTAGATCAAAACCATGAATGCATGCAAGAATGCTATGAATGTCAAGATGAACACCAAGAACACTTTGAAGATCATGATGAACATCAAGAACATAATTTTGAAAAATTTTTGATGCAAAGAAAACATGCAAGACACCAAACTTAGAAATTTTTAATGCATGGAAAATATGAATGCAAAAATGCACAAGAAAAACAAGAAAAGACACAAAACAAGAAATCATCAAGATCAAACAAGAAGACTTGTCAAGAACAACTTGAAGATCATGAAGAACACTATGAATGCATGGAATTTTCGAAAAAAATGCAAGAAAATTTTTTAAAGCATGCAATTGACACCAAACTTAAAAATTAACATAGGATTCAAACAAGAAACATAAAATATTTTTGATTTTTATGATTTTATGATTTTTTTTGTATTTTTACTAATTATTTTCGAAAATAAAGTTTTGAAAAACGAGAAATAAAAGAAAAAAATTTTTGAAAAAGATTTTTGAAAAGAAAAGTACCTAATCTGAGCAACAAGATGAACCGTCAGTTGTCCATACTCGAACAATCCCCGGCAACGGCGCCAAAAACTTGGTGGACGAAATTGTGATCACATGTTCTTTATACTTTAAGGATGTTTACTCTTAGGGCACTGTTTATTTTCTTTATTGGAATTCACAACTCCGTTCAACTAACCAGCAAGTGTACTGGGTCGTCCAAGTAATAAACCTTACGTGAGTAAGGGTCGAATCCACAGAGATTGTTGGTATGAAGCAAGCTATGGTCACCTTGTAGATCTCAGTCAGGCGAATTTAAACATGATATTTTATTGGATTAATTAATAAATAAAAAGGAATAATAAAAGGGATAGAATACTTATGCAGATTCATTAGTAGAGGTATCAGTTAAGTATATGCAGATGCTGTATGGCTCAAGGATGCCTGCTTTCCTACTGCTTCTACCCAATCCTTCTTACTCCTTTCCATGGCAAGCTTTGTATAGGGGTTCACCATCAGCTGTGGCTACTTTCATCCTCTCGGGGAAATATCCTATGCGGCTGTCACTCGCACAGCTAACCAGTCTGGAGGCATCACCCATGGTTGATGGCTACATCCCATCCTCGCAGTGAAAGCTAATGCTCACGCACTCTGTCACAGTACGGCCAATCACCGGTTGGTTCCCGCTCCTACTGGAATAGAATCCATTGATTCTTTTGCATCTGTCACTAACGCCCAGCAGGTTACAGGTTTGAAGCACGTCACAGTCATTCATTACCGGAATCCTACTCGGAATACCACAGACAAGGTGAGACTTTCCGGATTCCCAGGATCCTACTCGGAACACCACAGACAAGGTTGGACTTTCCGGATCCTCATAAATGCCGCCATCCATCTAGCTTATACCACGAAGATTCTGTTGGGGAATCTAAGAGATACACATTCAAGCTCGGTTGCATGTAGAACGGAAGTGGTTGTCAATCACGCGCGTTCATAAGTGAGAATAATAATGAGGGTTATCTAACTCATTATATTCATCATGTTCTTGGGTACGAATGAATATCTTGGAATAAGAATAAAAGAGGAATTGAATAAAAGAAAGTAGAACTTCATTAATACTTGAGGTACAGCAGAGCTCCACACCCTTAATCTATGGTGTGCAGAAACTCCACCGTTGAAAATACACAAGCAAAGGGTTCAGGCATGGCCGAATGGCCAGCCCCCAAAACGTGATCAATAGCCTCTTAGGATGAAGAATAAAACAAAACTGAGACCAAAGATGTCTAATACAATAGATAAGTGTCCTATATACTAGACTAGCTGCTAGGGTTTACATGAGTAAGTAATTGATGCATAAATCCACTTCTGGGGCCCACTTGGTGTGTGCTTGGGCTGAGCTTGATCAATCCACGTGTAGAGGCATTTCTTGGCGTCAAACTTCAGGTTATGACGTGTTTTGGGCGTTTAACTCCGAATCATGACGTTTTCTGGCGTTTTACTCCAGACAGCAGCATGAACTTGGCGTTTAACGCCAAGTTACGTCGTCATTCTTCGAATAAAGCATGGACTATTATATATTGCTGGAAAGCCCTGGATGTCTACTTTCCAACGCCGTTGATAGCGCGCCATTTAGAGTTCTGTAGCTCCAGAAAATCCATTTCGAGTGCAGGGAGGTCAGAATCCAACAGCATCAGCAGTCCTTTTGTCAGCCTTCTTCAGAGTTTTGCTCAAATCCCTCAATTTCAGTCAGAATTTACCTGAAATCACAGAAAAACACACAAACTCATAGTAAAGTCCAGAAATGTGACTTTAACATAAAAACTAATGAAAACATCCCTAAAAGTAGCTTGAACTTACTAAAAACTATGTAAAAACTATGCCAAAAAGCGTATAAATTATCCGCTCATCATGTTCCAACCATGGTACATATTGGCATTATACTCTCCTCTTCTTGTAACATAATTATAACCATGCTCGTAGCCAGAGGGGTGAGAAGTCATAGTAGAAAAGAAAAACAAAAACTAATAAAAATAGGTAACTAAGTCCTAAAACTAACAAAAACTAAGAACAAGTAAAAAGCAAATATTTACAATAACCAATAATAAGGCACACGTTTGCAATTCCCTGGCAACGGCGCCATTTTGACGAACGGATTTTTGACAGTTTAGAATTTCACAAAAATAAATTCCCGTTGTAAGTATAGTTTCTAAACCAACAAAGAATCCTTTCGTACAAAAACTTGTTTATCACTAAAGAAAACCCAATAAAAATTAATAACCGAAGTATTTAAACCTCGGGCGTCTCTCAAAGAATTACAGGGAGGTGTAGTTATTATTGGTTATGAAATTGTATCTTTTTGGGGTTTTGAAATAAGGAACAAGAAAAGTGAATTGCAAGAAATTAAATTAATAACTAATAAAGTTCTTAGCAAGTTATGAGAACTGGACGTCCTATCCTAGTTATCCTTATCAGTTGTGATGAGAATTGTTCATTGCTCCCACTTAGTTAACCCTTACTAAATAAAGGAAAGTCAAGTGGACTAATCAATTTGATTCCTCAAGTCCTAGTCAACTCCTAAGGAAGGATAGCTTTAGAGGGATCCAAACTAACCAGCAATTTCCAATTACCAATCAACAAAGGAGTTTGATAACTCAAGTGTCTCCAATTAATCAATTCAAGCTAAGAATGTAAAAAGCTAAATTAAAATCATAAATATGAAATACCTCAATTTGCATTAAATAAAGAAATCAAATCTAACATAGAGTTCATAAATCAAATTGGATAAGAAGAGAATCAACAAGAAGAATAGATAAACCAAAGTACTAGAATAAATAAAAGTAGAAGAGAATTAAATTAAAGGAACATTGAACCTGGAATTGAGAAGAAACAATCCTAAAATTAAGAGAAATCCTAAATCCTAAAACCTAGAGAGAGGAGAGAGCCTCTCTCTCTAGAAAACTACATCTAAAACCTCAAATTGTGTGAATGAGAAATGATTGAATGAATGAATGATTACCCCACTCTGCAGCCTCTAATCTGTGTTTTCCAGGCTGAAAACTGGGTCAAAAATAGCCCAGAAATCGCCCCCAGCATTTTTCTGCAACTGCTGTACGTCGCGCATGTCACGCGTACGTGTAGGTCACGTTTCGCGTCATTTGTCAAAACTCCTTGTCACGTGTACGCGTCAGTCACGCGTACGCATCTCTTGTATTCTACGTTGGTCACGTGTACACGTCAGGTGCGCGTGTGCGTCGCTATGGAATACTTCAGATCACGCGCACTCGTGGGCCATGCGTGCGCGTCAAGTCTCGCTGGTCAGCTTCATTGTTTCTTTGTGTTCCTCCCACTTTTGCAAGCTTCCTTTCCATTTTCCAAGCCATTCCTGTCCTATAAAACCTAAAAACACTGAACACACAGATCACGACATCTAATGGTATAGAGAGGGATTATAATCTAATCATTTAAAGGCTTAGGAAGCAGGTTTTCAATCATAGCACAAAATCAGGAAGGAAAATGTAAAACATGCGATTTCTATGAATAAGTGTGAGATTAGTGGATAAAATCCACTCAATTAAGCACAAGATGTACCACGAAATAGTGGTGCATCAGTGTCACCCTCTTTCTTCTCCCTTCTCTCTTAAACCGCGCCTCTCTCTCTCTTGGAGGTGAAAAATGAGCTGAAAGCTCACTAAACATGTATATATATGTTGGGCCTTGGGCCCAGTTTGGGCCTGGTCCAACCCGTTAGCGTTTTTAGTCCGTTTGGCCCACTTTGGGCCAAAACCTTTAAGATTATACTCGATTTTCACTTCTAAATTATTTTTGTCGTTTCAAAACAACAAATCAATTTTCAAAATCTTATTTTCCAAAATATGCGGTACTGGACAGACTAGAACCGGTACTGCCAACTTAAGCACCAGTACGCATTTTTACAAAAAATTTTCGCAAAAGATACATTTTCCAACTTAGAAAATTTATTGAAATAAAATTTCACCTTTATATATTCAAATTAAAACTTCTAAATTTTGAATCTATCTCGGGCACTTAAAATTATTATTTTATTAAAATGGTTTTACGGGAGAAAACTCCGGTTCTTACACTGTTGCATTGTGGATTTAATTTTTAACAAAAAAAATAAAAAGGTTTTTACTTCTTCAAGCACCTCCGTTCCCAAAAACAGCCACATTCTCTTACATAGACACAGAAAAGGTTCTCCCTTTCAAATAAACAACTAACCTCATGACAAATTTAAATACATAATACATGAATATGAAAGTTTATACATGTATTAATCTTTTTCTTTATCTTATAGTTACTGTATTGATCTAATAGTCATTGTTTTTTAACCCCAACTGCATTTTGAAACAAACAAAAAGCAAAAAAAAAAATTATGTTTATCAATTTATGTTCTCAAGTTCTTAGGATACAAACTTTTTTTCCTATTGTAAAAATTGTTTCTTCATCCCATATAGACCAACAAATTTGATTTTTCACATTTATGCTAATAAAAGTTGTAATTATGTTGTCATATGTACACAGCTTTTGTGACAATTTCTCTATGACAATTTTTTGTTATGGCAATACTACAAAAAATAATAAATACATATGCTTTAGAAATTTTAGATTATGTTTAAAATTTACTAAACTAATCATACTAAAATATTTTATTTAGTTGCTTCAACTTCGTTTCTAAATGAAACTTATTATGCGATCAACTTAAAAGTTATTGCAACTCCTTTCACAACTTTTTAAAATGCTAATTATAAACTAAAACTAAGAAATTTTTTGAAATTTTCATCCACCGAGGTATTGAATTTATGCTAAAAATGGGGATACTATATTTCTCACAACCTCAAGCAAGTACTATAAGAAAAAAAACATATAGTAAAAACAAAATATTTTTAAATGTTAAAATATTTTATGTAACACTAACTTGATCACGTTTAGATTTTTGAATAATTCACACTTTATCACTTAAATTCTCTTGTTTTCAACTTTAACACTCAGGTTTGCATAAACCCTCTCCTAGAACGAATAATTTGCTCGAAAAACATCATGTTCTACTATTTTATACTGCACTTTACTTTCAACTTCAAATCTTCTTATTTGATTTCTAGATTAGTTGTCGTGTTCGTGAGTTCATGTAGTGCCTTCTTAGCAAGAGAGGGATTTACTTCTGACATTTACATTGTAAATCCTATAGCCTGAAAGTGAACATAAATGCATAATAACTTGAGTTAAAAACTATCGAATATCACTTTTTGAAGTTCAAACAAATATGTCCTAAATCTTATCCTTGTATGAAACGAGTAACGACATCAAGGGCACATAAATCTTGTCCCTAATAGAATCACTATAGAATTCAAGTTCATGATTTCTTCTCTAATAAAATGCTAGCAATCAATTAGTTAACTAAAAGTGTAAATAATGTTTGTTTTACATGTAGTGACCTATTTTTAAATCAATTAACTAAAAAATGTTTATTTTACAAAATAGCGAAAAGGAAATCTATATAATTTTCAAGTTATGACTTAAAGAAAATAGTAAAGAGTATGGTTCAATAATTAAAAAACTATTTCAATGGTGTATGCTAAGTTAATAGAAATCACAATACAAAATAAAAATTGAAAAGCTACATTCGTCATGCATATATAGCAGAAGAAAAAAAAAATTAAAGCTAATAATTTACGAACTATTATTATTATTATTATTATTGCTGCATATTCACAATATAATGCATGTAATACATGACTTTTGTAACATCCCGCATTTTTGAAAAAAATCTAAATATAAATAAATTGTGATTTTATCTTATTGAGTTTAAACTTTATAATTTTAGAAATTATTTTATTAGAGATAATTAAATAGATTCGGAGATAATTTCGTTTTAAATCAAATAAGATTCTTAAGTAATTTTCTATAATGGAATATTTTGTATAATTATTAGTAATTGAAAAATTAGAAAGGATTGTATAATTTAGTTCAAGTAACTTTTATTCTGAAAGGGGTACGATTTATTTTATTAATTTGATATCTTATTTTATAAATTAGTCAATTAAGAATAATTAAATTAGTTTTATTAATATTTAGAGTTAAGTTAATTAATATTTTTGCATAAATTTTATAATTGGTTATTTTATATAATTTCAAATTAGAATTCAGTAATGGAAGTGTTATATAATTAAATTTAAGAAATTTTTATTATGAATAAATTATGATTTATTTTATTAGTTTAAGCTTTTAGAGATTAATTTACTGGAAAATGATTAAATTGATTTTTATAAATACTTTGTGTTTAAATTAATTAAGGTTTATGTAATATATAATTAGTTATTTTATATAAATTAGAATTAAAGTTTTGGTAATAAGAATGTAATGAAAAAATTATATCATATAATCTGAATAATTGATATTCTCGGATTCAAGCTGTATTTTATAAAATGAAATTAGTATGTTCATTTTATGATTTAAATTAAAAATAATTATTTAAACTTATTGATAAATTAATAAAGTTATATGTGTTCTAAAATTAATTTTTACAAGATTATATTTGAATCCTAAGTTATCATACTATCTTAGATATTTTGTAAAATTGCTATATTCCCTTTATATATATAATATTACCCTAATATCATAAAATTCTTGAATCCCTAATTGCTACCTAAATCCCTAAACGTACATACATACAGAAGGAAAGAAGGGGGAAGAAGAGAGAGATCGAGAGGGGGAGATGGAGAGCTCGGGAGTCGGGGAGTAAGGGAATAGGAGGAAGACGCTGGGATGATCAAGAAGGCCTCGACTTTGTCATCCTCGTGCATCCGTCGCTGCTACCATCATCAATCAGAGCTGCTGCGCATAGAGAGAAGGGGAGACGACGCCGCTGGTTCTGTTTGGGATCGTCGCCGCCATCCAAGTCACTACAAGAGGAGAATACCTCTGCTGTCATTAACACGCAAGGGGGAGGAGCCCGTCCTTGCTGCTTTCGCCGCTGTCAAGGGGAAAAGGAAGTGAGAGTGCCGTTGAACGGAACGCGAGAAGGGAGAAGACCTGTGTTCTTTCCTTGTTGTCGATGCCAAAACCGGGACAGATTCACCGGTAACTCCGCTTCTTCCTTCGTTGATTCTGTTCCGCTTTTATTTTGTTCCGCTGTTCCGATTCCGTTGGTGTCCCTACTATCCTAACTGATCGAATTGATGCTGCTGCCCGCTAGGACGGACACCCTGGTCTCTGGTTCTTGTTATTCTGAGTACCAAAGCTGTTGCTCCATTCCCGTCTTTCCTTGGTACGATTGGTTCTGTACTACAAACATTTTTCTGGTTATTACTCCTTTGATAATCTGTTCTGTTTTGCCCTTGCATTTGCTGCAGCCATTATTAATTTCCCCTTCAAAGTTACTGTTGCTGCTATTAGAGTTGTGGTTGATGTTGTTATCCTCGCGTTAGAACATGGAGGGTTGCTGCATTTCCAATTTTGTGTGGTTAATGCGACATCGAGGTAGGGGGTTTAAAATGATTTTAATTTAGGAATGCCAACAAGGTTTACTGAATAACTGCAAATAGTATTAATAGCTGTGAGTAATTAATTGATTATATGAATGTTGGATTGTGATTGCAATTGTGCTTGGTGCTGTGATAGAATTGATTGTAATTAGGTATGGTAGATGATTGAATTATTGATTGTTGGTTGTTGAAATGGTTGTTTGGTATATTGCTATGGCTGTGAAAGTGACTTGAGATTAGTAGAGGATTGTGGTTTTGACTGATTATGTATAAATGGTTGAGACTAAGATAATCATTCGTTATATTTGATACTGGATTGAGAATTGTTGAAGAATTAGGGCCTAAAGGACTGAACTATTATTAAGAATCTGGTTTTCAAAATAGAATGGTTACTTTGATGACGGCCTAGTAATTTGCTAGTGATCGAAATGGTATGAGATTAAAATCTGAGTAAACTTTAACAAGTGTAGTTGTTAGGATTTAAATTTGAAGGTTTCGTATTAACTGAAGATTTAGTTATGATTTTTCAAAGTTAAGCCTTAAAATCTGAATTTCTGCATTACCTTTAAGTGAAAACAGTAACTTTGAAAGACTGTAACTAAGTCTGTGATGATCGGAATTGCGTTGAACCAAGCCCTGGTTAAACTTGGGAATAACTGGGACTGAATTGGAGAGTTTGAGACCTTTTCATTAAATATAAGATTTATGGTGAATTTTTGAGTAATGGTTGTGGGATCTGATTTTTACTGCAGAATTTTTGGAACAGTGGTAACTTGTTAGCTCTGCTATGAATGTTCTAAATTGAATTTTGAAGCGAAACCAATTTTAAATAAAACTTTATTCCTATTATTTTAATGCCGTAAAATTTCAGAACAATTGGACTTGTAGTTTTAAAGATATGAATTTTTGAAAGATGACGCATTATGCAGAAAAAACCAGATTCTGTTTTCTTAAATCAGTAACTTTGAGAATTTATAACTTTTGATCCTGGGTAGATATTGAGATGCAACCAATTGGAGGTGAAAATTAAGTATGTTTAGCATATGTGATTTAAATTTCAGGGCTATCCATGTTTTAATGAATAAGTTATGGGACTTGGAAGAAGATAATTTCATTAACTTTTAAAGCAGAATTCTGCAGAAAATTAGTCAACTTCTAGGTTATATAACTTCTTCATCAAAAATGATATTGACCTGAAACCAATTGGAAAAGAAACTTGGATGAGTGAAGTTGAACTGTATTAATTTTCAAAGTCATTGGATTTAACTTGGATTTTATATTGAATTTTGAATGTCACATGCTGCTGCTGTTTTTCTGGTTTACGCACTGCAGAGCAGTCGCGGTTTTTCCTTTATTCCTAAGGCTAGAGAAACTAGAAAATTATGATCTTTAGTTTGTTAGAAAGCTTATTTCAAGACGAACGCCTGGACATAAAGTTTGCGCAATTCCGAGTTCATTTGCTATATTAAAAACAGAAAAGAAGATAAGGTGTTGAGAATGCTTGAGTGAGAGTTATGAGTTCATAAAATTAAAGATAAACCTTAGCATTATATGGCTGATTCAATGTTGGAATTTGCTTGTTTCTGAATTGAATTGATATTGGAAAGGTTGAAAAGAGTTTGGTAAATTGTTTGGTTGGGACTCGTAAGGGTGGCTAAGTCCTATTTTCAAAGGAGATTATGTCCGAATTTTTATAAAAGTATAAGCACTTAATCCAAATCAATATTTAAGGTTTATTTAATGATAATAACTTCAATGATTCTTTTAAGAAGAGATTATTTGGTATACGAGATTGTTGAGTATTCAGAGAAAGTAAAGAGATACAGATAAAAGAGAAACCAGAACAGAGTAAAGAGAAATAAAGAGAAGAGTAATATAATAAAGGGATATTTATATATATATATTTTAGTTGCTTGATGCAACCCAGAGCTATATTTAATATATATTAGTTGCTTAATGCAACCCAGAGCTTCTGTAGGGAAACTAAGTTACCTACAGCCATTTTCCGCTTCCCCAGAGCAGAGCAGAGTATATATATATTTTCCTGCAGTAAGTAGAGGCTGTCTCAAATGAGCGGCTATTATTATATGCGCATTTATTTAGGAATGGAAAATCGTATCCGGGAAAATCGGGACTACTCGTGACCGGATAAATGTCGGGTTTGCGGGCAGCCAACCGACACATGAGTTCATGGCCTGTACTAGGACTAGACATTCATCATATGCATCTATGTGACATTGTTTGGGTGTGTATATTGTAATTGGTTTGCCTAAATGAATAATCCTGTTTAACTGCTAATTGCTATACTTGATATAAATGCTCTTGATTGTGTTTGAACCTCATTACCTGTGTTTGTAACTGATTGTTTGGATTGTAGTGATTGGATGTTGATTGAGTTGTTTGGGCCTGAGGCCGTGACTAGTATGTTTGAGGTCTAGTTTTGTATAAAGTATCTGACTGGTTCAGCATAGACTTAATGAACCTATGTTTGGAACAAGTTGGTCATTCATACAGTCTAGGAAACTTGTAAACGAGTTTTATAAAGAAAATGTTGGTCTAGGATTTTAAATAATTAACTAATGCTTTTAAAAGAGGTTAATTTTCTTTTAGATGTCTCTGGATGAAATTAACTATTTGCGCTTTATTCTTTACTTTCACGGCATTCTCGACTTCTACTGAGAACATGTGGTTTGGTTCTCACCCCCAAATTTTCCACCCTTTCAGTGACACAGGTTTGAAGACGCAATTTGAAGCTGCAAGCGATTAGTAGGTTTTCTTTATGGTTTAATTGGTCTGGTAGAGTCCCCTCGCTGATTGTCCCTTGAGATTTTATTTCATATAGAGGGGTAGGTTTGGTATATTGTATTTGAGTTTTATTTGGTTTCTTTTGTACAAGAATTATTATCAATAATATTTATGTGACTATTATTATTTGTAAATGTTTGAATTATGACTTTGATGAAAAAAAAAAACAATTTTCTGGAATTTTCTTAAAACTAAGACGCGAACTCGATACAAAGGTTCGATAATTAAATAGTTAATACTAGAGAAGGTTACGTAATGTTCTTTCGAGTAGAAATACCCTGACTTAAGCAAGGTATTTTGCTGGAAGGGATGTTACAACTTTAACCATTAGCGTTATCTATGTGCCCTTGAGTTTTCAATATTTATATATGGTAGGAAACTCATTTTTAAAGGAAACTCAAAAACAAATATACAAAAGATAGTTATGGAAGGAAAAGGAAGAAGAAAAATTGTTAAATACATATCAACTTAGTTAAATTTTAAAGAGTGCCATCCAATAATTAAACTGAACATTTAAAGAAGTGACAAAAATGATCTAATATAAACAAAAAAAGGGTTAAAAATAGTGATTAAGCAGATGAATCATTCATAGCGCTTTGGTAGGTGCAACTTTAGCCAAAGCACCTTGCAACAGATTTCACACCTTGAGCTTTGTCAGGAAATTTGTTCCTTAGAAAAGGAAAGTTTTCAAATTACTTAGAAAAACCAAAAGCAAATCCAAATTTGAAATAACAAAAAAAATATATAAAAATCAAAGCTACCAAATTATATAAGATGTTAACAGACAACAATGACTATGCTTATTTTAAGTGTGATACTGTTTTACACCTCTGAACAACATTTTATGTTTAGAAAAGAAAAAGGCTATAGCCTCTGAGAAAAACCATTGTTGTTATAAATAACTTCTACTAAATTTCTTTAAATTATAAAAAAAACCAACTTTAGGAGCGGGAGCATTTCTAAGAGAAACAACTCTAACTTCAAGAGCAGTAGCATCTCCAACTTTCTGTTATTGCTCTTGGACTCCTAATAATCCAAGAAATTGCTCTATGGTTTGGTTTGTTTTACATCATCTCATCAAAGTATCACATGATTAAGTTTCAGATAAAAAAAACTGCTCCATGTTCATTAATATTTTTACAAAAAATAACATAAACCTTCAAGATATGATAATCAAATACTTCAACATTGTAATTTGCATTAGGATATACCCAAACAAAAAGAACAAAGAATTTTTTTTGCATTATTTGATGATCTTCATTGCTCCAAAATTATCTCTTATAGAATTTCCAAAACGAAACATCTTTTGAGAAAATTTATATTGGCATATGTGAAGTGCTAGTGGTGAGAGGATTGACGTACCAAATGAAAGAATCCTTAACAATGTGATTATGGGTGCAAATTCAAAACACATTAATATATTTTAGTGTTGGATTCAATTAATTAAAATGAAATGGATATAATATACAAATGTTTATTCTTTCTTCTCTATATGTTATAGATTAAGAGTTGCTGATTATAGGTATCGAACCCAAATAAATATTATTGAATTTCCTCATGAACTCTGTGATGATGAGGATAGAAGTACTGGTAAAATTGAAAAGGTTATCAATCATGTCAAATGAGGCATAAAATGTAGAATATCAATTTCTTTATATAGAATCAATATTCACCATCCTAGGCAGCAATCTTTTCATTCCTCTAAAAATAACATAAATGCAAATGGCAACAAAAGGAAATTATAAAGGATAGTGTTACCTGGAGGACATTGTTGGCATAATCAAAGACTCCATCAGAGACCACAACAAAGAATTATAGAGGCTAAAATTTTACTTGCAATTTCAGGTCAATCACCACTTCAGATGTTCTTCAAGAAACGACATAAAATATGAAAATAGGAAAAAAAATAAGCAATATAGTTAATAGAAGACAAACACGGTAAGCTATCCAACAACAAAAGGGAATAAATATTAAATAAACAATTATCAAATGAACAAATTAAATTTTATCCATATACCATTATCTGTTTGAGCTTTTTCTTTCTTAATTTCATGTTCTAATCTCCTATTAATCAAAGGATTTTTAAGACACAAAGTTATAGGAGGAACAAAAATTGCATCAAAGATCATATATAAAATTTGAGAAATGGCATGTTCATACTTATGCTTCTATCTCATAATTTTTAAAGGTAGAGAAAGAAAAAAGGAAAGAAAGCGTTGCAACCGTAGTGGTGTATTCATTTCTTATAATCAGTTACCTTAAGAAGAAGAACATTACACACATACTCTAGTACTGCTCTCTCAATGAGTTTTGCATTAGACATCAAAAGACCATCCCCAATAACCTGCACAACATTGCAACGAGCATAAAACTCATCAAACAGTTGGATTTGAGATCACTTGCATTCACATTCTGTGTATTTAAAAAATCAAAAGTCCCTATGATATATGATATAAAATTGTTATTGAGTGATGTTCCGAGGGTTACCTGAAACTGTAGGTCGATCTCGGACGAGATCTTCTGTGTTGGTCGGAGCCGACGTGTCCAGCAGGTGTGTAGCAGCCGGAGCTGGTGTGTCCGACTTGTGGAATTGAGAATGCTGCTGATCCCTTGTCACCGAAGGGTGGGGGGTACCTGCAAGGGACTCCGATGCTTAAGTTAGCAAGGGTATTAAACAGGTATTGAGTAGAATCAGAGTATGAGTTATACCTGGGTGCTCCAGTATATTTATAATGGTGAGATGTGGCCTTCTTGTGGATAAGATAAGTTAGTTATCTTATCTTATCTTATCTTTAAGTGAGGTCATCTTTATCTTTGAGGGAACCGCCCTTCTCTCTGTAGGCTTGGGCCGCCTTAGGATTTGGGACGTGTTCTTCTTATTTGGGCCCTTTGTTTGGGCCTTCCTGTGACTTGTCCGAGCTCTTTGTGAAGAGGTCGGGTTGTCCTGACCTGAAGAGGTCGGTCGCTTTGTCTGTAGAACATCCCGGGTTGGACAGCTCGACCCAGGGTATGAACAGTGCCCCTGCTTGAGCTCGGTTTTTCTGTTGAGGTCGAATTTTTTGACTTCGATCCTTTCATGATGAAGCCGAACTCAAGCATTTTGTCGATTTCTTCTTTTTTGTAGAATCCTTTGAATGTAGAACGTTTTCTTCTAAAGGCGCGCGTTTTTATATCAGCGCTTTGCTTTGGGAATGTGAAAGGGTTTAGTACCTTCATTAATTGGTATTAATTGCCCCGTTTTCTCCTGGCTTTTATTTTCAATCTCTCAATCAAAAAACGGTTTCTCTTCTTTCACTTCTTCTCCGTAACTCCTCCCTTTACTTTCTCATTTTCTGTTTCTTGCCCAGAGTTTTGTAGTTTCTTTTTTGTGACGTCTGTTCTGCTACTGTGTTTTTCAGAAGAGGGCTGATTCCACATTTTCTTCTTCTGTCTTTGCATTCTTCCACTTCGAGGGGGTAGCTTTGTTGCTTCTGCTCTTCAGCTTTCTTCGAGGTTTTCTTCTATTCTCCAGGTTAGTCCTTATTTCGTGTTTCCTCATTTATTTCTGATTTTGCGATGGGGTTTTCCTTTTTTGGAGAAAGTTTGGATCTTTCTGTTTTTATCGTGCTTGACTTTGTTGCATGCTATGGTTTTTTCTCTTTTTCGGTGCGAATCTTTTTGTTTTGCTTGAATCTTTTTCTTTTGCAGTTTGCCGCTGTTTTTGTTTGTGCTTTGGATGATGATCTTTGCTTTGATTTTGAAAAGCTTGTGCCTTTGCTGTTTTTGGTCTTTTTTTGGTGTTCTGATGAACTGTAGCGGTAGTGTTGGTAAACTGTAGGAGCAATGCTTTTCCTGATAAAACTGTTAGAAGGGTGGATTTCCTGCGTTTTTTGCTTCCTTTGCTTTCTTTTCTGGACTTTATTCTGATGAGTGCCGAGATGTAGATTGTAGAAATAATTTTGAGGACCCTTCTTGTTTACTGCCCCCAAGGGATGCTCCAAGACTTCTTCTCTTGAGTCTTGGGGTTTTTCCCTTTTTTGGTTAATCCGTCCGTTTGAGATGTTTTTAAGTAATCCACTCTTCTTTTCTTTTTTATAGGATTTAGTTGGTCTCATGTCTTCCCGAAATAACGTTGTAGAGATGCTTTCACAGGTTCCTGCGGGTATGGCCGATTGGGTGGACTCCATGGTTCTCCTGTGTGTCTCGCTGGCTGATTCTGAGTTTTGTGCTCAGCTTAGGCAGTTTCATAGTGTCTGTAGCAATTCTGGTGATGAGAAGAACTATGAAATTGTCCCTCCTTCTTCTGACGAGAGAGTCTGTTTTTCAACTCGGGTTGTTGATGGCCGCCCCTTCTTTTATGTTTATGACTTTTTCTTTGGTCCGCTGGGTATTACTCTTCCTTTTACTCAATTTGAAACCGACCTGTTATGGTCTTGTAATATTGCCCCCTCTCAACTTCACCCTAATTCCTGGGGTTTTATAAAGATTTTTCAATTGTTGTGCAATGGTTTTGGTATCCCTGCTTCCCAATCTCTCTTTTTCTATCTGTTTGTTTTGACTAAGCCCAGAGTGGTAAAAAAGAAGGCAGCTTGGGTCTCCTTCCGCTCTACCCAAGGAAAGAAGGTATTTTCCATGTTTGACGAGTCTTTCCGTGATTTTAAAAACTACTTTTTCAAGGTCCGAGCTGTTGAAGGAGCACGACCCTTTTTTCTGGACGAAAATGATGAGCCTGCCTTTCCACTGGAATGGCAAAAGGATGTGAGGGTCTCCAGGTACTCTTGGGACATGTTGGATGAGGCTGAGCGGGCCTTTGTGACTGTTTTGGAAGAGTGCTGGGGTCAGCCTCCCCATCTTGATACAAAAAAATATCTAACCAACCCTTCTCTTCTTCAAACTGAACTGGGTATCTTTGCTATCTGTTTATGTTTACTTGTAGCTATATTTCCGACTTGTTCATTTTGTAGCTTGACTTCTGTTTTATTTTGCAGAGGCAATAAAAAATAACGAATCCATGAAGGCTTTTAAGAGGGCGCAGAAGGCGACTGCTGCTAGGAACATTGCCGCCAAGGCGGCTGGAGAGGCGTCCTCCCAAGTGCGCGAGAAGCCACCAGTGCCGAGCTCCCCCATAGTGAAGAAAGCGATTCCGACACCTCGGGTCCGCTTGGTGGATCCTCATCCTGCTTCTGCCGTTCCATCTGCTGCCCCTCCAAGTAAAAAACAAAAGACGGTTGAGCCCTTCGACCTTAATGCCCCTGACTTCAATGCCATCGAGTTCATAGATCAACAAATTGGGCCCTATGGTACCCTTTCGATGGACGATGTGTCCATCCTCCATCATTTGGAATTTATGGCCCGGAATCACGTGCAGATGGCGTTTATGGCGGCCGCTATACACCGGACTGCTCAAAGTCTCCCTCTTCATGCCACCAAGGCATTTATGGAGGAGGCAAAGCAAGAGTTTGACCGGATGAAGGGGCTGAAGGAGGAGCTCGAATTAAAGGTGACCAAGTTAGAGAAGGATCTAGAGAATGAGAAGGCGAGTTCCCTTTCATTGGCGGCTTCTTTGAGGTTGGCTGAGGACACAGCTCTGATGCATAAAGATAGTTATGTTACAACTTATCGGGAGGTGATGCGTCTGAGGGAGGAGTTGGACAGTGCTCGGGAGGATTATTCTGAGCTCCAAGGTCATCTCGTCGGCAGCGTGACTGCTGCTTACGAGAACTTGAAGGAGCAAGCTCGGGTCATTGCTCCCGAGGCCGATCTCACCCTTTTTAGTTTAGATAATGTTGTCAGAGATGGAAAGATTGTCCCTGATGACGAGGGTGATGACGACGCTGATCCTCCTCCTGTGTCCTCTGCCAAAGTGTCGACTACCTCTGCTCCTCTGGTTGCACCTGATTCGGATTGCCAAGTTCTGAACCGGGAGGATAGAACTGTAGATGCCGTGCCTATTCAGACTCGTCCTCCTTCTCCTTGTCCTGATCATGCTCCTGTTGTTTGCTGATCTTTTTCTGGATTCTCATGTTAGTTGGCCCGGCTTGTGGGCTCTTTAAAACTTTTTATTTATTTGCTGACGTTTTCTAGTTGTTTTGTCTTGGCAACCTTTTGAAAAATAAAAGTAGCTCGTTATCCTTTTTTGATGGCCTCCGAGGCTTTAAAACTTTGTAGATCATATCAAGATATTTTCTTCTGTTTTCTGAGAATGCTGGTCCTTGTAATTTGACCTTTTTGGATTGCCTCGTACTTTGTAGCTTGGATCCTCTGTATTTGTGTGGATCCGACTTGTTTTTTCATTTTTTGTAGGTATTTTTGATGTTTCCCCAACTGATTTCTTTGTGTTGATTCCCTTTATTTCTGTAATCCTCTTTCCTGGACCTTCGTTAGGTCTCTTTCAGGGATTACTTTTGTTCGTAGGAGTTCGACTTCATTTAGGTCGGTCTCTTTTGAGTTATATCTTTTTAGTAGCAGGAGTCCGACTTCGTTATGTCGGTCTCCTTTAAGTTATAGCGTAATCCTCTTTCTTGGATCTTTATCAGATCTCTTTCAGGGATTACTTGTGTAACATTTCAGTAGCAGGAGTCCGACTTCGTTATGTCGGTCTCCTTTAAGTGTAATCCTCTTTCTTGGATCTTTATCAGATCTCTTTCAGGGATTACTTGTGTAACTTTTCAGTAGCAGGAGTCCGACTTCGTTATGTCGGTCTCCTTTAAGTTATTTTTCGTAGTCCTCTTTCTTGGATCTTTGTCAGATCTCTTTCAGGGACTACTTGTATAACTTTTTAGTAGCAGGAGTCTGACTTCGTTATGTCGGTCTTCTTTAAGTTATTTTTCGTAGTCCTCTTTCTTGGATCTTTGTCAGATCTCTTTCAGGGACTACTTGTATAACTTTTTAGTAGCAGGAGTCCGACTTCGTTATGTCGGTCTCCTTTAAGTTATTTTTCGTAGTCCTCTTTCTTGGATCTTTGTCAGATCTCTTTCAGGGACTACTTGTATAACTTTTTAGTTTTGGGCTGACTTTGTTATGTCAGACCCTTCTAAGTTAAAGTAATCCTCTTTAATAGGGTTGGCCAGACCTCTTTCCAGGGTTTACTTATAACTTGGGTTGACTTGGTCCGACTTCTGAACGTCGGCCAGTCTTTAAGTTATTATATTAGCTATCCGTAAGACCTCGTCAGGTTCTTTTTTTGGATTGCTTTCGATAACTTCTTACATTATTCTATGTTCATCTTTGCCGATTTGTAGAAAATGGTTGGCATCTTTAGATCATCTTTTGGGTGAATCGTGTTTTCACTTTTATCGGACGATTGTCTTTATCGTGGTCGCGCAGTGAATTTGTTTTTCACTTTCTACCGACCTGTTGCTTTATAATCGGACGATGAATACTTCAGATTAATGCGTCTTGGAATCTTTGTAGAATATCTAAATAAACTTTATTCAAAGAAAAATGCAAATATATACATGTGGGGATTTTCTTGTTCCTAGGTCTCGACATGGTGCCTCATTAAAAAACCTTTTCAGGAAAAAGAGCGCATCCATTTAGTGAGATCCTTTAACTTCTCTAACTGTATTACCTTCTTAGGTTGCAGGTGTGCCATGATCGAGGAAGCTTTCGTCCGTCAAGCTTGGACAGTCTGTAGTAGCCCTTCCCCAGTACTTCAATGACTCGGTAAGGTCCTTTCCAGTTAGCTGCCAGCTTTCCTTCTCCGGGTCGAGTTGTTCCAATGTCATTTCTGATTAAGATGAGATCATTCTCTGCAAAACTTCTCGGCACTACCTTTTGATTATATCTGGAACCCATTCGTTGTTTTAGAGCTTCTTCCCTGATCCGAGCTCTTTCTTGGATTTCGGGTAACAAGTCGAGCTCTTCTCTCTGAAGTTGGGAGTTTGCTTGTTCATTGTAGTGGACTACTCGGGGAGATCCTTCTTCGATTTCTATTGGAATCATTGCCTCTACTCCATATGCTAGTCGGAATGGTGATTCATTTGTAGTAGAATATCGATATGCCCATAGGACTTGTGGAAGTTCCTCGGCCCATGCTCCCTTTGCTCCTTGTAGCCTCCGCTTTAATCCGGCCAATATGACTTTGTTAGCCGCTTCGGCTTGTCCATTGGCTTGGGGATGTTCGATGGAGGTGAACTGGTGTTTTATGTTCAAGTCGGCCACCAGTTTTCTGAAGCCTGCCTCTGTAAATTGGGTACCATTGTCCGTGGTGATGGAGTATGGTACCCCGAACCTCGTAATAATGTTCCTATATAGGAATTTTCGACTTCTTTGGGCGGTGGCGTTGGCCAGGGGTTCTGCCTTGATCCATTTTGTGAAATAGTCTACTCCTACTATGAGGAATTTTACTTGTCCCGATCCCTGTGGGAAGGGTCCGAGTAGGTCGACTCCCCATTTCGCAAATGGCCAGGGTGAGGTTACGCTGATGAGCTTTTCTGGTGGGGCAATGTGAAAGTTGGCATGCTTCTGGCATGGTAGACATGTCCGTACAAATTCTGTAGCCTCCTTTTGTAGAGTTGGCCAATAGAATCCCGCCCGGAGTACCTTTTTGGTGAGAGCTTGCGCTCCAAGATGATTTCCACAAATGCCACTGTGTACTTCCTCCAAGACTTCTTTTGTGTTGGAAGTTGGTACGCATTTTAGTAAAGGTGTTGATATCCCTCTTTTGTACAGCGTGTTGTTTATGATAGTGTAGTATTGTGCCTCTCTTTTCAGCCTCTTTGCCTCCTTTTCATCTGTAGGGAGTTCTTCTGTTTTGAGGTAGTTTATTATGGGGGTCATCCATCCTTAATCCTGACCTATTATGGCTAGGATTCTTTCTTCTTCCGCTATTGACGGGTTATGTAATACCTCCTGGATGAGGCTTCTGTTATTGCCCCCTGGTTTGGTGCTGGCTAATTTTGAAAGGGCGTCAGCTCGGGCATTTTGCTCACGAGGTATTCAAGGTTCGGTTATATTCCCCGAGTTGTCCGAGATGTTCTTTGGTTTTATCCAAATACTTTTTCATGGTTGGGTCTTTGGCTTGGTAGTTTCCTTTTATTTGTGAGGTGATGACTTGTGAGTCACTGTAGATATTGAGCTTCTGAGCTCCAACCTCCCTAGCTAGCTTCAGACCAGCTAATAGTGCTTCGTATTCTGCCTGGTTGTTTGAGGCCGGGAATCCAAATTTAAGGGAGAGCTCCAGTTGAGTTCCTTGGTTGTTCTCAATTATCACACCTGCACTGCTTCCTGTTTTATTCGAGGATCCATCTACATATATGTTCCATCCTATGGGGATTTCCGGGACGTCTGTAAATTCTACGATGAAGTCGGCCAGGTGTTGCGATTTGATTGCTGTACGCGCCTCGTATTAGAGGTCGAATTCGGACAACTCGATTGCCCATTGTAGGATTCTTCCTGCTAGATCTATTTTCTGTAATATTCCTTTTATGGGTTGGTTGGTTCGAACTTTAATGGTATGCGCTTGGAAATATGGGCGAAGCCGCCGGGATGTGAGGATCAGAGCGTAGGCAAACTTTTCTATTTTCTGGTAGTTCAGCTCGGATCCCTGTAGTGCTTTGCTAATGAAGTAGACGGGTTTTTGCCCATGTTCGTCCTCTCTGACTAGTGCTGAGGCTATTGCCCGGCTCCCTACTGCGAGATATAATATGAGCGGTTCTCCTTCTCGTGGCCGAGATAGGATAGGTGGCCGTCCTAAGAACTCCTTGAAGTCTAGGAAGGCTTGCTCACATTCTGTCGTCCATTCGAACTGTTTTCCTTTTCTTAAGGTAGCATAGAAGGGAAGAGATCTTATCGCAGCTCCTGCCAAGAATCGAGATAGAGCGGCTAAACTCCCGTTGAGTTCTTGTACTTCATTGATACAGGTTGGGCTCTTCATGTTGAGTATGGCTCGACATTTGTCTGGATTTGCTTCAATCCCCCTTTGTGTGAGCATGAAGCCCAAGAATTTGCCGGCTTCTACTGCGAAGGTGCATTTTGCGGGATTGAGCCGCACGTTGTGTTCCCTGATAGTAGAAAACACTTGAGTCAGGTCGGATAACAATGTATCTTCGCTTTGTGTTTTTATCAACATATCGTCTACATAAACTTCCATGATTTTTCCGATGTGATCTGAGAAAACTTTATTCATTAGCCTTTGATAAGTAGCTCCTGCGTTCTTGAGACCAAAAGGCATCACGATGTAACAGTAGTTTGCTTTTGGTGTTAGGAACGAGGTTTTTTCTTGATCTGATGGATACATGGGAATTTGGTTGTACCCTGAATATGCGTCCATGAATGAGAGATACTTATATCCTGATGAAGCGTCCACTAGAGCGTCGATGCTTGGGAGTGGGTAGGGGTCTTTTGGGCAGGCTTTGTTGAGGTCGGTGTAGTCGGTGCACATTCGCCACTTCTCATTTGACTTTTTCACTAAGACGACGTTTGCTAGCCATAGTGGATATTTGACTTCCCTTATGAACCCGGCCTCAAGTAGCGCTTGTACTTGTTCTTCTACAGCCTGAGCTCGTTCTGGTCCAAGTTTTCTTCGTCTTTGTTGTACCGGCCAGGATCCCGGATAGACTGCCAATTTGTTGCTCATTAATTCGGGATCAATCCCTGGCATGTCGGCAGCTTTCCATGCGAAGAGATCAACATTATCTCGTAGGAACCGTATTAGCATTTTCTTTACGTCTCCTTTCAAGATTGTGCCAATATTAGTTGTTTTATCCGGGGTGTCTCCGATCTGGATTCTTTCTACTTCTCATTCGGGTTGTGGTCGGAATTTTTCTCGCCTCTGAACTCCACCGAGCTCGATTGTGTGGAACTCTCCTCCTTCACCTCGGAGGTTTAGGCTTTCGTGGTAACAACGACGTGCCATTTTTTGATCTGCCTTTATAGTAGCTATTCCTTCCGCAGTTGGGAATTTCATACATAGATGTGGGGTTGAAACTATTGCGCCGAGTTGATTTAACGTTGTCTGACCTATTAAGGCATTGTAAGCTGAGCTTACGTTGACCACGATGTAATCTATCTTGAGTGTTCGGGACTGGTTCCCCTTTCCAAAGGTTGTATGCAGCGATACATATCCCAATGGTTGAACTGGGGCATCTCCTAGTCCGAACAGGCTGTTCGGGTATGCTCTTAGCTCTTTTTCGTCTAGACCGAGTTTGTCGAAGGCAGTTTTGAATAAGATGTCTGCAGAGCTTCCCTGGTCAATTAATGTACGGTGAAGGTTGGCGTTTGCCAGTATGATCGTAATGACCATGGGGTCGTCGTGTCCTGAGATGATTCCGGATGCGTCTTCCTTAGTAAACGTGATTGCTGGGATGTCTGGGACTTTCTTTTTTCCTTCGACGTGGTATATTTCTTTGAGATGTCGCTTTCGGGATGATTTGGAGATTCTTCCTCCGGCAAATCCGCCGTGTATTACATGAACATGTCTTTCCGGTGTGCGAGGTGATCGTTCAGATCGTCCAACATCCTCATCCCTTCTTCTTTTTCTTGGTTCGTCATCCCGATTGGCCAAAAATCGATCTAGCTTTCCTTCTCTTACTAGTTTTTCTATGACATTTTTCAAGTCGAAGCATTCGTTGGTGGAATGCCCTCGAAGTCGGTGATACTCACAGTATTCATTCCGATTTCCTCCTCCTCTTTTGCCTTTAAGTGGCCGAGCTGGAGGGATTTTCTCTGTATGGCAGACTTCTTTGTAAACATCTACCAAGGATACCCTAAGAGGAGTATAGTTATGATATTTTTTGATTTTCTCTCCGGAGCGATCTTCCTTTTTCTTAGATTCATTATCTCGATAGTTAGAGCCGCACCTTGAGGTTTCGACAAGTCGAGAGTTTTCCTCCATGTTGATGTATTTTTGTGCCCGTTCTTGTACTTCATCTAAGGATGTAGGATATCTCTTTGATATAGATTGGCTAAATGGTCCTTCTCGTAGGCCATTTATAAGGCCCATAATGGCAGCCTCTGTTGGTAGACTTTGTATGTCCATGCATGTTTTGTTGAATCTTTCCATGTAGTTGCGAAGGCTCTCCCGATCTCCTTGCTTGATCCTTAGGAGGCTAGGTGCATGTTTGGCTTTGTCCTTTTGTATGGAGAATCGGGCCAGGAACTTCTTGGCCAGATCGTCGAAACTCGAGATGGATTTTGGAGGTAGGTTGTCGAACCATTTGATGGCTGTTTTGGTTAGAGTTGTTGGAAAGGCTTTGCAGCGAACTGCATCTGAGACATCAGTGAGGTACATTCTACTTCTGAAGTTGCTGAGATGATGGTTGGGATCCGAGGTGCCGTCATATAGAGTCATATCCGGAAGCTTGAAATCTTTTGGAATTTTGGTTTTCATAATTTCTCTGGTGAATGGTTCTTGATCTTTCTGAGAGCTATCCTCTGTGGATGGTCGAGTAGCTTTAGTTTTAAGATCGGCTTCAAGTTTTACAAGCTTATCTTCTAGTTCTCTGCGCCGCCTTATCTCCCGGCGCATATCTTCTTCCTTTTCGCGTTGGTGTTGGGCTTCTTTCTCGAGTTGCTCCAATCGATTTTGAAGTGCTTCTATTATTCCTGGATTTGATGAATTTTTGTCTCCATTGGTTTCTGGAGTATCTTTGACTATTGTGTCCGCATTTTTATGCGGCGTTCTGTCTTCCAAACCTGAATCGTGGTTGTTGTCATGGTCATCCGCCATGTTAATGGGATGACTTCCAGGTCCCCGGCAACGGCGCCAATGTTCCGAGGGTTACCTGAAACTGTAGGTCGATCTCGGACGAGATCTTCTGTGTTGGTCGAAGCCGACGTGTCCGGCAGGTGTGTAGCAGCCGGAGCTGGTGTGTCCGACTTGTGGAACTGAGAATGCTGCTGATCCCTTGTCACCGAAGGGTGGGGGGTACCTGCAAGGGACTCCGATGCTTAAGTTAGCAAAGGTATTAAATAGGTATTGAGTAGAATCAGAGTATGAGTTATACCTGGGTGCTCCAGTATATTTATAATGGTGAGATGTGGCCTTCTTGTGGATAAGATAAGTTAGTTATCTTATCTTATCTTTAAGTGAGGTCATCTTTATCTTTGAGGGAACCTCCCTTCTCTCTGTAGGCTTGGGCCGCCTTAGGATTTGGGACGTGTTCTTCTTATTTGGGCCCTTTCTTTGGGCCTTCCTGTGACTTGTCCGAGCTCTTTGTGAAGAGGTCGGGTTGTCCTGACCTGAAGAGGTCGGTCGCTTTGTCTGTAGAACATCCCGGGTCGGACAGCTCGACCCAGGGTATGAACAAGTGAGAATGCAATTGATAATCATATAGATCTAAACCTTGGATAATGAAGAATGTTCATGCAATCATTTGAAAGCAAGAAAAAAATTATTTTATTGTATATTAATCAAAATTTTAGAACTAAGTAAATTTTATGCATTGTGCTCCCTCCTAGAAACGGATTCAATAAATTTTAAGAATATATAGTTGAATTGAACAGGGTTCTGTACATTTTGAGAATATCTATTTTCAATCATTATAGAATATAAACATTACCTATTGCTCAAACCCACTGGCCACAAAATCTAATCTCAGTGATTCCAACATGTCTATGGCTTCTTGAAATCTATTAGTAACTAACTTTTTCATCTCCTAGATTTCTATCAACATCCACAACCTCATCCAGAGAAACAACATAAGGATCTGGATTATTAGAAAACAAAGAAATAGGTTAATTTCAAGTAATATTCGAAAGATGAATATTAAATAAATAGCTTCTTAAGTCCTAGAAATGGGAAGACGAAATTAAGTTACTTTGTACCTCTCCATGCCTTCCAAAATATAGAAAGAAATTCATCTTCCACTTCTAATTCGTAATCCACATTAATTAATCCCTAGAATAGAAAGCATGTGAGGGCTAAGAAAAAAAATAGTGCACAGAAAGGTAGAATCAGCAAGAACAATACTATTATACTGGAACAGTAAAGGAATAGAGAAGCGGTGTTTACATGGTGGTGCATTCACATTAGTAATTCATTACATGTTCCTTGAGAAGCTTCAAGTAAAAGGGGGTCTCACAGAACTTGTCAAACATTTCTTTCTTTTTCTTAATGGGTTGTTGTTCAGTGGAGTGAAATTCAAAACATCTATTGCTCTGGCAGCTGTAAAAAATCTTCCTTATCTTAGGCCCAAAAAAGTAAGTCCAGTAATAGAAAATTTTGTAGAAACCACAAAAAAAATATTATATTGAAAGAACATAAATGTAGTAGATATCTTATCTTATATTGGACTAAGTACACAGCCATTCATTTCAATTAGAAACCAAAATAAAAGATTTATTTTGCATATTCTAATTATTGAAAATCAATTCTTCTAGATTGATGCTAATAGATGAAATTTCTTAACTAACCACTTTTTTCAATGGAACCATGGAAATCTCGAATGAGAACAAAGATTGCTTTCAACCTGTGATTAAAGTACCGGTATAATTGAGAATGTCTAAATAACATTAAATTAAACTCTAAGATGAAATATATCTTTGGACTTGATAAAAATATTATCAATCGTGTCAAATGAGGCATAAAGTGCAGAAATTTAATGTCAAATTTTCAATTTATAGAATCAATTTCAACCATCTTGGGCAGCAATCTTTTCCTTCCTCTAACAACAACGTAAATGCAAAACACAATGAAAGGAAATTATAAAAGATAGTGTTACTTGGAGGAGGTTGCAGGCAATTAGAGACTCCTTCATAGACCACAACAAACATATCCTTCTTTGTGAACTAACCATCCTTCATTCGCAACATTCCAGTATCTTTGTATGCTCTATCCATTAATCCATACCTGAACCCTTCCCCATGCTTCCCATGTCCAAAGCCAATGGTTCATTCCCATCCGGTGCATTGGAATAAACCTGAATTGTTTATTTATCATTGTATTGGAATAAAAATGTTAAAATGATAATTCAAAAGTTTTTACTGCTCTCGAGATGTTCTGCCCCTGTACCACCAAAAGTGTTAGATATTTTTCATTCTTGTAACATCTCCAATAGATATAGCAAATTATGCAGTTATGAAATTTTTTTCACATCAATCATAACATCATAGTTCATTAAGGAGAAATCAAGGGCTTTTCGATTTAATTAAGTAATGACATCAAATGTGATTAAAAGCAAGAAATGGCTAAAACTAACCCAATGCTATACCACAAAGCGAAAATCAATATTCTAAGTGAAACAACTGCACATGTGTCCTGATTCTTGAATTGGAGAAAGTTCCGTTTGTAATATCAAAAGTGTACCAATAGCATGCTTTAAAATAAGAGCTCAATTTGATTCAGAATAAATAATTTAAATATTGTTCCTAATGCTAGTAATATGTGTTCTGTAGTTTCTTTTACTTCTTTTTAGTTGTTCCTCCTATAAACCATCCAAAATTAATAAGAATATGCAAATAAGACATAAGATATGATAACTCACAATGCTAAACTTCTATAGACCAAAGCTACATATGAAATGATAAGGGACAGTAAACTCACCACTTAGTTTATTATAAGCTAAATACATATAAATTTTAAATTTTACCAATTTCATAGAAGCATGTGAATAGGAATGGATGAGCTTTGTTTTTGGGACCTTTGAATTCCACCACACTTTATCTAAACTCCGGCACCCAATCATACATCACAGTTTCTTGTAGGTAAAATTTAAAAGCATTAAAAAAATAAAAATCCAAGATTTGTTGAGGTAGGGCTTAATAAATGCAATTAACAAAACCCAACTGATCAATTGAGAATTCCTAACAATGTGATGGTGGATGCATTTCCAAAACACTAAAATATATTTTAGTGTTGGATCTAATTTGTCAAAATGAAATAGATATAACATACAAATGTTTATTCTTTCTCTTCTATATGTCATAGAATTTAAAATTATATCATTTCAAAACTCAAATCTATTTGTTTATTATTTTCTAGAGAAGTTAATAAATAACATGTAACTTCTCAATTGAAAATCGTGAATTTAACACTCAAAAACCCAGTAAAGTGCCACTAAAATAATAGATCAGGGAAAGATAATCCTACCGATATATCTGTCATCCAGGCTCCAACCAAATTTCGGTAGTATGAGCACCTCAAAAGTTTCCCATCATTAATTTGAAACCTTGTACAACCTAAATTCAATGCGCACATGTAAATGGATGCAATGTCAACTGCATATCAGGAAAATGTCAAGCTGGCCAATATGTATGACATAATGAGTTTGAATCATTTCAAAATCTAGCAACATATCATGCCTTCATTTTTACTAATAATTGACAAACCTTTACGGTAAAAGGGTATGGCAAGGGTGTGGCTAAATCAATACGCTTTCCAGCATCATCAAACAAAGCTTGCACCTGAAAGAACCAAATCAAAGATGTTAAAATAATACAAAGGCAACAAAGCATGGACGCACCTAAAAGCATTAGTGATAAGTGGAAGGAAAAAGGTGTGGATTACTACAACTAAAAGAAACACATACATTAATGAAGCAAAAGCAATGGATACACAATTTTGAAAGCTCTTTTGCCGACGACTTTTATATACTATTAGCTTGGTGCACCAATGATATGCTTCTTTATTTGTCTCCAAAAAAACAAAAGTAAAAATCAAAAGAATAGAAACACCAAATTAAATAACTGCATTACCTCATCTTTGAGCATTTGAATTGTTAACAGAACTTGTGCTACTGCAAAAACAAATAGAATAATCTAAGTTAGTTACAACGTTATTTATGAAATGAAACTCTTTCAATTTGCCTGGGTTTATGAAATGAAACTCTTTCACCTTTTAGAAAAAATAACTAATTCAGAGCAGTGGGAAAAGCTCTTCAGAGCAGTGGGGGTTAGGTCGTCACTTTTTAACACTTTGCGTACCCCGCCGTCGGGCGTTGTATCACCATCTATGGCATCGATTCCTCACCGTTGACCAGCAGTTTATTCTTGGTGCTCCAGATTGTGTAAAGAAGCAGCAAGATTAAGCCATGTTCGACCTATGGGTGTTATGGAGCAGCTCAGTCGGCCATGTTCATTTTGTATTTCTCCCTCTTTCTTTTTGTTGCGCTCTCTCTCTCCCCCCTTAACCTTCTCTTCTGTATGACGCAATTGGAGGAAGTCTGCTCTCCTTCCGACGCCAGCTACTCCTCCCTGCCATCTACTCCTCCCCACCAAGAATTGTAGTGTCTCACATTGGATGAAAAATGTGAACATAAAAATAAAATATGAAGATAAGAGAGAGAATGAATGTTTAAAGTAATGTGTTTTGAATTTAAATTCGAATTGATCAGAATTCCCGCTCAATGGTTTGTAGTTTGGTTTGTTCATAGAATTGTGAGCTTTTATTTTAATTATTTTATTATTATTTACTGTTGTGCCACATGTCTATCATATAAAGCTCCACTTGTCGATTGCACAAACTTCCACTTGTCAACCAAAGAACCACTTACTACTCTCTTATTATATATTAATAGATTGGTTTTCCACCCATTATTTATAATTTGTTATCCAATCCAAGGTTTTGAATTTGTTACTTATAACAGGAATAACTACATTCTGGAAGCACAAATATTCATTTCTTTGAGCTTATTCATATATTCACATAAGATGCTCTATCTAAAAATTCTTATTCTTTTTTATCGCTTATTGGCATGAATGGTCATTTTATCTTCTGCTTTTCATATAAAATCTATGCAACTCATGTTTTACCTAAATTTATTTGCTCCTTTAGTTTTATAGTTCATATGTTTGGCCATAATTGATATCTTTGAATAACTTCTATCACAAAAAACATACTCACATATATTCCATAAATAAACCATAACATACAACTAAACTTGGACTCTAGTTCCCTACATAGACTCTCAAAAAAAAATTAGTTGATAATAAATACTATTCTACTGTGACATATCCTACATAGAACATTAGACACCACACTAATCAGTACTCGGCATAAACTGATACATGCTAGTATAAACAAACTGGCTCTAAACATTACAATAATGTAGAATAAAAATACTGGAAAACAAGAGTTATCCGAAAATAGACCAACAGTCAATAGAAGCTGATTTCTTAGCAAAACAAAGCAATCCTAAACTCCCACTGAATACTTTAAATCTTCACACCAATACAGAGCCCATCAGAATGCAAAGCTACTATTTTGACAAAGACATTGTCATCTCAAGCATGGTGCAACAAGTGTTCCTTTCTAGTTGCCTTTGTATTTCAGCCTTGAGACCAAGGCATCTGTTCGATCAACTTCATTTGCATCCCAACAACTACTCCTAGATTCCATGACAGAAATGATATCCCTTCCAACTAACATTGTGGGGTTGTACGGGATTCTAAGACCCGATAATTTAATCATTTTGTCCTAGACCAGCTTGTTAACTGCATCACAGCTAAGCTCCCAAACGACAACCTCACATGTTAATCCAAAATCCTAATAGGATATGAATCCAACACCATCCTGAAAACGTGTTAGTGAGCGGTACGTTAATTTAATTTTCATTGGAATTTTCCCTCGTAAACCAGCTTTTCTAGCATATTGATTGCAACAAAATATGTTGGATTCTGATAATTGTCTCCTCCTCAGCCAACCCAATGCACAACCTCATTGTGAACCACGGATCTGGGTCCTAACTTTTGAACAATGCTTCCAAACACTCCTTAATCACTCCAATCCTTATCCCATGAATTGTAGAGACTCTACGACATGGACTTGTCGACATAATGCCTCTTGTAGACAAGTACAATTTGATACTCCACAGTATCTTGCACATATCCAAATGCATAGAGAGACACAACATGACAACAATATTTTCTAGCCTCATTAGAGACGAAATTCATATTCTTGGTGAGTGGATTCCATATGAGAAGTCTAGAGTTGGGACCCCCTTTAGAGAATCTTAAACAGATTAAGCCATTTTCAAATCCTATCAGTGTATAGAATCCGAAATGGTTGATATTAATAGGTATATTGAGTTCAGAGTATCCACCATCATCTAAATTTGCCATTAGAAACCAATGACATCTTTCATTATTTGGGGGATAGCTAGCTCCAACAATGATACTCCTATGCTTATTCTTGTTCACCTGAAAATTATGTTTGATGAACAATGGCGTTGAGAATTGGTGGCACCATATCTTGCTCAAAGTTCTGCACTTGTCAACTGTTTTGGGATCTACCTTGACAAAAATTTTTCAGACAATGTCATCATTGAGGTGTGGGAGAAGAATTCTTTTAGGAGATATGTCACTCATTTTTGACAGGCAATACACAACAACTTCCCTTAAGTGTTTGAGAAATGAAGGTTTATTTTTTGGGACTAATTCTTGCATATTATGCTTTTAAAAATTTCTCTACATGTTTTGACAATGGTCTCTACCTTTATAGACTTAGTTTGTGGATAACTTGAACACTTAAAATAATACAATTGTTTATTTATTATCCAGTAAAAGAACTATGATGTGTATTTGACTATTGAATAATTAAAAATATTTGTATGGTTTGTCACCCCTAACTATTAGCTGTAAGTTAAAGGCTTATTTCGCCATTGGTTACCATGCATGTTTATTTTGGTTGTTCCTATCTTGATCGTGGTGCAGATTTTTAAAATTGTAGTATGATATTGGTAATACTCTTAGGGTTTATGTTAACTATATGCTTTTATATTAGTGAAATATTGCTACTTTTCCTGACATGACACAAAACTTATTGAAGTATTAGTTTCAGGACACCAATATTCCTCTTTGGTATTTGTATCTTACATGTCAATTTTATTAGGGTTGTATCAAACCTATTATATTTCTATATATGCATCCCTCTTAAAACCATTAGTGTTAAAGTCTCTACTATAGTATTTTTCTCTGTAATAAAAGTTTAGCTTTTTCCTTGCGCAACTATCCACGTTTTACATTATGATATATGATACATATTGATGACAAGTCATTATATGCTAGCTTTGCAAGAATTTTTCAATTGTTTCATTAGGTTTTATACACTTTCTTGCATTCTAAATAAGTAATTTAGAGTGGAATTGCATGGTTTTATTGAATCAATCAACCACCCTTTAATTGACATAAAATCATGAGGTTTAAGCTAAAATAAATTAGTTTTTAAATGAATTTTAAACCTTGTGAATTTCTTGATACTTTGATTGGTTATTTTGATTACTTGTAGGTGAAGAAAAGAAAGAAATAATGAAAGCGTGGCCTAAGGAATAAGAAAGCGTGGCTCAACAACGAGAGAAGTCACAAAGCTCTCTCAAAGTGCTCAAAGATCTCCACAAGAGCTTTATTCAAGGCCAAGAAAGCAAGGGAGCAAGGAAGCTCGGTTCTCCCACTTAACCGAGCACAATAAAGCACCAAGGAAGCAAGAAAAATCAATTGAGCTCGGTTAATGGCATTAACTTTTTCGGCCTCCTCCTCAAAGAAAAATAAAGTGAAAAACCAAGGAGTGAAGGCTACAAGGTTTGAACCCATGAGCTGTGAGAAGGAGGGAGCGCTACTCCAAAAAGAAATTAGCTAAAATGGGTTGGCAAGGGCTCGAACCAAGGTGCTTGCACTCAAGGCATGCGCTACCTTTGTTTTCTTCACAAGAAAAATTGGTGCTGAATTGCCTCCACCAAGATTCGAACAAGGAGCCTCCCATCCAAGCAACGAGTGCTCGGCTCTCTCCACTCACCAAGCGCAACACTTTGACACGGTAAGGGAGTGTGATGCGCGACTTGACACGGACCAGGAGGGAGCTGTGCGCACCAAAAATTTGAGGCCAAAGCAACATTGAAGCTCGGCTCTCCCCACTCACCGAGCACTCTACTGGGAGTGTCTCATGGGCCAAAAAAATTCAACCAAAAATTTCATTTAAATTCAATTCTTCACCAAATTAGAAAGCCCACTCCAAATTCTAAAATCCAAAAATAAGAAGTGTATAAATAGAAGTTAGTTTGAGTTAGAGAGAACTTTTGCGGATTTTTGCACTTTTACTTTTGCTTTTTGACATTTTTTGGGAGCTTTTGGGATTGGGAATTGGAGTAGAGAATTGAGTTCTCTTCTCCTCTGTTCTTACTTCTCCACTTTTTTTTCTTTGTTTTGAATCTTAGGTTGAGAATTGAAGAAATTCTATTTCAATCTCACCTTGAGATCTCTCTGTTTTATTTTTCTGCATAATTCAAGGATTTGTGATTTGGATCTAAGTTTCTTTACTGATTTTCATTTTCACTTCTTCTGCAATTGTTCTTAGTTGGTTCAAGGAAGGAATTGAGATCTAGACTTGTTTTCTAGTCTCTTGACCCTTGAGATCTTTACTCTCTTAGTGAGAGTGTGCAATTTAAGTTTGGTTTATTTGCTGTTTGCTTCTTCAAGAAATATTACTCTTCTGTTTGAGATCTGTTTCAATTCCAGCCATCTTCTATTCTTCTGCTGATTGCTGTTTACTATCTTTTGTTTAAATTCTACATTCCCAGCTCCCTGACCCCTTTATGATTCAAGCAATTTACATTTCTTGCACTCTAAGCTTCAGCTATTTACATTTCTTGCGATCTAAGTCACTGTCATTTACTTTACTTGTTCTTTAAGATTCAGCTCTTTAATTTATCTGCACTTTAAATTCTTGTCAATTTCCCCTCCCCTTTTACATTTCATGCAATTTAGTTTCTGTTAGATACAAACCACTCAAATTAACTCTTGTCTGCTTGATTAAAGCAACCACTAAACTAAAATTGCTCAATCCTTCAATCCCTGTGGGATCGACTTCACTCACGTGAGTTATTATTGCTTGATACAACCCGGTACACTTGCTGGTTATATTTGTGTGTTGGGAATTCGTTTTTCAAAAACACACATCAAGTTTTTGGTGCTATTGCCGGGGATTGATTAGATTGACAATGATTGAGTAAGGTGGTGGTCTAGATTAAGCACTTTTTCTTTTCTTTATCTTTAATTTTTGACTAACACACTAACTGTTTGAATTTTTGCTTAAGCTAACCAAAACTTCACTCTAGCAATAGAGTGAAGTGTTACTGGTTTTCTGGTTTTGTGTGTTTCTTGTGTTTTGTTTGTATGACAAAGGCAAGAAGAGAAGTTCCTAACTCTGGTGATCTTGACGAAAGAACTTTGAGAAGTATAAGAAGAGAAGCCAGAGGGAAGGGAGTCATTGGTGAAGAATTTTTTGAGGAAGATTACCAGGAAATGGAAGGGAACACTTCCAATGCTAATCAAGAGGGAGTGGCCAACAACCATGGTCAACGACAGAGGAGAGTTTTGGCTTCCTACACATTTGCAAATCCTAGACATTGTGGGAGTAGCATCCTTACCCCAAATGTCAATGCAAATAACTTTGAATTGAAGCCACAACTCATCACATTGGTCCAAAACAACTGCTCCTTTGGAGGAGGACCACTTGAAGATCCAAACCAACACTTATCCACTTTTCTGAGGATTTATGATACTATAAAATCTAATGGTGTGCATCCTGACATCTACAAGCTGTTGCTATTTCCATTTTCCCTCAGAGACAAAGCTACTCAATGGTTAGAGACATTTCCAAGAGAAAGCATCAACACTTGAGAATATCTAGTGAGCAAGTTCCTTGCCAAATTTTACCCACCTTAGAGGATTATTAGATTGAAGACTGAAGTGCAAACATTCACACAATTGGATGCTGAATCTCTATATGAGGCATGGGAGAGATACAAGGCTATAATTAGGAAGTGTCCCCCTAAAATGTTCAATGAATGGGACATATTGCAGAATTTCTATGAAGGTTTGACATTAAAAGCCCATGAAGCACTAGATCACTCAGCAGGAGGATCCTTACAACTCATGAAGACTACAGAGGAAGCCCATAATCTTATTGATATGGTGGCAAATAACCAATATTTCTTTGCTCATCAAAGACAATGCCAACCATCACAGAGGAAAGGAGTGTTAGAGTTGGAAGGAGTAGACATAATCCTGGCTCAACACAAGGTAATGCAGCAGCAGATTCAGCAACAATTTGAGCAAATGGCCAAGAGAATTGATAGCCTCCAAGTTGCAGCTGTGAATACAAGCCAACCATCAACCACATGGGTACAGAATGAAAAAAACCAAGAAGATCAGCAAGAACAAATCCAATATGTGCACAACCAAAGTTCTGGATAGAATGAAGTGTATGGTGACACCTACAACCCATCCTGGAAAAACCAACCAAACCTTAGATGGGGAGATAACCACAATTAAACCCAACAGCCATGGCAAAGAAATTCAAACCAAAACTACCCAAGAAATAACCAGCAAAACAACAACCAAAATTCATACAGAAAACCCCAAAATAACTACCCCAACTCCAACTTTTATCCATCCAATAACCAAACCACCAACCAAAACACTTATCATCAACCTTCAACATCTCACAACCAACCACAAATCTCACAAGACTTTCAGAAAATCTCCAATTTGGAGATCTTAATAGAGAAAATAATGAAGAACCAAGAGCTTACAAGCGAAAATCAGGAAGCTTCCATGAAAAATATGAAAAGGCAGATTGGACATCTTTCCAAGCAAATTGCTATTAAGAGACCATTAAGCTCATTACCAAGCGACACCATTCCTAATCCAAAAGAAGAGTGCAAAGCTATACAGCTAAGAAGTGGAAAGACATTGGTGGACAACAAAGAAACAACCAAGAAGCCTATTGAAAGCAACAAAGAGCCAACAGAGAAAGAGGAAGCTAACAACAAGGATGTGACAGCAAGCAAGCATACTCCAGAGAAGCTCAAAGAGAAGGACAATCAGCCATACAATTCAAGGGGAGAAAAAGAAGAACTAGCCCAAGGACAGAAGCAAGTGGGGAAAACTTCCACACCTCCATTGTCATACCCCCAAAGATTCAACAAAGAAGCAAATGATCAACACTTTCACAAGTTCCTTGAAGTTTTCAAGAAATTGGAGATAAATATTCCACTGGCTTAAGAATTAAAGTAAATGCCTCTATATGCTAAGTTCTTGAAGGAGCTTATCAACCAAAAAAGAAGTTGGCATGAGAAGGAAACTATATTGCTCACTGAAGAATACAGTGTATTAATCCAGAAAGGGCTTCCCCCTAAACTTGAAGACCCTGGAAGTTTTTTTTTTTGCCTTGCACCATTAGCAGTATGATCATCAACAGGGCAATGTGTAATTTAGGGGCGAGTATCAATCTAATGCCTTCTTCTTTGGTGAAAAATCTGTGCATAGAGGAAGTAAAGCCAATACAAATATCTCTAGAATTGGTGGATAAGTTAGTGATATGTCCCAGAGATGTGATTGAAAACCTTCTAGTTAAGGTGGACAAATTCATATTCCCTGCAGATTTTGTGGTTTTAGACTCAGGTGAAGATGGAGGTGATTCCATTATGCTTGAAAGACCATTCTTGGCCATAGCAAGGGCCATTATAGATGTGGAGCAAGGAGAGCTGACCCTCAGAATGCATGATGAAAGCATCACCTTGAATGTCTTTCCAGAAACACAACACATTGATGAAAAAAGAAACTGCATGGAGATTGATAAAGGAGACTTGCAATGGAAGAAAAAAACCAATAAGACAATCATTGATTACCTTTCAAAGCAAGAAACAAACAACAAAGCAGGGCAAAAGGAGAATGAAACTGTGCAGAGTAATGAGGGAAAGAAGGAAGAAATTGAAGTGTTAGTTACTGAGAAGGAAAGTCCAAAGATGCAGTCCATTGTCAAAGGGGAAGGATCCACACACAGAAAGAAGAAAAGCAAGAAAAGGGGTAAAAAGGGGTGGAAGAACAAAAAGATCCCAACTGAGGGATTTCAAAAGGGGATAAAGTGTAGTTAATCTACCAACAATTAGGGGCAAGCCAACAAGCTTATGACTACTACACTGTCAGCAAAATACTCTCACTAGAGCATGCTGAAATTGTGCATCAAGGCACTAAAAGGAAGATCACAGTGAGGGGAGACAAGTGATGACTACGCATCATGTTATGTTTTTCTATGCTTTTTCATATAAAAATCAATTCATAATGCTTAATTATGGGAGTGTTTTGGTGATTAAATTGAATATTGCTTTGATTGCTTGAGTTAATAAATTTTGTAGGAAATTATGGAAAATGAAGCAATAAAAGCACTAATAGAGGAAGCACACTCCCAAGGTGGCAAAAAGTTGGAAACAAACTCAAAGAGAAGCAAAGAGGATTTGCAACCCTGACCTCTTCACACTCCAACAAGAATAACTCAAGCTACAAAGGTCCAAATGAAGTGATCTCAGTGTCATTAGAAAGTAGACTTCCAGAGCTTTCCAACCATATATAACACTTTATAGTTGACACTGATTTGTGGGGACAAATTGCTATTCGTTTAGCTTCACAATTTCAGCGTAAAACAAGTCCCTGCAGTTCGCCAGACTGACCTCTTCACCTTCAAAAGATCATAACTTGGGCTAGAGAAGTCCAATTGACATGCTTCCAGCGGCGTTGGAAAGCTGAGATCTAGGGCTTTCCAAAGATATATAATAGTCTATAGTGGACATTCAATTTGGAGACCCAAACAGACCAATACTTCAGCGTGTAAGGTTTTTCCAAACCTTCAAAAGCCCAAAATGCCACTTCAATGACACTTCACATTGGGCCACTTCCAAATACTCCAAACCCTTCATTTATTCTTCAATGTTTCAAGCTTCTATGAAGGGAGTTAAAAGTTCACAAGCCCAAGTCAAGCCACAAGTAACAATCAATCAAGGCCACAAGAATCATCTAGAAGTAATTAGGAAATTTGTATTTGATTGTAATTTCATTTGAATTTGTAATTTAGGTAGCTTATAAATAGGGCCTTAGATTCATCATTTGACACACACCATGGAGGGGTGGAGGTGACTCCACTCCCCTTTTACTCTCATTCTCTTCTCTTCTTCCATTTTCTTTCATACACACTTTTGTAAATATTTTTGTTATGATGAGTTTCTAATTTCCAACATTTGGGAAAGAGAGCTCTATTGCAATTTAATGGGTTGATTTATTTTCATTCTTCATCTTCAATTCTTCTTTCATTGTTTCTTTAGAGAGAGTCTTTGTGCTTCAAAGATCTAATTACTATCGAGAGAGGGATTAGATCTATTTAAATTCTATGATGAACTTGAGAAAGGAGTCATAGAATTTAGTTTGAGGCTCTTCTCTCACAACTCTCTTGATTGATAATTCTTAGCTTGATATGTGAGATGTAATCACTTTGAATTGAAATCTTGAGGGTTGTGTGGCTCTAAATTAGAGACCATTCTTCATCTCTTCTCATGAGCAATTAGATCAAGAGATTGGCAATTGATCAAGTTAAAAGAAATCAAATCACCAAGAGATTGGGATTTGATTACTTATGATTTGCCAAGAGATCAATGATTGCATGATTGAAGTGGAGATGAGAATTGTTGATCTTGAGAATGCAATATCTCTTGATCCAAATGTTAATTTCATTCTTAATTCTTGTTATTTACTTCTTGTCTTTAATTCTTGTCATTTAATTGTTCTCTTTAAATTCTTGTCATTTACTTATGCACATTTATGGCTTTCTTTACTTTGGCACATTTATGCCTTCCAAGTGTTTGTAGAAATACTTCACTTGGTTTTACTTTCTAGTCATTTACTTTCTTGCACTTTACTTTCTTGTACTTTCTATTCCTTGCAATTTACATTTTTGCACTTTAATTTTTAGCACTTTAATTTCTTGTCATTTACTTTCCTTGCACTTTATTGCTTTTATTTAATTTCAAGTCATTTACATTTCTTGTTGCTTATCACTCAAACTTGAATCGTCTAACTAGAATAGTTAATCAACTATTGCTTGCTTAATCCATTAATCCTCGTGGGATCGACCTCACTCTAAGTGAGTTTTACTACTTGATACAACCCGGTATACTTGCCGGCTGTATACGTGAATCTTAATTTTTTACGTATTAACAAGCTGAGACACTACAGTCATCTATCACCCTAATGAGGGGCCAATGTCAAGCTAATGACAATAAAAGAGCGCTACATGGGAGGCAACCCATGATCTAAGATTTTTTTCTTGTTTTTAAATTCAATAATCTATGATCAGTCTAGCATGATTTTGAATTCTCATGAACATATCTGATAGTTGCATGCACTGTTTTGGAGCATATGCTAGACTTTTAAGTTTGGTGTGCCTGAAGGCACTCCAAATTGGATTTTCAAGCTTTCTTAGACTATATGCTTAATCATTTTGATGAAGTATATGGCCAAACATTAAGTTTGGTGTCTACACATGCATTGATTTTCAGAAGAATTAATTTTTGTTCATAAAATCAAAGTCATGCATGAATGGATCATACATTATTTCATTTTAGGAATTCATGATAGAAAATAAAATGTATCTTATGATGAAGATACCAATTATGATGAATTACTTGCATTTTACATTAATCCCTTAGCAAGAGACAAGTTTGGTGTTCACCAATTCTTGGTTCACTGTCTAAGAAGCACAATTGGTTCTTTATGACTAAGGAACATGATAAATAAGTTTAAGCATTCATCACTACATCACCATGCTATACTTTTATCCCAAGTCTTACCATTTTGATTTAATTGAATAGGAAAAAAGAAGATTGAGGTATAGACAAGAAGAGAAGGCACGGCCATGACAAGACAAAGGAGAAGGGTCACATGTGCTTAGAGAAGTGTGCCCCTTGGGAAACAAAATCTGCATGCTAGCACCCTTGGAGGCTGAGCCTCATGCAATCAATGAAGAAGATGACCAAGAAGAGGTAAGAACTCCCTAAAAGAGAAGGCCACAAAGAGGGGAAGAACAAGCTCCTAATGCATTAGAGTTGAGTGAAATGAGAAGAATAATTGAGGAAATGTCTCAACAACTTATGCAGGCACAACAAGAGCAATATCTAGAGCACCGGGAGCAATATTTGAAGGATAGAGAGCAAAATAAAGCTTGGCAGCACAGAATGGAGGAGAGACAAGAGAGCTGGCAGCAACAAATGATAGCCTAACAACAAGAATTTCAAACAAGAAGCTTTGAAGGGCAAAAGGAACAATCAAAAGATTTTAAAGAATCATATGATAAATTGTATTTGAATCAAGCTAAGTATGGGAAATATACTCACAACTTGTATCAGTGGAAGAATATACATCATACCATTGAAGAAAGTAGGAACACAGATAGAATAGAGTATGATGAGGATACACAAGCAAAGTTAGATTATTTGACCCATAGCATGCCAGCATTGAATCCACAAATCAAACCATTTGAGCAATCCCAAGAGTTAAGAGACCGTCAGAGGGCAAAGACCAAGAGGCATTCATTATAGATGCATCAAAGATTGGAGGCAGCAGGACTCTTAGGTTTCATAGACTCTGTCTGGGATAGAATGTGCCCTGGTGAAGAAGCTCAGGACTATTCCAAACTCTGGAAGAGAAAGAAGAAGAAGGGAGAATTAAGCAAAAACCAAGGACATAACAACTAGAAGGTGGTGAGGTTCTTTCATAATTTAAAATTAAATAAGGAAGATGTATGTCTGAAACATGATATGCCTCCAATTGCTCTTTTTTCTGCATTTTTATGTTTCGAGTAGTTAGCTTGAAAGTGATCTGCATAATAATTGTCATCCTTCATTATCTTGAATCTTATTTTGTTTCCCTTCTGCTTGAATAAAAGAAAAATGTTTGAATTAGAAAGTGAATATCCAATGTTGCAAAAGTTAGAATGAAAGCTAGTGGTGGTATTTGTTTGATTTAATACATAGCTCATAAAATAAAAGCTACATAATGACATTTTCCTAGAAGTGTGAACTGGTTTGCTGTTATGAAGCCTTGTATCATTGAAAATCCCTTGAAAATGAATCAAACCAGAAAGAAAAAGACAGAGAAAAGCCAAAAAGTGGCAAAGAAACAAACAATAAGGCTAGACACCAATAGCTTGGACCCTAGGACACATGCCTGTGGTGTTTTTGTACTAGGATATGCTTGGACAAGTAAGTTCTGAGGAGTATTTCAAAACTTGGCCACTTAGATCAACTGATTTGGGATTGCCAACTGAAAGTCTACCATCAAGAGCAACCTAGCTACAAAACACTTAGTAATCCAAAGAGATGCTGGGCATCAATGATCCTAGGAAGAAAAGGTGAGCCATGTGTCTGTGGTGAAGGAATGTTGAGTAAAACTAAGCCAAAGGCTGTTGTAACATTTGCCACCAAGCCTTCAATGAATAATAAGCTCTTTAAGCAAAATAAGGAAAGAAAAATGAGAAAGGGAACAAGCAAAAATGAAGCATTATAGCAGCAACCTTAGTGAACCTTTGAGGAAACATATCTTATGTAACAACAATTAATAAATGAGCTATCATTGTCTGCATAAAACCCCATGAACTAAGTTCAACAATTTGCTAAATAAGGATATGCATACTTCTCTGTTTCATTCCATTTTCTCTTCTGTTTGATGCTTGCTTGGGGACAAGCAAGGTTTAAGTTTGGTATTGTGATGACAAGTCATCATATGCTAGCTTTGCAAGCATTTTTCACTTGTTTCATTAGGTTTTATGCACTTTCTTGCATTGTAATTAAGTAATTTGGAGTGGAATTGCATGGTTTTATTGAATCAATCAACCACCCTTTAATTGACACAAAAATCATGAGGTTTAAGCTAAAATTAATTGGTTTTTAAATGAATTTTAAACCTTGTGAATTTGGTGATACTTTGATTGGTTGTTTTGATTACTTGTAGATGAAGAAAAGAAAGAAATAATGAAAGCGTGGCCTAAGGAATAAGAAAGCGTGGCTCGACAATGAGAGAAGTCACAAAGCTCTCTCAAAGAGCTCAAAGCTCTCCACAAGAGCTTTATTCAAGGCCAAGAAAGCAAGGGAGCAAGGAAGCTCGGTTCTCCCACTTAACCGAGCACAATAAAGCCCCAAGGAAGCAAGAAAAATCAATTGAGCTCGGTTAATGGCATTAACTTTTTCGGCCTCCTCTTCAAAGAAAAATAAAGTGAAAAACCAAGGAGTGAAGGCTACAAGGTTCGAACCCATGAGCTGTGAGAAGGAGGGAGCGCTACTCCAAAAAGAAATTAGCTAAAATGGGTTGGCAAGGGCTCGAACCAAGGTGCTTGCACTTAAGGCATGCGCTACCTTTGTTTTCTTCACAAGAAAAATTGGTGTTGAATTGCCTCCACCAAGATTCGAACAAGGAGCCTCCCATCCAATCAAGGAGTGCTCGGCTCTCCCCACTCACCGAGCGCAACACTTTGACACGATCAGAGAGTGTGATGCGTGACTTGACACGGACCAGGAGGGGGCTGTGCGCACCAAAAATTTGAGGCCAAAGCAACATTGAAGCTCGGCCCTCCCCACTCACCGAGTACTCTACTCGGAGTGTCTCATGGGCCAAAAAAATTCAACCCAAAATTCCATTTAAATTCAATTCTTCACCAAATTAGAAAGCCCACTCCAAATTCTAAAATCCAAAAATAGGAAGTGTATAAATTGAAGTTAGTTTGAGTTAGAGAGAACTTTTGGGGATTTTTGCACTTTTACTTTTGCTTTTTGACATTTTTTAGGAGCTTTTGGGATTGGGAATAGGAGTAGAGAATTGAGTTCTCTTCTCCTCTGTTCTTACTTCTCTCACTCTTCTTTCTTTGTTTTGAATCTTAGGTTGAGAATTGAAGGAATTCTATTTCAATCTCACCTTGAGATCTCTCTGTTTTATTTTTCTGCATAATAAAAGGATTTGTGATTTGGATCTAAGTTTCTCTACTGATTTTCATTTTTACTTCTTCTGCAATTGTTCTTGGTTGGATCAAGGAAAGAATTGAGATCTAGACTTATTTTCTAGTCTCTTGACCCCTGAGATCTTTACTCTCTTAGTGAGAGTCTGCAATTTAAGTTTGGTTTATTTGCTGTTTGCTTCTTCAAGAAATTTTACTCTTCTGTTTGAGATCTGTTTCAATTCAAGTCATCTTCTATTCTTCTGCTGATTGTTGTTTACTATCTTTTGTTAAAATTCTGCATTCCCAGCTCCCTGACCCCTTTATGATTCATGCAATTTACATTTCTTGCACTCTAAGCTTCAGCTATTTACATTTCTTGCGATCTAAGTCACTGTCATTTACTTTACTTGTTCTTTAAGATTCAGCTCTTTAATTCTTTTGCAGTTTAAATTCTTGTCAATTTCCCCTCTCCCTTTACATTTCATGCAATTTAGCTTCTGTCAGATATAAATCACTCAAATCAACTCTTGTCTGCTTGACTAAATCAACCACTAAACTAAAATTACTCAATCCTTCAATCCCTGTGGGATCGACCTCACTCACGTGAGTTATTATTACTTGATGCGACCTGGTACACTTGCCGGTTAGATTTGTGTGTTGGGAATTCATTTTCTAAAAATACACATCACATGTTTTATTTGTTTTTAATCATCAATATAAAGTTCTATCTTTATAATACTATTCATAATTTTGCAGAGTTTCACGCTTGCTGGACAACATATTAAAAAATCTGGTATTTCTCACACTCACATATATCATAGAAATATCACTTGAAAAAACAACGTTTTGATCGGGTGGAATCCTTTTGTCTAATTAATTCTGATATATTTCAAAAGCACTCTTTAATTTCTCAAATAAGAAATACACTTGCCTTACTAATCAAATGCTTGTTTAATCAGACCATTGCATAAAATGAAGTTAATAAATTTAAATAGGTTGTTGAGTGATGGACAATTGTAAAATTGTTAACATTACGTTATTTAAATGGTGAAACCTATCTTGGAGAGAAATATCCGAGTATATACCCAATATCTTTGCAAAACGTATCTTTTTGTTAGATGTTGAATTTTAGTCACTCAGCAGAACTATTCTATTCAAAGTTTTATTTATAAATGGTAAGATATACTTTGTCACTTAAAATATAACCATTGGTCTGGTGGAATTGTTTTAATTAGTTTTTTTATTTTTGCCAAAATTTTATATAATTTTATATATGTACATCTTATCTATGTCATAATATGGACTTAGTTCTATTTCTTTGAGATATATAAAACTTTTTACATATATATCGGCTATATATAACATTTTTAAAGGGATTTAAAATGATAATGGTCATTATAACTAATTTATAATAATACTACACCAACTTCTCTTTTTGTATTCTTATTGTCTTATTAAGTTTTAGTTGCTAGGCTCCCATAATGAGATCTTTCCTATTTCTTATAAGTATCCTATCCAGGTCTATTATTAGTCTTTCTTATTTATCACTTGTATCTAAAATTTATTCAATCTTTATTCAACTTAATCTTTATAGTTTATTGATATACTTCACTGGTCACAAATTCATACTTATGACCATTAACTTTTTTTTGTTCGTCACACAGTTTCCATTATAAGCTAATATCCTATAGGCGTATACAAGAACCCAAAATCTGTATCTATAATCATGAAAACTCTTGAATAGCTTTACAACTAATGATTGTCCTCAAACCATTGTGATATAACAAATTTGATAGGATTCTCCTGGCTCATTTTGTCTTCGGTTGATATCTTTCCTATCATAGTAGTTCAACTTTGAATTAAACAAATCTTATAGAGTAACCATAACGTAACAGTACCCCAGATTACCTTTTGGTGGGGTAAAAGTCTATTAATCATTTTTTGAAATATTTTTTAATTATTTGACATAAAATTCAACTAAAATTTGTTTTTAAGTAATTTTTTAATTATTTGACACACAATTTTGATGGTATGAAAAATTATACAGTAACTATAAAATGAAAGTAATTAAGTATATCTTTAGTTAATTAGATATTTTTTAAAAAAATTCACAGTTATTTAAATTTTTTAAGTAATTGCCTATACACTCACAAATATGTTGGTATCATATAATGTCAACGTTTCATGTTTAAACTTCTAATTTTATATATCACCTAATTTTCAAAAACATTTATTTTCATGGTTTAGTTTTAGACTTTTTTGTTTCTTATCTTTTTTGTTTTTAAATTAGTTACAAAAATATTTATTTTGATATAGTCTTTTATTACTAGTCATCAAGCAATCCCCATACTTCTATTGGGAAGCACATTATACGTTTATGTGATTATACAATTTCTATTATAAGCCACCGAAAAAATTTTATGTACAATAACCTAAAATGTGCACCTTTACTCATATATACTTTGATCAAAATCAGTCAGTTTTTCTCTTATAAAAAAGTAACGTGTTTCCACAATAGCATTGTCAAGCTCAATCTTTTTCATTTTAGAGCTGTCCAGTTTTCAATATAACCTTTCTTTTAAATTTTTTGTTGACTTTAGAGTTTATGTCTCTTATAATTTAAGCTGGTAAGAAATGTCAAAATCATATTTTAGAGGATCCATTTGTTAGTTTTATTTTGACCAAATTTATTTGAATCGGTTTTGAGTCTTTCAACATATATGGTATTTTTTCCTAATGTCCAGACTTTAATTCTCCCCTTGTTTTTCAATTTTTCAATAATGGCAAAAGTACCCCTCTGATCTAGCCTAATCTATGTTATCACATTTGGCTCTATATTAATAACCAAACGTATCCATGATCTTTTTTAAAAAACATACGATCCGTCCTTTCACACATTAGACACAACACAATGACCTTTTCAACTAGTCATTTGATAGTTTCTACTGATTGAGTATTTTCATATAAAACAACCCCAAATATACACCTTTAATCATTTATCTATATATCTCGTATTTTGCAAGTAATCACTGCTGCAATACTATTATAGTATACAAATTCTATAGCTTCCTCCTTAGGCCTCATCCTTGCTTCAGCCTTTATATTTCCCAAGTTGAATACTTCATACTAATATTAAATAAGAAAATTTGTCTTGTATTCATAATGACATTGTTAACTTCAACCTTTTCAAACTCAGGAATTTTAAGATTTCAAAATAAGCTTTCTCTTATGCACTTTCTGTTGCACTCAGTGATTATATCTCTAGGGATTCAAACTATTATACAATTCAAATGCATATTTAAATACTCGATAATGATCTACATTTATTCAATAACTCTCTTAAATATATATTTCTTTCCTCTTCTACACTATGTCTTGCAAACTCTTACTTGTTTTTTTTAACAGTTTTGCTTATCTACACAAAAATCTATCAAAAAGAAACTTTTTTTTATTATTAGCAAATGAAATCCATATTTAGACCTATATTAATATTTATTCTTTTGAAACATTGGCAAGTAATGTCCACTCCCACACTATTATGATAGAACGAATTCTCTAGTCTCTTGACGACTCGTTTTGGCTATTGGAATTTTTCCTCCAATGTGGGATTCCTTCATCACCAAATACAGTCACTCTCGTATCCTAGATGTCAAATTTCCTATCCTATTACATATCTTTCTCTAATACACTCTGTTGCTTTGAGGTCTTATTAGATCTTTTCAGCACAATATTTGAGTTTTTCTTAACTCTCTAACATATCCAATATAATTTGTCATTACATATCATCAGAATAGTTAGGACTCGCTTAATAGAAGTTAGAGCTCTAAACAACGCAAGACATACTTTCTTCCCCTCATATTTAAACTTTTTTTACATAAATGCACATTGATTTTTTTGTAATAAATGCACATTGATTTCAATCTTTAGCTGATTCCATACAATTGTATATCACTGTGAGTCCATAGCACAGAAAGAAGTGTATAGAATATATTTTAATCTAATGCAAATTGAATTCATTCCTTTCAAAATTATTTTACCACTTCTATGTTCGTGAATAATGCCAGTTCACTACCAAATTTTTTGTCAAATTCATATTCAGACCTGTGTATATAAATATGGTATATATATGGTATTTCATTTTATATCTTGACATTATTATTACTATCATTCTAATACTTGAGATTATTATTAATATCTTTACAATATTATTAATATATATGCTAGTTGATACTTACTCTATCTTGATAAGTCATAATATCACAATCATATAATTAGTTGTTCATGTAATAATCAATAGCGATGACATTCGCAGGTAACACGTTTAATACCAAAACACTAATACAAAACATAGACAATATGCATAGTTTTCTACCTTTAGTAGCTAACTAATGAAATCCAAATACATACCATAAGTTCAAAGTTCTCTATCAATTAAATTAGTCACTCAAAATAATTAAAGTACAAAATACTTCCAGCAAATACTCTCAAACAGTCAATGTTCTCCATTCCCGGTCTGAACATTTTGTCGCTTACATCTCTTCCTGCTGAATTTGTTGGTTGATAACTGGCCATCTTCATCATTCTCATTCACAAATTGGGAGCCATACTTCAAGATGTTGAAAGTTTTTTTTAGTGGTGTTTTACACTTAAGGCATGAAATAGATTCCTCCATAGCATCCTAGATAAAGATAGATATAACAGACCATAAATATCAACAAATGCATAATTTTTAGGCAAACATATCATGAAAGCATAAGCTGTTTTTAAAAAACAACGAATAATCCACCACATACCGGATTATACTCAGGATCATAATCATTATTGAGATTAACAACATCCCCTGAAACATGCACCGAGTTGCTACACCCACCTTCCTACACAAAATCCACCATATTTCTTAATTATAGATTATAGGCATCATCTCATTTGAAAAGCAATATAAAATAGTTTATCAAATAAACAATAATTGGACATACGATGTTGTTAGTGGATGGATAAGCTGATAGCACACTTTGCATGCTCTATTCAATAATTTCTTCATCATCACATATTTTCATCACAGTATAAATCTGGTCAAACTGTTTTATATTTGCAGACTTTACATTTATCTTAAGTAGCAATTTCCTATCCATTATGTTATTGAGAGTGGGTGGATACTTATTATCACCCTCGGCCTGCACAAATATACATTACTCAGCCAAACTTGTTATATACTATTGTTCATACCCTGACCGAGCTCCTCCAACTCGGCAAATCTATGAAAGGTCCGACCTCGTCCTAAGGCCCACGCCTAGAGGTCGGACCTCGGACAACAAAGCAAGGAAGGCCCATCAAAAGGAACGCAGCCCAAAACCCAAAGGCCGAAAAGGCCTAGCAAAGGCGGTTCCACAAAGATAGGGATAAAACTCCCGAAAGATAAGATAAGATAAGAATATCTTATCCAGGGAAGATCACAGCCAACTACTATAAATACACTGGAGCACCCAGGTATGAGATACATTCCACATTCTACACATATCTGCTTGGACCCATGCTAATTTAAGCATTGGAGTGTCATTGCAGGTACAACCACCAACCGCCAACACATCAAGCTCGGGTCCCTGACCCCCACCTCGGGCATCTCCAGACGACCGAGCTACACGTTTCAGGTAACCCCCGGAACATTGGCGCCGTTGCCGGGGACCTGGAAGTCATCCCTTTACCATGGCGGACGACCCACTCAACAATGACCACGCCACATCAGAACAAGAGGAGGAAGTTGATACCGGAGAACGACCGGGGAGCCCTCTATCACCACGCACCCCAGGAGGAAACAAACAGAATCGCCCAAAGACATCACTCCCAAACAAGGATCCACGAAATCCCGAAAAAGAAAAAAGCTCGGAAATTCTAGAAGCAATCCGGGCACAACAAAACCGACTGAAACAACTCGAAGAGGACATAAAGAAGCAGAAAGAAACGGAACAAGATCTGAGAAGGGAGGCTCGCAAGCGCAGAGAATTAGAAGAAAAACTGCGGAAAATAGAGGCCAACCTAAGAGATCGGACAGAACGCGACACCACCCCCGAAGGCAACCATGATCCCTTCACGCAAGAGATCATGAAGGAGAAGGTACCGCGAAACTTCAAACCACCCGATATGGATCTCTACGACGGCACCACCGATCCAAGTCACCACCTCAGCAACTTCAGAAGCAGAATGTACCTAGTTGACGCCTCCGACGCGATTCGGTGCAAAGCCTTCCCCACCACTCTCACCAAGTCAGCCATGAAGTGGTTCGACAATCTGCCACCAAGATCAATCACCAGCTTCGAAGACCTAACCAAAAAATTCCTAACAAGGTTCTCCATTCAAAAGGACAAGGCAAAACATGCCCCCAGTCTACTCGGGATCAAACAAGGTAACCAAGAAACTCTCCGAGAATACATGGAGCGATTCAACAAAGCCTGCCTGGACATACAACACTTGCCCACTGAAGCAGCCATTATGGGACTAGCAAACGGCCTAAAAGAGGGACCGTTTAGCCAATCCCTATCCAAACGATACCCGACCTCTCTATACGAGGTACAGGAGCGGGCAGAAAAATATATCAACATGGAGGAAACCTCCCAGCTAAGAGACTCTTCTAGGAAGGAATCAACCTACCCACTTCGAGATCGAGATCGGGAACAGAAGAAGAAAGAAGAACCCCACTCGGACAAGCCACGGAAGTACCACAACTACACCCCCTCCGAGTCTCCCTGGTAGACGTCTACAGAGAAGTATGCCACACCGAAAAAATTCCACCGCCCCGACCTCTAAAACACAAGAGAGCGGGGAGAGATCGGTCCGAATACTGTGAATATCACAAGCTCTACGGTCATTCTACTAACGACTGCTACGACCTAAAAAATGTTATAGAAAAGCTGGCCAGAGAAGGAAAACTCGACAGATACATAGCAGAGAAAGGAGAAGAGACCAGGAAGAGAAGGCGGGGAGATAATGAAGCTCGGGCCGAACAAACCCCGCGAACCCCTGAAAGACACGTTCACATGATAAATGGAGGTTTTGCAGGCGGAGGAACATCCAGATCCTCGCGAAAAAGACACCTCAAAGAAGTCTATCATGTCCGAGAAGACAGCCCCCTGCCCGAGCTACCTACTATCTCATTTACCCGAGAAGATGCTCAAGGAATAATTTCCGGGCATGACGATCCAATGGTAGTCACCATTATCCTGGCAAACGCCAACTTACATCGAACCCTGATTGACCAGGGAAGCTCAGCAGATATCCTGTTCAAAACGGCATTCGATAAGCTCGGACTTGAAGAAAAAGAACTAAAGGCCTATCCCACCGACCTATTTGGGCTAGGGGACACCCCGATCCATCCCTTAGGATACATCTCGCTACACACTACCTTTGGAAGAGGCGAGCAATCTAAAACATTAAGCATCGACTACATTATAGTCGACGTCACCTCGGCATACAATGCCCTCATTGGGCGACCCACCCTAAACAGACTGGCAGCTATAGTCTCGACCCCACACCTCTGTATGAAGTTCCCTACCGCAAAAGGAATCGCTACCCTAAAAGGCGACCAAAAACTAGCGCGGCGATGCTACAACGAAAGCCTGAGCCTAAAAGGGAAGGAGGTCAACACGATAGAACTCGGACGAGTGCAGTCCCGAGAAGATCTTCGACCACAACCAGAGGGAGAGACCGAAAAAGTCCAGATTGGGAACACACCTGAAAAAATAACAAACATAGGAGCGAACCTCAGAACGGGCCTAAAAGAGGAACTCATAACCCTCTTAAAGGAGAATTCCGACCTCTTCGCCTGGAAAGCCTCCGACATGCCAGGCATAAGCCCCGACCTGATGTGCCATAAGCTATCAGTTTACCCGGAATCCCGACCTGTCCAACAAAGACGCCGGAAGCTCGGACCCGAGCGCATGCAAGCGATAGAAGAACAAGTACAAGCACTACTAGAGGCAGGGTTTATTAGGGAAGTAAAATACCCCCTATGGCTTGCAAACGTGGTCTTGGTAAAAAAGCCCAATGGAAAATGGAGGATGTGCGTCGATTACACAGACCTCAACAAAGCCTGCCCCAAAGACCCATATCCACTACCAAACATCGACGCCTTAGTAGACGCAGCCTCAGGCTACAGATATCTCTCCTTCATGGACGCATACTCGGGATACAATCAAATCCCGATGTACGGACCCGACCAAGAAAAGACCTCGTTCATAACCCCGAGGGCAAACTACTGCTACGTAGTGATGCCCTTCGGGCTGAAGAACGCAGGGGCAACCTACCAGAGGCTAATGAACAAAGTGTTCTCAGAGCACATCGGACTACAGCTAGAGGTGTACGTCGACGACATGCTGGTAAAGACACAAGAAGACAGAAACTTGCTGACCGACCTCACCAGCGTCTTCGGCATCCTCAGAAAACACAACATGAGACTTAACCCGACAAAGTGCACCTTCGCCGCAGAAGCCGGAAGGTTCTTAGGCTTCATGCTAACTCAAAGGGGCATCGAAGTGAACCCGGACAAATGCCAAGCAATACTCAGTATGAAGAGCCCGACGTGTGTCAAAGAAGTACAACAACTGAATGGAAGGCTAGCCGCCCTATCAAGATTCTTGGCAGGATCAGCGATAAAATCACTACCTCTCTACTCGCTCCTAAAGAAAGGGAAACCCTTCTCATGGACCCCGGAGTGCGAAAAAGCCTTCCAAGAATTCAAGGAATTCCTCGGGCAGCCACCAATCCTAACCCGACCTTTAAAAGGAGAAGAACTCGTACTATACCTCTCGGTTGGAAATCGAGCAGTCGCCTCAGCGTTAATACGCGAAAATGATCAAGGACAACACCCTATATACTTTGTAAGCAAGGCACTACAAGGGGCCGAGTTAAACTATCAGAAGATAGAAAAATTTGCCTACGCCCTAGTGTTCACAGCTCGGAGGCTCCACCCCTACTTTCAAGCCTACACCATCAAAGTCCGGACAAACCAACCCATGAGACACATCCTCCAAAAAACAGACCTGGCAGGACGAATACTGCAATGGGCAGTGGAACTGTCCGAGTTCGACCTCCACTATGAAACCCGGACTGCCATAAAATCTCAGTATCTAGCCGACTTCATCGCAGAATACACTGAGACCCCTGGAACCCCACTCTCATGGAACCTTTATGTCGACGGGTCCTCAAACAAAACTGGAGGCGGAGCCGGGGTTATACTCGAAAGCGACCAAGGAACGCAGATAGAATTATCCCTAAAATTCGAGTTCCAGGCCTCGAACAACCAAGCCGAATACGAGGCCCTACTAGCAGGTCTAAAGCTAGCCGAAGAGGTCGGAGCCCGGAAAATCACGATCTTCAGCGACTCCCAGGTCATCACATCACAAGTGAATGGAAGCTACCAGGCCAAAGACCCAACTATGAAAAAATACCTGGACCAAACAAAGGCACAATTACGCCACTTTCCAGAGATACAGATCCAGCACATACCTCGGGAACAAAACGCCCGGGCAGACGCGCTCTCAAAACTTGCCAGCACCAAGCCCGGAGGCAACAACAGAAGTCTCCTCCAGGAAACCTTACAATCTCCCTCCGTGGCAAGAGAGGAAGAAACGCTAAATATATCCGACCAACAGCAAGGATGGATGACCCCCATACTCAGCTACCTGAAGTCGGGAACTCTCCCCGCCGAAAGAAAAGAAGCTAAAAGACTCACGAAAGACGCCCAGAATTATACACTAATTCACGACGTATTATACAGAAGAGGATTCGCAAACCCCCTCCTTAGGTGCGTCCCGACCTCAGAAACAAAGGGCGTCCTCGAAGAAATCCACGGAGGCATGTGTGGGAACCATCTCGGAGCTCGGGCATTATCCAAAAAGTAGTCCGAGCCGGATTCTACTGGCCGACCTTGCAAAGAGACGCAACGGAATTTGTGAAAATATGCCCCCCCTGCCAAAAACACGCCAATTTTCACAAGGCACCACCCGAAGACCTTATCAGCATCACCGCACCATGGCCCTTCGCAAAATGGGGACTTGACCTACTCGGCCCGTTTCCCCAAGGACCGGGGCAAGTCAAATACCTCATAGTAGGGGTCGACTACTTCACAAAGTGGATCGAAGCTGAACCCTTAGCCACCATTACGGCTCAGAAAAGTCGCAAATTCCTATACAAAAATATTGTCACAAGGTTCGGAGTCCCCTACTCCATCACAACAGACAATGGAACACAGTTCACGGACACAAGTTTTCAGAACTTGGTGGCCGAACTAAAAATCAAACAGCAATTCACCTCAGTCGAGCACCCACAAGCCAATGGACAAGCAGAGGCTGCAAATAAAGTCATCTTGGCCGGGTTAAAACGGAGACTCCAAGAGGCCAAAGGGGCATGGGCCGAAGAGCTCCCCCAGGTGCTATGGGCATATCGGACAACTCCACACTCTACAACGGGAGAATTGCCATTTCGACTAGCTTACGGGATGGAGGCAATGATTCCTATCGAAATAGATGAAGGGTCACCCAGAGTCATCTTCTACAACGAAAAAGGTAACCCGCAGGCACAAAAGGAAGAACTCGACTTCCTCCCCGAGGTCCGAGAAAGAGCCCAGATCCGAGAAGAAGCCTTAAAACGGCGAACGGCCCTCAGATACAATCAGAAAGTAATAAAACGAAGCTTTTCCACTCACGACCTAATTCTAATCCGAAATGACATCGGAACACAAAAGTCGGGAGAAGGAAAGCTGGCTGCAAATTGGAAAGGACCCTACAAAGTAACAGAAGTCTTAGGAACAGGCTATTACAAGATATCCGACCTAGAAGGCAATGAGCTGCCCAGAGCCTGGCACGCCTGTAATCTAAGACGGTACTACAGCTAGGAAAATTTGACCCGAGGTGTACTCTTTTCCCTACAAGGGTTTTTAATGAGACACCCGGTCAAGTAAGGCACCCGACCTAGTCAAGGGTAAAACACTCTGTAAATATTCTTTCTTTTTTAATACTAATCAAATTTCTCTATTTTCTTTTCTTCTTCCCCATGATGAAACAAATCAAAGTACCCCGCCAAGGCGCATTAATTTATGCTCGACAAAACGCAAAAAATCATTTGCCAAAAAGACCGCACAAGGTCGGCAAAGATAAAGCGACGAGGTTCAAATTAATGTGAGAAGTTATAAAGTAACTCTGAAAAGGCTCAAAAAGCCAAATAAAAAGAGATTACAAAAATAACTTAAAAGGCCGACCAACGACAAGGTCGGACCCAACAAAGGGAAGTACTCGAACACCCGAGGTCCGAGGAAAAACCCGGATCCAGGAAAGAAGCCTTAAAGAGGCAAAGCCAAGATTTCGAAAACGCTTACTAAAAAGTTGCTATACAAAAACAACTAAAAAGTACAAGCGAAAAAACGAAATCAAAGGAAGAGGCAAAGCCAAGATTTCGAAAACGCTTACTAAAAAGTTGCTATACAAAAACAACTAAAAAGTACAAGCGAAAAAACGAAATCAAAGGAAGAGGCAAAGCCAAGATTTCGAAAACGCTTACTAAAAAAGTTGCTATGCAAAACAACTAAAAAGTACAAGCGAAAAAACGAAATCAAAGGAAGAGGCAAAGCAAAGTTTCAAAACGCTAGCTAAAAAAGTTGTTATCCAAAAACAACTAAAAAAGCATAAAAGCGGAACAAAAGTCAAAACACGAATAAAACACCGCATAATAAAGCTAAAAAGTTACTACAAGTAGCTAAAGCAAAAGGTGTCCAAAGCGTTCACAGAAACCATCCAAAGCAAAAGAGCCCACAGGCCGGGCAAAAAAACTAAAATAAAAGATTACAGAGGATCAAGGTCCTTTCCGGACTCCACATCAACAGAAGGCTGCGGAGGAAACATAGAAATCGGGACTGCATCAACGGCACCGTCATCCCGGCTTGAAACCTCCACGCCAGATCCATTCCCGACCAAGGGTGAAGTCGGGTCCGCAACCGGAACCTTAAGGTCGGACACCGGAACCTTGGGATCGGACACCGGAACCTCATCCTCATTGGGGGCAGGAACAATCTTTCCCTCCACAACGACGTTATCCGTACTAAATAAGCTCAGATCCAGGTCAGGAGCAAGAACCCGGACCTGAGCCTTCAAATTCTCGAACATAGCATCCATACCCTTAGCCACATGGCCTTCCAGCTCGTAAAAATCATCCTGAGCAGATTGCAACTTCTCCCTTGTCTCCACAAGCTCGGCATATATCCGAGTATAATTCTCCGTCGCCGCCTTCGCCATCTCCTCGGACGCTTTCGCTGCCGCCACAGCCGCGGTAGCTTTAGCCTTCTCCTTCTCCAAAGAGGCCTCCAGCTCCGTAATCCTAGCAGCCTTCAGCTCACTAATCTTCTCGAACTCGGACTGAGCCTTCTCAAGTCGGGAGCTGGTCGCGCCAATGGGGGATTTCTTGAACTCCCGGGCAATAGCAGCATGAAGACTGGCCATCCGAACACAACTCCGCGCCATATACTGAAAATGATGCTCCATAGACACGTCATCAGTAGAGATAAAAGTCTGAGGGAGAATATGCTGTTCAATCCAACCGAGAGCATCGAAATCCTTATCATTAAAACCCGCAAGCTCTTGAGAGGTCTTCTGCTTCTTGGGGGGAGGACCCGAGAACGGGGGAGGAGAAGAGGTAGCAGGCCCAGAGGTCGGAGGATCCTGACTTATAGCTCGGAACTGGGGAGTCGGAATAGTCTTCGACCGAGTCTGAACACCCACGGTAGTCTTCTGCGGAGAAGATCGGGCAGAAGCCTCAGCCTCGATATTTCGAGCAGCCACAGACTTCTTCGTCCGACGAAGGAACTTCATGGAATCCGCCTGAGAAGACATCTCTGCAGAAATAAAAAGAAAAGGATTACCACAACAGAAATTCCACCAAAAACAAGCAAAACCAAAATACTAAAGAAGAAGAATCTCAGAGAGGTCGGGAAACTACCTAACTCGGAACGGAGAAGGCTTGGATCTCCCAACATTTTCTTCGTATCCAAGTGAGGTGCCCGACCCCATAAACTGCTCACCACACCCACAAAAGCCTGCTCAACCTCATCTAGACTCTCAAAAGTATACTTAGCAGACACTACATTCTCCTGCCAACAAAGAGGAAAAGAAGGCTCCCCACTCTCATCCAGAAAGAAAGGTCGGACGTCTCCAGTAGCCCGGACCTTGAAATAAAAGTTCTTGAAATCATGAAAGGACTCATCATAAAGGGTACAAAACTTCCTCCCCTGGTTAGCCCTAAAAGAGACCCAAGACACCTTACTTCCACCCGAACCCGGCTTCGTCAACACAAACAAGTAGGAAAAAAGAGAAATAGAGGGAGCGACGCCCAAAAACTGACACAAAAGTTGAAACAGCTTTAGAAACGCCCAAGAATTTGGATGGAGCTGCGTAGGGGCAAGGTTACAAGACCACAACACCTCGGACTCCAGGTCGGTAAAAGGAAGTCGGACACTCAGCTTAGAGAAAAAATAATCATAAGCATAAAAGAAGAGCTTCTCGGAACTATCTAAGGGCGGGAAGCAAACTCTCTCCTCGGAATCCGGGGCTACTAGTTCATAATCCCTCTCAGACTCTCTATTCTCACATATGCTACAGTGCCTACGGAACCTAGCCAAATATTCAGAATCTACCACAGAAGGGACTTTTAGAGGAAGAGGGTCTACCCAACCAAGACCACTTGGAATCTTGGTCGACATCGCTTGAAGAACCTTTCGAGACATAAAACTCTTACCTACAAAGAAGAAATACAACAGCAAGCAAAAATCACATAAAGCAGACAGCGAAAACCCGTTCAGCCAAGCAAGAAACAAAAACCCAAAAGAAAATGCGGCAACCCGGAACAAAGTACCAGAAAAACAAAAAGAGCCCCCCCATATACAAACAAAGCAATGGCGGCGCCTCTTTTTGGGGCAAACCAGGCATAAAGAAAGAAGAAACAGACAAAGAGCCACACAAAGGAACAGAAAGCATATGTGCACAAAGAAAAGAGACGGGAACAAACCTGGAAAAAAGAAAGAAGACGACGAGCTCCGAAGCAAGGAGAACGAAACGGCGACACAAAGAAAACCTCGGAAAGACGCACGGAAAGATAAGGGGAAGAAGAACAAAGAGAAAGAAGAAGCAGTGCTCGAAAAAAAAAGATGGCGAAAACTTAGAAAAGCAGGAAGGAACAAGAATAAACGAAGAAAAAGGAAGGGAGCAAATAAATAATGCCTTCACAGAGCCCGAACGGAAATCGAGGAGAAACGGTAAAATGCAATAAATGCAGGAACAACCATTTTTGAAATTTGAAAAAACAACTATGCCCGAGCTCGACCTCCCAAAAAGAACGAACTCGGGCAGGGGCACTGTTCATACCCTGACCGAGCTCCTCCAACTCGGCAAATCTATGAAAGGTCCGACCTCGTCCTAAGGCCCACGCCTAGAGGTCGGACCTCGGACAACAAAGCAAGGAAGGCCCATCAAAAGGAACGCAGCCCAAAACCCAAAGGCCGAAAAGGCCTAGCAAAGGCGGTTCCACAAAGATAGGGATAAAACTCCCGAAAGATAAGATAAGATAAGAATATCTTATCCAGGGAAGATCACAGCCAACTACTATAAATACACTGGAGCACCCAGGTATGAGATACATTCCACATTCTACACATATCTGCTTGGACCCATGCTAATTTAAGCATTGGAGTGTCATTGCAGGTACAACCACCAACCGCCAACACATCAAGCTCGGGTCCCTGACCCCCACCTCGGGCATCTCCAGACGACCGAGCTACACGTTTCAGGTAACCCCCGGAACAACTATGTTGACTAACTATTTTGAATTAAGAAATACGTACCTCTTGCTCCATAATCTGCTCTGCTCGCTTACCGCACAACTACACCATTTCTCTATCCTAAAGTAGTAAATTGATGCTTCTAGTACCATCATACACCATCACTTCAACTTTGAACCTGTTATTCATCCTCAGCAAGAAGGGAACAAATAACGTATAATTTAAGTTAGCCATCATTTTCTTGAATCTGATTATATATTCATAATTAATTAACACTTATATGCTGAGAATAGTTTGTAAAAATATAGTCGTAATCACCTGAGTGCAGCACTTCCATTGGTGTGGCCACACTTGCCACACTCATATCTATCTCCAATGGGAGTATCCACTTTCTTTGAAAAGTTTCTACATGATTTGTAATACCAGTCTTTTCTACCAGCATTAATAACAACAATGGTTCCAGTAATCCAAGTGGGTCCTTCCTACAAAAGAGCAATTTATGAAAAAACTATCTTCCTAAATCTTGAAAGTAGCATCACATGGTAAAAGTATTTACCTTTTCACAGTTAAGCACTTGTTCAATAGTTTTTACTGCTACATCACCTTGTGTTAGTTCATCAACCGTAGACCATCCGCTTTGTGATGAGATCTGGCTAATTTTGACTGAAGTTATTGCTGGTGCATCACTAAGTAACCTAGAACAGATTTACATAATGTATATTTCCTTAATTTAATTATTTTATTAAAAGAAATTGAATATACTCTTGTAGTAGACATATGGCTCTACCAACCTGCTTTTAAAAGCCTCAATCTCTTTTAGCTGTGAGTTGATGTGAATCTTTGACACTTCAAAGTGGCTCTGTAGAGAAGTTTTTTCTGTATTTTGACATTATGATATATTAGTCAAAAACATACTTGAATAGATATTTTCATAACACAGATTAATGTAAAACAATCATGCAGGATATACCATGCCACCATATAGCCTTGATGAATTATAGCAGAACAATCACAGGTTTCACCATTCCATCCTGAAGGTGTGGGAGTATTTGATCAACCATTTTTCCAAACAAAATGCTGTCAATCTTGTTGTGCCTACAAAGAAATACCAAATCATATGAGAAATGCATCCCAAGCCTTTTGCAGATGAAAAAATCACTAAAAAAATTTGTAATAAGAGAATAGCAAAGGTAATGTATGTAGTACATACTCTAAATCTTTCAAAACAGCTACCAAATGTTTAGTCTCTTTTTCCTCAGTGGTAACTAAGTCCCTGGGGTCCTCCTTACCAACTACCTTCGCAATTACATCTTAAAAAAAAAGAGGAACGTTAAAATGTACTCTGAACTTCTCAACTGTTAAATAGAAGGATTATTCGTATCGATTAAGAGTGGAACATACCAAACAAATCATTCTGGTGAATCTTATCAGCGTTGAAAAGCTCAACTATGGTTCTGAATCTAAAGGCTTCCAACGAAAAACTTGGTTCTTGAATACGATTTACTGTTGTCCTTGTGAAAATGTCACTATCCACTAGCTTGGGATTGTCTGTGCTATTCTAGTGTTCTTCACAACAATAAAATTGTTCATGGCATACATTTTGGAACTGAACAATCAAACCACTCCACTTTTGGACCAGCGTCTTAGGTATTGAAGCAATCATCCTATTTCCCTGGCATTTTACAAAAATACAAAAATGGTATGAAGAAGACACTCTATGTAAATAATTTTTATTTTTTTAAATCCTCTACATATATGAAATGCTCACCATACTATCTTGCAAGATCATCTCAATGCTTTGCACTTTTTTCTCATTAAACTTGCTTGAAAATTCCCATATCCTGATGACATAAACTTTGAAGCTCCACCAAAACTTCTTTGTATTAATATCACCCACAAAGTCATAAGACTCTACCATCTTAATGAGATTTTTGTTTCTGTTAAACCAAATGATATACTCTCTCTTACATCCACGGGGGATCTAAATTTTTTGTGAACAAATAAAATTGGATGCATGCGTGTATATATATAAGCACATTTGAAAGAAAATATTGACCGCTGGTAATCTTTTACCCATTATGTTTTGTGTTAAGTGTCTCATTTAGATGCATTTGAGATAAAAAAATTTTATATGTGTCAACCACTGAAGTATGGCACTTGTTGCTTATTGGGACTAGTATTATTCTCCTTTTATATATAAAGGAGATTAAAAACATATGGTGTAAAATTGGTCTCAGGATGCATTGCGTATTATGATAAAGATTTTCCACCCCACATGGACCATCCCCTCCCTCAGGCCGACAAAGGTTGAGGTTAATCCCAATATGACAAAAGCATAAAAGCTACTTCTTACTATTTATTTTTATTTGGATGACTGAGGTTGGTGCAGGGGGCAAGGAGGGGTTAGGAGACCTAAACCCTAAATTTCTGCTTTCATTTATTCAATCTAGTATATATATAAAATCTACTACCCATAATTAAAACCCTGTCAAGCAGCAGCTCTCAATTTGATGTCAACAAAAAATTATTTTGACTTAAGACAATCCAAGAATGAAGGGACCATAAAAATATAGAATTTATTTGTGGACATTGACTCTTTGTTATTGGTAAGAATATATCATTGTTTTTTTTATATGGCTCTACAAAACCTAATAGAATCCTAACTTTATGGTCTAACTTGAATACAGGTCGAACACAATCTCAATTCAAGATGCTTAACAATATTTACAAAATTATATTTGATATTATCCGATATTTAAAATATCTTGGAGGAAACTTATAACATACATTGAAAAGAAGGTTATTCTCATAGTTGAATTTTTACGTATCATTTCTCAGGCTCATTCTCAATTTCTGATACGTGTGTTCATCCATTAAAATTTTCATTCCTTGTGTGTCCTTTCCAATTTTGAATTCCAAATCAAAATTAAAAAAGGATTCTCTCCATTCTTTATTTTCAGTTTTATCTCTTCCTCCTCTTCTTTGGTTCTTCTCCTGCTTCACCTTCTTCACCTTTTTCACCTTCAGTTCTTCTTCCTTTTTTTGTCCTCCATTCACTGATTTTGTTTTTTGTATAATCTTCTTCTTCTTCTTCCTAATTTAAGTTAGAGGTGGAGATTATAGAGTTCATGTACGCACCAAGGCGAAGTTATGGCGGTTGATGAGGTTGTGACTACTATGGTGGTCGATCATAATATAGCAGTGGTGTTGTAGTAGGTGCGATGGAGTTTATGGTGGTCATCGATGATGTGGTCATGGATAGGCAGCAACGGATGAGAACAAATTGATGGAAAGTACTGAGTTATGCCACCACATAGAGCACATGGAGTGACACTATGAAAGAGAGCACAACAGCAATATGATATTTTTATATTTTCTCTATCTTTCTATCCAGGTTATTTCCCGTATTCATCTTCATTTACAATATGTTCCTAATATATGTTCTTTTACATTTTTTTCAAATTTTAATTCCAACTAAATCTGTATGTAATTTGAAATTGAAATTTGAATTTTAAGTATACACAACCTTATCAAGCATTCAATCTATCTCTCAAATAATCAACTTTTGATTTTCTTCTTACCATAACAGTCTTTCTTTCTCTATCTTCTCTCATGTCTTTCTTTCCTAGATCTATATATCTCTCTGTATCACGTTTTTTCTTTTGTGTTTTCTTCTCTCTGTCTTCACTTTGTCAAGTGGAGAGTTATTGATGGTATTATGGCACGGTGTTTGTTGCAGGGAAGCAGAGGAAAGACGTAGAAACACGACAGGGAGGAGCGAGAGATGCATACTAGTGTCAACAACAATGTCATGATTCCGATGGCGATAGATGGCACGGAAGAGAAGTCACAGTTGCAGTGCCGGAAACGGCTGGCAATGGTCTTGGTGCGACGATTCTGTATGCTTTGCTTATGTAAGTAGTCGTCGTCTTCTTCAAATAAAAGTATATATATGATTTCTAATTTTATCGCTACTCATACTCCTCTTTATTTTTTTAATATTATTTTTTATATAAACTGCACCTTCTATGATGAGGTTAATTGTGTTCTTTATTATTTGATCTGATGTATATGTTCTAATTTTGGTAAGATTTGAAATGTTATTGTTGTTGTGTAGAGTCTTCTTTGTCTGATGTAAAGCTGTTGATGCAAAAAATCCAGAACCTCATTGTTGTTGTTGGGATTCTATTTGCATTTCGCTAAAAGTTTTAAACCTCTTTCCCTTTTATATTCAATTTACATCCAATATACAAAACCAAATGAGATTTCAAAGTAACGCAACATGAAGTATTCCTTTTTCCTTTAGTTTTTTATGTCGTGGCTTTTGTATTTTCAGAGTAATTTAGGAACTAAGGCAACAGAAGTTCTAGCTGTGTAGCTACTGTAGAAGGTTTGCATCCACTCTATTGTGTTTTTATTGGTTTTTTTTTGTTCAATTACTTAAATTTGTTGTTTGCTTTTGCTTATTATTACCTTATCTCTTCTCCTTCCTCTCAAGCTTGGCTACGTTCTTCACTCTTCAACGTGGTAGTTTTAATTCTCGATTTTTGGGTCTTTTCCCTTCTAAAACTGGGTTAATTTCTTTTTTCCCCCATGATCCATTTGAAAAAAATTTTGAAAAAAATTATGGGGTACCACCAAGATTTAAGATTTGTTGCTTTCAAAGCTTACTTTGAAAATTTCATATTTCTGGTAGTAGTTCCTTCTTCTACTCTATAAATAGGGGACACTTTCAAAGAATGGACATCATTAGATTGGTCTTGAAATTTTCCCATTCATGCTTAGAATGTTATTTATTTATTGTTTTAGGGAAGTATATTAAGTTTAGACGAAAGCTGTTACTTGGTAACATGGGTCAGGCATTCACCCTAAAGTACTTTCAGTTTTCAAGGTGGTTCGTAATTATGTACATTTTACCTGTTTAATTCTATTTTTGAATTGCCTTTAAATTTGGTTTTCAGGGTTTAGGGCTTTGTCCCGGAGTAATTGATGGGATCATCGGTATATTTGCTATTCAAGTGTGTTTAATTAATTGCTCTATTTAGAACTTTTGTTTTGTGCCTTTGAATCATTATTGATTTTTTGCTTTTCTCATTTAGTGATGTCATGGTGGAAGATAGAAAATAGAAGAGGATAATAATGTTGCTTAGTAAAATATATAATAGTGATTATAATTATAATTACCAGAGTGCCAATACCGAATTAATACATGGCACTACTAGCCTCTATCATGTATAAGAGCAATTTTACTAGCATTGATTTCATGTTTAATATTACCTTTAGAAGGTGCCAGCCTGCCAGGTTCTCCTTTCACTTAGGTGAAGGAACTAATTAGTTTTAGGGAAATTTGTGCCCTAGGAAACTTTGAAAATTTTATATTTATGTTAACTTTTCTACATAATTCTGTTCTTCTTTCTATGCTGAATATTGTGTGCATCTTATTTTAACTTAATATTGTTACAATAGAATATAAAATAGGGAGAAAACTATTAATAGAATACAACTTGAGCAGTCAATGACTTCATAACCTCTCTGTGACGTGACTTTCTTTGATTTCGTGATGTTCATTTGGACTTAGCCTCTAGACTTTAGACTTTTTTACCAGTTTGTGCTATTATTGAGGGAATCATTGGACAGGTATTTTATTTAACCATATTTCTTTAAGGATTTCATAAAATCTCTAAGGGACTAATTTGAGTATTCTTATAATCATAGGAGATTATCAATGCAATATCTGGGAAAGGAGATCCCCTCAACAACTTTTTCTTTTTTGATGCTTTTGATGGGAAGGGAATTATAGAGAATATTTCCAATTCAAATGTTCTGGTAATTTATGACCGAAGCACCACAAACCCTAAGAGTGAAAGGTTAGCACTGTCCAGGTAAAACAGACCCTTTTAAATACACAATGTTCTGATTATTGTTAGCTATTAATTTATATTTTTAGTTGCTAATTTATTTAGGTTAAGTTCAATTTATTGTTAGAGTTTTCTTGCTGTAGTAGAACAAATGAAATCATTATTTGTTGTGGGCATTGGGCAATCTATAAGCATGTTTCATTAAAGTAATGAAGCCTGATGGTTAAAGCCTTATTTTTATGGAGTACGGTAGTTGGTAAACGTGACGTATATGTTCTTGTATAAATCACAAACTCAAATTTTTTATCTCACCTTCCTTCTAATATTGTATTCATCTCAATCTTTTATAATATTTTGGTATCTTATGGCTCTTTTGAATGAAAGCTGTCATGCGCATATCAATTTGTGAAATTATTTTTCACTGCGTGCCTTTTAGTAAGTGCTCTAAATCCAATATTATCGTTTTAGGTCATTTTTGTCAATGAAAAAAATAGGAACTGATAATAGAAAGTTAATCTAAGTAAGAACAAGCCTATTAGCTTCGATTGATATAGGATTAGAGCAGACAAAAATTGGATAGTGTTGCACTATGGACCGAATATTTTTTACTTTTCTTCTCATATGATTCAATTTAGTTTATATCATATTAATTTTGTCTTCTCAAGTTTTGACTTAACTATTTTTATTGTGAAAAATCATTGGTCTTGATAATAATGTTGTCTTGATATGTGAGAATTTCTGTCTATTATTTTTGGAAAAAAAAAAATTGATGAAAATTCATCTCATATTCTTATGTCCAAGTAGTCAAATTGAGAATCAAGGAAAGTTAATCAATTTCATCTTATAGCAATTTTGTTTAGTTCAATCTCATCGTTTATTTTTATTCATTTTTGACTTGCTTTATTTTTCAACATTTCAATTAACTAAAAGAGTTTTGGAATAAATGTGAAAATTGAAAAATAATAAAAATGATAGGATGATTTTGTATAGTTTTCATGATTTGAAAAAAAATAAAAATCAAGTTTATTATTGTAATCCAAATTTGGTTGTATCTTGACTTTAGAATTTTTTAGTATTTATGTTGATTCTTAGTAATTAGGTTATACTATAATGTATTTATTATAACTAAATTGCATTTTTCATTTTATTTTATATATTCTTGTATTTTTCTAAAAAATAAAATCACATATCCTTATTGCTATGATCCAATTTAATATAAAAGATTTATATTAAATACTTAATCTAATAATATTTTATATTAAATATTTTTCATTAACCTTATCATACCTGCGCATAGCACGGGCACTTCACTAGTAGTATAAATAAGAGGGTTTAGCAGCCTTCCACGTATGATCTTGCAAACAATTTAAATTCTAAATTTTTTAGCTAGAGCATTGAGGCCCATTGTAGGAACGTACCACATCGGTCCTTGTAGTGAAGAAGTCACGCTTCTATTCTTGAAGCATTTCATTATTTTCTTGAGTTCTAAGTTTACACTAATCACTAAGATAACATTTATGAAGAGGCAAGTCCACGAACATGAAGTATAATACCACCAAGCACCCTCAGAAAAATCTAATGAGTTTTAAAGCCAGGATGAATCTTGAGGGAGAAGCAGGCACTATCTGATGTCACATATTCCCAATTACCTTGTTATCAATCCAATAATAAAGTGGCTAAACTCGTTTTCCCAAGTTATAGTAGGATGTTTTTCTGATATCTCCAAAAGATTCTTGGTGCACTTACAACCAAGATTACTGAAACAAATCATCCCATGAACTTGTTTGGGATTATTCAACAAGCTAACGTGCTCATAAGAAAATACCTGGATAGGTTTAGCGGTTGATGTGCTAACATAATTAGTGGTATGTATGCCACATAAATGACTTAATAAGTAAAGACTTCATAAAACACTTCTCTCCTAAAGCCGTCTGAAGCACACACGAAATACAAACCATGCACGAGAATATATCAATAATGAAAGTACCAAGTTTGAATTTAAATTATAACCAGAGTTTAATCACCCAAAAATTCTTGATGCAACGCAACATACACCACTTCAAGAAAGTGGCTTGCACACCAAGCCTTCTCTAAAGAGAGGTTAACTATAGAATCCTTTCCACTCTCAAAAGTCTATAAATAGGCCAAGAAAGGTGCTGAAATCTCATGGATAGTCCTCCAGTACGCATAGTAGTCCCTATCAAGAAATGGAGGATGATTAAGGGAGAACCTTTCAACGTGACTTAAAGTCAAATTTGTCATGGATTTTTTCTTTTGCAAACCATTAGGAAGTTCAATCCCTTAGAAAACCAGCTCTGATATCAATTGAAATTTGGGGTTATTGTACTTTTAAACTTTTTCAAACATAAAACAAGAACTCAAAAGCTTCACAAGTCTTAAAACTTGTATGCAATGAAAAATGTTAGAGCATTATTTCGAAAGCTATGTATAAAGTTCTTAAAATAGACCTGAGATACTTTAAATCACACCTTCTAAGGTATCTTGAGGAAATCTAAAACACACCTCCAAACACAGTTATGGTAATAAGTTATAAAACAAAGAGATAACTGTAAGAAGATGTACACAAGTGTAATATATTAATTAGGCCTAAACTACTTACATAAAGTCTTCAAGTTTCTTGAGAGTTCTACTATTGTAATAAGTGTACAATGGATGTTCTTTTCTCAAGCCTTCTCAGGCTAAGCTTTCACTCAAATTGGATCATAATTAATGAGCGGATAATTTATACGCTTTTTGACATTGTTTTTAGGTAGTTTTAGTAAGTTCAAGCTACTTTTAGGGATGTTCTCATTAGTTTTTATGTTAAATTCACATTTTTGGACTTTACTATGAGTTTTTGTGTTTTTCTGTGATTTCAGGTAATTTCTGGCTGAAATTGAGGGACTTGAGCAAAACTCTGAAAAAGGCTGACAAAAGGACTGCTAATGCTGTTGGAATCTGACCTCCCTGCACTCAAAATGGATTTTCTGGAGTTACAGAACTCGAAATGGCGCGCTTTCAACGGCGTTGGAAAGTAGACATCCCGAGCTTTCCATCAATATATAATAGTTCATATTTTGTTTGGAAATTGACGACGTAAAGTGGCACTCAACGCCAAGTACATGCTGCTGTCTGGAGTTAAACGCCAGAAACATGTCATAACCCGGAGTTGAACGCCAGAAACACGCTATAACTCGGCGTTCAACTCCAAGAAAAGCCTCAGCTCGTGGATAGATCAAGCTCAGCCCAAGCATACACCAAGTGAGCCCCGGAAGTGGATTTATGCATCAATTACCTACTCATATAAACCCTAGTAGCTAGTCTAGTATATATAGGACATTTAACTATTGTATTAGAAGTCTTTTGACCACGTTTCATCTTTGATCTCAGTTTTGTTTTATTCTTCATCTTAAGAGGCTATTGATCACGTTTGAGGGGGCTGGCCATTCGGCTATGCCTGAACCTTTCACTTATGTATTTTCAACGGTGGAGTTTCTACACACCATAGATTAAGGGTGTGGAGCTCTGCTGTACCTCAAGTTTCAATACAATCACTATTATTTTCTATTCAATTCTCTTTTATTCTTATTCCAAGATATACATTGCACTTCAACTTGATGAATGTGATGATCCGTGACACTCATCATCATTCTCACCTATGAACGCGCGTGACTGACAACCACTTCCGTTCTACTTTAGGTCGGGCGCATATCTCTTAGATTCCCCAACAGAATCTTCGTGGTATAAGCTAGATAGATGGCAGCATTCATGGGGATCCGAAAAGTCTAACCTTGTCTGTGGTATTCCGAGTAGGATCCTGGGAATCCGGAAAGTCTAACCTTGTCTTTGGTATTCCGAGTAGGATTCCGGTATTGAATGACTGTGACGAGCTTCAAACTCTTGAAGGCTGGGTGTTAGTGACAGACGCAAAAGAATCAAGGGATTCTATTCCAACCTGATTGAGAACCGACAGATGATTAGCCGTGCTGTGACAGAGCATTTGGACCATTTTCACTGAGAGGATGGAATGTAGCCATCGGCAAGGGTGATGCCTCCAGACAATTAGCCATGCAGTGACAGCGCATAGGACCATTTTCCCGAGAGGATGAAAAGTAGCCATTGACAACGGTGATGCCCTACATACAGCTTGCCATGGAAAGGAGTAAGAAGGATTGGATGAATGTAATAAGAAAGTAGAGATTCAAGAGGAGCACAGCATCTCCATACGCCTATCTGAAATTCCCACTATTGATTTACATAAGTATTTCTATCCTATTTTATTTTCTATTTATTATTAATTTTCGAAATCCATAACCATTTAATCTGCCTAACTGAGATTTACAAGGTGACCATAGCTTGCTTCATACCAACAATCTCTGTGGGATCGACTCTTACTCACGTAAGGTATTACTTGGATGACCCAGTACACTTGCTGGTTAAGTTGAATGGAGTTGTGATCATAAATTCCAATAGAGCCAATTTTTAAATTCCATACAAGTACAAGGAGTACAACTTTAAGGATCACAATTTCGTCCACCAAGTTTTTGGCGTCGTTGCCGCGGATTGTTCGAGTATGGACAACTGACGGTTCATCTTGTTGCTCAGATTAGGTAATTTTCTTTTCAAAAATCTTTTTCAAAATTTTTCTTTTATTTTTCATTTCTGCAAACTTTATTTTCGAAAAAAAATATTAAAAAAAATCCTAAAAAATTAATAAAATCATAAAAGTAAAAAATATTTTGTGTTTCTTGTTTGAATCTTGAGTCAATTTTTAAGTTTGGTGTCAATTGCATGTTTTTAAAATCTATGCATTATTTTTTCAAAAATTCCATGCATTCATAGTGTTCTTCATGATCTTCAAGAGGTTCTTGGTAAGTCTTCTTGTTTGATCTTGATGATTTCTTGTTTTGTGTTGTTTGTTGTTTTTCATATGCATTTTTCGTTTGTTAGAGTCCATGCATTAAAGATTTCTAAGTTTGGTGTCTTGCATGTTTTCTTTGCATCAAAAATTTTTCAAAATTATGTTCTTGATGTTCATCATGATCTTCAAAGTGTTCTTGGTGTTCATCTTGACATTCATAGTGTTCTTGCATGCATCATGTGTTTGATCCAAAATTTTCATGTTTTGGGTCATGTTTGTGTTTTTCTCTCTCATAATTAAAAATTCAAAAATAAAAAATATATCTTTTCCTTATTTTCCTCATAATTTTCGAAAATTTGAGTTGACTTAGTCAAAAATTTTCAAAATTAGTTGTTTCTTACAAGTCAAATCAAATTTTCAATTTTAAAAATCTTATCTTTTCAAAATCTTTTTCAAAAATTATATCTTTTTCAATTTTTTCTTTTTTTTTTGAAAAATTCAAAAATCTTTTTCTTATCTTTATATCATATTTTCAAAATTACAATAACAATTAATGTGATTGATTCAAAAATTTGAAGTTTGTTACTTTCTTGTTAAGAAAGGTTCAATCTTTAAGTTCTAAATCATATCTTTTAGTTCTTGTTAGTTAAGTAATTTTAAAAATTAAATCTTTTCAAACATATCTTTTATCTTTATCTTATCTTTTTCAAAAATTTTATCTTTTTCAAAATTTGATTCAAAATATCTTATCTAAACTTCTATCTTTTATCCTTCCAAATTGATTTTAATATCTTTTTCAACTAACTCTTTGACTTTGTGTTGTTTCTTATTTTTTTACTAACACTTTTCCCTCTCTATTTTCAAATATCTCATCCCTTTTCAAAATTCTTTATAATGTTTTTTTTTTTGTTTTCTCTCTTTCATTCGAAAAAAAACTCTTTTGAAATTATCGAACCGAAAGGACCCTGAAAAGGAAACTAAGAGAGCTAGATTACAACAATCTAAAGGTAACCTTTCAGAAACATTAGAACAAGAGAAGGAGATGGCAGCCGCACCCAACAACAATAATGCAAGGAGAATGCTTGGTGACTTCACAAAGCCAACGTCCAAATTTGATGGAAGAAGCATCTCCATTCCTGCCATTGGAGCCAATAATTTTGAGCTTAAGCCTCAACTAGTTGCTTTAATGCAACAGAATTGCAAGTTTTATGGACTTCCATCTGAAGATTCTTACCAGTTTTTAACTGAGTTCTTGCAGATTTGTAGACTGTTAAGACGATGGAGTAGATCCTGAAGTCTACAGGCTCTCTTTCCCTTTGCTGTAAGAGACAGAGCTAGAATATGGTTGGATTCACAACCTAAGGATAGCCTGGACTCCTGGGATAAGCTGGTCACAGCCTTCTTGGATAAATTTTTTCCTCCTCAAAAGCTGAGCAAGCTTAGAGTGGATGTTCAGACCTTCAAGCAAAAAGATGGTGAATCCCTCTATGAAGCTTGGGAAAGATACAAGCAGTTGACCAAAAGGTGTCCATCTAACATGTTTTCAGAATGGACCATATTAGATATATTCTATTATGGTCTATCTGAATTTTCGAAAATGTCATTGGACCATTCTGCAGGTGGATCCATTCACCTAAAGAAAACGCCTGAAGAGGCTCAAGAACTCATTGACATGGTTGCAAATAATCAATTCATGTACACTTCTGAGAGGAATTCCGTGAATAATGGGACGCCTCAGAGGAAGTGAGTTCTTGAAATTGATGCTATGAATGCCATATTGGCTTAGAACAAAGTGTTGACTCAGCAAGTCAACATGATCTCTCAAAGTCAAATGCATGCATCCAACATACTAAAGAGGCAGCTTCTGAAGAAGCTTATGATCCTGAGAACCCTGCAATGGCAGGTTAATTACATGGGTGAACCTTATGGAAACACCTATAATTCATCATGGAGAAATCATCCAAATTTCTCATGGAAGGATCAACAAAAGCCTCAACAAGGCTTTAACAATGGTGGACGCAATAGGCTGAGCAATAGCAAGCCTTTTCCATCATCTTCTCAGCAACAGACGAGAATTCTGAACAAAACACTTCTAATTTAGCCAATCTAGTCTCTGATCTGTCAAAGGCCACTTTCAGTTTCATGAGTGAAACAAGATCTTCCATCAGAAATCTGGAGGCACAAGTGGGCCAGCTGAGTAAGAAAGTCATTGAAACTCCTCCCAGTATTCTCCCAAGCAATACAGAAGAGAATCCAAAAGGAGAGTGCAAGGCCATTGATGTAATCAACATGGCCGAATGCACAAGGGAGGAGGAGGACAAAAATCCTAGTGAGGAAGACCTCCTGGGACGTCCCTCAAGCAAGAAGGTGTTTTCTATTAAGGATCCAAAGGAATCTGAGGCTTATATAGAGACCATAAAGATTCCATTAAATCTTCTTCTGCCATTCATGAGCCTGAAAACTATTCTTCCTCTGAGGAGGATGAAGATGTGACTGGAGAGCAAGTTGCTCAATATTTAGGAGCTATCATGAAGCTGAATGCCAAGTTGTTTGGTATGAGACTTGGGAAAGTGAACCTCCCTTGCTCATTAATGAACTAGATACCTGGATTCAGCAAATTTTACCTCAAAAGAGACAAGATCCTGGCAAGTTCTTAATACCTTGTACCATAGGCACCATGACCTTTGAAAAAGCTCTATGTGATCTGGGTCAGGGAAATCTTATGCCACTCTCTGTAATGGAGAAGCTGGGGATCATTGAGGTACAACCTGCCTTGTTCTCATTACAATTGGCAGACAAGTCATTGAGACAGGCTTATGGAATAGTAGAGGACGTGTTAGTAAAGGTTGAAGGCCTTTACATCCCTGCTGATTTCATAATCTTAGACGCTAGGAAGGAAGAGGATGAATGTATCATCCTTGGAAGACCATTCCTAGCCACAGCAGGAGCTGTGATAGATGTTAACAGAGGTGAATTAGTCCTTCAATTGAATAGGGACTACCTTGTGTTTAAGGCACATGGCCATCCCTTTGTGACAAAAGAGAGTAAGCATGAAGAGCTTCTCTCAGTTCAGAGTCAGGAAGAGCCCCCACAGTCAAACTCTAAGTTTGGTGTTGGAAGGCCACAACTAAACTCTAAGTTTGGTGTTAAGACCCCATATCTAAACTCTAAGTTTGGTGTTGGGACTATACAACATTGACCTGATCACCTTGTGGCTCCATGAGAGCCCACTGTCAAGCTATTGACATTAAAGAAGCGCTTGTTGGGAGGCAACCCAATTTTATTTATCTAATTTTTATTTTATTTTTATTTTATTGTTATTTTGTGTTTTATTAGGTACATGATCATGTGGAGTCACAAAAAAAACATAAAAATTAAAAACAGAATAAAAAACAGCAGAAGAAAAATCACACCCTGGAGGAAGGACAGACTGACGTTCAACGCCAGTAAGGAGCATTTGGCTGGCGTTCAACGCCAGAACAGAGCATGAATCTGGCGCTGAACGCCAGAAACAAGCAACATTCTGGCGTTTGAATGCCAGGAATGTGCCTTAAGAAAAGCTGGCGCTGAATGCCAGTAACAAGCATGAAACTGGCGTTCAACGCCAGAAACATGCTACATATGGGCGTTGAACGCCCAGAACATGCTTAACATGGGCGTTGAACGCCCAGAACATGCTTTACATGGGTGTTGAACGCCCAGAACGTGCATCACCTCGGCGTTTAAACGCCAGAATGGTATGCAAAGGCATTTTACATGCCTATTTGGTGCAGGGATGGAATTCCTTGACACCTCAGGATCTGTGGACCCCACAGGATCACCTCAGGATCTGTGGACCCCACAGGATCCCCACCTAACATATTCCCACCTTACCTCCTAATCCTATAACACTCTTCCCCATGTCACACTTCCCAAAACCCTTCACCAATCACCTCAATCTCTCTTCCCCATCACCTCTTCACCACTCACATCCATCCACTCTTCCCCAAAAACCCCACCTACCTCCAAAATTCAAATATCTTTCCCACCCAAACCCACCCTAAAATGGCCGAACCTACCCTCTTCCCTTTCCCTATGTAAACCCTTCCATTCTACTTCATTTTCACACATCACAAATCCCCTCTTTTTCCCCTTGGCCGAAACACCATCTCTCCCTCTCCTCCATATTTTCTTCTTCTTCTTCTTCTCTTCTTTCTTCTCTTGCTCGAGGGCGAGCAATATTTTAAGTTTGGTGTGGTAAAAGCATAAGCTTTTTTTGTTTTTCCATTACCATCAATGGCACCTAAGGCCGGAGAATCCTCTAGAAAAGGAAAAGGGAAGACAAAAGCTTCCACCTCCGAGTCATGGGAGATGGAAAGATTCATCTCCAAAAGCCATTAAGACCACTTCTATGATGTTGTGGCAAAGAAGAAGGTGATCCCTGAGGTCCCTTTCAAGCTCAAGAAAAATGAGTATCCGGAGATCCGACATGAGATCCGAAGAAGAGGTTGGGAAGTCCTAACCAACCCCATGCAACAAGTCAGAATCTTAATGGTTCAAGAGTTCTATGCCAATGCATGGATCACTAGGAACCATGATCAAAGTATGAACCCGAGTCCAAAGAATTATCTCACAATGGTTCGGGGGAAATACTTAGATTTTAGTCCGGAGAATGTGAGATTGGCGTTCCACTTGCCCATGATGCAAGAAGATGTACGCCCCTACACTAGAAGGGTCAAATTTAATCAAAGGATGGACTAAGTCCTTATGGACATATGTGTGGAAGGAGCTCAATGGAAGAGAGACTCCAAAGGCAAGCCAGTCCAACTAAGAAGACTGGACCTCAAGCCTGTGGCTAGAGGATGGTTGGAGTTCATTCAACGCTCCATCATTCCCACTAGCAACCGATCTGAAGTTACTATGGATCGGGCCATCATGATTCATAGCATCATGATTGGAGAGGAAGTAGAAGTTCATGAAGTCATCTCCAATGAATTCTACAAAATAGCCGAAAAGCCCTCCACCATGGCAAGGCTAGCTTTTCCTCACCTTATTTGCCATCTATGTTACTCAGCTGGAGTTATCATAGAAGGAGACATCTCCATTGAAGAGGATAAGCCCATCACCAAGAAGAGGATGGAGCAAGCAAGAGAGACCCTCCACGGTTCTCAAGAGATGTATGAGGAAGCTCATCATCAAGAAATTCCTGAGATGCCTCAAGGGATGCACTTTCCTCCCAACAACTATTGGGAACAACTCAACACTTCCTTAGAAGATTTGAGCCACAATGTGGAACAATTAAGGGTGGAACATCATGAGCACTCCATTATTCTCCATGAAATAAGAGAAGACCAAAGAGCAATGAGGGAGGAGCAACAAAGGCAAGGAAGGGACATAGAAGAGCTTAAGGACATTGTTGGTTCTTCAAGAAGAAGACGCCACTAAGGTGGACTCATTCCTTGTTCTTATTTCTTTCTGTTTTTCGGTTTCTATGTTATGTTTATCTATGTTTTGTGTCTCCACTTCATGATCATCAGTATGTAGTAACCATGTCTTAAAGCTATGAATAAAATCCATTAATCCTTCACCTCTCTTAAATGAAATATGCTTTAATTCAAAAGAACAAGAAGTACATGAATTTCGAATTTATCCTTGAATTTTGTTTAATTATATTGATGTGGTGACAATACTTTTTGTTTTCTGAATGAATGCTTGAACAGTGCATATTTTTTATCTTGTTGTTTATGAATGTTAAAACTGTTGGCTCTTGAAAGAATGATGAACAAAGAGAAATTTTATTGATGATCTGAAAAATCATAAATTTGATTCTTGAAGCAAGAAAAAGCAGTGAAAAAGCAAAAGCTTACGAAAAAAAAGCAAGCAGAAAAAGCCAATAGCCCTTAAAACCAAAAGGCAAGGGTAAAAAGGATCCAAAGCAAAAGAGTGTGCTTAAGAGCTCTGGACACCACTAACTGGGGACTCTAGCAAAGCTGAGTCACAATCTGAAAAGGTTCACCCAGTCATGTGTCTGTGGCATTTATGTATCCGGTGGTAATACTGGAAAACAAAGTGCTTAGGGCCACGGTCAAGACTCATAAGTAGCTGTGTTCAAGAATCAACATACTTAACTAGGAAAGTCAATAACACTATCCGAAAATCTAAGTTCCTAGAGAAGCCAATCATTCTAAACTTCAAAGGAAAAAGTGACATGCCAAAACTATTCAGAAGCAAAAAGCTACAAGTCCCGCTCATCTAATTAGAACTAATATTCATTGATATTTTGGAATTTATAGTATATTCTCTTCTTTTTATCCTATTTGATTTTCAGTTGCTTGGGGACAAGCAACAATTTAAGTTTGGTGTTGTGATGAGCGGATAATTTATACGCTTTTTGGCATTATTTTTAGGTAGTTTTTAGTAAGTTCAAGCTACTTTTAGGGATGTTTTCATTAGTTTTTATGTTAAATTCACATTTCTGGACTTTACTATGAGTTTGTGTGTTTTTTTGTGATTTCAGGTAATTTCTGGCTGAAATTGAGGGACTTGAGCAAAACTCTGAAAAAGGCTGACAAAAGAACTGCTGATGCTGTTGGAATCTGACCTCCCTGCACTAAAAATGGATTTTCTGGAGCTACAGAACTCCAAATGGCGGGATCTCAACGGCGTTGGAAATTAGACATTCGGAGCTTTCCAGCAATATATAATAGTTCATACTTTGTTCGGAAATTGATGACGTAAAGTGGCGCTCAACGCCAAGTACATGCTGCTGTCTGGAGTTAAACGCCAGAAACACGTCATAACCCGAAGTTGAACGCTAGAAACACGCTATAACTCGGCGTTCAACTCCAAGAAAAGCCTCAGCTCGTGGATAGATCAAGCTCAGCCCAAGCATACACCAAGTGGGCCCCGGAAGTGGATTTATGCATCAATTACCTAGTCATGTAAACCCTAGTAGCTAGTCTAGTATATATAGGACATTTAACTATTGTATTAGAAGTCTTTTGACCACGTTTCATCTTTGGTCTCAGTTTTGTTTTATTCTTCATCTTAAGAGGCTATTGATCACGTTTGAGGGGGCTGGCCATTCGGCCATGCCTGAACCTTTCACTTATGTATTTTCAACGGTGGAGTTTCTACACACCATAGATTAAGGGTGTGGAGCTCTGCTGTACCTCAAGTTTCAATACAATCACTATTATTTTCTATTCAATTCTCTTTTATTCTTATTCCAAGATATATGTTGCACTTCAACTTGATGAATGTGATGATCCGTGACACTCATCATCATTCTCACCTATGAACGCGCGTGACTGACAACCACTTCCGTTCTACTTTAGGCCGGGCGCATATCTCTTAGATTCCCCAACAGAATCTTCGTGGTATAAGCTAGATAGATGGCGGCATTCTTGGGGATCCGAAAAGTCTAACCTTGTCTGTGGTATTCCGAGTAGGATCCTGGGAATCCGGAAAGTCTAACCTTGTCTGTGTTATTCCGAGTAGGATTCCGGTATTGAATGACTGTGACGAGCTTCAAACTCTTGAAGGCTGGGCGTTAGTGACAGACGCAAAAGAATCAAGGGATTCTATTCCAACCTGATTGAGAACCGACAGATGATTAGCCGTGCTGTGACAGAGCATTTGGACCATTTTCACTGAGAGGATGGGATGTAGCCATCGGCAAGGGTGATGCCTCCAGACGATTAGCCATGCAGTGACAGCGCATAGGACCATTTTCCCGAGAGGATGAAAAGTAGCCATTGACGACGGTGATGCCCTACATACAGCTTGCCATGGAAAGGAGTAAGAAGGATTGGATGAATGTAATAAGAAAGTAGAGATTCAAGAGGAGCACAGCATCTCCATACGCCTATCTGAAATTCCCACTATTGATTTACATAAGTATTTCTATCCTATTTTATTTTCTGTTTATTATTAATTTTCGAAATCCATAACCATTTAATCTGCCTAACTGAGATTTACAAGGTGACCATAGCTTGCTTCATACCAACAATCTCTGTGGGATCGACCCTTACTCACGTAAGGTATTACTTGGATGACCCAGTACACTTGCTGGTTAAGTTGAATGGAGTTGTGATCATAAATTCCAATAGAGCCAATTTTTAAATTCCATACAAGTACAAGGAGTACAACTTTAAGGATCACAATTTCGTCCACCAATAATCCAATCTAAGAGCCTTAGGTATTTTCTTAACCTTCTTAGACAAGACTCAAGTTGGATATCCCACCAACCTAAGAATGTTAAATATCATTTTTTCAAACCTTTTTAGGTCTATGAAATTACCCAGATTTGCTTCTCACCAACCTAAGAATCTTAGATATTCTTCTGAATGCCTTCTCAAGACTAAGCAATGACTCAAACTAAATACTCCACCAACTATATGTAAATTGTGTAAATACAACCTCAAAATATTTTCTAAAAAAAAAGAAGAGTAATAGAAGAATAAGAAAAAAAAGTATAGAAAAAACTATGTCTTTTAGGGTTTAGGATCATTTAAGGTAGAGTTAGGGGTGGCAAACAGACTGTATAACACCCTACCACACAGAGCTTTACGCCTAAGTCGTAAATCAAAAGTGGTGAGGTGCTACGACCTCTAAGAATAAAATACGTACATATATAACAAGGATGATATAGCTAGGATCCTTGAAAGAAAAAGGTACGATCAAAACAAATCGAAGATTCGCATCTCTCACTGAAAACGATAAGATATAAAGCTTAAACAGGAAGATAAAAGACATATATATAAATATAGAGTTCCAACGGATAATATAATCAAGTTCTAGACTTGACCTGCGAAGCCAAGGTCGGCTAGAATATATAGATACATCCCAACAGTAAACCAAAAGACAAAATGAAAATGCAAATTCTCCAAAGTCAACCTCTAGGAGGGATAAAACATGTTCTTATACAAAATCGGAGAAAATGCACATATATATCTACATACATAATATAAAAAGCCCCAAAAGATAAATCTTCGCTTCCAAGAAAGCAAATCCAACACACTCAGCAAAGTGCGTCACGTCCTGCATCTAAAAACAACATGTAAGGAATGAGAACTGGGGGTTCTCAGTATAGTAAAGGTACCCACATAGATAATATATAAGATCCCGGAAAAGCCAGAGGCGTTCCTAGAACTCCGACACTTTCATTATAAAACTTTAATATTAAAACAGGAAAACCATAAATGAGGTGGTCCTCTAAGGTTCTAAACTTAACCAAAACCGTACTAAAACCTTCAAATCCTCTGCTTTTCCTCCAATCCTCCAACTCCAGTGAAACCACACAAACAAAGAAGAAGACAATGACAAACACAGCTAGAGTACAAGTAATGTAGAGAGCAAGTATAACAATTAAGCATATTAAATTCACCTAAGAATTCCCAATTAAAGCACAAGCAAGCAATTCAAACAAATGCATATGATATATGCTTGTCCTATGACTGATGAGTCTCATCTATCGGTTATCAAGCCAACCCAACAAGTTCGACTGTTAAACCCTAGACTATCCCTTGACATGCATCCCCAAGAGTCTATGCATAGCTTTTTCTCATATATAAATTTTTCTCATTGGGGGAATCCTTCCCAGAAATTTATACGTGCCCGGTCACCCTTACATCATAGAATCAATAGAGTATCGAGTCTCAACCTGGAGCACGTGGTGGCAAGCCATTACTTTTTACCAGAAAAACTCATATCTCAGATAAAATAAGTGCAAAAGCCTCATTGTCATTCATATTCATTCATAATCATTCATTATAGCCATAAGATCTCATATGCATCATGTATTTACACTTTTATACGTAATTCATCATAACCTGAAGCAAGTGGGGTGAACCACACCCTTGCATCTACCCGAAGAGCCTTTATACAAACCAACCTGGAGCAAGTGGGGCGAAACCACAACCCTTGCGTCTACCTAAGAGGTACATTCTCATATATCCAGGAGGAATAAAGAAGAGGATCCTAAACTCCCACCATCTCACTGGGGACAATTTTACAATACCAACAGAAACAAAGAAGGGGATCCTCACCTATCACCATCCCTTGAGGTCGCACTATCAAGAAATAGTGCTCAGATGAAACATTTATTCCTTTATTTATTCAGTTTCATAATATAAGAAGTATATATATATATATATATATATACAACCTATCTCCTCTACACTGTGATATCTTTTCTTTAATCAATGCAAAACTCTCACTAAACCACCCTAGTTAACCTACCCATAGTATTTTGTAATCCTAAGTCACCGGTTGTAAACATTAAACAGAAACTACCTCTTACTCGTCCTAAAGCTTAAGCACTAGCTATCATACCTTAAAAGCAAATACAGAGGTTTGGAAAGTTAGAGGAATGGTTCAAAACTTCAAATTCCACCTTTCAGAAAATAGGGGTTCTGCGTACGCGTCACTGATCTGCTTACTTAAGTGAAATAATAGAACCGTTATGATAAGGAAAAACAACAAAACAAAAGGATAGATAAGGGGGGTTTTCCTACTAGACCTCTAAGATACCTGTTCTTAGCAACCTAGGTCACCGGAAAGGATTCCCTACTAGACCTTCAAAGAACTTGTCCTTGACAACCTAGATCAAAGGGGCGAAAACTGAAAGAAACCACCACGCAGATCACCTTAGTGTTGGATCCTCCAATCTTCCTCATGCAACAAGTGAAGAAAATCACTCACCTCACTTCTCACACAATAAAAAGAGCTTAAAAGCAACTGAAATTTATTCATCAAAGTTATGTAAATTGTCTCACCAAAGGTGTTTAAATAGGCACCTAACAATTAACTAAAAGATAAAATAACTAATTTAAATCAGATTTGACCTTATTGAATTATATCAGATTTGATTTAAATTTTAAATCCTAAAGATATGATAACTAATTTAAATCAGATTTGATCTTATTAGATTAGATCAGATTTGATTTAAATTTAAAATCCCTAAAAATACGACTAAGCATAGCAGATTTAAAATAAGTCTTCTAACAAACTTTTGACCACATAACAAACTAAAACAAAAGTCTAGAATTTCAAAATTTAAAGATAAATTATGCCTTCCACTAAATTCGGAAAGCATTATTGGGCTTCTTGCTATGTTGACTTAGCCCAATGGGCCTTGCCCATTCTTCCTTGGTTATAACTTGATGTAACTCCATATGCACAAGCACTGCCAAGTTCCCAAAACTCTCCTTGAGCTTCTTTGCATGTGCTCTAGTGATGGGGCCCTCTGGAAGTGTGAAATTCCCATTCTGCTCTTTTGTCTTAAAATTCCCCTATTGTCTTTCCGAGCATGTATCATTCCCTCCTTCCTAAAAAAGATTCGTCCTCGAATCTGTGTCCATATCAAAAGGAGAGAGATCAAAAACATTGAAAGTAGCAGAGACATTATACTCACCTGGTAGGTCAATCTTGTAGGCGTTGTCATTGATCTTCTCAAGCACTTGCAATGGGCCATCCCCTCTAGCATCAAGTTTAGTCTTCCTCTGAGCAGGAAATCTCGCCTTCCTTAAATGTACCCAAACCCAATCTCCTGGTTTGAAGACTATATGCTTTCGGTTTTTGTTAACCCTTTCAGTCGTGGTTTTGTTCTTCCTCTCAAATAGGTCACGAGCCTTTGTATATATTGCTTTAACTTTCTCAGCCTTGCTAGCTCCATCTAAACTAATAAGATCGCTCAATGGTAAAGGCATTAAATCTAAGACAGTGAGAGGAATAAAACCATAGACAAGTTCAAAGGGTGAAAAACCAGTAGAAGAATGGATTGTCTTGTTATAAGGAAACTCAATAAAAGGTAAACAATCTTCCCAGGTTTTCAAATTCTTACCAACAACAGCACACAATAAGGTTCCCAATGTCCTATTTACAACATCAGTTTTACCATCAGTTTGAGGGTGACAAGTAGTTGAGTATAACAATTTTGTTCCCAGCTTACTCCACAAAACTTTCCAAAAGTGACTTAAGAATTTGACATCACGATCAGAAACAATAGTTTGGGGAACACCATGTAAGCACACAACTTCTCGAAAGAATAGGTCAGCAATATGTATGGCATCATCAGTTTTATGGCAAGCAATGAAATGAGCCATTTTACTAAATCTAACTACCACAACAAAAATACTATCTCGACCTCTCCTAGTTCCAGGCAAACCAAGAACAAAATCCATAGAAATATCAACCCATGGATGCACAGGAACAGGTAAAGGAGTATACAAACCATGTGGTAAAGATTTAGATTTAGCTTGTTTACATGCAATGTATTTAGAACAAAATTTCTCAACATCCTTACGCATGTGGGGCCAGTAAAAATGCTCAGATAAAACATCCAAAGTCTTATGCACACCAAAATGACCCATCAAACACCCACTATGTGATTCTAGAACAAGTAACTCCCTAATAGAAAAAGTAGGTACACAAATCCTATTACCCCCAAAAAGAAAGCCATCATGCTTATAGAATTTGTTATATGCACCATGTTCACATGCAACATAGATAGAGGCAAAAGCAGAATCAGTTGCATACAATTCCTTCATACACTTAAAACCTAACAGTTTAGAAGTAAGGGTGGTGATTAAGGAATACCATCTAGATAATGCATCAGCAACCACATTCTCTTTACCTTGCTTATAGGCGATTACATATGGAAACGATTCAAGGAATTCTATCCATTTCGCATGTCTCTTATTCAGCTTCCCTTGACCCTTCAAGTGTTTGAGGGATTCATGGTCAGTATGTACCATAAATTCCTTTGGTAGCAAATAATGTTGCCACACTTCCAAAGCTCGCACCAAGGCATAAAGCTCTTTATCATAAGTGGAGTAGTTGAGGCGGGCTCCATTTAACTTCTCACTGAAATAGGCGATTGCTCGCTTTTCCTGCATCAAAACAGCACCTATATCAATTCCGGAAGCATCACATTCGATTTCAAAAGTTTTAGAAAAATCTGGTAAAATAAGAATGGGGGCAGAACACAATAATTCTTTCAAGGTGTTAAAGGCAAGTTCTTGTTCCTGATCCCATTTAAAGTTGACATGTTTCTTGATGATTTTAGTTAAAGGTGCAGCAATGGTAGAAAAATCTTTAACAAACCTTTGATAAAAACCCGCAAGACCATGAAAACTTCTAACATCAGAGACACTCTGAGGTGTGGGCCATTCTCTAATAGCCTTCACCTTCTCGTCATCTACCTCAATTCCTGCAGAACTTATCACAAAACCTAGGAATACGACTTTACTCAGACAAAACGAGCACTTTTGGAGATTAGCATACAATTTTTCCTTTCTAAGTACCTCTAAAACAGATTGAACATGCAAAATATGATCATCAAGACATTTACTGTAGATAAGGATATCATCAAAATAAACAACCACAAATTTACCTAGAAACTCTCGCAAAACATGATTCATTAGTCTCATGAATGTACTAGGTGCATTAGTCAAACCAAATGGCATAACTAACCACTTATACAAACCATATTTAGTTTTGAAAGCTGTTTTTCATTCATCACCAAGTTTCATTCATATCTGATGATAACCACTCCTTAAATATATTTTAGTAAAAATAACAGAACCATGCAATTCATCAAGCATATCATCAAGTCTAGGAATAGGATGGCGATACTTTACCGTAATCTTATTTACAGCTCTGCAGTCAACACACATCCTCTATGAGCCATCCTTCTTGGGTACCAATAGTACCAGAACAGCACAAGGACTCATGCTTTCTCTCACAAAACCCTTAGCCAAAAGGTCCTTGACTTGCTGTTGCAATTCCTTTGTCTCCTCAGGATTGGTCCGATAAGCTGGCCGGTTAGGAATGCTTGATCCGGGGACAAAGTCAATCTGATGTTCAATGCCTCGTAATGGAGGTAAACCTGAGGGCATCTCATCTGGAAATACATCGCCAAATTCCTACAAGAATGAAATAAAAGTACTAGGCAGGTTATGGTTAGTTTCAATGGTAGAAAGTAAAGACTCTCTAAATCGTACTAACACCAATGCTTTTTTTCCTAAACTAGCATGCTTTAGATCCCTCTCTTTGGCATAAAAACATATTTTGTGAGCACTCTCACTCTCCACAGATGCTTCTCTTTTAGAACTATCTTTTTCACTCAGATCCTGACTTTTTTTCTCACACGTTTCATCTCTCAAAGCCCTCTCTTTACCCTCTTGGTTTTCAATTTTCTCATATTCTAAAGACTCTTTAGTAGATTTGCGCATGCTCAGTTGCTCCAGGTACACTTCTTTAGGTGTCAAAGGTGCAAGGGTAATCTTCTTCCCAAGATAAGTGAAGGAGTATCGATTTGTGAAACCATCATGGACACTAGTGCACGAAATTATAATGCCAATATCAAAATCAAGATTTCTTACAACTTCACACAACTAACCAGCAAGTGCACTGGGTCGTCCAAGTAATACCTTACGTGAGTAAGGGTCGAATCCTACGGAAATTGTTGGCTTGAAGCAAGTTATGGTTATTTTTTTATTCTTAGTCAGGATATCAATTATAATTATCAGTTTGAATTACGAAAAATAAAAGAGCATAAAATAAATAATTGTTACTTAATAATGGAGAATATGTTGGAGTTTTGGAGATGCTTTGTCCTCTGAATCTCTGCAAGATACTGCTTTCTTACTTTTAGAATTTGCAAGGCTCCTTCCATGGCAAGCTATATGTAGGGTGTCACCGTTGTCAATGGCTACTTCCCATCCTCTCAGTGAAAATGGTCCAAATGCTCTGTCACAGCACGGCTAATCAGCTGTTGGTTCTCGATCATGTCGGAATAGAATCCATTGATTCTTTTGCGTTTGTCATCACGCCCAACACTCGCGAGTTTGAAGCTCGTCACATTCATCCAATCCCAGAATCCTACTCGGAATACCACAGACAAGGTTTAAACTTTTTGGATTCTCATGAATGCCGCCATCAATTCCAGCTTATACCACGAAGATTCTGATTAAGGAATCTAAGAGATACTCATTCAATCTGATGTAGAACGGAGGTGGTTGTCAGGCACACGTTCATGGGGTGAGGAAGGTGATGAATGTCATGGATCATCACCTCCTTCATAGTGAAGCGCGAATGAACATCTTAGATAGGAACAAGCATATTTGAATGTGAAAAAGAAATAATTACATTAATTTATCGAGACGCTGCAGAGCTCCGCACCCCCAACAATGGGATTTAGAGACTCATGCCGTCAAAAAGTATAAAATTTAGATCTAAAAATGTCATGAGATCCAAAAATAAGTCTCTAAAAGTTGTTTAAATACTAAACTAGTAACCTAGGTTTACAGAAAATGAGTAAACTAAGATAATTAGTGCAGAAATCCACTTCTGGAGCCCACTTGGTGTGTGCTGGGGCTGAGACTTAAGCTTTTCACGTGCCTGGGCTGTTTCTAGAGTTGAACGCCAGGTTGTAACGTGTTTTTGGCGTTGAACTCCAACTTGTAACCTGTTTCTGGTGCTGGATGCCAGACTACAACATGGAACTGGCGTTGAACGCCAGTTTACGTCATCTATCTTCGCGCAAAGTATAGACTATTATGTATTGCGGGAAAGCTATGGATGTCTACTTTCCAACTCAATGTAGAGCGTGCCAATTGGACTCTTGTAGCTCCAAAAAATTCATTCCGATCGCAGGGAGGTCAGAATCCAACAGCATCAGCAGTCCTTTTTCAGCCTAAATCAGATTTTTGCTCAGCTCCCTCAATTTCAGCCAGAAAATACCTGAAATCACAGAAATACACACAAACTCATAGTAAAGTCCAGAAATATGATTTTTGCTTAAAAACTAATAAAATTCTATTAAAAACTAATTAAAACATGCTAAAATCTATATGAAATTACCCCCAAAAAGCGTATAAAATATCCGCTCATCACAACACCAAACTTAAACTGTTGCTTGTCCTCAAGCAACTAGATAAATAAAAGAGGATAAAAAGAAATCAAGAAGCAATAATATCTCAGAGTTTTAAGTGAAGCTCAGATTCTAATTAGATGAGCGGGGCTAGTAGCTTTTTGCTTCCAAACAGTTTTGGCATCTCACTTTATCCTTTGAAATTCAGAATGATTGGCATCCATAGGAACTCAGAATTCAGATAGTATTATTGATTCTCCTAGTTTAGTATGTTGATTCTTGAACACAGCTACTTTTTGAGTCTTGGCCGTGGCCCTAAGCACTTTGTTTTCCAGTATTACCACCGGATACATAAATGCCACAGACACATAACTAGGTGAACCTTTTCAGATTGTGACTTAGCTTTGCTCAAGTCCCCAATTAGAGGTGTCCAGAGTTCTTAATAACACTCTTTTGCTTTGGATCACGACTTTAACCACTCAGTCTCAAGCCTTTCACTTGGACCTGCATGCCACAAGCACATGGTTAGGGACAGTTTGATTTAGCCGCTTAGGCCTGGATTTATTTCCTTGGGCCCTCCTATCCATTGATGCTCAAAGCCTTGGATCCTTTTCACCGTTGCCTTTTGGTTTAAAGGGCTATTGACTTTTTCTACTTCTTTTGCTTTTTTTTTCGCAAGCTTATTTTTCACTGCTTTTTCTTGCTTCAAGAATCAATTTCATGATTTTTCAGATCATCAATAACATTTCTCTTGTTCATCATTCTTTCAGGAGCCAACAATTTTAAAATTCATAAAATACAATATAAAAAATATGCACTGTTCAAGCATTTATTCAGAAGACAAAAAGTATTGCCACCACATATAAATAATTAGAATTTTCCTTATTAAGAACTCGAAAAAATTAAATTGCCTCTTTATTCTAAAAATCTACTATTTTATTCATGTTTGATGATGATGAGAAAAATAAATTATAACTTAATTGGAAATAAAATCAAAATAGAGATACTAATTACTACTACTAATATATAACTTCTAAGGTAAATTCATAATAAGAACAATTATCACAGAGTTAAGGCAAAGATTAGGACTCAGCAACCTTTATTTTTGGAAGTGGATGTTCCTCTAGTCTGTGGGGTGCTTGGTCCTTCAAGAGATAATTTCTGATGCTTTAGTTCCTTCAAGTTACATCCTTGCTCTTCCTATTCCCTTAGGTGCCATGATCTTGATGAGATTTAGCTCAGTGATCATGGCAAATCACACTAAACTTAGAGGTTTGCTTGTCCTCAAGCAAAAAAAAGGAAAGGAGAGGAATAGAAGGAGAGGCAATTTCGAAAATCAAAAGATATGATGAGTTGAAAAAGATTTGAAAAAGAGTTGGATTGGATTGGAAAAAGATTTGTGTTTATGGATTAAGATACATTTGATATATTTTTTTAAAAAAAGGATTTTAGAAATTAGGATTAAAACTTTTGGAATTGAAGGATGAGAGTTTGTAACATGTTTATGCAAAAAATCATGAATTGAAACATAAAAAATTAAAAAAATTGAAGTAAAAACGAATTTACCTCCTCCCAACCATCCTGGCGTTAAACGCCCAAACGCTGCATGTTTTGGGCGTTTAACACCCATGTGCAGCTTCTCCTGCGCGTTCAACGCCCAGCTGTTGCTTCTTTCTGGCGTTGAACGCCAGGAACTCCTTTGTCACTGGGCGTTTTTCTGAATGCCCAGGACGCTGTAAATTTGGCGTTGAACGCCCAAAAGGTGCTTCTTTCTGGTGTTCAACGCCCAGAAAATGCTCCTTTCTGGCGTTTATCGCCCAGATGGCTATCCTTACTGGCGTTGAACGCCCAGTAGGTGCTTCTTTTGGGCGTTCAACGCCCAAAATAGCTTTTACTGGCTTTTTCGCACCAATGAGCTTCCTTTTTTGCTGTTTTATCTTTTGAATCCTTCTGTAACTCTGTGAACTTAAGCAGTTGCTATTTTACCTTGAAGATACTTGACATATACCTGTAAAAATCAAATAATTAACAAATAAGCTTTGTAAATGGCTGGGTTGCCTCCCAGCAAGCACTTCTTTATTGTCTTTAGCTGGACTATTACTGAGCTTTAGTTAAGTCTCAGGTTTGAGCATTCTTGCTCAAAATTTCTTTCAAGATAATGTTTGACTCTTTGTCCATTAACAATGAACTTTTTGTTAGAATCATTATCCTAGAGCTCCACATATCCATATGGTGACACACTTGTAATCACATATGGTCCTCTCCACCAGGACTTCAATTTCCCGGGGAATAATCTGAGCCTAGAATTAAATAGCAGAACTTTCTGTCCTGGCTCAAAGACTCTGGATGACAATTTCTTATCATGCCATCTTTTTGCTTTCTCTTTGTAAATTTTTGCATTCTCGAAAGCATTGAGTCTAAATTCCTCTAGCTCATTTAACTGGAGCAATCGTTTTTCTCCAGCTAACTTGGCATCAAGGTTTTGGAATCTGGTTGCCCAGTAGGCCTTATGTTCCAGTTCCACTGGCAATTGACATGCCTTTCCATACACAAGCTGGTATGGAGAGGTCCCTATAGGGGTCTTGAATGCTGTTCTGTATGCCCATAGAGCATCATCCAAGCTTCTTGCCCAATCCCTTTTACGGTTAATCACAGTCCGTTCTAGAATTTTTTTAAGTTCTCTATTAGAGACTTCGACTTGTCCATTTGACTGTGGATGATATGGAGTGGCCACTCTGTGGCTAACTCCGTATCGAACCAAAGCAGAGTAAAGCTGTTTATTGCAGAAATGAGTGCCCCCATCACTGATTAATACTCTAGGGGTACCAAATCTGCTGAAGATGTGTTTCTAGAGGAATTTTAGCACTGTCTTAGTGTCATTAATGGGTGTTGCAATAGCTTCCACCCATTTGGATACATAATCCACTGCCACCAGAATATAAGTGTTTGAGTATGATGGTGGAAAAGGCCCCATGAAGTCAATACCCCATACATCAAACAACTCAATCTCCAAGATCCCTTGTTGAGGCATGGCATAACTGTGAGGCAGATTGCCAGATCTTTGGCACCTGTCACAGTTAAGTACAAACATTCGGGAGTCTTTATAGAGAGTAGGCCAGTAGAAGCCGCATTGGAGGACTCTTGTGGCTGTTCGCTCACTTCCAAAATGTCCTCCATACTGTGATCCATGGCAGTGCTAGAGGATCTTTTGTGCTTCTTCTTTAGGTACACATCTACGGATTACTCCATCTGCACATCTCTTGAAGAGATATGGTTCATCCCAAAGATAGTACTTTGCATCTATGTTCAATTTCTTTGATTGCTGCCTACTGTACTCTTTGGGTATGAACCTCACTGCCTTGTAGTTTGTAATGTCTGCAAACCATGACACTTTCTGGATGGCAAAGAGTTGCTCATCCAGAAAGTTTTCAGAGATCTCAGTAAGAGGGAGGGACGCCCCTTCTACTGGTTCTATTCGGGACAGGTGATCTACTACTTGATTTTCTGTCCCTTTTCTATCTCTTATTTATATATCAAACTTTTGCAGAAGCAACACCTATCTTATGAGTCTGGGTTTTGAATCCTGCTTTGTGAGTAGATATTTAAGAGCAGCATGATCAGTGTACACAATCACTTTTGATCCTACTAAATAGGATCTAAATTTGTCAATGGCATAAACCACTGCAAGCAACTCTTTTTCTGTAGTTGTGTAATTCTTCTGTGTGTCATTTAAAACACGACTGGCATAGTAAATGATGTACAAAAGCTTGTCATGCCTTTGTCCCAACACTGCACCAATGGCATGGTCACCGGCATCACACATTAATTCAAATGGTAATGTTCAGTCTGGTGTAGAGATGACTGGTGCTGTGACTAGGTTAGCTTTCAGAGTCTCAAACACCTGCAGACACTCCTGATCAAAGATAAATGGCGTGTCAGCAGCTAGCAGATTAGTTAAGGTTTGGCGATTTTTGAAAAATCCTTTATAAACCTCCTATAGAATCTTGCATGCCCCAGAAAGCTTCTGACTGCTATAACATTGGCAGGTGGTGGTAATTTTTCAATTACCTCTACCTTAGCTTAATCCACCTCTATTCCCTTTTTCGAAATTTTGTGCCCAAGGACAATTCCTTCAGTCACCATAAAGTGACACTTTTCCCAGTTTAAAACCAGGTTAGTCTCTTGGCACCTCTTTAGAACAAGTGCTAGATGGTCAAGACAGGAGCTAAATGAGTCTCCAAATACTGAAAAGTCATCCATGAAGACTTCCGGAAATTTTTTCACCATATCAGAGAAAATAGAGAGCATGCACCTTTGAAAGGTTGCAGGTGCATTGCACAGGCCAAATGGCATCCTTCTGTATGCAAATACTCCGGATGGACATGTGAATGCTGTTTTCTCTTGATCCTGGGGATCTACTGCAATTTGATTATAACCTGAATATCCATCCAGGAAGCAGTAGTATTCATGACCTGCTAGTCTTTCTAGCATCTGGTCTATGAATGGTAAAGGAAAATGATCCTTTCTGGTAGCTGTATTGAGCCTTCTATAATCAATACACATACGCCACCCTGTAATTGTTATTGTAGGAACCAGTTCATTTTTTTCATTATGAACCACTGTCATGCCACCTTTCTTAGGGACGACTTGGACAGGGCTTACCCAGGGGCTGTCAGAAATGGGATAAATAATCCCAGCCTCTAGTAATTTAGTGACCTCCTTCTGCACCACCTCCTTCATGGCTGGATTCAGCCGCCTCTGTGGTTGAACCACTGGCTTAGCGTCACCCTCTAATAGGATCTTGTGCATGCATCTGGCTGGGCTAATGCCCTTAAGATCACTGATGGATCACCCAAGAGCTGTCTTGTGTGTCCTTATCACTTGAATTAGTGCTTTCTCTTCCTATGGCTCTAAGGTAGAGCTTTTGATTACAGGAAAGGTATCACCTTCTCCCATAAATGCATATTTCAGGGATGGTGGTAATGGTTTGAGCTCGGGTATGGGAGGTTTCTCCTCTTCCTGAGGGATTTTCAGAGGTTCTATTATTCTCTCTGATTCCTCCAGATCAGGCTGAACATCTTTAAAGATATCCTCTAACTCTGATTCGAGACTCTCAGCCATATTGACTTCATTTACCAGAGAGTCAATAATATCAACGCTCATGCAGTCATTTTGGGTGTCTGGATACTGCATGGCTTTGACAACATTCAACTTGAACTCATCCTCATTGACTCTCAGGGTTACTTTCCCTTTTTGAACATCAATAAGGGTTCGGCCAGTTGCTAGGAAAGGTCTTCCCAGAATGAGAGTTCTACTCTTATGCTCCTCCATTTCCAGCACCACAAAGTCAGTGGGAAAGGCAAATGGCCCAACCTTGACAATCATGTCTTCAATCACGCCTGATGGGTATTTAATGGAGCCATCAGCAAGTTGGAGACATATCCAGGTTAGTTTAACTTCATCAGTCAACCCAAGCTTTTTGATAGTAGCTGCAGGTATTAGGTTAATACTTGCCCCAAGATCACATAGAGCTTGCTTGGTACAAGTACCTTCTAATGTGCATGGTATCATAATGCTTCCCGGATCTTTAAGCTTCTCAGGTAAGCTTTTCAGAATGACTGCACTGCATTCTTCAGTGAGGTAAACTTTTTCAGTTCCCCTCCAATCCTTCTTATGACTTAAGATCTCTTTCATGAACTTAGCATAAGAGGGTATTTGCTCAAGTGTCTATGCAAACGGAATCTTTATTTCAAGAGTCTTGAGATAGTCTGCAAAGCGGGCAAATTGCTTATCCTGTTCCGCTTGGCAGAGTTTCTGAGGATAAGGCATTTTGGCTTTGTATTCCTCAACCTTAGTTGTTGCAGGTTTATTGCCTACAGATGTGGTTTGAGGAGCCTTTTTAGATGGGTTATTATCAGCACTTGTATGTGTCTGATCCCCCACTGGCATTTGAATGCCATGGGTGGAAGCTGGAGTGGCGTTAGACGCCAACTTCTTACTTGTTTCTGGCGTCTGAACGCCAGAACTGTGCTCCCTTTGGGCGTTCAACGCCAAATCCTTGCTTGTTTCTGGCGTTGAACGCCAGGACTGAGCATGGTTTGGGTGTTCAACGCCAGCTTTACACCCATTCTCTGGCGTTTGAGCGCTAGAGTTATTCCTCTCTGGGCTCTTACTGTCCTCAGAGGGATTTTGGTTAGTTTGCTCATTTCTTGGCTTCCTGCTATCTTAAAGTGAGATTTTTAATGTTTTTCCACTTCTTAATTGAAATGCTTGGCACTCTTCTGTTATTTGTTTTGATAACTGCTGTTCTGTTTGCTTCAAATGTACTTCCATGTTCATATTAGTCATTCTTGTTTCTTATAGTATTTCCTTGAATTCGGCTAGCTATTTTGTTAGAAAATCCAGTTGCTGATTGAATTCAGTAACTTGTTCTGTAGGACTCAGTTCAGCAATTACTGTTTTAGCCTCTTCTTTTATGGAAGGTTCACTGCTTAGGTACAGATGCTGATTTCTGGAAACTATATCAATGAGCTCTTGAGCTTCTTCTATTGTCTTTCTCATGTGTATAGATCTACCAGCTGAGTGGTCTAGAGAAATCTGAGCTCTTTCTGTAAGTCCATAGTAGAAGATGTCTAACTGCACCCACTCTGAAAATATTTCAGAGGGGCATTTTCTTAGCATCTCTCTGTATCTCTCCCAGGCATCATAAAGGGATTCATTATCTCCTTGTTTGAAGCCTTGGATGCTTAACCTTAGTTGTGTCATCCGTTTTGGAGGAAAATAGTGATTCAGAAATTTTTCTGACAGCTGTTTCCATGTCCTTATGTTGTCCTTAGGTTGGTTATTTAACCACCTCTTAGCTTGGTCCTTTACAGCAAATGGAAACAGTAATAATCTGTAGACTTCCTGATCTACTTCCTTATCATGTACCGTGTCAGCAAGTTGTAAAAATTATGCCAGAAACTCTGTAGGTTCTTCCTGTGGAAGACCGGAATACTGGCAACTTTGCTGCACCATGATGATGAGTTGAGGATTCAACTCAAAACTACTGACTCCGATGGAGGGTATACAGATACTACTCCCATATGAAGCAGTAGTGGGGTTAGCATATGACCCAAGAGTCCTTCTGGACGGTTCATTTCCACTTAGGTCCCTGTTGGAGTAAAGGAGGTAATGTGGATTTAAATTTTATTTATTTTATTATATATAAAAAAAATTTCGAAATAATAATAATAAAATAAAATAAAAACAACAATAAAATTAAAAAAAATAAAAATAAAATAAAAAAAATTTAAAAATATTTTATGAAGATTTTCGAAAAAGTGAGGAGAGAGAAAGTGGTTAGGATATTTTTGAAAAAGATATAATTAAAATTTTTTTTAAAAAATCTTAAAAGGATAAGATTTGAAAAATTTTGAAATTAAAATATGAATTTTTATAAAAAAAATTCGAAAAAAATGGCTTAAAAATAGTTAAAAAATATATTTTTTTGAATTTTGAATTTTATGATGAAAGAGAAAAACACACAAAAGACACAAGACTTAAAATTTTTAGATCTAATGCTCCTTGTTTTCGAAAATTTTGGAGGGAAAACACCAAGGAACACCAAACTTAAAAATTTTAAGATCAAAACACAAGGAGGACTCAAGAACACCTTGAAGAATCACAAGAACAACAAGAACAAAAGAAAGAACACCAAACTTAAAATTTTTAGAAAACCACAACAAAATTTTCGAAAATTAAAGAAAGATTAACAAGAAAACACCAAACTTAAAGTTTGGCACAAGATTTAATCAAAAAAAATTATTTTTGAAAAAGATTTTAAAAAAAATACCCAATTACCAAGAACATAGACCAACGGTCAAGCCAATTGGGCAGTAAAGGTAACACTTGTTTTGAAAAGGTATTTTCACTAACCAAAAATAAATTCCTTTTTGAAGACTAATGATTTGGAAAAGCACAAGAAAAACAAGAAACAACACAGAACAAGAAAAATTAAAGATCAAACAAGAAAAATAAACAAGAACAACTTGAAGATCAAAGATCACAACTTCGAAAATTTAAAAGGAAAATATAAAATATGCAATTGACACCAAACTTAGAACAAGACACTAAACCCACAAAAAAATTAAAAATTGATAAAGAAAAATAATATTTTTGAAACATTTTTGAAAAAAATTAAAGGACTCAAATTTAATGACTCTATAGCATCAATACTCTATTCCTAATCTAAGCAACAAAATAAACATTTAGTTGTTCAAACTCAAACAATCCCCGGCAACGGCACCAAAAACTTGGTGCACGAAATTGTAATGCCAATATCAAAATCAAGATTTCTTACAACTTCGCACAACTAACCAGCAAGTGCACTGGGTTTCGAGACGCTGCATTAATTCATCGAGACGCTGCAAAGATCCTCACCCCCAACAATGGGGTTTCGAGACTCATGCCGTCAAAGAGTATAAAATTCAGATCTAAAAATGTCATGAGATCCAAAAATAAGTCTCTAAAATTTGTTTAAATACTAAACTAGTAACCTAGGTTTACAGAAAATGAGTAAACTAAGATAATTGGTGTAGAAATCCACTTTCGGGGCCCACTTGGTGTGTGCTGGGGCTGAGACATAAGCTTCTCACGTACCTGGGCTGTTTCTGGAGTTGAACGCCAGGTTGTAACGTGTTTTTGGCGTTGAACTCCAACTTGTAACCTGTTTCTGGCGCTGGACGCCAGACTGCAACATGGAACTGGCGTTGAATGCCAGTTTACGTCGTCTATCTTCGCGCAAAGTATGGACTATTATATATTGCTCGAACGCCCTGGATGTCTACTTTCCAACCCAATCGAGAGCGCGCCAATTGGACTCCTGTTACTCCAAAAAATCCATTCCGAGTGCAGGGAGATCAGAATCCAACAGCATCAGCAGTCCTTTTTCAGCCTAAATCAGATTTTTGCTCAACTCCCTCAATTTCAGCCAGAAAATACCTGAAAACAGAGAAAAACACACAAACTCATAGTAATGTCCAGAAATATGATTTTTGCTTAAAAACTAATAAAATTCTATTAAAAACTAATTAAAACATGCTAAAATCTATATGAAATTACCCCCAAAAAGCGTATAAAATATCCGCTCATCAACCACCTTCCTGTCATACTGCCATGGACGGCCTAGGAGTAGATGACAAGCCTGCATGGGAACCACGTTACAAAGTACCTCGTCACTATATCTCCCAATAGAGAACTGTATGCGGGCTTGCTTCATAACCTTCAACTCACCAATATCACTTAGCCACTCCAATTTGTAAGGGTTAGGGTGTTTGGTGCATTTCAACCCCAATTTTGTGATCAAAGTATAGCTGGCAACATTTGTATGACTTCCAGCATCAATGATCATGAGTCCAACCTTACCTCCCAATAAAACTTTTGTATGAAAGATGTTCTCTCGCTGTTCTAGATGATCATCCTTGGCTTGTACATTTAAGATCCGCCTAGTAACAAGGGTCTCGCCACTAACAGCAAACTCAACTATATCTTCATTATCTGTAGCATCATCCGCATGTGGCATGTCTTTATACCCATCTGAGTTATCAAATTCTGAGAAAATATCATTTGCTTTAATTACCATGGTCTTTTTATTTGGACACTCGAAAGTATAATGGCCTAATCCGCGGCACTTAAAGCAGTTAATATCACGATGCCGTGCATGAGGTTTAGAAGTGGAATTAGGTGTGTGTGGCTTCCTGTGCTGCTCTGTGGGCTTCTCCTTTGATTCGGTAGGTTTGGATCCAGTCTTCTCCCTGATATTAGCACCTCTTGAATCCCACCTTGAAGTAGAATTACGTAGCCCTTTCGCCTTTTGCTGTCTTTCCACTTTGATATCTAGGTTCACCAAGTCTTCCATAGTCACAAATGGGAGATGTTCTACAGTATTTGCAATGTCTCAGTTCAGCTCACTTAAGAAACGTGCCATAGTAGCCTCATACTCCTCCTCAATGTTTACTTGGATTAGCAGCATCTCCATCTCCTTATGATACTCATCTACAGACTTAGAACCTTGGTATAACCGTTGGAGCCATTGATGTAGCTCCCTGTAGTAGTAAAAAGGGACAAACCGTTGTCGCATGACCTTCTTCATCTTTTCCCAAGACAGAATTGGTGGTTTTCCATTCCGCCTCCTCTGTTTGTCCAGCTCGGCCCACCAAACAAGGGCATAATCTGAGAATTCGACAGCCGCTAGCCTTACCTTTTTTACATCAATGTAGTTTTGACACAGAAATCGGAGCTCTACCTTGCGTTCCCATTCCAGGTATGCCTCAGGGTCATTTCTACCTTTAAATTCTGGGATGCACATCTTGATAGCATTAAGGTTATTATCAACATCTACTGGTTGTCTATGATGCCGGGATCTGGATGAAGTCTCCTCCTCAGACTCCGTAGAATCATTATGAATAAATTCTCGTGATCGTGCTTTTCGCCTAGGGGAAAAAGAGTTAATTCGAGAATCCATGTCAGCAAGACGTTGTTGAATCCCTATAAGGATGCTAGCAAATGCGTCGAGGCAGAAAGTTAGTTGTGGATCGGGGTTCCCTTCAGTGTTAGCCATCAATGAACCTGTAAAAGAATAGACCTTACAACACTCTTCTCACATGTATCACTCGAAATAGGACACTCATGTTTCACTCAATACGTGGCTTTTACCCTTTGATGAGCTTACCACTCTTGCCTTTTCCACTCTTGGATTGCCTTAACAAGTTGCACTTCAGAAGATGAGGAATTGAGACACCAAACTAAGATAATCTGAATGAGAGAAACGTTCAACTTGACAAGAAGATAATTAAAGTATGTGAAAAAAAAAGGAAATAAGGAGTGATACCAGGATGACAAAAACTAGCAAAATTGAATCCTAAGTGGAACCGAAGGAAAATTTGAAAAGATAAAACAACGGGAAAATTTAAAATTTTGTTTTTTTTTTTTGTATTTTTTTTTACGTTTTTTTTGTTAACTGGAATAAACAGGAATTGCAGTAATAGAATTTAAGGAAATTTTTTTTTTCATTTTTTTTGAATCTAAAGTAAATTTGCAGAAATTGAAGAGAAAAATAAAGAGATTAAACAAGACCCATGGAACATGTAGATAAATAAGAATTTACCTACGACCTGTAACTGATACCAGATGATAAGGAAAAAAAAAACAAGAGAATAGGTAAAATTAGTTATCATATCTTTAGGATTTTAAAATTTAAATCTAATCTAATCTAATCTAATAAGATCAAATTTGATTTAAATTAGTTATCTTATCTTTTAGCTAGTTTGTTAGGAGTCTATTTAAATACCTTTGGTGAGACAATTTACATAACTTTTGATGAATAAAATTTCTTTAGTGCTTTATGCACATTTTTTTCTGTGATTAAGTGAGGTGAGTGATTTGCTTCGCTTGTTGCATGGAGAAAATTGAGTGATTCAATTTTCATCCCTTTGATCTAGGTTGTCAAGGACAAGTTCTTTGAAGGTCTAGTAGGGAGCCCCTTCCGGTGACCTAGGTTGCTAAGAACAGGTTTCTTAGAGGTCTAGTAGGAAAAACCCCCCTTTACCTATCCTCTTGTTTTTTTTCCTTATCATCCAGTATCAGTTACAAGTCGTAGGTATCTACACGTTCTATGGGTCTTGTTTAGTCTCTTTATTTTTTTTAATTTCTGTAAATTCACGTTAGAGTAAAAAAAATGAAAAAAAATTCCTTTTTTTAATTTTGTTTTTGCATTTATCCTATCTTTAAGTCAGTGTCTGAAAAAAAAAATAAAAAAAATAAAAAAATGATTGAGGATTATAATAGTGATGATGAAGAAATCTCATATGCGAAAAAGGGTTCTCGGTTGAAAATTCCCGCATTTAAAGGGAGGAACAATCCTGAAGCTTATTTCGAATGGGAAAGGAAGGTAGAGTCGATTTTTGCAAATTGTATCCTTTCAGAGGAAAAGAAGGTTCGACTGATACAAGCCAATTTTTCCGATGATACCCGTATATGGTGGACTGAATTAGGAAGATCTAGAAGATGGTACAGAAAGCGCCCAATTAGCAGCTGAGAGAAGATGAAGAAAATCATGAGGAGGCAGTTTGTGCCATCATCATACCACAATACATTTTTTGGAAAATTTTTTACGTTACAACAAGGCTCACAATCAGTGATGGAGTACCACAAACAGTTTCTATATTTGATGGACATGGCTAATATTAAAAGGAGTCCTGAGATTCTTAAGGACCGATTTTTGTTTGGATTATGTGAAGAACTTGCAGATGAAGTCCAACATTACCATTACACAACCATGGACAATTTGGTCAAATTGGCCATTGACTGGGAGCAGGTGCAACAAATGATAACTCGCCATAATAAGAGAAATTCTTCTATGACTATCTTTCATTCTTCTTCAAAGCCAGAGATGGAAGAATTTGTTGAGTATACTGTAGAGGGTGATGTGTCCATGGAAGATTCAACAGTGCAGAATTTCTCAACTGGGTCCTTGGGATGTGAGCAATTTGAAGAATATGAGAGAAAAGAAATTGAGAAAGCGATTAAGTGTTTTAGTGAAAAGAATCCATGTTTGATTGAAAGCGAGAGTTTTGAGAGAAAAGATGAGAATAGTGAGTGAGAGTCAATGAGCGAAAAAGAAACTGAGTTCAATAAACACACTTGTGAGGGAGATCTAGAAAGTTCTAGCTTAGACAAGAGTGCATTAGTCTCATTGAAATCCACAGAGTCTTTAGTTTCTCATACATCTAACCATGAAATTCCTAGTGTTTTTATATCAAGTTTTCCAGGCTTTGTAGATTCGCTGGTCAATTATGGAGGCTTTAATAGGGGTGAAAAGGAAGAAATTACACACTTTGGACAAGATGGTAAAAGTATGGTTGGAAAGATTGAACTTGCACACATGAAAGACATAGCCATAATTCAATGGGTAGAAAAGATTCATCAAACTATGGTATTTAAACCCGGAGATTGGGTTTGGATTCCTTGGAGGGACGAAAAGCATCTCATTCAAGATTTGAGGACGAATCTTTTTGAAGAGGGAGAGAATGATACATGGTCAAGAGGGTATTTTCGTCATTTTGAAGTTAAGGGGCAGAATGGTAATCTTGTCATATTCAAGGATCTGAATACTAGAAGAATTGTACCATGCCAGTCTTGGACATCAAGAAGACCAATAGTCCGTCTCAGAAATAACCAGGGAACGTGTAGATAAATAAGAATTTACCTACGACCTGTAACTGAAACCAGATGATAAGGAAAAACAACAAAACAAAAGGATAGATAAGGGGGTTTTCCTACTAGACCTCTAAGATACATGTTCTTAGCAACCTAGGTCACCGGAAAGGATTCCCTACTAGACCTTCAAAGAACTTGTCCTTGACAACCTAGATTAGAGGGGCGAAAACTGAAAGAAACCACCACGCAGATCACCTTAGTGTTGGATCCTCCAATCTTCCTCATGCAACAAGTGAAGCAAATCACTCACCTCACTTCTCACACAATAAAAAGTGCTTCAAAGCAACTGAAACTTATTCATCAAAGTTATGTAAATTGTCTCACCAAAGGTGTTTAAATAGGCACCTAACAATTAACTAAAAGATAAGATAACTAATTTAAATCAGATTTGATCTTATTGGATTAGATCAGATTTGATTTAAATTTTAAAATCCTAAAGATATGATAACTAATTTAAATCAGATTTGATCTTATTAGATTAGATCAGATTTGATTTAAATTTAAAATCCCTAAAAATACTACTAAGCATAGCAGATTTAAAATAAGTCTTCTAACAAACTTTTGACCGCATAACAAACTAAAACAAAAGTCTAGAATTTCGAAATTTAAAGATAAATTATGCCTTCCACTGAATTCGGAAAGCATTATTGGGCTTCTTGCTGTCCTGACTTAGGACAATGGGCCTTGCCGATTCTTCCTTGGTTAGAACTTGATGTAACTCCATATGCACAAGCGCTGCCAGGTTCCCAAAACTCTCATTGAGCTTCTTTGCACGTGCTCTAGTAATGGGGCCCTCTGGAAGTGTGAAATTCCCATTCTGCCCTTTTGTCTTAGAATGCCCCTGTTGTCTTTTCGAGCATGTATCACATTAGCTAAGAATTCTTCTCATTTAGAGGAAATAACTTCGTTGCAAGTATAGTTCCCAACCGACGAGCAATGCTCAATTAAAGTTTTAATGTTGTTTGTCACAAGTACAAACCCCAATGAAAATTAAGCTAAGTATTCAAATCTCGGGTTGTCTCACAAGAAATTGTAATGAAGAGATCAATTATTGTCTATGAAGGAACAAGGGGGGTTTGATTTGGTAAAAGGCAAGGAAATAAGTGGCAAGAAAATAAAGCAAACAATTAAAGAAAGCAATTAATAAAGAAAGACATTCATGACAAGGATTGAGAATATAGGTTTTCCATCCTAGTCACTAATCATAACAATGATTAACAAGAATTTATCTTATTTCGTCATCTCCAACAATGGAAGAAGGTACAATGTTATCTTCACACAAGAGAAAGTCAAATAAGACTAGTTAATCTCAATCCAAAAGTCCTAATCTACTCACTAATTGAATTAGCAAAAGATTAGCGTCGTGGAAACAATATTAACTAAAAACTCTAGATCACCAACATAAGTTGGGTATTCATGACTCAAGATTACCTAATTCCTCTTTCCAAGCCAAGAATGCTTAAAAATCTACTCTAACATCCAACCAAACATTTTGTCAAACACTTGGAAGGCACAAAAAGAAAGCATCATAAAATTGCAAGAATAATAAATCTACCACTACCCAATGAAAGAAAAGCAAGAATAATAACTCAAATCAACAAGAAAAGAACATCACACATCGAATTGCATTAAAGAAAAACAAATCCAACAAGAGTGCTCATAAATATAAAAGGGGCTAAAATAAAGGATATAGCAATAGAAACTAGGAGAATTAAAGTATTAGAACAAGAAATTGAAAGGAAAATTGAAGGCATAAAAAGCATGTTTTCACACTTAAGCACAAATTTAGGGAGAATTACAAAACCATGCTATTTCATTGAATAAATATGAGAAAAGTTGATAAAATTCCCTAAATTAAGCACAAGATAAACCACAAAATTTGGGTTTATCCGCGAGCCTCTCAAACAGCAAGCTTTCCCCACGTCACGTGCCATATGGTCGCATACACGGCTTTCAAAATGGGCATCCCATGTACGCATCACCCCTTCGTGTACGCAAGCTACGCAGAATAGGTAAAAAGCTGTTAAGTCCATAAATTCAGTTTTTTGCACCTAACTTCCAACGTCCATAACTTCCTCTACAAAACTCTAATTCCCAAAAAATTTATACGTTTCAAAGCTTTTGAAATTATCTTTAATTTGAAATAAATTTCATTCAAAATCTAAATTCGAGGCTCAACTAATAGACCGCCGAAGTTGGTTCAAAAATCAAGCTTAACCAAAAATTACCAGACCACAAGTTTTCCAAATTCTTAATTCCAAAACTCTTATTTCCTAACCAAAACATCACCAAACATGTTCAAACCATATTCATACACCATCCATTCATTTCACAACATACCACATCCAAAACCTCCAATCTAATCAACTTTTACAATCACATTTTTCACAAATTTCAACATCAAATAGCAAAAAATCTATATTTCATGTTTATGTAATAAATAATCAATCCAACCAACCATCTCAACACCCATTTACATCAAAATCGTCAAGTATCATCATTATTCACTGAACATAATAATTCATATATTCATCTTATCCTATGGTCAACTAGCCTAAGTTTTCACGACACATTATATCTTAACTATAAAAAACCAAAACCATACCTTGGCTGATTCCTCCCTAAGCTCAAAACCACCAAAAATTTAAGTTTCAAGATTCCCAATTGACACTAACGATTCCAGCCACGAAGGGTTTGTTCCAAGAGCTCCAATTCACCTCCTCTACAATGTTAGCCTTCCCGGGGCGATAACTTAGTTCAAAATCATAATCCTTTAGTAGCTCCATCCACCTCCTCTGACGCATATTAAGCTATTTCTGATCAAAGATGTACTTAAGACTCTTTTGATTAGAAAAGACTTTAAATCTCACTCCACACAAGTAGTGCCTCCAAATATTCAACACAAACACAACCACTACCAATTCCAAATCATGAGTTGGGTAATTCACCTCATGTGGTTGTAGCTAACGCAATGCATAAGCTACCACATTCCGGTGTTGCATTAATAAACAATCTAAACCCTTCAATGAGGCATTGCAGTAAACCTTAAATGGTTTGTGTGGTTCAGGTAGAATTAAGACTGGCGTTGAAGTTAACTTCCATTTCAAAATCTGAAAACTCTCCTCATAGTTAGCTATCCACACAAAAGGTGTATCCTTCCTAGTCAACTTAGTAATAAAAAAAGTGATTTGTGAGAATTTGTGGATGAATCTCCTATAACCAACTGGTTTGAGAGTGCTGGTGCGCGAAATTGTGATCACTACAACTTCACACAACTAACCAGCAAGTGCACTGGGTCGTCCAAGTAATACCTTACGTGAGTAAGGGTCGATCCCACGGAGATTGGTGTATGAAGCAAGCTATGGTCATCTTGTAAATCTCAGTCAGGCAGACTCAATTGGGTATAGTGATACAAAAACATAAAGATAAGATAGTGATACTTATGTATATCATTGGTGTAAGAGCTTCAGACAAGTGTATGAAGATGCCTTCCCTTCCGTCTCTCTGCTTTCCTACTGCCTTCATCCAATCCTTCTTACTCCTTTCCATGGCAAGCTCGTGGGTCTCACTGTTGTCAGCAGCTACCTCCCATCCGCGCAGTGAAAGCTAATGCTCAATACTCTGTCACAGTACGGCCAATCACCGTTTGGTTCCCTCCCCTACCGGAATAGAATAACTCTTTTGCGTCTGTCACGAACGCCCATAGGTTACAGGTTTGAAGCACGTCACAGTCATTCAATCATTGAATCCTACTCAAATACCACAGACAAGGTTTAGACCTTCCGGATTCTCTTGAATGCCGCCATCAGGTCCTGCCTATACCACGAAGACTCCGAAGAATCCAAGAGATATCACTAAGCCTCAGATGCTTGTAGAACAGAATGGTTGTCAGTCACCTTGTTCATGGGTGAATGGTGATGGTGATGGGCGTCAATCATCACCTTCATCATGTTGAAGAACAAGTGATATCTTGGATAAAGAACAAGTGGAATTGAATGGAAGAACAATAGTAATTGCATTAATACTCGAGGTACAGCAGAGCTCCACACCTTAATCTATGGTGTGTAGAAACTCCACCGTTGAAAATACATAAGAACAAAAGTGATCATTGGTTTCGGCCCCAGAGGGAACCAGAAGAACCAAGATCTGATCTAAGAACTAGATGTCCAAGATGAAAAATACAATAGTAAAAGGTCCTATATATAGAGAACTAGTAGCCTAAGGTGTACAGAGATGATAAATGACATAAAAATCCACTTCCGGCCCACTTGGTGTGTGCTTGGGCTGAGCAATGAAGTAATTTTCGTGTAGAGACTCTTCTTGGCGTTTAACTCCCATTTTGGTGCCAGTTTGGGCGTTTAACTCCCATTCTGAGGGTGACTTTGAACGCCGGTTTGGGCCATCAATCTTGGGCAAAGTATGGACTATTATATATTGCTGGAAAGCCCAGGATGTCTACTTTCCAACGCCGTTGAGAGCGCGCCAATTGGGCTTCTGTAGCTCCAGAAAATCCACTTCGAGTGCAGGGAGGTCAGAATCCAACAGCATCTGCAGTCCTTTTGAGTCTCTGGATCAGATTTTTGCTCAGATCCCTCAATTTCAGCCAGAAAATACCTGAAATCACAGAAAAACACACAAACTCATAGTAAAGTCCAGAAAAGTGAATTTTAACTAAAACTAATAAAAATATAATAAAACTCAACTAAAACTACCAAAACATACTAAAATAATGCCAAAAAGCATACAAATTATCCGCTCATCACAACACCAAACTTAAATTGTTGCTTGTCCCCAAGCAACTGAAAATCAAATAAGATAAAAGAAGAGAATATACTATAGACTCCAAATTATCAATGAAACTAAGCTCCAAATTAGATGAGCGGACTAGTAGCTTTTTGCCTCCGAACAGTTTTGGCATCTCACTTTATCCTTTGAAATTCAGAATGATTGGCTTCTTTAGGAACTCAGAATCCAGATAGTGTTATTGATTCTCCTAGTTAAGTATGATGATTCTTGAACACAGCTACTTATTGAGTCTTGGCCGTGGCCCAAAGCACTCTGTCTTCCAGTATTACCACCGGATACATACATGCCACAGACACATAATTGGGTGAACCTTTTCAGATTGTGACTCAGCTTTGCTAGAGTCCCCAATTAGAGGTGTCCAGGGTTCTTAAGCACACTCTTATTGCCTTGGATCACAACTTTATTTCTTTCTTTTTCTTTCTTTTTCTTTCTCCCTTTTTTTTTTCGTTTTTCTCCTTCTTTTTTTTTTTTTTTTGTATTCACTGCTTTTTCTTGCTTCAAGAATCATTTTTATGATTTTTCAGATCCTCAGTAACATGTCTCCTTTTTCATCATTCTTTCAAGAGCCAACAATTTTAACATTCATGAACCACAAATTCAAAAGACATATGCACTGTTTAAGCATACATTCAAAAACAAAAAGTATTGCCACCACATCAAACTAATTAAGCTAGTTTTAAAGATGAATTTGAAATCCTGTACTTCTTGTTCTTTTGTGATAAAAACAGTTTTCATTTAAGAAAGGTGATGGATTCATATTCATAGCTTTAAGGCATAGACACTAAGACACTAATGATCATAAGACACAAACACGGATAAACATAAAGCACTAAAATTCGAAAAACAGAAGAATAAAGAACAAGGAGATTAAAGAACGGGTCCACCTTAGTGATGACGGCTCTTTCTTTCTCTTGAAGATCCTATGGAGTGCTTGAGCTCCTCAATGTCTCTTCCTTGTCTTTGTTGCTCCTCTCTTATGTTCCTTTGATCTTTTCCAATTTCATGGAGAGGGACGGCATGTTCTTGGTGCTCCACCCTTAGTTGTCCCATGTTGGAACTTAATTCTCCTAGGGAGGTGTTAATTTGCTCCCAGTAGTCTTGTGGAGGAAAGTGCATCCCTTGAGGTATCTCAGGGATTTCTTGATGAGAGGGGTCTCTTGTTTGCTCCATCTTCTTCTTTAGTGATGGGCTTGAGGTCATGCCTTCTCAGTTGAACCGGCTTTGGATGCCATAAATGGTTATGGAAAAACAAAAAGCAATGCTTTTACCACACCAAACTTAAAAGGTTTGCTCGTCCTCGAGCAAAAGAAGAAAGAAGTGAGTAGAAGAAGAAGAATTGGATGAGATGGATGTGAGTGGTGAGGAGGTATTGAGGTGATTGGTGAATGGGTGAAGAAGAAGAGAGGGTGGTGGGGTTGGTGAGGATCCTGTGGGGTTCACAGATCCTTAGGTGTCAAGGAAAAGTCATCCCTGCACCAAATGGCATCAAAATCCACGTTTTGAGCCAATTCTGGCGTTAAACGCCGGGCTGGTGCCCATTCCTGGCGTTTAACGCCAGGTTGTTGCCCTTTACTGGCGTTTAACGCCAGTCTGGTGCCCCTTTCTGGCGTTAAACGCCCAGAATGGTGCCAGACTGGGCGTTAAACGCCCAACTGCTAGGCTTACTGGCGTTTGAACGCCAGCAGCATCTTCCTCCAGGGTGTGCTGTTTTTCTTCCTGTTTTTCATTCTGTTTTTGCTTTTTTCATTATTTTTGTGACTTCTTATGATCATCAACCTACAAAAAAAGATAAAATAACAAAAGGAAATAGTTAATTATAAAACATTGGGTTGCCTCCCAACAAGCGCTTCTTTAATGTCATTAGCTTGACAGAGGGCTCTCATGGAGCCTCACAGATACTCAGAGCAATGTTGGAACCTCCCAACACCAAACTTAGAGTTTGAATGTGGGGGTTCAACACCAAACTTAGAGTTTGGTTGTGGCCTCCCAACACCAAACTTAGAGTTTGGCTGTGGGGGCTCTGTTTGTCTCTGATTTGAGGGAAGCTCTTCAAGCTTCCTCTCCATGGTGACAGAGGGATATCCTTGAGCCTTAAACACCAAGGATTCTTCATTCACTTGAATGATCAACTCTCCTCTATCAACATCAATCACAGCCTTTGCTGTGGCTAGGAAGGGTCTGCCAAGGATGATGGGTTCATCCATGCACTTCCCAGGATCTTGTCTCTTTTGAGGTAATTTCTGCCTAGACAAGTCATCCAGTTCTTTGGTGAGCAAGGGAGGTTCATCTTCCCAAGTCTCATTTCCAAATAACTTGTCATTTAACTTCATGATTGCTCCAAGGTATTTAGCAACTTGCTCTTCAGTGACATACTCATCCTCCTCAGAGGAAGAATACTCATCAGAGCTCATGAATGGCAGAAGTAAGTCCAATGGAATCTCTATGGTCTCAATTTGAGCCTCAGATTCCCATGGTTCCTCATTGAGGAACTCAGAGGAGGTTGGTACACGCCCACTGAGATCTTCCTTAGTGGCGTCCTCCTCCTCTCTTTCCTCTCCATATTCGGCCATGTCTATGGCTTTGCACTCTCCTTTTGGATTTTCTTCTGTATTACTTGGAAGAGTACTAGGAGGGAGTTCAGTAATTTTCTTGCTCAGCTGTCCCACTTGTTCTTCCAAATTTCTGATGGAGGACCTTGTTTCAGTCATGAAACTTTGAGTGGTCTTTATTAGATCAGAGACCATTGTTGCTAAGTCAGAAGTATTCTGCTTAGAACTCTCTGTCTGTTGCTGAGAAGATGATGGAAAAGGCTTGCTATTGCTAAACCTGTTTCTTCCACCATTATTGTTATTGAAACCTTGTTGAGGTCTCTCTTGATTCTTCCATGAGAAATTTGGGTGATTTCTCCATGAAGAATTATAGGTGTTTCCATAGGGTTCTCCTAGGTAATTCACCTCTTCCATTGAAGGGTTCTCAGGATCATAAGCTTCTTCCTCAGATGAAGCATCCTTAGTACTGTTTGGTGCATTTTGCATTCCAGACAGACTTTGAGAAATCAAATTGACTTGTTGAGTCAATATCTTGTTCTGAGCCAATATGGCGTTCAGAGTATCAATCTCAAGAACTCCTTTCTTCTGACTAGTCCCATTGTTCACAGGATTCCTTTCAGAAGTGTACATGAATTGGTTAGTTGCAACCATTTCAATTAGCTCTTGAGCTTCTGTAGGCGTCTTCTTCAGATGAAGAGATCCTCCAGCAGAGCTATCCAAGGACATCTTAGATAGTTCAGAGAGACCATCATAGAAAATACCTATGATGCTCCATTCAGAAAGCATGTCAGAAGGACACTTTCTGATTAATTGTTTGTATCTTTCCCAAGCTTCATAGAGGGATTCTCCATCCTTCTGTCTGAAGGTTTGGACTTCCACTCTAAGCTTACTCAATTTTTGAGGTGGAAAGAACTTTGCCAAGAAGGCATTGACTAGCTTTTCCCATGAGTCCAGGCTTTCTTTAGGTTGTGAGTCCAACCATGTCCTAGCTTTGTCTCTTACAGCAAAAGGGAATAGCATCAGTCTGTAGACCTCAGGGTCAACCCCATTAGTCTTGACTGTGTCACAGATTTGCAAGAACTCAGCTAAAAACTGATGAGGATCTTCCATTGGAAGTCCATGGAACTTGCAATTCTGTTGCATTAGAGAAACTAATTGAGGCTTTAGCTCAAAGTTGTTTGCTCCAATGGCAGGGATAGAGATGCTTCTCCCATAGAAATCAGGAGTAGGTGCAGTAAAGTCACCCAGCACCTTCCTTGCATTGTTGGCATTGTTGTTTTCGGCTGCCATGTGTTCTTCTTCTTTGGAGAATTCGGTTAGGTCCTTTAAAGAGAGTTGTGCTTTGGTTTCTCTTAGCTTTCTCTTCAAGGTCTTCTCCGGCTCAGGGTCAGCTTCAACAAGAATGCCTTTGTCTTTGTTCCTGCTCATATGAAGAAGAAGAGAACAAGAAAATATGGAATCCTCTATGTCACAGTATAGAGATTCCTTGAGGTGTCAGAGGAAAAGAAAGGTAGAAGACAGAAGTAGAAAATTCGAACATGTCCAAGAAGAGGGAGTTCGAATTTTTACATGAAGGAATAGTGTTAGTCCATAAATAGAAGGATGTGAGAAGAAGGGAAGTAATTTTCGAAAATTAAGTAAAAGATTTTGAAAACATTTTGAAAAACACTAATTGATTTTCGAAAACAAAAGTGGGAAAGAAGTAAAGTGATTTTTGAAAAAGATTTTGAAATTAGAAATTAAAAAGATTTGATTGAAAACTATTTTGAAAAAGATGTGATTAAAAAGATTTGATTGAAAAGTTATGGTTTTAAAAAGATGTGATTGAGAAGATATGATTTGAAAACAATTTTAAAAGATATGATTTGAAAACAATTTGAAAAGATATGATTTTGAAAATTAATGACTTGCCTAACAAGAAAAGATATGATTCAAACATAAAACCTTCCTTAACAGAAAAGGCAAAAAATGTTCAATCAAATCATTAATTGTTAGTAAGTATCTTTGAAAAAGGAAAGAAATTGATTTTGAAAACATTTGATTGAAAAGATATGATTTGAAAAAGATTTGATTTTGAAAAACTTTGAAAACTTGAAAAAAATTGATTTTGAAAACAAAATCTTCCCCCTTTGCCATCCTGGCGTTAAACGCCCAGAATGGTGCACATTCTGGCGTTTAACGCCCAAACTACTACCCTTTTGGGCGTTAAACGCCCAGCCAGGCACCCTGGCTGGCGTTTAAACGCCAGTCTGTCTTCTTCACTGGGCATTTTTGAATGCCCAGCTTTTTCTGTATAATTCCTCTGCAGTATGTTCTGAATCTTCAATTCTCTGTATCATTGACTTGAAAAGACACAAATTAAAAATATTTTTGGATTTTTAATAATGAGGAACAATCAAAATGCAACTAAATAACAATGCATGCAAGACACCAAACTTAGCAGTTTGTATACTACTGACACTAACAAAATGAGAATGCATATGAGAAACAACAAAACACTCAAGTCAATAGAATTCAAAGATCAAAACAAGGAAATCATCAAGAACAACTTGAAGATTAGTGAAGACACATGCATAAATTCGAAAAATGCAAGAAAAACAGAAACATGCAATTGACACCAAACTTAAGATGAGACTCTAGACTTAAACAAAAAATATTTTTGGATTTTATGATTTTGTAATTTTTTTGGGTTTTTTCGAAAATTAAGTGAAAAGGAAAATAAAGGTATCAAAATTCTTAATGAGAATTCCAGGAATCATGCAATGTTAGTCTAAAGCTTTAGTCTAAAGGAATTAGACATAGCTAGCTAAGCTTCAGCAAGACATTGCATTCAAGAGCTAAATTGATGATGATCAATCAGCTTTGGTGATGATAAGAACATCACCTTGAAACACTAGAATTCATTCTTAAGAACTCTGAAGAAAAATACCTAATCTAAGCAACAAGATGAACCGTCAGTTGTCCATACACAAGAACAATCCCCGGCAACGGCGCCAAAAACTTGGTGCACGAAATTGTGATCACTACAACTTCACACAACTAACCAGCAAGTGCACTGGGTCGTCCAAGTAATACCTTACGTGAGTAAGGGTCGATCCCACGGAGATTGGTGGTATGAAGCAAGCTATGGTCATCTTGTAAATCTCAGTCAGGCAGACTCAATTGGGTATAGTGATATGCGAAAATAACATAAAGATAAAGATAGTGATACTTATGTATATCATTGGTGTAAGAGCTTCAGACAAGTGTATGAAGATGCCTTCCCTTCCGTCTCTCTGCTTTCCTACTGCCTTCATCCAATCCTTCTTACTCCTTTCCATGGCAAGCTCGTGTAGGGTCTCACTGTTGTCAGCAGCTACCTCCCATCCGCGCAGTGAAAGCTAATGCTCAATACTTTGTCACAGTACGGCCAATCACCGGTTTGGTTCCCTCTCCTACCGGAATAGAATAACTCTTTTGCGTCTGTCACGAACGCCCAGTAGGTTACAGGTTTGAAGCACGTCACAGTCATTCAATCATTGAATCCTACTCAGAATACCACAGACAAGGTTTAGACCTTCCGGATTCTCTTGAATGCCGCCATCAGGTCCTGCCTATACCACGAAGACTCCGAAGAATCCAAGAGATATTCACTAAGCCTCAGATGCTTGTAGAACAAGAATGGTTGTCAGTCACCTTGTTCATGGGTGAGAATGGTGATGGGCGTCAATCATCACCTTCATCATGTTGAAGAACAAGTGATATCTTGGATAAAGAACAAGTGGAATTGAATGGAAGAACAATAGTAATTGCATTAATACTCGAGGTACAGCAGAGCTCCACACCTTAATCTATGGTGTGTAGAAACTCCACCGTTGAAAATACATAAGAACAAAAGTGATCATTGGTTTCGGCCCCAGAGAGGGAACCAGAAGAACCAAGATCTGATCTAAGAACTAGATGTCCAAAGATGAAAAATACAATAGTAAAAGGTCCTATATATAGAGAACTAGTAGCCTAAGGTGTACAGAGATGAGTAAATGACATAAAAATCCACTTCCGGGCCCACTTGGTGTGTGCTTGGGCTGAGCAATGAAGTAATTTTCGTGTAGAGACTCTTCTTGGCGTTTAACTCCCATTTTGGTGCCAGTTTGGGCGTTTAACTCCCATTCTGAGGGTGACTTTGAACGCCGGTTTGGGCCATCAAATCTTGGGCAAAGTATGGACTATTATATATTGCTGGAAAGCCCAGGATGTCTACTTTCCAACGCCGTTGAGAGCGCGCCAATTGGGCTTCTGTAGCTCCAGAAAATCCACTTAGAGTGCAGGGAGGTCAGAATCCAACAGCATCTGCAGTCCTTTTGAGTCTCTGGATCAGATTTTTGCTCAGATCCCTCAATTTCAGCCAGAAAATATCTGAAATCACAGAAAAACACACAAACTCATAGTAAAGTCCAGAAAAGTGAATTTTAACTAAAAACTAATAAAAATATAATAAAAACTCAACTAAAACTACCAAAAACATACTAAAAATAATGCCAAAAAGCATACAAATTATCCGCTCATCAAGTGCTAATTGAAAGCCTAATTAAAGGGTTGTCTTGAGACAAAACACTTAGAGTCGTGGTCAAGAAAGCAAAACAAGCCTTACTACTTCAAGGTGACAATCAATAGAAAGGACCCCTGAAGCCTATACATAAAGGAACCCTCAAGGATCCAAGAGCTTTCCATGACAATTAAAACATTCATACATGTGTTGGACACTTAGTTTTACTCTTAGTTGTATTGCAATCATTCGAAGCCAAGGCCTCAAGATATAAAGGTTTACTCACATTGATTTGCTTGAGATAAGCAAAGCTTAAGTTTGGTGTTGTGATGACTTGCATCATCTACCTTTCTTTCATGCATAAAGGAGACCATAAAAGAGCATAAATCTCATTTGATTAGTACAATTCATGCATTATTTGATGAATATTATGGTACACTACTTTGAGATGAGTTGTGATGAATTGTAGGTGAAAAAGGCATCAAAAATGGGTAGAAGACAAACAAGAAACTGGGCATGTGAAACTGGTGTGCCACTTGGAGCAAACACCACAAAAATTCACTGGCGTGGCATGCCAGTACTAAAATCCAGAGAAGAAGTCCAAGCATGCATATGGGTGTGGCACGCAAGGGACTGGGCGTGGCACGCTAGTACAAAATTCCAGAGAGCAAAATGGGGGACACAAAAGGGGCGTGGCACGCCAGGTTGGGCGTGGCACGCCTGACCCATCAACTACTATGGGCGTGCCACTTGAAGTCAAAGGCGTGGCACGCCAACTCACTATCTCAAGAAGAACCTCCACTATGGCGTGCCACTTGGTGTCGAAGGCGTGGCACGCCAGCCCCAAGAAGTCACTTGGGCATGCCACTTGAGAACCAGGCGTGGCACGCTGGTATAATAATCCAGAGAAGGAGCTAAGGGCAACTAAAGACTGGGCGTGCCACTTGAAGTCAAAGGTATGGCACGCCAACCTCTCAATCTCACTTGGGCGTGCCACTTGGTATCGAAGGCGTGGCACGCCAACCCAAGCATCTCACTCTGGCGTGCTACTTGAAGCTGACACATGGCACGCCAACCACTGGTATCAAGGCAAGATTATGGGGGTGGCACGCCAGCCTTCAGGCGTGGCACGCTGGTACAAGTTTCCAGAGAGGACGAATGAGACCAATTACATGGGGCGTGCCACTTGGTGTCGAAGGCGTGGCACGCCATTCACTATTCTTCACTTAGGCATGCCACTTGAGAAACCAGGCGTGGCACGCCAGTGTCATTCAGAGGGCAAAGAAGTATTGGGGCGTGCCACTTAAGTTCATGGCATGGCACGCCAAACAGAGGAACCACTCATTCACAAAGGGGCATGGCACGCCAGACCCTGGGTGTGCCACGCTAGTGCAACTTTACAGAGGAGCTTAGCCAAGCACACAGCAAGGGCATGGAACGCCAGATCCTGGGCGTGCCACGCTAGTTCAAGTTTCCAGATGCAAAGAAAAATGGAAAAAGGCAAAGGGCGTGCCTCTTGAGTTCGAAGGCGTGGCACGCCAACACAAGAATTCCACTATGGCGTGCCACTTGAGTTCGAAGGCGTGGCATGCCAAGGTTGACAAAGGGACGAGCGTGCCACTTGAAGGATTGGGCTTGGCACGCCAAGCTAGAAATGAAGGGCACGTGACACGCCAGCTGAGAAGTCACACTTATTGAGTGTTTTCTTTTCCCTCCAAAATGTAATTTTCCCTTTTCACTTTTGTAATTCTTTTATTTTACTAGGAGTGGTATAAATATCCCCAAAGAGTACTGAAGAAGGGGTTAAGCAGTTAGTTTTAGATCCACTTTTACACTTTACTTTTGAGTACTTTTTGAGCTATGAGTAGCTAACTTCCCTCTCATTGAGAGAGGGAGCTCTGTTGTACTTGATGGATTGATAATAGTGAAATTCTTCTTCTCTTCATCTTCTCTTTGATTTGCTAGAAGGAATTTCGTTCTTAATGTTTAGTATTCAATTATCTTGGGAAAGAGATTGAATGCAATTGGGTTTCATCGGAACCTTGGGAAAGAAAACACGAAACCATGCTTGAAATTCCTTCTCACACTTGAGTAGAATATGGGTTTTGGTGTTTGGATACGTGACATATAATCCTCCCTCTACCTGGACCTATAAGGGTGTGTGGTATAATCAGGGACCAAGCATATCTCTCTTCATGAGCAATTAGACCAAGGAATTGGCTATTGATTAAGATCTGAGAGATTGAGTCACCAAGGGATTGGGGCTCAATCAATCATGATTGCCAAGAGGTCAATGAGTTGCATGATTGAAGAGGATATAACCTAGATTTGATCCAAAGAGACTACATCTCCCAATCTCAATGAATTTCCCCATTCTTATCTATCCATTTCTTTACAGCTTAATTTTTACATTCAGCAATTCCCCACTCCCATTTACATTCAAGTCATTTATGATTCAGCACTTTACATTCTGCAATTTCTGTTTCTGCACTTTATTACTTTTCTTTATATTCTAGTCATTTACATTTATGTCATTTACAATTCTGCACTTCACAATCTTATTGATCCGCTTGACTAATTCATCAACCAATTAAAACTGCTTGAATTTGCCAATCTCTGTGGATATGATCCCACTCCACTTTGGGTTATTACTTGGCGATAATTTTGGTGCGCTTTCCAAAAGAACTAATTCACTAATTTTTTGAATGGGGTGTGAATTAGAACTCATCAAGTCTTATAGCGTCGTTGCCGGGGATTGGCTTAAATTTGATAGTGATTAAATTGATTGGAGAGCTAGATTAAGCAATTTAAATTCCTTGTTATTTTAATTTCTTTTATTTAGCATTTTTTTTATTTTTGAGCTCTATTTTCTTCTTCCTTCATTATTTTATTCAGTATCCATACTTCCATTCTTCTAACTGTTCGATCAATTGCACCACTCACACTAACAACTACTCTAACGAAAGTAATTTCTTCATCCATTTTCTTGCTTGCTTTTTTTTGCCTTGATTGGTTGTATGACAGGTAGGAGAAGCGTGGCTTTAACTTCCTTTGATTCTGAACCTGAGAGAACCTTCCTTAGATTAAGGAGGGAAGCAAGAGGGAAGAGAGTCGTTGGTGCTGAGGAAGAGGAAGAGTATTTTAAAACAAACATGGAGGGGAATATGGAGAATCACCATGAGGAAGAAGTTCATAACCATGCCAGAGAAGGCCCAGTCAATCATGATGGGCAAGAAAGGAGAGTCTTAGGCTCCTACATCAACTCAAACCCAGGAAATTGTGGCAGCAGCATCCTAAAGCCAACAATTCATGCCAATAATTTTGAGCTGAAGCCTCAGCTCATCACACTTGTTCAGAATAATTGCTCATATGTAGGAAGTGCCCAAGAAGACCCTAATCAACATCTCAGCATATTCTTAAGGATATATAATATTGTAAAGTCCAACAGGGTACACCCTGACATCTACAAACTACTCTTGTTCTCTTTCTCACTCAGAGATAAGGCAGCAAAGTGGTTGGAATCATTCCCCAAGGATAGCCTAACTACATGGGAGGAGGTCGTGAACAGATTCCTTGCAAGATTTTACCCCCCATAAAGAAACAACAGGCTGAGAGCTGAGGTGTAAACTTTTAGACAACAAGATGGAGAAACACTCTATAGGGCCTGGGAGAGATTCAAAGATCTGATAAGAAGATGCCCACCGAAAATGTTCAATGAGTGGGTACAACTACATATCTTTTATGAGGGACTATCCTATGAAGCAAAGAAGGCAGTGGATCATTCTTCAAGAGGCTCACTCAACAAAAAGAAAACCATTGAAGAGGCCATAGATGTCATTGAGACTGTAGCTGAAAATAAGTATTTCTATGCTTCAGAAAGGACAAAGAAGAAGGGAGTGCTAGAACTCAACTCTGTAGATGCTCTGTTAGCTCTGAACAAGGAAATTGTAGCACAAATAGCAGCCTTAACCAAGAGGATGGAGGCCACCAAGCATCAGTCATTCAAGACCAAACTCCTCAACAAGAAGGGAATGCACCAAAATCTGAAGGTGACTGGGAACAAGCTAATTATGTGAATAATTCATCCAGAACACCATATGAAACACACTCTAAGACATACAACCCAGGTTGGAAGAACCACCCAAACTTTGGGTGGAAAAATCAACAAAACCATAATCAGGACCACAACAAGCCTTATTCATCAAATCATCATCCCAACCATAACCCCAACCATCAAATAGGGAACCATAGACCTTACCATAACTCACAAAACACATCACACCATAACAACCAACCTATACACAACAACCTCAATCAAGATGCACCATCCTCAACTATGCAACCATGCGAAATCAAGAGCAACTTTGAGAGGATGGAGGTTGCAATCGCACAACTATCATCCCAGATTACAGGGGCAGTTTCCACCCTCATGGATAGACAAGCACAAACTGACAGAAGGATAGATACTAATCAAGAGGAATACAGGTCAAATCTGAAAAATCAAGGCGCAGCAATCTCAAAGTTGGAAGCACAAGTGTGGATTTTGTCCAAGCAAATCCCACTTCCCACACACACATTTCCCAGCGATACCATGGCTAACCCAAGAGGGGAATGCAAAGCCATAACTCTAAGAAGTGGGAAGGTTGTAGAGGAAGGAACCCCAAGCAAAGATAATCATGAAGAGGTTACCTCAAAGCTTGGGAACGAGGATGAAGGGGAGATCCCAGCTTCACCTCCACCAAAACTAGTTTTGAAGCCCTATGTGCCAAAGGCACCATACCCACAAAGACTGAGAAAAGATGGGAAGGATGGCCAGTTCTCTAAGTTCCTAGAGATCTTTAAGAGGCTCTAAATCAACATACCATTTGCTGAGGCATTAGAACAAATGCCACTCTATGCCAAGTTCTTAAAGAAGCTTATAACCAAAAAGTGGAACTGGGAGGCAAAAGAAACCATAGTATTGACTGAAGAATGCAGCGCCATCATACAGAAGAAGCTGCCTCAAAAGTTGAAAGACCCAGGGAGTTTTCAAATCCCCTGCATCATAAGGGACATCACTATTGAGAAAGCTTTGTGTGATTTGGGAGCTAGCATAAATCTTATGTCCCTAACCATGATGAGAAGGATGAAGATTGAGGAAGCCAAGCCAATAAGAATGGCACTCCAGTTGGCTGACAGAACATTTAAGTTTCCAAATGGGGTGGTGGAAGACTTGCTAGTGAAAGTAGGAGAATTCATTTTCCCTACTGATTTCGTTGTGCTGGACATGGAAGAAGAGGCTAAGAGAAGCTAAAGCACAACACTCTGGAGAGGACCTTATAGAAAATTTCAAAAAAGAAGCAGACATGGTAGCCGAACCCAACAACAATGTTAGAGATGCAAGGAAGATGCTTGGTGACTATGCTGCACCAACTTTCAACTTCTATGGAAGAAGCATCTCAATTAGTTTCTCTAATGCAGCAGAATTGTAGGTTTTATGGACTTTCATCAGAAGATCCTCATCAGTTCTTAGCTGAATTCTTGCAGATCTGTGATACTGTTGAGACCAATGGGGTTGATCCCGAGGTTTACAAACTTATGCTTTTCCCCTTTACTGTGAGAGACAGAGCTAGAACATGGTTGGACTCACAACCTAGAGAAAGCCTGAACTCTTGGGACAAGTTGGTCAACACTTTCTTGACCAAATTCTTTCTACCTCAAAAGTTGAGCAAGATTAGAGTGTATGTCCAAACCTTCAAACAGAAGGAAGGTAAATCCCTCTATGAAGCTTGGGAAAGATACAAGCAATTAACCAAAAGGTGTCCTTCTGACATGCTTCCTGAATGGAGCATCATATGTATATTCTATGATGGTCTATCTGAATTGTCCAAGATGTCATTAGACCATTCTGCTGGTAGATCTCTTCATCTGAAAACACCTGCAGAAGCCTAGGAACTCATTGAGATGGTTGCAAATAACCAGTTCATGTACACTTCTGAAAGAAATCCTGTGAATAATGGGATAACTCAAAAGAAGGGAGTTTTGAGATTGATACTCTGAATGCCATATTGGCTCAGAACAAAATATTGACTCAGCAAGTCAATATGATTTCTCAGAATCTGACTGGATTGCAAGCTGCATTCGACAGTGCTAAGGAAGCCTCCTCTGAAGGAGAAGCTTATGACCCTGAGAATCCTACAATGGAAGAGGTGAATTACATGGGAGAATCCTATGGAAACACCTATAATCCTTCATGAAGGAATCATCCAAATTTCTCTTGGAAGGATCAACAGAAGCCTCAACAAGGCTTCAACAACAATAATGGTGGGAGAAATAGGTTTGGCAATAGTAAGCCTTTTCCATCATCTTCTCAGCAATAGACAGAGAATTCTGAGCAAAGCCTCTCTGGCTTAGCAAACATAGTGTCTAATCTATCTAAAACCACTCTCAGTTTCATGAATGAAACAAGGTCCTCCATCAGAAATTTGGAGGCACAAGTGGGTCAGCTGAGTAAAAGAGTTACTGAAACTCCTCCTAGTACTCTCCCAAGCAATACAGAAGAGAATCCCAAAAGAGAGTACAAGGCCATAACTATAACCACAATGGCCGAACATGGAGAGAGTGAAAAGGCAGTGATTCCCAGTGAGGAAGACCTCAAGGGACGTCCACTGACCAATAAGGAGTTCCCTATTGAGAAACCAAAGGAATCTAAAGCTCATACAAAGACCATAGAGATTCCACTGAACTTACTATTGTCATTCATGAGCTCTGATGAGTATTCTTCCTCTAAAGAGGATGAAGACACTATTGAAGAGCAAGTTGCTTATTATCTAGGAGCAATCATGAAGCTAAATGCCAAGTTATTCGGTAATGAGACATGGGAGGATGAACCTCCATTGCTCATCAATGAACTGAATACCTGGATTCAGCAGACATTACCTCAGAAGAAACCGGATCCCGGAAAATTCTCAATACCTTGCACCATAGGCACCATGACCTTTGAGAAGGCTCTGTGTGACTTGGGGTCAGGTATCAACCTCATGCCACTCTCTGTAATAGAGAAACTAGGGATCTTTGAGGTACAAGCTGCAAGAATCTCACTAGAAATGTCAAACAAATCAATGAAACAGGCTTATGGACTTGTAGAGGATGTCTTAGTGAAGGTTGAAGGCATTTACATCCCTGCTGACTTCATAATCCTAGACATTGGGAAGGATGAGGATGAATTCATCATCCTTGGAAGACCCTTCCTAGCCACAACAAGGGCTGTGATTGATGTGGACAGAGGAGAGTTAGTCTTTCAATTGAATGAGGACTACCTTGTGTTTAAGACTCAAGGATCTTCTTCTGTAAACATGGAGAAGAAGCATGAAAAGCTTCTCTCAATGCAGAGTCAGACAGAGCCCCCACATTCAAACTCTAAGTTTGGTGTTGGGAGGCCACAATCATGCTCTGAGTGTCTATGAAGCTCTATAAGAGCTCACTGTCAAGCTATTGACATTAAAGAAGTGCTTATTGGGAGGCAACCCAATCTTATTTATCTATATTAATCACTTTCTCATTTTTATTTTCTAGTATTAGTTTATGTTTTCTTTAGGTTAATGATCATGTGAAATCACAAAAATAGCTGCAGAAATAAAACGGAATAAAAAACAGCATAAAAAATAGCACACCCTGGAAGATGAGCTTACTGGCATTTAAACGCCAATAAGGATAGCAAAATGGGCATTTAACGCCCAATTTGGCAGCATTCTGGGCATTAAACGCCATAAATGGCAGCCAAACTGGCGTTTAACGCCATCAAAGGGTGTCTGGTGTTTGGATGGCGTTAAACGCTAGTAAAGGTAGCAGAATGGGCGTTTAACTCAGAGTCTGGCATCATTCTGGGCGTTAAACGCCAGAATTGGCAGCCAGACTTGCGTTTAACGCCAGAAAAAGGGCATCAGCTTGGCGTTTAACGCCAGAAATGACACACAGTGGGCATTTAAATTCCAGAAAGGTGTAAGGATGCGAAATCCTTAACACCTCAAGATCTGTGGACCCCACAGGATCCCTACCTACCTCAACTCACTATCTCCCTTCTTCACACACTTCCATAACACTCTTCCCCAAACACCATTCACCTATTAAATCCTACCCTCTTACCTATAATCTCTCCACCACTCACATCTATCCACTATTTCCCAAAATAAACCCCACCTACATCACCATTCAAATTCAAACCATTCCCTTCCAAAACCCACCCCTTCTCATACGGACTCCCTTTCACCCTTACCCTATTAATACCCCTCCTCACTCCTTCATTTTCACACATCATAACCACCTAAAACCCTCATTGGCCGAACCACTCACCCCCTCTATCTCCTCCTTTCTTTCTTCTTTTGCTTAAGGACGAGCAAACCTCTTAAGTTTGGTATGGGAAAAAGCGTTGCTTTATATTTTTCCATAACCATTAATGGCACTGATGAGCAGATATTTTATACGCTTTTTGGGGGTATTTTAATATAGTTTTTAGTAGGATCTAGCTACTTTTTAGTATATTTTTATTAGTTTTTATGCAAAAATCACATGTCTGGACTTTGCTATGAGTTTGTGTGTTTTTCTGTGATTTCAGGTATTTTCTGGCTGAGATCGAGGGACCTCAGCAAAAATTTAATTCAGAGGTTGAAAAAGGAATGCAGATGCTATTGGATTCTGACCTCCCTGCAGGTTGAAAAAGGACTGTATCGAGGGCTTTCCAGCAATATATAATAGTCCATACTTTGCCCGAGTTTAGACGATGCAAACTGGCGTTCAACGCCAGCCTTCTGCCCTATTCTGGCGTTAAATGCCAGAAACAGGTTACAAGCTAGAGTCAAATGCCAGAAACAGGTTACAACTTGGCGTTTAACTCCAAGAATAGCCTATGCACGTGAAAGCTTCAATGCTCAGCCCCAGCACACACCAAGTAGGCCTCGGAAGTGGATTTCTACACTATCTATCTTAGTTTACTCATTTTCTGTAAACCTAGGTTACTATTTGAGTATAAAAACTACTTTTAGAGATTTATTTTGTACCTCATGACATTTTACATCTGAATTTGTATTTCCGACGGCATGAGTCTCTAAACTCCATGGTTGGGGGTGAGGAGCCCTGTTGTGTCTCGATGGATTAATACAATTACTTTTGTTTTCTATTCAATCACGCTTGATTCTATTCTAAGATATTCACTCGCACTTAAACTTGATGAATGTGATGATCTGTGACACTCATCACCATTCTCAACCTATGAACGTGTGCCTGACAACCACTTTCGTTCTACCTTAGATTGAGTGTTTATCTCTTGGGTTCCTGGTTCACGAGTTTGACTGCCTCTCCTAACAACAGAGCATTCAATCCGTGAGTCCAGAGTCCTCGTGGTATAAGCTAGAATCAATTGGCAGTCTTCTTGAGATCTGAAAAGTCTAAACATTGTCTGTTGTATTCCGAGTAGGATCTGGGATGGGATGACTGTGAATAGCTTCAAACTCATGAACGTTGGGCGTAGTGACAGACGTAAAAGGATCAATAGATCCTATTCCAACACAAGTGAGAACCGACAGATGATTAGCAATGTACATGGACCATTTTCACTGAGAGGACGGATGGTAGGCATTGACAACGGTGATCCACCAACATACAGCTTGCCATGGAAGAAGCCTTGCATGCGTGAAGAAGAAGACAGTAGGAAAGCAGAGATTCAGAAGACAGAGCATCTCCAAAACTCTAACCCATTCTCCATTACTGCATAACAAGTAATTATTTCATGTTCTTTTATTTTTCACAATTAAAACTAAGAACCCTTATTGATATCTTGACTAAGAACAATAAGATAACCATAGCTTGCTTCAAGCCGGCAATCTCCGTGGGATCGACCCTTACTCACGTAAGGTATTACTTGGACGACCCAGTGCACTTGCTGGTTAGTTGTACGAGTTGTGAAAAGTGTGGTTTACAATTTCGTGCACCAAGTTTTTGGCGCCGTTGCCGGGGATTGTTCGAGTTTGAACAACTGACGGTTTATTTTGTTACTTAGATTAGGAAAAATTTGTCTTTTTTGGTTTAAAGTCTTTTACTTTCTTTAAAAAAAAATTAATATAATAATTAAAACTTTTTTTAAAAAACATAGTTTTTCTCTGTTCAATCCTTGCATTTGTTGAATGTGTCTATGTTCTTGGGAATAGTTGCTCCTTTGAGTCTTCCTTTCTAAAATCTTTTTAAAAATAATTTTTCTTTGATTAAATCTTGTCCCAAATTTTAAGTTTGGTGTTCTCCTGTTAATTTTTCTTTAGTTTTCGAAAATTTTATTTTGGTTTTCTAAAAATTTTAAGTTTGGTGTTCTTTCTTTTTGTTCTTGTTGTTCTTGTGAGTCTTCAAAGTGTTCTTGAGTCTTCTTTGTGTTTTGATCTTAAAATTTTTAAGTTTGGTGTGCCTTGGTGTTTTTCCTCCAAAATTTTTGAAAACAAGGAGCATTGGATCTAAAAATTTTAAGTCTTGTGTCTTTTGTGTGTTTTTCTCTTTCATGATAAAATTCAAAAATAAAAAATATCTTTTCCTTTAATGGATCATAATTTTTGAATTCATTAGGTTGATTTGGTCAAAATTTTTAAAAATCATATCTTTTTCAAAAACTCCTAACCACTTTCTCTCTCCTCATTCTTTTTCAAAGATCCTCATAAAATATTTTCAAATTATTTTATTTTATTTTATTTTATTATTTTAATATCCATTTTCTTATTCTTATTATTTCGAAAAAAATTTAATAAATAAATATAATAAAATAAATAAAATAAATCTACATCATCTCTTTTTATCCATCATGGACCTAAGTGGAAATGAACAGTCTAGAAGGACTCTGGGGTCATATGCTAACCCCACTACTACTTCATATAGGAGTAGTATCTGTATACCCTCCATCGGAGTCAGTAGTTTTGAGTTGAATCCCCATCTCATTATCATGGTGCAGCAAAATTGCCAGTATTCTAGTCTTCCACAGGAAGAACCTACTGAGTTTCTGGCACAGTTCTTACAAATTGCTGATACAGTACATGATAAAGAAGTAGATCAGGATGTCTATAGATTATTACTGTTTCCATTTGCTGTAAAAGACCAAGCTAAGAGGTGGTTAAATAACCAACCTAAAGCTAGCATAAGAACATGGAAACAGTTGTCAGACAAATTCCTGAATCAATATTTCCCTCATATGAGGATGACACAGCTAAGGCTGGACATGCAAGGCTTTAAACAAGAGGATAATGAATCCATTTACAATGTCTAGGAGAGGTACAGAGAGATGCTAAGGAAATGCCCCTCTGAAATGTTTTCAGAATGGGTGCAGTTAGACATCTTCTACTACGGGCTTACAATAAAAGCTAAAATATCTCTAGACCACTCAGCTGGTGGATCTATACACATGAGAAAAATAATTAAAGAGGCTCAAGATCTGATTGATACAGTTGCTAGAAATCAGCATCTGTACTTAAGTAGTGAGTCCTCCGTAAAAGAAGAGGCTAAGGTAGTATCCACTGAACTTAGTCCTCCAGAACAAGTTGCTGAAATCAATCAGCAATTATGTTATCTGACAGAACAGTTGGCAAAATTTAAGGAGATGTTACAAGACACTAAGGATGCTAACAGGAACATGGAAGCACAACCTGACCAGACAAGACAGCAGTTATCAAAACAGATAACATAAGAGTGCCATGCAGTTCAATTAAGGAGTGGAAAAATATTGAATACCTCAACTCAAAGCAGCAGAAAGCCAAGAAAAGAACAAATAATAGAGGATGAATAGACTGCTATTCAAAATCCCTCTGAGGATAGTAAGAGCCCAGAGAGGAATGATTCTGGCGTTTAAACACCCGAAAAGGGTGAAAAACTGGCGTTAAACGCCCAGTGGATGCCCAGTTCTGGCATTCAAATGCTAGAAAAGGGAGGGAATCTGGCGTTAAACGCCAATCCAGCCTCCAATCCTGGCGTTCAAATGCCTATGAGGGGTCAGACACTTGCAAGTGCTGATAATAACTCCCTCAAGAAGGCTTCTCAACCTACCTCTATATGAAATAAAGCTGCAGCAACAAAGGTTGAAGAATACGAAGCCAAAATACCTTATCCTGAGAAACTCCGCCAAGTGGAATAGGATAAACAAAAAGGTGCTTATAGCATACAAGGTCTATACTAGTCATTTATCGGATGGGCACAGTAGACAGTTTAAGTTGATTTTCCTGCTTTGCAGACTATCTCAGAACTCTTAAAATCAAGATTCCGTTTGCAGAGGCACTTGAGCAAATATCCTCTTATGCTAAGTTCATGAAAGAGATCTTAAGTCATAAGAAGGATTGGAGAGAAACTGAAAAAGTTTTTCTCACTGAAGAATGCAGTGCAATCATTTTAAAGAGCTTACCAGAGAAGCTTAAGGATCCTGGAAGTTTTATGATACCATGCACATTAGAGGGTACCTGTACCAAGACAGCTCTATGTGATCTTGGGGTAAGTATCAACCTAATCCCTGCATCCACTATCAGAAAGCTTGGCTTGACTAAAGAGGTCAAACCAACCAGGATATGTCTTTAACTTGCTGATGGCTGCATTAAATACCCATCAGGCGTGATTGAAGACATGATTGTCACAGTTGGGCCATTCGCCTTTTCCATTGACTTTGTAGTGCTAGAAATGGAGGAACACAAGAGTGCAACTCTCATTCTAGGAAGATCTTTCCTAGCAACTGGATGAACCCTCATTGACGTCCAAAAAGGGGAAGTAACCCTGAGAGTCAATGAGGATGAGTTTAGGCTGAATGCTATTGAAGCAATGAAGCACCCAGACACATCAAAAGACTGCATGGGTGTTGATATTATTGACTCCCTGGTACAGGAGATCAGTATGGCTGAGAGTCTCGAATCAGAGCTAGAGGATATCTTTAAAGATGTTCATCCTAATCTGGAAGAACCAGAGGAAATAAAAGAACCTCTGAAAATTCCTCAGGAAGAGGAGAAACCTCCTAAACCCGAGCTCAAACCACTACCACCATCCCTAAAATATGCATTTCTGGGAGAAAGTGAAACTTTTCCTGTAATCATAAGCTCTACCTTAGAGCCACAGGAAGAGAAAGCACTAATTCAGGTCCTAAGGACACACAAGATAGCTCTTGGGTGGTCCATTAGTGATCTCAAGGGCATTAGCCCAGCCAGATGAATGCATAAGATCCTACTGGAGGATAATGCCAAACCAGTTGTTTAACCACAAAGGCGGCTGAATCCAGCCATGAAGGAGGTGGTGCAGAAAGAGGTTACTAAATTAATAGAGGCTAGGATTATTTATCCCATTTCTGATAGCCCCTGGGTGAGCCCTGTCCAAGTTGTGCCCAAAAAGGGAGGCATGACAGTGGTTCGTAATGAAAAAAATGAACTGGTTCCTACAAGAACAGTTATAGGGTGGCGTATGTGTATTAACTACAGAAGACTCAATACAGCCACCAAAAAGGATCATTTTCCTTTACCATTCATAGACCAAATGCTAGAAAGGCTAGCAGGTCATGACTATTACTGCTTTCTAGATGGCTACTCAGGCTACAACCAAATTGTAGTAGATCCCCAGGATCAAGAGAAAACAACATTCACATGTCTATCTAGAGTATTTGCCTACAGAAGGATGTCATTTGGTCTGTGTAATGCACCGACAACCTTTCAGAGATGCATGCTCTTTATTTTCTCAGATATGGTGGAAAAATCTCTGGAATTCTTCATGGATGACTTCTCAGTATTTGGAGATTCATTTAGCTCCTGTCTTGACCATCTAGCACTTGTTCTGAAAAGGTGCCAAGAGACCAACTTGGTTTTAAACAGGGAGAAATGTCACTTTATGGTGACTGAAGGAATTGTCCTTAGACACAAAATTTTGAACAAGGGGATAGAGGTGGATCAAGCCAACGTAGAGGTAATTGAAAAATTACCACCACTTACCAATGTTAAGGCAATCAGAAGCTTTCTGGGACATTCAGGATTCTATAGGAGGTTTATAAAGAATTTTTCAAAAATTGCAAAACCCCTAAGCAACCTGCTAGCTGCTGACATGCTATTTATCTTTGACACAGAGTGTCTGTAAGCTTTTGAGAATCTGAAGGCTAAGTTGGTCACAGCACCTGTCATATCTGCACCAGACTGGACATTACCATTTGAATTAATGTGTGATGCCAGTGACCATGCTATTGGTGCAGTATTAGGATAGAGGCATAATAAGCTTCTGCACATCATTTACTATGCTAGCTGTGTTCTAAATGATGCACAGAAGAATTACACAACCACAGAAAAAGAGCTGCTTGCAGTGGTTTATGCCATTGACAAGTTTAGATCCTATCTAGCAGGATCAAAAGTGGTTGTGTATACTGACCATGCTGCTCATAAATATCTACTCACAAAGCAAGATTCAAAACCCAGGCTCATAAGATGGGTGTTGTTTCTGTAAGAGTTTGATATAGAAATAAGAGACAGAAAAGGGACAGAGAATCAAGTAGCAGATCACCTGTTCCGGATAGAACCAGTAGAAGGGATGTCTCTCCCCCTCACTGAGATCTCTGAAACCTTTCCGGATGAGTAACTATTTGCCATTCAGGAAGTGCCATGGTTTGCAAACAATATAAACTATAAAGCTGCAAGATTCATTCCCAAGGAGTACAGCAGGCAGCAAAAGAAAAAATTACTTTCTGATGCAAAGTACTACTTGTGGGATGAACATATCTCTTTAAGAGATTCACAGACAGAATAATCCGTAGGTGCGTGCCTAGAGAAGAGGCGCAGAAGATCCTATGGCATTGCCATGGATCACAATATGGAGGACATTTCGGAGGTGAGAGAACAACCACCAAAGTCCTCCAATGTGGCTTCTACTGGCCTACACTCTATAGAGACTCACGAGAGTTTATACGTAACTATGACAGTTGCCAGAGAGCTGGTAATCTGCCTCATGGTTACGCCATGCGTCAACAAGGGATCTTAGAGATTGAGTTGTTTGATGTATGGGGTATTGACTTCATGGGACCTTTCCCACCATCATACTCAAACACTTACATTCTGGTGGTAGTAGACTATGTATCTAAATGGGTGGAGGTAATTGCAACACCCACTAATGATACTAAGATAGTACTGAAGTTCTTTCAGAAACATATCTTTAGCAGATTTGGTGTCCCTAGAGCACTAATCAGTGATGGAGGCACTCATTTCTGCAATAAACAACTTTATACTGCCATGGTCCGATATGAAAATAGCCACAAGGTGGCAACTCCATATCATCCACAGACCAATGGACAAGCTGAAGTCTCTAATAGAGAACTAAAAAATATCCTGGAACGGACTGTAATTGCTCGTAGAAAGGATTGGGCAAAGAGCTTGGATGATGCTCTATGGGCTTACAGAACAGCATTCAAGACTCCTATAGGAACCTCTCCATACCAGCTTGTGTATGGGAAGGCCTGTCACCTGCCCGTGGAACTGGAGCATAAAGCCTACTGGGCAACCAGATTCCTAAACCTTGATGCCAAATTAGCTAGAGAGAATAGATTGCTCCAGTGAAATGAGCTAGAGGAATTTAGACTCAATGCTTTTGAAAATGCCAAAATTTACAAGGAGAAAGCAAAAAGATGGCATGATAAGAACATGTCATCCAGAATCTTTGAGGCAGGACAAAAGGTTTTGCTGTTTAACTCTAGGCTCAGGCTATTCCCTAGGAAACTAAAATCCCAGTAGAGAGGACCATATGTGATTACAGGTGTGTCACCATATGGATATGTAGAGCTTCAGGATATTGATTCTGACAAAAAGTTCATTGTTAATGGATAGAGAGTCAAACATTATCTTGAAAGCAATTTTGAACAAGAATGCTCAGAACTGAGAATAGATTAAGGCTCAGTAAGGTCCAGCTAAAGACAATAAAGAAGCGCTTGCTGGGAGGCAACCCAGCCATTACTGTAGTTTATTTGTCATTTAAATAATAAGTATAGGAGTTTAATAAATTATCATCAGAATTAATTCTTATTTACAGGAGTTCACAGAGTTATAGAAGAGTTCAGAGCAAAGAGAAGAGGAAAAAAGCTCACTGGCACGAAAACGCTAGTAAGAGGCACTTTTGGGCGTTAAACGCCAGAATGGGCATCATTCTGGACGTTTAATACCAGTAAGGATAAGGATACCTTTCTGGGCGTTAAACGCCAGAATGGGTACCATTCTGGGCGTTTAACGCCAGACTTACAGCATCCTGGGCGTTTAGAAAAATGCCCAGTGACAAAGGCTTTCTGGCATTTAACGCCAGCCAGGGTACCTAGCTGGGCGTTAAACGCCCCAAACAAGCAACAACTGAGCATTAAACGCCCAAAACAAGCTACAGTTGGGCGTTAAACGCCCAAAACAGGCAACAGTTGGGCGTTTAACGCCAGGAACATGGAGGGGATGTAGTTTTGTTTTCCAACTCAATTTTTTTATTTTTTATATTTTCGTCCATAATTTCTTGCATAAACATATTACAAATCCTCATCTTTCAATTTCAATTTCAAAAATAACTCTTAATCCTAAAAATCTTTTTCTTCTTTTCAAATCTTTTTTTTCAAAACTCATATCTTTTTTATTTCTTTTCAAATCTTTTGCAAAACCCATCTATCTTTTTAATATCTTTTTAAATCTTTTTCAACTCATCATACTATCTTTTCCAATTTAGTTTTATCTTTTTCAAAATTCTCTCATATCTTTTCAATTTTAAAATGACATCTTTTGCATTTCATACTTATCTTTTACAAATCATATCTTTTTCAAAAATTTTCGAACCCACCCCTTCCTTTTAAATTCACATTCGGCCACCCCCTCTCCTCCACAATTTGAATTCAGCTCTCCTCCTTCTCATCTCCTTTCCTTTCTTTTGCTTGAGGAAGGTGGGTAGAACACATGGTTCAGGAATTCTACTCAAATATGTGGCAAACAGAGAGGCAGAGAATGACTGGAACCACTTTCTATACCTTTCGAACCATGGTCAGAAGGAAGATTATTTATTTCCATCTTGACAAAATAAGAGAGGTTTTCAAGTTGCCTCAACTACAAGATGATCTAGAATCCTTTAATAGGATGGTGCACGAAATTGTGATCACTACTTTTCACAACTCAAATGATCCCCGGTAATGAATCCAAAAACTTGGTGCTCAATACCATGGCATAAACACAACTTCGCACAACTAACCAGCAAGTGCACTGGATCGTCCAAGTAATAAACCTTACGCGAGTAAGGGTCGATCCCACGGAGATTGTTGGTATGAAGCAAGCTATGGTCACCTTGTAAATCTTAGTCAGGCAGATTCAAATGGTCATGGATGATATATGAATAAAACATAAAGATAAAGATAGAGATACTTATGTAATTCATTAGTGAGAACTTCAGATAAGCGAATGGAGATGCTTTGTCCCTTCCGTCTCTCTGCTTTCCTACTGTCTTCATCCAATCCTTCTTACTCCTTTCCATGGCAAGCTGTATGTTGGGCATCACCGTTGTCAGTGGCTACATTCCCGTCCTCTCAGTGAAAATGTTCAACGCACCCTGTCACGGCACGGCTATTCATCTATCGGTCCTCAATCAGGTTGGAGTAGAATCCATTGATTCTTTTACGTCTGTCACTAACGCCCAGCCTTCAGGAGTTTGAAGCTCGTCACAGTCATTCAATCATTGCATCCTACTCAGAATACCACAGACAAGGTTTAGACCTTCCGGATTCTCTTGAATACCGCCATCAATTCTAGCTTATACCACAAAGATTCCGATTAAAGAATCCAAGAGATAAACATTCAAGCCTTGTTTGCTTGTAGAACAGGAGTGGTTGTCAGGCACGCGTTCATAAGTGAGAATGATGATGAGCGTCACATAATCATCACATTCATCAAGTTCTTGAGTGCGAATGAATATCTTGGAATAAGAACAAGCTGAATTGAATAGAAGAACAATAGTAATTGCATTAATAGTCGAGGTACAGCAGAGCTCCACACCTTAATTTATGGTGTGTAGAAACTCCACCGTTGAAAATACATAAGAACAAGGTCTAGGCATGGCCGAATGGCCAGCCCCATGATCTAAGATAGCATAAGACTAAAGATAGCTACCCAGATGATCTAGAGATCTGAAGTGATCAAAAGATGAAAATACAATAGCAAAAGGTCCTACTTATAGAGAACTAGTAGCTTAAGGTTTACAAAGATGAGTAAATGACATAAAAATCCACTTCCGGGCCCACTTGGTGTGTGCTTGGGCTGAGCATTGAAGCATTTTCGTGTAGAGACTCTTCTTGGAGTTAAACGCCAGCTTTTGTGCTAGTTTGGGCGTTTAACTCCCATTCTTGTGCCAGTTCCGGCGTTTAACGCCGGGAATTCTTGAGCTGATTTGGAACGCCGGTTTGGGCCATCAAATCTCGGGCAAAGTATGGACTATTATACATTGCTGGAAAGCCCAGGATGTCTACTTTTCAACGTTGTTGAGAGCGCGCCAATTGGGCTTCTGTAGCTCCAGAAAATCCACTTCGAATGCAGGGAGGTCAGAATCCAACAGCATCTGCAGTCCTTTTCAGCCTCTGAATCAGATTTTTGCTCAGGACCCTCAATTTCAGCCAAAAAATACCTGAAATCATAGAAAAACACACAAACTCATAGTAAAGTCCAGAAAAGTGAATTTTAACTAAAAACTAATAAAAATATACTAAAAACTAACTAAAACATACTAAAAACATACTAAAAATAATGCCAAAAAGCGTATAAATTATCCGCTCATCACAACACCAAACTTAAATTGTTGCTTGTCCTCAAGCAACTGAAAATCAAATAAGATAAAAAGAAGAGAATATGCAATGAATTCCAAAAACATCTGTGAAGATCAGTATTAATTAGATGAGCAGGGCATTTAGCTTTTTGCCTCTAAACAGTTTTGGCATCTCACTCTATCCTTTGAAATTCAGAATGATTGGCTTCTATAGGAACTCAGAATCCAGATAGTGTTATTGATTCTCCTAGTTAAGTATGATGATTCTTGAACACAGCTACTTTATGAGTCTTGGCCGTGGCCCAAAGCACTTTGTCTTCCAATATTACCACCGGATACATACATGCCACAGACACATAATTGGGTGAACCTTTTCAGATTGTGACTCAGCTTTGCTAGAGTCCCCAATTAGAGGTGTCCAGGGTTTTTAAGCACACTCTTTTTGCCTTGGATCACAACTTTATTTCTTTCTTTTTCTTTCCTTTTCTCTTTCTCCCTTTTTTTTGTTCTTTTTCTCTTTTTTTTTCGCTTCTTCTCTTTTTTTTTTGTATTCACTGCTTTTTCTTGCTTCAAGAATCATTTTTATGATTTTTCAGATCCTCAGTAACATGTCTCCTTTTTCATCATTCTTTCAAGAGCCAACCATTCATGAACAACAAATTCAAAAGACATATGCACTGTTTAAGCATACATTCAGAAAACAAAAGTGTTGCCACCACATCAAAATAATTAATCTGTTATAAAATTTAAAATTCATGCAATTCTTCTCTTTTTCAATTAAGAACATTTTTTTTTTATTCAAGAAAGGTGATGGATTCATAGGACATTCATAACTTTAAGGCATAGACACTAAGACACTAATGATCATAAGACACAAACATGGATAAACATAAGCATAAAATTTCGAAAAACAGGAAAATGAAGAACAAGGAAATTAAAGAACGGGTCCACCTTAGTGATGGCGGCTTGTTCTTCCTTTTAAAGATCTTATGGAGTGCTTGAGCTCCTCAATGTCTCTTCCTTGTCTTTGTTGCTCCTCTCTCATGATTCTTTGATCTTCTCTAATTTCATGGAGGAGGATGGAATGTTCTTGGTGCTCCACCCTTAGTTGTCCCATGTTGGAACTCAATTCTCCTAGGGAGGTGTTGATTTGCTCCCAATAGTTTTGTGGAGGAAAGTGCATCCCTTGAGGCATCTCAGGGATTTCATGATGAGTGGGATCTCTTGTTTGCTCCATCCTTTTCTTAGTGATGGGCTTGTCCTCATCAATGGGGATGTCTCACTCTATGTCAACTCCAACTGAATAACAGAGGTGACAAATGAGATGAGGAAAGGCTAACCTTGCCAAGGTAGAGGACTTATCCGCCACCTTATAAAGTTCTTGGGCTATAACCTCATGAACTTCTACTTCTTCTCCAATCATGATGCTATGAATCATGATGGCCCGATCTAGAGTAACTTCAGACCGGTTGCTAGTGGGAATGATTGAGTGTTGGATAAACTCCAACCATCCCCTAGCTACGGGCTTGAGGTCATGCCTTCTCAATTGAACTGGCTTCCCTCTTGAATCTCTCTTCCATTGGGCGTCCTCTTCACAGATGTCTATGAGGACTTGGTCCAACCTTTGATCAAAGTTGACCCTTCTAGTGTAAGGGTGTTCATCTCCTTGCATCATGGGCAAGTTGAATGCCAACCTTACATTTTCCGGACTAAAATCTAAGTATTTCCCCCGAACCATTGTAAGCCAATTCTTTGGGTCCGGGTTCACACTTTGATCATGGTTCTTGGTGATCCATGCATTGGCATAGAACTCTTGAACCATTAAGATTTCGACTTGTTGTATGGGGTTGGTAAGAACTTCCCAACCTCTTCTTCGAATCTCATGTCGGATCTCCGGATATTCACTCTTTTTGAGTTTGAAAGGGACCTCGGGGATCACCTTCTTCAAGGCCACAACTTCATAGAAGTGGTCTTGATGCACCCTTGAGATGAATCTCTCCATCTCCCATGACTCGGAGGTGAAAGATTTTGCTTTCCCTTTCCTCTTTCTAGAGGTTTCTCCGGCCTTGGATGCCATAAATGGTTATGAAAAAACAAAAAGCAATGCTTTTACCACACCAAACTTAAAAGGTTTGCTTGTCCTCGAGCAAAAGAAGAAAGAAGAGAGTAGAAGAAGAAGAAATGGAGGAGATGGAGGTCGCTTTGTGGTTCGGCCAAAAGGGGGAAGAAGTATTGTTTAGGGTGTGTGAGAATGAAGGAGTGAAGATGGGTTCATATAGGGGTGAAGAGAGGGGTAGGGTTCGGCTTTGGGAGGGTGGGTTTGGGTGGGAAAGTGGTTTGAATTTGAATGGTGAGGTAGGTGGGGTTTTATGAAGGATGGATGTGAGTGGTGAAGAGAAAGATGGAATTTGATAGGTGAGGGGTTTTTGGGGAAGAGTGGTTGAGGTGATTGGTGAATGGGTAAAGAAGAGAGAGGGTGGTGGGGTAGGTGGGGATCTTGTGGGGTCCACAGATCCTGAGGTGTGAAGGAAAAGTCATCCCTGCACCAAGTGGCGAGCAAAATTGCTCTATGTGCCAATTCTGGCGTTAAACGCCGGGCTGGTGCCCATTTCTGGCGTTTAACGCCAACTTCTTGCCCTTTCCTGGCGTTTAACGCCAGTCTGGTGCCCCTTTCTGGTGTTAAACGCCCAGAATGGTGCCAGACTGGCCGTTAAACGCCCATTTGCTAGCTTCACTGGCATTTAAACGCCAGCAAGTTCTCCTCCAGGGTGTGCTATTTTTCTTTCTATTTTTCATTCTGTTTTTGCTTTTTTTCAATTGATTTTGTGACTTCTCATGATCATCAACCTACAGAAAACATAAAATAACAAAGAAAAATAGATAAAATATAACATTGGGTTGCCTTCCAACAAGCGCTTCTTTAATGTCAGTAGCTTGACAGAGGGCTCTCATGGAGCCTCACAGATACTCAGAGCAATGTTGGAACCTTCCAACACCAAACTTAGAGTTTAAATGTGGGGGTTCAACACCAAACTTAGAATTTGATTGTGGCCTCCCAACACCAAACTTAGAGTTTGACTGTGGGGGCTCTGTTTGACTCTATTTTGAGAGAAGCTCTTCATGCTTCCTCTCCATGGTAACAGAAGGATATCCTTGAGCCTTAAACACAAAGGATTCTTCATTCACTTAAATGATCAATTCTCCTCTGTCCACATCAATCACAGCCTTTGCTGTGGCTAGGAAGGGTCTCCCAAGGATGATGGATTCATCCATGCACTTCCCAGTCTCTAGGACTATGAAATCAGCAGGGATGTAATGGTCTTCAACCTTTACCAGAACATCCTCTACAAGTCCATAAGCTTGTTTCTTTGAATTGTCTGCCATCTCTAGTGAGATTCTTGCAGCTTGTACCTCAAAGATCCCTAGCTTCTCCATTACAGAGAGAGGCATGAGGTTTATGCTTGACCCTAAGTCACACAGAGCCTTCTTGAAGGTCATGGTGCCTATGGTGCAAGGTATTGAAAACTTCCCAGGATCTTATCTCTTTTGAGGTAATTTCTGCCTAGACAAGTCATCCAGTTCTTTGGTGAGCAAAAGGGGTGTATCCTCCCAAGTCTCATTACCAAATAACTTGTCATTTAGCTTTATGATTGCTCCAAGATATTTAGCAACTTGCTCTTCAGTGACATACTCATCCTCTTCAGAGGAAGAATACTTATCAGAGCTCATGAATGGCAGAAGTAAATCCAATGGAATCTCTATGGTCTCAGTGTGAGCCTCAGATTCCCATAGTTCCTCATTAGGGAACTCATTGGAGGCCAGTGGACGTCCATTGAGGTTTTCCTCAGTGGCGTTCACTGCCTCTTCCTCCTCTCCAAGTTCGGCCATGTAGGTCATGTTAATGGCCTTGCACTCTCCTTTTGGATTCTCTTCTATATTGCTTGGAAGAGTACTAGGAGGGAGTTCAGTAACTTTCTTACTCAGCTGTCCCACTTGTGCCTCCAAATTCCTAATGGAGGACCTTGTTTCAGTCATAAAACTTTGAGTGGTTTTGATTAGATCAGAGACCATGGTTGCTAAGTCAGAGTGGTTCTGCTTAGAATTCTCTGTCTGTTGCTGAGAAGATGATGGAAAAGGCTTGCTATTGCTAAACCTGTTTTTTCCACCATTATTGTTGTTGAAACCTTGTTGAGGTCTCTGTTGATCCTTCCATGAGAAATTTGGATGATTTCTCCATGAAGAATTATAGGTGTTTCCATGGGGTTCTCCTATGTAATTCACCTCTTCCATTGAAGGGTTCTCAGGATCATAAGCTTCTTCTTCAGATGAAGCATCCTTAGCATTGCCTTGTGCATTTTGCATTCCAGATAGACTTTGAGAAATCAAATTGACTTGCTGAGTCAATATTTTGTTCTGAGCCAATATGGCATTCAGAGTATCAATCTCAAAAACTCCTTTCTTCTGATTTGTCCCATTGTTCACAGGATTCCTTTCAGAAGTGTACATAAATTGGTTATTTGCAACCATTTCAATTAGTTCTTGAGCTTCTGCAGGCGTCTTCTTCAGATGAAGAGATCCTCCAGCAGAGCTATCCAAAGACATCTTGGACAGTTCAGACAGACCATCATAGAAAATACCTATGATGCTCCATTCAGAAAGCATATCAGAGGGGCACTTTCTGATCAATTATTTGTATCTTTCCCACGCTTCATAGAGGGTTTCACCTTCCTTCTGTCTGAAGGTTTGGACTTCCACTCCAAGCTTACTCAATTTTTGAGGTGGAAAGAACTTTGCCAAGAAGGCATTGACTAGCTTTTCCCAAGAGTTTAGGCTTTCTTTAGGTTGTGAGTCCAACCATATCCTAGCTCTGTCTCTTACAGCAAAAGGGAATAGCATAAGTCTGTAGACCTCAGGGTCAACCCCATTAGTCTTGACAGTGTCACAGATTTGCAAGAATTCAGCTAAAAACTGATAAGGATCTTCCAATGGAAGTCCATGGAACTTGCAATTCTGTTGCATTAGAGAAACTAATTGAGGCTTAAGCTCAAAGTTGTTTGCTCCAATGGCAGGGATAGAGATGCTTCTCCCATAGAAGTCGGGAGTAGGTGCAGTAAAGTCACCCAGCACCTTCCTTGCATTGTTGGCATTGTTGTTGTTTTCGGCTGCCATGGGTTCTTCTTCTTTGAAGATTTCTGTTAGGTCCTCTACAGAGAGTTGTGCCTTAGCTTCTCTTAGCTTTCGCTTCAAGGTCCTTTCAGGTTCAGGGTCAGCCTCAACAAGAATGCTTTTTTCTTTGCTCCTGCTCATATGAAAGAGAAGAGAACAAGAAAATATGGAATTCTCTATGTCACAGTATAGAGATTCCTTGAGGTGTCAGAGGAAATGAAAAATAGAAGGAGAGGTAGAAGAATTCGAACTTATCAAAAGAGATGGAGTTCGAATTGTGCATTGAGGAGTAATGTTAGTTCATAAATAGAAGGATGTGAGAAGAGGGGAAGAAATTTTCGAAAATTAAGTAAAAGATTTTAAAAACATTTTGAAAAACACTAATTGATTTTCGAAAACCAAGAGTGGAAAAGAAATTAAGTGATTTTTGAAAAAGATTTTGAAATTAGAAATTAAAAAGATATGATTGAAAACTATTTTAAAAAAGATATGATTAAGGAGATATGATTGAAAAGTTATGGTTTTAAAAAGATGTGCTTAAGAAGATATGATTTAAAAAACAATAATAAAAAAAAGATTTGATTTTTAAAAAGAATTAATGACTTGGCTAACAGGAAAAGATATGATTCAGACATTAAACATTTCTCAACAGAAAAGGCAACATACTTGAAATGTTAAATCAAATCATTAATTGATAGCAAGTATTTTTGAGAATGGAAAGAAATTGATTTTGAAAAAGATTTGATTGAAAAGATATGATTTGAAAAATATTTGATTTTGAAAAATTTTGAAAACTTGAAAAAAATTTGAATTAAAAACAGAATCTTCCCTCTTGTGCCATCCTGGCATTAAACGCCCAGAATGGTGCACATTCTGGCGTTTAACGCCCAAAACACTACCCTTTTGGGCGTTAAACGCCCAGCCAGGCACCCTGGCTGGTGTTTAAACGCCAGTTTGCCCTTCTTCACTGGGCGTTTTGAACGCCCAGCTTTTTCTGTGTAATTCCTCTGCTGTATGTTCTGAATCTTCAATTCTCTGTATTATTGACTTGAAAAGACACAAATTAAAATATTTTTGGATTTTTAATAATGAGAAATAATCAAAATGCAACTAAAATCAAATAAGAATACATGCAAGACACCAAACTTAGTAGTTTGTATACTACTGACACTAACAAAATGAGAATGCATATGACAAACAACAAAATGAGAATGCATATGACAAACAACAAAAATACTCAAGATAAGAGAATTTAAAGATCAGAGCAAGGAAATCATCAAGAACATCTTGAAGATCACTTAAGACACATGAATGAATGCAAGAAGAACAGAAACATGCAATTGACACCAAACTTAAAATGAGACACTAGACTTAACAAGAAACATGCAATATTTTTGGTTTTTATGATTTTGTAATTTTTTTTTGGTTTTTTTTTTCGAAAATTAAGTGGAAAAAGAAAATAAAGATATCAAAATTCTTAGTGAGAATTCCAAGAATCATGAAATGTTAGTCTAAAGCTTTAGTCTAAAGAAATTAGACATGGCTAGCCAAGCTTCAGCAGGACATTGCATTCAAGAGCTAAATTGATGAGAATCAATCAGCTTTGGTGATAATAAGAACATCACCTTGAAACACTAGAATTCATTCTTAAGAACTCTGAAGAAAAATACCTAATCTAAGCAACAAGATGAACCGTCAGTTGTCCATACTCGAAACAAACCCCGGCAACGGCGCCAAAAACTTGGTGCACGAAATTGTGATCACTACTTTTCACAACTCAAATGATCCCCGGTAACGAATCCAAAAACTTGGTGCTTAATACCATGGCATAAACACAACTTCGCACAACTAACCAGCAAGTGCACTGGGTCGTCCAAGTAATAAACCTTACGCGAGTAAGGGTCGATCCCACGGAGATTGTTGGTATGAAGCAAGCTATGGTCACCTTGTAAATCTTAGTCAGGCAGATTCAAATGGTCATGGATGATATATGAATAAAACATAAAGATAAAGATAGAGATACTTATGTAATTCATTGGTGAGAACTTCAGATAAGCGAATGGAGATGCTTTGTCCCTTCCGTCTCTCTGCTTTCCTACTGTCTTCATCCAATCCTTCTTACTCCTTTCCATGGCAAGCTGTATGTTGGGCATCACCGTTGTCAGTGGCTACATTCCCGTCCTCTCAGTGAAAATGTTCAACGCACCCTGTCACGGCACGGCTATTCATCTGTCGGTCCTCAATCAGGTTGGAGTAGAATCCATTGATTCTTTTACGTCTGTCACTAACGCCCAGCCTTCAGGAGTTTGAAGCTCGTCACAGTCATTCAATCATTGAATCCTACTCAGAATACCACAGACAAGGTTTAGACCTTCTGGATTCTCTTGAATACCGCCATCAATTCTAGCTTATACCACAAAGATTCCGATTAAAGAATCCAAGAGATAAACATTCAAGCCTTGTTTGCTTGTAGAACGGGAGTGGTTGTCAGGCACGCGTTCATAAGTGAGAATGATGATGAGCGTCACATAATCATCACATTCATCAAGTTCTTGAGTGCGAATGAATATCTTGGAATAAGAACAAGCTGAATTGAATAGAAGAACAATAGTAATTGCATTAATAGTCGAGGTACAGCAGAGCTCCACACCTTAATCTATGGTGTGTAGAAACTCCACCGTTGAAAATACATAAGAACAAGGTCTAGGCATGGCCGAATGGCCAGCCCCATGATCTAAGATAGCATAAGACTAAAGATAGCTACCCAGATGATCTAGAGATCTGAAGTGATCAAAAGATGAAAATACAATAGCAAAAGGTCCTACTTATAGAGAACTAGTAGCTTAAGGTTTACAAAGATGAGTAAATGACATAAAAATCCACTTTCGGGCCCACTTGGTGTGTGCTTGGGCTGAGCATTGAAGCATTTTCGTGTAGAGACTCTTCTTGGAGTTAAACGCCAGCTTTTGTGCCAGTTTGGGCGTTTAACTCCCATTCTTGTGCCAGTTCTGGCGTTTAACGCTGGGCATTCTTGAGCTGATTTGGAACGCCGGTTTGGGCCATCAAATCTCGGGCAAAGTATGGACTATTATACATTGCCGGAAAGCCTAGGATGTCTAATTTCCAACGCCGTTAAGAGCGCGCCAATTGGGCTTCTGTAGCTCCAGAAAATCCACTTCGAGTGCAGGGAGGTCAGAATCCAACAGCATCTGCAGTCCTTTTCAGCCTCTGAATCAGATTTTTGTTCAGGACCCTCAATTTCAGCCAGAAAATACCTGAAATCACAGAAAAACACACAAACTCATAGTAAAGTCCAGAAAAGTGAATTTTAACTAAAAACTAATAAAAATATACTAAAAACTAACTAAAACATACTAAAAACATACTAAAAATAATGCCAAAAAGCGTATAAATTATCCGCTCATCATAGGAGAATGGTGAGATCAGATAAGCGCTTAGACCAAATTCTAGAGGACATATGCATCCCTGGAACCAAGTGGACAACCAGCATAAAAGGTGTTCCAAACCAACTCAACACAGGGGATCTCAAACCAGTTGCTAGTGGCTGGTTGGATTTCATTGGGCGTTCCATACTGCCTACCAACAACCGCTCCGAAGTCACTATCAAGAGAGCAGTGATGATCTATTGTATTATGCAAGGAAACGAAGTGGAGATTCATCATCTGATTTCTTGTGAGCTCTACACAATTGCAAATAAAAACTCCAAGGAAGCCAAATTGGCTTACCCAAACTTAATTTCTCTGCTATGTAAAGAGGCTGGGGTGAAGATGAGAGTAGATGAGTTCATCCCAGTCGAACATCCAATCACCAAGAAGTCAATGGAGGAACAATAAGTACAAAAGAACTCCATCAAAAGGAGGGCACATAAGTTCTTCCCAGAAATCCCTCAGATTGACTACTGGACCCGCCTAGAAGCATATGTCACCAAGCTGCAAGAAACTATGGATTAACTTAAGGAAGAACAGCAAAATCAAAATAGTATGATCTACAAGCTACTTAAAGAACAAGAAAAGCAAAGGCGTGAGCTACAAGAACTGAAGCGCCAGAGGCTCTCCCTTGAGGGACTAGACACCCCACAGATTGAAGGAGCATCCATCTCCCAAAATAAAGATTTTTGAGTCTTAATCTTAACTCTATGATAACTTCTACTATTAAAAATCTATTTTAGGAGTCATATGAGTAGTAGTAGTTAGTATTTTTATTTTTATTTTTATCATCTCCAAATAAGCTATAATTTATTTTTTTCATCATCATTAAACATGAATGAAATAGCAGATATTTTTAGAATAAGGAGGCAACTTTTTTGAGTTCTTAATAAGAAAAATTCAAATTATTTATATGTGGTGGCAAGAATGTTATTGATAATCTGAAAAATCATAAAATTGATTCTTAAAGCAAGAAAAAGCAGTGAATAACAAAAAAAATTGGCACAAAAGAAAAAGAAAGAAATAGTAAAGCAAGCAGAAAAAGCCAATAACCTTTTAAACCAAAAGGCAAGGGTAAAAAGGATTGAAGCCAATTAGAATCTTCTTGGGGTTTAGAGTTTGCCTGTAGAGGTGATTGTTGCTGCTGAGACTAAAACTGGCGGTTATTGTAATTGTTCTGTTGGAAACCGCCCTGAGAATTATTGTTGAAATCCTGAGGTCTCTGAGGTTAGTCCCTCCACCCAAAATTTGGGTGATTTCTCCACCCCTGATTGTATGTCTTAGAATATGGATCATTATTAGGATTTCTAGGACCACTCCCCCATGTAATTGACCTGTTCAGAAGAGGATTGAGCATAATCATAATTGTCATTTTGCTCAAAATTACCTGTCATGTCATTAGAGGACTCTTGAGGTGGATTTTGAGTGTTGATAGCTGAGACTTGCATGCCACCCATATGTTGAGTAAGTAGACTTATTTGCTGAGACATAAGCTTGTTCTGAGCAAGAATAGCATTAAGAGCTTCTACTTCTATAACACCCTTCTTTTAAGGAGCCTCAGAGTTCACAGGATTCCTGTTAGATGAGTATAAGTATTGGTTGCTAGCAACCAATTCAATAAGCTCAATAGTCTCCTCCGGTGTCTTTTTCTTGTGCAATGAACCTCCTACAGAGTTATCTAAGCACATCTTGGAAATTTCACTTAAACCTTTATAAAAGATATCTAGTTGGGTCCATTTGGAGAACATGTCCGGAGGACAATGCCTAGTCAGCTTCATAAACAGTTTCACCATCCTTCTGCCTGAAGGTCTGAACCTCCACCCTAAGCTTAGTTAGCTTCTTTGGTGGGAAAAATTTAATAGGAAACTCAGTAACAACCTTGTTCCAAGTATCTAAACTCTCCTTGGGTTGAGAATCTAGCCATAGCTTTGCTCCATCCCTCAGAGCAAACGGGAAGAGCATGAGTTTGTACACCTCTTGGTTCACTCCATTTGTCTTCACAATATCACAAATCTATAGAAAATTAGAAATAAATTGATTTGGGTCTTCGTGGGGAAGACCATGATACTGGCAGTTTTGTTGCACCAAGGTGACCAATTATGGCTTCAACTCAAAGTTGTTCGTAGCTATAGGAGGCACCACAATGCTTTTTGCATAAAGATCTATAGTACGAGCGGAGTAAGAGCCAAGCACTCTCCTTTGTTGCTCATTCCCATTCGGATTTGCCACATTGGCATTAGTAGCATCGTTAGGATCCATAATAGATTCTGCAACATTGTAAAGTCTTGCTTGTTGCAAACGCCGCCTAAAAGTTCTTTCAGGTTCAGGATCAAAGTCTAAGAGATGTTCTTTCTTTATCTCTGTTCCTGCACATAAATAGACAGAAAAAAAGAAAAGATGGAACTCTCTACGTCAGAGTCCAGAGAATTCCCAATGAGGTAATCTGAATAAAGAGATAAAAATATTGAATAAAACAAACAATTACTAAAATTTAAAAATTACTAGAAAAATTAACACTAAAAATCTTTGAAATTATTATGTAAATTAAATAAGAAAAATTAAAATAAGACTAACTAGAAAACACCAAACTTAATTTCAAAAATTAAGAAAAATATTAGTACTAATTAAAAAAAATAATTTTTTTTCGAAAATACTACAGTAAAATTTAAATAAAATTATAACTAAAATTCCTAATCTAAGCAATCAAACAACTAATAGTTGTTAATCACTGTCAATCTCCGAAAATGGCGCGAAAAACTTGGTGCGGAATTTATAACCCACAAACTAACTGGCAAGTGCACCGGGTCGTACCAAGTACTACCTTAGGTGAGTGAGGGTCGATCCCACGAGGATTGATGGACTAAGCAACAATGGTTAAATGATTTACTTAGTTAGGCAAGCAGAAAAGAGTGTTTTGGTATTCAAAGAGAATTAAACAGTAAATTCAGAGTTTGAATACATGCAAGTAAATAAGTTGGGAAGAACAATATGAAGAAGGCAGTTAAAGTTTTAGAGATATCTATTTTCTGGATTAACTTTTCTTACTAACTATTTTAATCTTGCAAGATTTAATTCATGGCAAACTATATGTGACTAGACCCTAATTCCTTAGACCTTCCTAGTCTCCTCTAAAATTCATCAACTGCTAATTCCTTAGTCAATTAATTCCAATTAGAGGGTAAAGATCAAATTCCAGTTTATATGCCACAAAAATCCTAATTACCCAAATATAAGAGAATTATATGTCACGTATCCCGTTAAGTCCAGATAATTAGAATTTAAGAGAAATTGTTTTCAAGCTGTTGTTCAAGTAAAGAGCTTTTCCAAGTTATACAAGAACTCAATTAGAAAGAGGGTCATACTTCCATTCCACCCAAATTCATAAGATAAAGAACAAAAACAATTTTTGAAGTATAAATCAAAACATAAATTAAAATAGAAAAATAATAGTATCAATCCATACAATAGACAGAGCTCCTAACCTTAACAGTAGAGGTTTTGTTGCTCATGATTCAGAGAAGAAAACTAGGAATATAAATTGGGCTGAGGTGGAATGAAAAGTTAACCAATAGAATCCCCTAAAAAGGAAGTTTCTTTCCCTTTTATATCTAATCCTAATAAATTTAAAATCTAGTTTCTAAAAACTAAAAAAATATATTTTCCTAATTTAAAGATAAAAATAAAGTTTTAAATAAAAATTAACTAAATAATCAGCAAGCCTTCAATTGATGGATGGGGACCACTTGCTTTGTAGGGTCCACGCTTAACTTGGGAAGTAACAGGAAGTGTTCTCCTGAGTCCTCCATTCTGCAGCCTCTAATCTGTGTTTCCTTGGCAGAAAACTGGGTCAAAAATAGCCCAGAAATCGCCCCTAGCGTTTTCTGCATTTTTTGCATGTGGCGCATGTCACACGTACGCGTCAGTCACGTGTACGCGTCGATGGTCTTCTTCGCGCGTCACACGTACGCGTCAAGTACGAGCACGCGTCGCTGTGCAACTTCGCTTTTCACGCGTACGCGTCAGGCACGTGCACGCGTCGCCATGGAAAGCTCCAAATCACGCGCACGCGTCAGGTACGCGCACGCGTCGCTCCTCGCTGTCATCTCCTTTAATTCTTGTGCTACAAAAACTCCATCAAATCCAGCCGAATGCTACCTAAAATAAACAGAATTGCACAAGACTCAAAGTAGCATCCATAGTGGCTAAAAGATAATTAATTCTTGATTAAACTCAACAATTTAAATGCAAATTCACTAGGAAAAGATAGGAAAGATGCTCACGCATCACAACACCAAACTTGAATTGTTGCTTGTCCTCAAGCAACCAAAATAAGTGTATGATTAAGATGTGAATTTGCATGAGAAGTGAGTGTTTAGTCATACTCAAGTCTATTCTTAAAATGGGGTTTATTCATTGTAATTTTGAACAGTTTTGGCATCTCACTCTCCTTTGAATCAGAGGAACGTCAGTGTCATTCGGAATTAAAATTCGGATCATATTATGAATTCTCTGATCTTTATACTCCAGTTTAATCCTTGAATAAAGCAAAATTTACTTTAATTTTCTTTTCTTTGGTGCTTTGCACCTTGAGCCTAGCCGTGACTTTAAATTTTTTGTCTCAAGGGTTACTTGACACAGAAACACCACAAGCACTTAACTGGGGAACATTTTTTAAGTTCTGATTTTTCTTTCAGTTACTCCCATACAGTGGTGCTCAAAGCCTTTGGCATACTCTGTTAAACGCACTTGGTCTCGAGTCTAGGTGTTTTGTCTCAAGGGTTATTTGACACAAAAACACCACAATCATATGACTAGGGAAACAACTCTTTGAGCTTTTAATCATGTCTGACCTCCCTAGTCATTCATGCTCAGAGCCCTGGACCTTGCTTTTATAGTTTTTTTTGCTATTTCTTTTGCTTCAAAGATTAAATTTTTGTTTATTTCAGAGAAGTCATAATAATTCTTTAAATACCTATTCCTTATACATCAACATCCTTTGATTCAAATTCAAATATGCACTGTTCATGTCATGCATTCAAAATCACAAATAATACCACCACATTTAAGTAAATAAGACTACTCTTAAATATAAACTCAATTTCTCATGCAATACATCACTTCTTTTCTCCTTTCTTTTTGATTTTAAGCTTAGTGGGTAATACATGAGACATCTTTCAAAATTAAAGCAATTAAGAGAAAACTAAACTAGAACCTAGGATTCTAACTAATAAGGGACCATGCAATAAACAAAAGCAGAATAGCAGAAAACTGGAACATAACATAGTAAGAGCGGAAAGGAATAAAAAATTTAAAGGAACTTAACCACCTTAGTAATTCTAGCGGTCGTTTTATTCTTTAGGTTGTGCTCCTCTGTGAAGATGATTCGCCTTCCTTTGGTGCCATAAAAATAAACAAAAAATCCGTAAGTGAAGCGTCAACACCAAACTTAAAGGTTTGCTTGTCCTCAAGAAAACAAGAACTGAAAACAAAAACAAATAGTGTGATTAAAGAAGAAGAAAAGGATAAAAGAACAAGAGAGAATTAGGATTTGGAAGGTAGAGAGAATGACAATCAAAACTGGGCGGCGAACTAGTGGAGTTGTGCGGCGAATGCGACACGTACCCGTACAGCACGCGTACGCACGGGTTGCCCGATTTTGATAATGACGCGTAAGCGTCAGCACGCGTACGCGTGCCCTTGGTTTGTGCAAATCGGGCGAAGGCGGCCGTGCGCACGTACAACTCTCTGTTCGAGTAGCTTAGGAACCAAAATTTTCATACAACGCGTGCGCGTCATGCACGCGCACGCGCGGATGAACATTTGTGCAAAGGACGCGTTCGCGTGATCAAGTTTGTGCTTCTAGCTCACTTCCAGCCCCAAGTCATCATAACTCTCTGCCCAAACACTGATTTACGCTGATTTTCAGGGTCACACGTACGCGTCAGGGATGCACACACGTGGATGACTAAAAGCGCAAACGACGTGCACGCGTGAGGTGCGCGTATGCGTGGTCTTGTCTGTGCGCAAAGCATAGTTCCAATGTGATAAGGAAAAAAAAACAAAAGCATACAAGGATAAGAAAAAGATGGAGAAAAGACGCAACAGAAAAATAAAAGGATAAATAAATGGAGTTTATTTCCTACTAGACCTCTAAGAAACCTGTTCTTAGCAACCTAGGTCACCGGAAGGGGCTCCCTACTAGACCTTCAAAGAACTTGTCCTTGACAACCTAGATCAGAGGGATGAAAATTGAATCACTCAATTTTCTCCATGCAACAAGCGAAGCAAATCACTCACCTCACTTAATCACACAACAACAATCTGCTTAAAAGTAACTGAAATTTATTCATCAAAAGTTATGTAAATTGTCTCACCAAAGGTGTTTAAATAGGAACTTAACAAACTAACTAAAAGATAAGATAACTAATTTAAATCAGATTTGATCTTATTGGATTAGATCAGAATTGATTTAAATTTTAAAATCTTAAAGATATGATAACTAATTTAAATCAGATTTGATATTAATTGATTAGATCAGATTTGATTTAGATTTAAAATTCTTAAAAATTCTATTAAGCAAATCAGGAGTAATTCAAATCTTTCAAAAAACTCTAACAACAAAACAAACTAACATAAATCCCTAAAAATTCAAAAATTAATAATAAATTATGCCTCTCATTGAATTTGAAAAGCATTATTGGGCTTCTTGTTGTCCTAACTTAGCCCAATAGGCTTTATGAGTTGTCACCCTTTCAGCACTACTATTTTTGAGAGGGACTCTTGGTCTTCTTGATGTCCAAGACTGGTATGGTACAATTCTTCTAGTATTCAGATCCTTGAATATGACAAGATTACCATTCCGTCCCTTAGCTCTATGATGACAAAAATGCCCTCCTGACCACGTATCATTCTCTCCCTCTTCAAAAAGATTCGTCCTCGAATCTTGCATGAGATGCTCTTCGTCTCTCCAAGGAACCCAAACCCAATCTCCAGGTTTAAATACCATGGTTTGATGACTTTTTTCTACCCACTGAATTGTGGCTATGTCCTTCATGTGTGCCAGTTCAATCTTTCCAACCATACGTTCACCATCTTGTCCAAAGTGTGCAATTTGTCTTCCTTTCTTTTCATCCATATTAATGCTTCCATAATTGATCAGTGAATCTACAAAGCCTGGAAAAGTTGATATAAAAACACTAGGAATGTCATGGTTAGATGTATGAGAAATTAAGGATTTCGTGGAATTCAATGATACGAATGCATTCTTGTCTAAGCTAGAACTTTTTAGATCTCTCTCACAAGTGTGTTTATTGCTTTCATTTTTTTTGTCACTCATTGACTCCTCTCTTTCACCATTCTCATCTTTTCTCTCAAAATTCTCGCTTTCAAACAAACATGGATTCTTTTCACTCAAACACTCACTCTCTTTTTCAATTTCTTTTCTCTCATAGTTTTCAAATTGCTCATATCCCAAGGACTCAGTTGAGAAATTCTGCACGTTTGAATCTTCCAAGTATACATCACCATCTACAGCAAACTCAACAGATTCTTTCATCCCTGGCTTTGAAGAAGAATGAAAGATTGTTGTAGAAGAAATTCTCTTGTTTTGGTGATCTCTCATTTGTTGCACCTGCTCCCAGCCAATGGCCAGTTCGACCAAATCCTCCATGGTTGCGTAACGGACGTTGGACTGTATCTGCAAGTTCTTCACATAATCCAAACAAAAATCGTTCCATAGGAACCTCAGGACTCCTTTAAATATTAGATTTGCCCATTAAATATAAAAATTCTGTGTGGTACTCCATTACTGATTGTGAACTTTGTTGCAACTTACAAAATCTTCCAAAAATTCATTGTGGTATGATGAAGGCACAACTCAATTCCTCATGTGGTATGATGATGGCACCAACTGCCTCCTTATGATTTTCTTCATCTTCTCCGAGCTGCAAATTGGGCTCTTTTCGTACTGTCTTCTAGATTTTCCTAATTCGGTCTACCATATACGGGTAGCATCGAAAAAATTGGCTTGTACCAGTTGAACCTTCATTGCCTCTGAAAGGATGCAATTTGCAAAAATTGATTCTACCTTCCTTTCCCATCTGAAATACGCTTCAGGATCATTCCTCCCTTTGAATGCAGGGATTTGCAATTGAGAACCCTTTTTCGCATATGTGCTTCCTTCATCATCACTATCATAACACGCAAACATTTTTTTTTTGCGACTCTTTTTTTTGGGAACTTTAAGGTGAATTTGCAGAAAATAAAGAAAAAAAAAACCAAAGAGGTTAAACAAGACCCATGGAACGTGTAGATAAATAAGAATTTACCTACGACCTGTAACTGATACCAGATGATAAGGAAAAAAAAACAAAAGCATACAAGGATAAGAAAAACATAGAGAAAAGACGCAACAGAAAAATAAAAGGATAGATAAATGGAGTTTATTTCCTACTAGACCTCTAAGAAACCTGTTCTTAGCAACCTAGGTCATCGGAAGGGGCTCCCTACTAGACCTTCAAAGAACTTGTCCTTGACAACCTAGATCAGAGGGATGAAAATTGAATCACTCAATTTTCTCCATGCAACAAGCGAAGCAAATCACTCACCTCACTTAATCACACAATAACAATGTGCTTAAAATCAACTGAAATTTATTCATCAAAAGTTATGTAAATTGTCTCACCAAAGGTGTTTAAATAGGCACCTAACAAACTAACTAAAAGATAAGATAACTAATTTAAATCAGATTTGATCTTATTGGATTAGATCAGATTTGATTTAAATTTTAAAATCCTAAAGATATGATAACTAATTTAAATCAGATTTGATCTTAATTGATTAGATCAGATTCGATTTAAATTTAAAATTCAGAAAAATACTACTAAGCAAATCAGGAGTAATTCAAATCTTTCAACAAACTCTAACAACAAAACAAAGTAACATAAATCCCTAAAAATTCGAAAATTAATAATAAATTATGCCTCTCATTGAATTTGAAAAGCATTATTGGGCTTCTTGCTGTCCTAACTTAGCCCAATGGGCTTTATGAGTTGTCGCCCTTTCAGCACCACTGTTATTGAGACGAACTCTTGGTCTTCTTGATGTCCAAGACTGGTATGGTACAATTCTTCTAGTATTCAGATCCTTGAATATGACAAGATTACCATTCCGTCCCTTAGCTCTATGATGATGAAAATGCCCTCCTGACCACATATCATTCTCTCCTTCTTCAAAAAGATTCGTCCTCGAATCTTGCATGAGATGCTCTTCGTCTCTCCAAGGAATCCAAACCCAATCTCTAGGTTTAAATACCATGGTTTGATGACTTTTTTCTACCCACTGAATTGTGGCTATGTCCTTCATGTGTGCGAGTTCAATCTTTCCAACCATACGTTCACCATCTTGTCCAAAGTGTGCAATTTGTCTTCCTTTCTTTTCATCCATATTAATGCTTCCATAATTGATCAGTGAATCTACAAAGCCTGGAAAAGTTGATATAAAAACACTAGGAATGTCATGGTTAGATGTATGAGAAACTAAGGATTTCGTGGAATTCAATGATACGAATGCATTCTTGCCTAAGCTAGAACTTTCTAGATCTCTCTCACAAGTGTGTTTATTGCTTTCATTTTCTTTGTCACTCATTGACTCCTCTCTTTCACTATTTTCATCTTTTCTCTCAAAATTCTCGCTTTCAAACAAACATGGATTCTTTTCACTCAAACACTCACTCTCTTTTTCAATTTCTTTTCTCTCATAGTTTTCAAATTGCTCATATCCCAAGGACTTAGTTGAGAAATTCTGCACGTTTGAATCTTTCAAGAATATATCACCATCTACAGCAAACTCAACGGGTTCTTTCATCTCTGGCTTTGAAGAAGAATGAAAGATTGTTGTAGAAGAAATTCTCTTGTTTTGGTGATCTCTCATTTGTTGCACCTGCTCCCAGCCAATGGCCAATTCGACCAAATCCTCCATGGTTGCGTAACGGACGTTAGACTGTATCTGCAAGTTCTTCACATAATTCAAACAAAAATCGTTCCATAAGAACCTCAGGACTCCTTTAAATATTAGCTTTGCCCATTAAATATAAAAATTCTGTGTGGTACTCCATTACTGATTGTGAACCTTGTTGCAACTTACAAAATCTTCCAAAAATTTATTGTGGTATGATGATGGCACAACTCGATTCCTCATGTGGTATGATGATGGCACAAAGTACCTCCTTATGATTTTCTTCATCTTCTCCGAGCTGCAAATTGGGCTCTTTTCGTACTGTCTTCTAGATCTTCCTAATTCGGTCTACTATATACGGGCAGCATCGAAAAAATTGGCTTGTACCAGTTGAACCTTCTTTGCCTCTGAAAGGATGCAATTTGCAAAAATTGATTCTACCTTCCTTTCCCATCTGAAATACGCTTCAGGATCATTCCTCCCTTTGAATGTAGGGATTTGCAATTGAGAACCCTTTTTCGCATATGAGCTTCCTTCATCATCACTATCATAACACACAAACATTTTTTTTAAGACTCTTTTTTTTGGGAACTCTAAGGTGAATTTGCAGAAAATAAAAAAAAAACCAAAGAGGTTAAACAAGACCCATGGAATGTGTAGATAAATAAGAATTTACCTACGACCTGTAACTGGTACCAGATGATAAGGAAAAAAAACAAAAGCATACAAGGACAAGAAAAACATAGAGAAAAAACGCAACAGAAAAATAAAAGGATAGATAAATGGAGTTTATTTCCTACTAGACCTCTAAGAAACCTGTTCTTAGCAACCTAGGTCACCGGAAGGGGCTCCCTACTAGACCTTCAAAGAACTTGTCCTTGACAACCTAGATCAGAGGGATGAAAATTGAATCACTCAATTTTCTCCATGCAACAAGCGAAGCAAATCACTCACCTCACTTAATCACACAATAACAATGTGCTTAAAAGCAACTGAAATTTATTCACCAAAATTTATGTAAATTGTCTCACCAAAGGTGTTTAAATATGCACCTAACAAACTAACTAAAAGATAAGATAACTAATTTAAATCAGATTTGATCTTATTGGATTAGATCAGATTTGATTTAAATTTTAAAATCCTAAAGATATAATAACTAATTTAAATTAGATTTAATCTTAATTGATTAGATCAGATTCGATTTAAATTTAAAATTCCTAAAAATACTACTAAGCAAATCAGGAGTAATTCAAATCTTTCAAAAAACTCTAACAACAAAACAAACTAACTTAAATCCCTAAAAATTCGAAAATTAATAATAAATTATGCCTCTCATTGAATTTGAAAAGCATTATTGGGCTTCTTGCTGTCCTAACTTAGCCCAATGGGCTTTATGAGTTGTCGCCCTTTCAGCACCACTGTTTTTGAGAGGGACTCTTGGTCTTCTTGATGTCCAAGACTGGTATGGTACAATTCTTCTAGTATTCAGATCCTTGAATATGACAATATTACCATTCCGTCCCTTAGCTCTATGATGACGAAAATGCCCTCCTGACCACGTATCATTCTCTCCCTCTTCAAAAAGATTCGTCCTCGAATCTTGCATGAGATGCTCTTCGTCTCTCCAAGGAATCCAAACCCAATCTCTAGGTTTAAATACCATGGTTTGATGACTTTTTTCTACCCACTAAATTGTGGCTATCTCCTTCATGTGTGCCAGTTCAATCTTTCCAACCATACGTTCACCATCTTGTCCAAAGTGTGCAATTTGTCTTCCTTTCTTTTCATCCATATTAATGCTTCCATAATTGATCAGTGAATCTACAAAGCCTGGAAAAGTTGATATAAAAACACTAGGAATGTCATGGTTAGATGTATGAGAAACTAAGGATTTCGGAGAATTCAATGATACGAATGCATTCTTGTCTAAGCTAGAACTTTCTAGATCTCTCTCACAGGTGTGTTTATTGCTTTCATTTTCTTTGTCACTCATTGACTCCACTCTTTCACTACTCTCATCTTTTCTCTCAAAATTCTCGCTTTCAAACAAACATGGATTCTTTTCACTCAAACACTCACTCTCTTTTTCAATTTCTTTTGTCTCATAGTTTTCAAATTGCTCATATCCCAAGGACTCAGTTGAGAAATTTTGCACGTTTGAATCTTCCAAGAATACATCACCATCTACAGCAAACTCAACAGATTCTTCCATCTCTGGCTTTGAAGAATAATGAAAGATTGTTGTAGAAGAAATTCTGTTGTTTTGGTGATCTCTCATTTGTTGTACCTGCTCCCAGCCAATGGCCAATTCGACCAAATCCTCCATGGTTGCGTAACGGTAACGTTGGACTGTATCTGCAAGTTCTTCACATAATCCAAACAAAAATCGTTCCATAAGAACCTCAGGACTCCTTTAAATATTAGCTTTGCCCATTAAATATAAAAATTCTGTGTGGTACTCCATTACTGATTGTGAACCTTGTTGCAACTTACAAAATCTTCCGAAAATTCATTGTGGTATGATGATGGCACAACTCGATTCCTCATGTGGTATGATGATGGCACAAACTGCCTCCTCATGATTTTCTTCATCTTCTTCGAGCTGCAAATTGGGCTCTTTCCGTACTGTCTTCTAGATCTTCCTAATTCGGTCCACCATATACGGGCAGCATCAGAAAAATTGGCTTGTACCAGTTGAACCTTCTTCGCCTTTGAAAGGATGCAATTTGCAAAAATTGATTCTACCTTCCTTTCCCATCTGAAATACGCTTCAAGATCATTCCTTCCTTTGAATACAGGGATTTGCAATTGAGAACCCTTTTTCGCATATGAGCTTCCTTCAGCATCACTATCGTAATACGAAAACATTTTTTTTGACTCTTTTTTTTTTAGGAACTCTAAGGTGAATTTGCAGAAATAAAAGAAAAAAAACCAAAGAAACTAAACAAGACCCATGGAACGTGTAGATAAATAAGAATTTACCTACGACCTGTAACTGATAACAGATGATAAGGAAAAAAAAACAAAAGCATACAAGGATAAGAAAAAGATAGAGAAAAGACGCAACAGAAAAATAAAAGGATAGATAAATGGAGTTTATTTCCTACTAGACCTCTAAGAAACCTGTTCTTTGCAACCTAGGTCACCGGAAGGGGCTCCCTACTAAACCTTCAAAGAACTTGTCCTTGACAACCTAGATCAGAGGGATGAAAATTGAATCACTCAATTTTCTCCATGCAACAAGCGAAGCAAATCACTCACCTCACTTGATCACACAATAACAATGTGCTTAAAAGCAACTGAAATTTATTCATCAAAAGTTATGTAAATTGTCTCACCAAAGGTGTTTAAATAGGCACCTAACAAACTAACTAAAAGATAAGATAACTAATTTAAATCATATTTGATCTTATTGGATTAGATCAGATTTGATTTAAATTTTAAAATCCTAAAGATATGATAACTAATTTAAATCCGATTTGATTTTAATTGATTAGATCAGATTTGATTTAAATTTAAAATTCCTAAAAATACTACTAAGCAAATCAGGAGTAATTCAAATCTTTCATCAAACTCTAACAACAAAACAAACTAACATAAATGCCTAAAAATTCGAAAATTAATAATAAATTATGCCTCTCATTGAATTTAAAAAACATTATTGGGCTTCTTGATATCCTAACTTAGCCCAATGGGCTTTATGAGTTGTTGCCATTTTAGCACCACTATTTTTGAGACGAACTCTTGGTCTTCTTGATGTCCAAGACTGGTATGGTACAATTCTTCTAGTATTCAGATCCTTGAATATGACAAGATTACCATTCCGTCCCTTAGCTCTAAGATGACAAATATGTGCTCCTGACCACGCATCACAACGTCGATCCTTCTCATCTCTCAGGTAACTTTTCTTCTACGTCTTTTTTTTTGAAGTGTTCGGTTTCTGTTCTAAAATAGCTGCATGATCACAACACACGTAAAACGAAAGAAAAACAGTGAAAACTTAATAAAACTCAAATAAATAAGAAAACCACTACTTGATAAATACTTAGGGTTACTAAATTATCGGGTTGCCTACCGACAAGCACTTTTTTAACGTCACTAGCTTGACGGTCAATTCTGCTAATTCAGCAGATGAGCGGACCTCTGGCGATCGATCTCGCCTCCAAGATAGTTCTTCAACCTCTGGCCATTCACTGCAAATTTTCTGTCAGAATTCTCTTCCTGTATTTTCACATGACCATATGGTGAAGCTCTGGTAACCATAAACGGTCCTGACCACCGGGATTTCAGCTTCCTAGGAAAGAATTTGAGCCTTGAATTATACAGAAACACTCTCTGTCCTGGCTCAAAGAATCTGATGGCAATCTTCTTGGTTCTCTCCTTATAGAGCTTGGCATTCTCATAGGCTGAGTATCTGAATTCATCAAGCTCATTTAAATGAAGCATTCACTTAATTCCTACAGCTTCTGAATCAAGATTTAGGTCCCTGATTGCCTAGTAAGCTTTATGTTCCAGCTCAACTGGCAAGTGGCAAGCTTTGCCATAGCCCAACTAGTAAGGGGACATGCCAATGGGAGTCTTATACGATGTCTGTTATGCCCTGAGAGCATCATCAAGCTTCTTAGACCAGTCTTTTCTTGAAACACTGACGGTCTTCTCTAGAATCCTCTTGAGTTTCCTGTTGGAAACTTTAACCTGTCCACTTGTCTGAGGGTGATAGGGGGTTGACACTATATGACGGACTCCATATCTCTGCAGAAGAGAGACCAACTGTCTGTTATGGAACTGGCTTCCTCCATCACTAATGAGTTTCCTTGGGACACCAAACCGGCTAAAGATATATCTTTGAAGAAAGCTCATTACCACCTTGGCATCATTGGTGGGTAGAGCCACAGCTTCCACCCACTTGGACACATAATCAACTACCACTAGAATATAGTTGTTTGAATGTGCGGGTGGGAAGGGTCCTAAGAAATCAATACCCTACACATCAAATAACTCAACCTCAAGAATCCCCTGCTGTGGCATTTCATGGTTGGCAGGGAGATTCGTGGCTTTTTCACATCTGTCACAGTGCTTCACAAATTCTCTTGAATCCCTTAAGAGAGTTGGTTAGTAAAACCTGCTCTGAAGGACCTTTGTAGCTATCCTTTCACCTTCAAAGTGGCCTCCACAATCCGAACCATGATAGTGCCAGAGAATCTGCTGTGTTTCTTCATCTGGGACACATCTCCGAATGATACCATCTGAACACCTTTTAAAAAGGTATGGTTCCTCCCAAATGTAGAACTTCGCATCAGTTAATAGCTTCTTTCCTTGTTGCGTACTGTACTCCTTTGGAATAAAACTCATGGCCTTATAATTTGCAATGTCTGCAAACCATGGAGCCTACTAAATGAGGAACAATTGCTCATCCGGAAACGTCTCAGTCATAGCTGTGGGTGGTTGTACTCCTGCTTCAGGCTCAATTCTGGAGAGATGGTCAGCTACTTGATTTCCTAACCCTTTCCTGTCTTTTATCTCAATATCAAACTCCTGAAAGAGCAACACCCATCTGATTAATCTTGGTTTAGAATCCTGTTTGGTTAGAAGGTACTTCAAAGTAGCATGATCAGTATAAACAATAACCTTAGAACCAATTAAATAGGACCTAAACTTATCAACAGCATACACAATAGCTAATAATTCTTTTTCTGTAGTTGTGTAATTCTTTTGAGCATCATTTAACACACGGCAAGAATAGTAAATGACATGTACAAGCTTGCCATGCCTCTGTCCTAAAACAGCTCCTATAGCAAAGTCACTGGCATCACACATCAATTCAAATGGTAAATCCTAGTTAGGGGGAGCTATAATGGGAGCAGAGGTAAGGTTTTCTTTCAGAGTTTCAAAAGCATGCAGACATTCAGCATCAAACACAAAAGGAACATCAATAACCAACAGGTTGCTCAATGGTTTAGCAATTTTAGAAAAGTCCTTTATAAATCTCCTATAAAAGCCAGCATAGCCCAAGAAACTCTTGATTGCCTTAACATTAGCTGGTGGTGGTAATTTTTCAATTACCTCCACCTTTGCTCTATCAACCTCAATCCCCTTACTTGAAATCCAGTGTCCAAGAACAATACCTTATGTGACCATAAAATGGCCTTTTTCCTAATTTAAAACAAGGTTTGATTCTTGACACTGTTTCAAGACAAGAGATAAATGCTTAATGTAGGATTCAAAAGAATTACCAAAAATAGAAAAGTTATTCATAAATACCTCAATGAACTTTTCAACCATGTCAGAAAAAATTGAAAGCATACACCTCTGAAAAGTTGCTGGAGCATTACAAAGTCCAAATGGCATTCTCTTGTAGGCAAATACTCCAAAGGGGCATGTGAATGCTGTCTTCTCTTGATCTTAAAGGTCCATTGTAATTTGATTATATCCAGAATATCAATCTAGAAAATAATAAAAAGCATGACCAGCTAACCTCTCAAGCATTTGATCAATAAAAGGCAAGGGGAAGTGATCCTTCCTTGTAGCAGTGTTGAGCCTCCTGTAGTCTATACACATTCTCCATCCTGTGATTGTCCTTGTAGGAATAAGCTCATTCTTTTCATTCTTGATCACTGTCATCCTTCCTTTCTTGGGAACTACTTGCACGGGACTTACCCAAGGACTGTCAAAAATAGGGTAAATAATATCTGCTTCCCACAATTTCATTACCTTTTTTTGACCACCTCTTTCATGGTTGGATTGAGTCTCCTTTATGGTTGCACAACTGATTTAGCATCATCTTCAAGAAGGATCTTGTGCATACACTTGGTTGGACTAATCCCCTTCAAATCACCAATGGTCCACCCAAGAGCTATTTTTTGCCTCCTGAGCACTGAAATAAGTGCCTCTTCCTCTTCAGGCTTCAGGGAAGAGCTAATAATCACTGGATAGGAATCATTTTCACCCAAGAATACATATTTCATAGAAGGAGGTAAAGGTTTGAGCTCAAGCTTGGGGGCTTCCTCCTCTGCTTTAGGCGTGTGAACCATAGCCTTCTGGGGTGGTGAATCATCAACTTCCACTAATTCATACTCAGAAATAGGATCCAAAATGTCATCAAGTACCTCAGCTTTCAATACCTCTTGAAAAAGTGGTTCAATAACATCTATTTTCATACACCCTTCAGAATCATTAGGGTGCTTGAGAGCTTCAAAAACATTGAGGACCACCTATTCTTCATTGACCCTCAGGGTTAATTCACCCTTTTGCACATCAATCAGAGCTTTACCTGTAGCTAAAAAAGGTCTACCGAGTATAATAGAGGATTTTACCTCCTCTTCCATCTCTAATATAACAAAATCAACAGGAAAAATAAATGGTCCTACTTTAACAAGTAAATCCTCAACAACACCCACAGGTAATTTGATAGAAAGATCAGCAAGATGAAGAGAAATACGAGTGGGTTTTACCTCCTCAATTTGAAGCTTTTTCATCACTGAAAGTGGCATTAGATTGATGCTAGCTCCAAGATCACATAAAGCTCTCTGAATGGTGGCATCTCCAATGGTGCAAGGAATGATAAAGCTCCCTGGGTCTGGCATCTTCTCAGGAATATTGTGTTGAATAATGGCACTGCATTCCTTGGTTAACACCACCGTTTCTTGTTCCTTCCAATTCCTCTTGTGGGTCAACAATTCTTTCATAAATTTAGCATAGAGAGGCATTTGCTCAAGAGCCTCTGCAAAATGAATGTTGATTTGTAGCTTCTTGAAGACATCTAAAAATTTAGAGAACTACTTTTCTTTGGAAGCCTTCTGAAGCCTTTGAGGATATGGCATTTTTGGCTTGTATTCAAGAGCCTTTGGCAAGGTAGGATAAGTGTCAAGAGAATCAGGAAATGGGTTGCCTACACGCTTAGGAGGGGCGTGCTCTACTTCTTCCTTCTTCTCCTCTGGAGCTTCTTTTTCAGCTAACTCTTTATTGGCCTTGGTCTCAGAGCCAGCTACTTTACCACTTCTCAACTAAATAACCTTGCAGTCTTCTCTTAGGTTCACCACTGTATCACCTGGAAATGTACTTGTAGACCTCTCAGGTAATTGCTTGCTCATTTGGCCCATTTGCACTTCCAAATTTCTAATAGAGGCTCTGGTTTCCTGCATAAAGCTCCTCATCATCTCCCAATTAGAATCTTCTTAGGATTTAGAGTTTGCCTCCGGAGGTGATTATTGCTGCTGAGACTAAAATTGGCGGTTATTGTAATTGTTCTATTGGAAACTGCCCTGAGAATTATTGTTGAAATCCTAAAGTCTCAGAGCTTGGTCCCTCCACCTAAAATTTGGGTGATTTCTCCACCCCTGATTGTATGTCTTAGAATATGGATCATTACTGGGATTTTTAGGACCACTCCCCATGTAATTAACCTGTTCAGAATAGGATTGAGCATAATCATAATTATCATTTTGCTCAAAATTTAGATGAGTATAAATATTGGTTACTAGCAACCAATTCAATAAGCTCAATAGTCTCCTCCAGTGTCTTCTTCTTGTGCAATGAACCTCCTGTAGAGTTATCTAAGCACATCTTGGAAATTTCACCCAAACCTTCATAAAAGATATCTAGTTGGGTCCATTTGGAGAACATGTTCGGAGGACTTTGCCTAGTCAGTAGCTTGTATCTCTCCCAAGCTTCATAAAGAGTTTTACCATCCATCTGCCTGAAGGTCTGAACCTCCACCAAAGCTTTGTCAGCTTCTTTGGTGGGAAAAATTTAGTAAGAAACTCAGTAACAACCTTGTTCCAAGTATATAAACTCTCCTTAGGTTGAGAATCTAGCCTTAGCTTTGCTCCATCCCTCAGAGCAAACGGGAAGAGCATGAGTTTGTACACCTCTGGGTTCACTCTATTTGTCTTCACAGTATCACAAATCTACAAAAAATTAGAAATAAATTGATTTGAATCTTCGTGGAGAAGACCATGATATTGGTAGTTTTGTTGCACCAGGGTGACCAATTTTGGCTTCAACTCAAAGTTGTTCGTAGCTATAGGAGGCACCACAATATTTTTTCCATAAATATCTGCATTAGGAGAGGAGTAAGAGCCAATAACTCTCCTTTTTTGCTCATTCCCATTCGGATTTGCCAAATTGGCATTAGCAGCATCGTTAGGATCCATAATAGATTTTGCAACCTTGTAAAGTCTTGCTTGTTGCAAACACCGCCTGAAAGTTCTTTCAGGTTCAGGATCAAAGTCTAAGAGATGTTCTTTGTCTCTGTTCCTGCGCATAAACAGACAAAAAATAAGAAAAGATGGAACTCTCTACGTCAAAGTGCAGAGAATTCCCAATGAGGTAACCTGAATAAAGAGATAAAAATATTGAATAATTTAAAAATTACTAGAAAAATTAATACTAAAATTTTTTGAAATAATTTTGTAAATTAAATAAGAAAAATTAAAATAAGGCTAACTAGGAGACACCAAACTTAATTTCAAAAATTAAGAAAAATATTAGTGCTAATTAAAAAAAATAATTTTTTTTCGAAAATACTATAGAAAAATTTAAATAAAATTAAAACTAAAACACCTAAACTAAGCAATCAAACAACTAATAGTTGTTAATCACTGTCAATCCCCGGCAACGGCGCCAAAAACTTGGTGCAGAATTTATAACCCACAAACTAACCGGCAAGTGCACCGGGTCATATCAAGTAATACCTCAGGTGAGTGAGGGTCGATCCCACGAGGATTGATGGACTAAGCAACATTGGTTAAATGATTTACTTAGTTAGGCAAGCAGAAAAGAGTGTTTTGGTATTCAAAGAGCATTAAACAGTAAATTCAGAGTTTGAAGACAGGCAAGTAAATAAGTTGGGAAGAACAATATGAAAAAGGCAGTTAAGGTTTCAGAGATATCTATTTTCTGGATTAACTTTTCTTACTAACTATTTTAATCATGCAAGATTTAATTCATGGCAAACTATATGTGACTAGACCCTAATTCCTTAGACCTTCCTAGTCTCCTCTAAAATTCATGAACTGCCAATTCCTTGGTCAATTAATTCCAATTAGAGGGTAAAGATCAAATTCCAGTTTATATGCCACAAAAATCCTAATTACCCAAATATAAGAGGATTATATGTCACGTATCCCGTTAAGTCCAGATAATTAGAATTTAGGAGAAATTGTTTTCAAGTTGTTGTTCAACTAAAGAGCTTTTCCAAGTTATACAAGAACTCAATTAGAAAGAGGGTCATACTTTCGTTCCACCCAAATTCATAAGATAAAGAACAAAAACAATTCTTGAAATATAAATCAAAACATAAATTAAAATAGAAAAATAATAGTATCAATCCATACAATAGACAAAGCTCTGATAAACCACTATTTCATGGTTTATCTTGTGCTCAATTGAGTGGTTTTTATCAACTCTTTACCCACTTATTCATACTATTTGCATGGTTTTACTTTTTCCTTCCTGATTTTGTGCTATGATTGAAAACATATTTTTTTGGCCTTAAATTTAATAATTTTAATCCACTCTTATTACCATTTGATGCCCTAATATGTGCGTTAAGTGATTTCAGAGATTACAGGGCAGGAATGGCTCATAAGATGGAAAGGAAGCATGCAAAAGTGGAAGGAACACAAGAAACTGAAGGAACTGCTAAAGTTGTCCAGCCTGACCTCTTGGTACTAAATCGACCATAACTTGAGCTATAAAGTTCTAAATGATGTGGTTTTAGTTTCGTTGGAAAGCTAACGTCCGGAGCTTCGCAAGGATATATAATTTGCTATAGCTTCTTTGAAGCCAGGCGATGCGAACGCGTTGATCACGCAGACGTATGACCTGGCAAAAATCCAATCCACGCTAATGTGTGGACGACGCGTCCGCGTCACTTTGCCGCAACCTGTACGTACCAGAAATCACTGGGGGCGATTTCTGGCCTGTTTTTGACCTAGTTTTTGGCCCATAAAAACACATATTAGAGGCTATAAAGTGGGGAAATTCATCCAATCATTCAAGACACATCATACACACAATTTTTAGGTTTAGATGTAGTCTTTAGAGAGAGAGGCTCTCTCCTCTCTCTTAGGATTAGGATTAGGATTTCTATTAGGATTAGGATTTCATCTTCTTCAATCACAGGTTCAATGTTCCTTTTACTTATTTTCTCAATTTGGTTTATGAACTCTTTATATTTGGATTGATTTTCTTTTATTAATGCAATTTGAGGTATTTCAAATCTATCATTTTTATTTAGCTTTTTATATTCTTGGCTTTAATTGATTAATTGGAGACTCTTGAGTTATCAAACTCATTGTGATCGATAATTGTTATGTTTGCTAATTGATTTGAATTCCAATAACTCTAGTCTTTTCTTAGGAATTGACCAGGACTTGAGTTATCAAATTAATTAGTCCACTTGACCTTCCTTTGTTTAGTAAAGGTTAACTAAGTGGGATTAAAACCCAATTCTCATCACACCTGATAAGGATAACTAGGATAGGACTTCTAATTTTCATACCTTGCCAAGAGTTTTCTCATTATTAATTTATTTCCTGCAATTTATTTCTCTTGTTCAAACCTTTTAAAAACCCAAAAAATACTGTTTTTCATAACCAATAATAAAACACACCTCCCTGCAATTCCTTGAGAAGACAACCCGAGGTTTATATACTTCGGTTATAAATTTTATTGGGTTTTCTTAAGTGACAACCAAAACTTTTTTACGAAAGAATTTTCTGTTGGTTTATAAACTATACTTACAACATGATTATATTTTTTAAATTTCTTTACCGATAGAAATCCGATCGTCAAAATGGCACCGTTGCCGGGGAATTGCAAATGTGTGCCTTATTATTGGTTATTGCAAATATTTTCTTTTGCTTGTTTATTTATTTTTGTTTTTAATTTTTATTAGCTATTATGAATTCTCACCCCTTTGGCTATGAGTTCGGTTGTAATCATGTTACAGGAAGAGGAGATTACAATGAAAGCTTGGGTCATGGATGGGAAAACCAAAGATGGGAGGAGCCACAAGGATTTGATCAACCCTCTTGGCAACAACCACCTCCAAGGCACTATCAACAACCATTCTATGATACACACCAAGACAATGGTTATGGTGGACCTCTTCGTGACAATCAACACCCACCATAAAATACCTATGAACCCCCTCCTCCACGAAAGTTTGAACGACCATATTCACAAGCCCCCCACTACCAAACACCATCACATGATTCTAACCTTTATCCGCCATATCAACCACCCTATGAGCCATATGAGCCATACATAGATCCACCCCAATTTCAACCCAATTACTCCCAAGAACCACCACCTCCATATCCATCAATCCAAGAGCCTTATGATCCTACTTGTGATATTCGAGCAGAACAAGAGTCAAGGGATAGTCTCAAGGAAACAATGAATCGATTTTAAGCAACCCTGTGTCAGTTGGACCGAGCAATAAACTGAACAGCACCTGAAGCTTTCATGGCTAAAGAATCTCAACTTGAGAACAAGGAATTGAAGTGTGTTGTACAACAAGTTGAAAAGATGGAGAGTGATGAACCACCATCTTATCATGAACCTTTTCTCCCAATTAATGAGCCCTCACATCCACCTCAACCTTCAATGCATGACACTATTGGTGTTCTTCTTCAAGGGCAAAGAGAGATGAAACGGGGAGTACTAGAATTCGTGACTGCCTTTACTGTGGTAGTACACCGATTAGCTTCCCAACATTTGAACATTCAAGGTACTCCCATGGCTACATGTGGAGAATCCAAAGAAGAGCGTAGCATGAAGGCAAAACTAGAAACTCCGGTGGACAGTGAATAGCATGAATTTGTATTGGAACAAGTGGAGGAAGCCATAATATTTGCAGAGGAAGAAGTGGTTGAAGATCTAGGAAATGCTGAACCTCCAAGGGAATCTAGAGTTGTAGAGTACCCCTCCAATGAGATTGAAATTGATGTCAAAAAGGCTAGTGCACAACCTCCATGGCATATTCCTTATGAAGACTTGGATGGAATAGGTCAAGAAGTAAGTTCCCTTGGTGATGAGAATCATGCATCAAGTCCTCCTAGTAATAAATTTACATCCGCAAATGAACTCCTTGAATATGAAGACTCTTCTCTGATTGAGTCTGAGAATAATGTGGAAGCGGAAATCCTTAGAAAAAGGCGGACGGGAGTTGAGTACGCTTTGTTAAGAACATTGGAGACTTCTCCACCTAGTTTGTCGTCTACTCCTTCACTTGAGTGGGTAAAACTTATCTCTGTTCATCTTCCTATCCCACTTGAGTACGGTATTCTTGAAACGGATAGCCAACTTAGGAAGCTTTGTGGCATTAAGCGTAAGAAAAAAATGTTTAGTGGTTGGAGTTGCAAATCAAGGCTCATCAAGGTTGATATTTCAAGAGTTAGATATAAGGACTCAACTGGTGATAATTTTGTTAGATCTAAAAGAAGAGTTTGGTACTCCGTAGAGAATTCAGATTGCTTGCCAATCGGTTGGAACAATAATGATCAACAAGAAGACGGGTGTAAAAGCAAAGTTTGGGACCTCGGAATTCATTCTGGCAATCAACACTCTTGGGGTCCTGTCACTTGTTTCAACTTGCTTGAAAACTTTCCGTGCCTGGTTTGGGATCCGGGAGGCCATTGGAATTACAAACATTGGTGGAAATTCCTGGATGAGTTCAAGCACAAGCCGCCATGACAAGGAGCTCACCAAATGTCCAACATAAGGACTTTAACTAAAAGTGCTAGGTGGGAGACAACCCACCATGGTAAGATCATTCTTTTATTTTCAATTATAATTTTATTTAGTTTTGTTTGTTTTTGAGTTTTATTTTATTTTATTTCATTGAACATGGAATTATTCATAACATCTGCATCAGCATCTGCATACTGCATTCTGCATTTTGCATAAAAAAAAGAAAGCACACGACGCGAAAGCGTCGCTGACGTGTCTGCGTCGCTGGTGCATTAGGAAGAAAAGAAAAGTGAACAGAGAGTCACGCAAAAGCATGGCTGGAGGAGTGCCTTAGGCACAATTATGCCCACGCGATCGCGTGCACCACGCGTCCGCGTCATGTGCAAAATAGCCTCCCACGCGTCCGCGTCATCCACGCGAACGCGTGGCTCTGTGAAATCGACGTAAATGGGTTTATGGCAGTAAGTTAGGCTGGAATGGGGCTGGACTCGTGCTAGAAGCCGAAGCCCTCCCACGCGAATGTGTGCCACACGCGGCCGCATCGTTTTCCAAAAACGGCCATCTATGCGATCGCGTCACCCTAAAATCTGGCAAAAAGAGTTTCGAACAGAGAGTTGCGCGAACGCGAGGCTGCACTCGCGCCAATCGCACAAATCAGGCCATGCGATCGCGTGACCCACACGTCTGCGTCACCTGACCTTATTGTGCACCACGCGACCACGTCATTCACGCGTCCGCGTCGCCTGTGCCACACAGCTTATCCAGATCAGCGCCACTTATCTTATCTTTTCTTTTCTAATCCTAATTTCTTCTATCTTTTCTTCTTTCTTCTTTCTGTCTTACTTCATCTCTTTAACTTCTCATCCTTCTTCGCTTTCATCCTATTTTACTTAATTTATTTGCATACTTTCATTCATTACATTTTACTTTTGTGCATATTTTTATTTTCTTTTATAAATTTATTATTTTTTCCTTGGTGTTAAATTTTCTTATTTAGCTGTTGCATATTTTCTTGAATTATTCCAGTGCTTCATGACTTATTTTATTCTGATTGGGTATTATTATTCATAAGTCAATGCTAATTTTTATAATATTGGTATTCATTTTGCATTGATATGCACTTATACTATCTTGCATTACCCACACTCTCTTCCCCATTGTTGCAATTCTTACACTATTGATATGTCGTATGCTTCTACTGTTTACTCACTGCATGTTGTAGCTACCATGTACTTGAGACCCTTATTATTTAGCATTACCCACTCATATTTTATTTGTTTTCTATCATTGTTTTTGGGTTCCTGTTCTTCTTTTGTCTCTTCTTTCAGGCTAGCCACTCACAAAGGAAAAAGGAAGAAACTTCCATATGGGGCAACAAACAAGTCCATCTGCACGACCTTTGGAGAAAAGCATTAGTTGGAGCAACCCGTCCACCTGCACATCTTAGCATGCATCGAGGACAGTGCAATCTTTAAGTGTGGGGAGGTCGATACCGATCTCCGTGGGTTAGTTACTTCTTTTTTTTCCAACACTAATGTTAGTTTGTTAATTGTTGCATTTGCATGTTTGATTTCATATTTTCTTGATTTTGTGCATATTTTACCACTTTGTTAAAGTAATATTTTCTTTTTCAAGAAACTTTTTATAGCATTTCACTAATTTGAATTAAATTTTTTGAAAAACTTGTTTGAAGAAATATTATTTTGGAACATGGTTTAGAGCTCGAACACACAAAACCTGTGAGATTTTGAGCCTATTTGATTGGTTGCATTTTATCAACCAATATTTTATGTTGGTGTATGTTTTTCTCTCTATAATTGTGATCTTGGTCTAGTTTTGTTCTATATTTCCATTATTTGATGTATGCATGCACTTATATGATTGAGGCTTTGTTTCACTGAGCTTACATACCCATATGGCTTTACCCTTTCATTATTTTTTGCAAACCAATGTTGAGCCTATTTTACCCCCATTTGTTTTTTATTTTAGCACATCATTAACTCTAAGCGGAAAACAATAATGTCCTTAATTTGAATCCTTGGTTAGCTTAGACTAGCGAAAGTGCTCATGATTTAAGTGTGGGAAATTGGGATTGAAAACATTTAGTTTGAGAATTGGGTGTTGTGTATTCTTGTGAAAATGTGCAAAACAATAGTTGATCATGTATTCTTGCATTCAATATCTTAATCGTACGCATTGATAAAAATAAAAAAAAAGAAAAAAAAGAGAGAAAAAGAAAAGAAAAAGAGCAAATAATAAAAAGGGACAAAATGCCCCAAGTTAAGTAATAATATCAATGCATATGAGTGGTACTCAAATTTGGATGCATCAATATGTGGAAAACATGGTTAATGGATAGTTAGGTTTTGTACTGTGATTACATGGATTGTCTTAAGTTAGCTGGGAAAAGTTTAAGTTAATTAAGGATTCGGATTTTAGTCCACTTGGCCAAATACAATCCTACCTTGACCCTAACCCCATTTCAAGCCTTAAAAGACCTCTTGATTTGTGTATTGGTACATTAAATTTCTGTTGATTGGTAGAAGAAGAGCAAGTCTTAGAAAGCAAGGTTAGTAGAGAGTTGAGAGAATCGAACCTTAAACACCTGAGCGATTAGAGTGTATACACTTCCAGTGAGGGTTCGATGCTCGATTCCTTGTTCCCTGCTTTCATGAGCTATTTTCTTCTGCAATTTTACTTGTACTTTATTTTATGATTTGAATTAGTGAAATCTAGTTCATATTTGTTCTTGAAGGATTTGTTTACTTTTAACCAAGCAGAAAAAAAGCATTCTGCATTTAGTTGCAATCATAGGTTGCATTTCATACATTCCACCATTCCTCTTCACTATCTTATAGTCTCTCTTGAGCTTAGCATGAGGACATGCCAATGTTTAAGTGTGGGAAGGTTGATAAACCACTATTTCATGGTTTATCTTGTGCTCAATTGAGTGATTTTTATCAACTCTTCGCTCACTTATTCATACTATTTGCATGGTTTAACTTTTTCCTTCCTGATTTTGTGCTATGATTAAAAACATATTTCTTTGGCCTTAAATTTACTAATTTTAATCCTCTCTTATTACCATTCGATACCGTGATATGTGCGTTAAGTGATTTCAGAGATTACAGGACAGGAATGGCTCAGAAGATGGAAAGGAAGCATGCAAAAGTGGAAGGAACACAAGAAACTGAAGGAACTGCTAAAGCTGTCCAACCTGACCTTCTGGTACTAAATCGACCATAACTTGAGCTACAGAAATCCAAAGGATGCGGTTCTAGGTGCGTTGGAAAGCTAACGTTTGGGGCTTCGCAACGATATATAGTTTGATATAGCTGCCTCGAAGCCAGGTGACACGAATGTGTGGATCACACGGACGCGTGACCTGGCAAAAATCCAATCCACGCTAACGCGTGGACGACGCATCCGCGTCACTTTGCTGCGACTTGTACGTACCAGAAATTGCTGGGGGCAATTTTTGGGCTGTTTTTAACCTAGTTTTTGGCACAGAAAACACAGATTAGAGGCTATAAAGTGGGAGAATCCATCCATTCATTCAAGACACATCATACACATCATACACACAATTTTTAGGTTTAAATGTAGTCTTTAGAGAGAGAGAGGTTCTCTCCTCTCTCTTAGGATTAGGATTATGATTTCTATTAGGATTAGGATTTCATTTTATTCAATCACAGGTTTAATGTTCCTTTTACTTATTTTCTCAATTTGGTTTATGAACTCTTTATGTTTGGGTTGATTTTCTCAATTTGAGGTATTTTAGATCTATTATTTTAATTTAGCTTTTTATATTCATGGCTTTAATTGATTAATTGGAGACTCTTGAGTTATCAAACTCATCGTGATCGATAATTGTTATTTTTGCTAATTGATTTGAATTCCAATAACTCTAGTCTTTTCTTAGGAATTGACTAGGACTTGAGGGATCAAATTAATTAATCCACTTCGCCTTCCTTTGTTTAGTAAAGGTTAACTAAGTAGGATTAAAACCCAATTCTCATCACACCTGATAAGGATAACTAGGATAGGACTTCTAATTTTCATACCTTGCCAAGAGTTTTATCATTATTAATTTATTTCCTGCAATTTATTTCTCTTGTTCAAACCTTTTAAAAACGCAAAAATACTGTTTTCCATAACCAATAATAAAGCACACTTCCCTGCAATTCATTGAGAAGACGACCTGATGTATAAATGCTTCGGTTATAAATTTTATTGGGTTTGCTTAAGTGACAACCAAAACTTTTGTACGAAAGGATTTTCTGTTAGTTTAGAAACTATACTTACAACGCGATTATACTTTTTAAATTTCTTTACCGATGGAAATCCGATCGTCAAGCTCCTAACCTTAACAGTGGAGGTTTAGTTGCTCATGATTTAGAGAAGAAAACTAGGATTGTAAATTGGGCTGAGGTGGAATGAAAAGTTAACTAATGGAATCCCCTAAAAAGGAAGTTTCTTTCCCTTTTATATCAAATCCTAATAAATTTAAAATCTTGTTTCTAAAAACTAAAAAATATCTTTTCCTAATTTAAAGATAAAAATAAAGTTATAAATCAGAATTAACTAAATAATCAGCAAGTTTTCAATTGATGGATGGGGACCACTTGCTTTGTAGGGTCTATGCTTAACTTGGGAAGTAATAGGAAGTGTTCCCCTGATTCTTTCATTCTACAACCTCTAATCTGTGATTTCTAGGCTGAAAACTGGGTCAAAAATAGCCCAGAAATCGCCTCCAGTGTTTTATGCGTTTTCTACACGTGGTGCATGTCACGCCTACGTGTCAAGTACGCGCACGCGTCGCTGTGCAACTTCGCTTTTCACGCGTACGCGTCAGGCACGTGCACGTGTCGCCATGGAAAGCTCCAAATCACGCGCATGCGTCATGTACGTGCACGCGTCAGGTACGCGCACGCGTCGCTCCTAGTTGTCATCTACTTTAATTCTTGTGTTGCAGAAACTCCATCAAATCCAGCCGAATGCTACCTAAAATAAACAGAATTGCACAAGTCTCAAAGTAGCATCAATAGTGGCTAAAAGATAATTAATTCTTGATTAAACTCAACAATTTAAATGCAAATTCACTAGGAAAAGATAGGAATGATGCTTACGCATCATCCACTTCCTTAATATTGTGAACCTTAACTTCCTCCTTTTGGTGCAATTCTCGCTTCAACTTCTCTTCTTTACCTTGGAGCTTTGAGTTTACTCCCTCCCCAAGCTTTTTTATTGCTTCTCCACTTTCAATAATGGGAGTGCTTTGATCGGATAGGTTTAGGCGGAAGGAGACTATGTTGTGAACGGCTTCCGCCAAGGTGGCTATCTTGGAATCTAGCTCCTTGAACTCCTTTTGGTTCTCTTCTTTCCCTTGGAGGCAAGAGCGGATACATCCTCGGGGAGAATCATCCATAGAAGGTGGTGGGAGAAAAGAAGGTTCATTGTTTAGGAGGGAAGCTTCATAGTTAGAAGTCGGTTCATCTAGGTAAGGGTATGGAGGTGGTTCTTGAGAGTAATTATGTTGGAATGGTGGTGGTTCCGTGTATGGTTCATATGGCTCATAAGGTGGTTGATATGGTGGATAAGGATTAGGGTCATGATAAGGTGTTTGGTGGTAGGGAGCTTGTGAGTATGGTGGTTCAAAATTAGGTTGAGGGGGTGGTTCATAGGCATGTGGTGGTGGTTGTTGACAACTACAATAAGGGTCACCATATCCATTGGATTGATATGCATTAGGATTGGAATTATACCCATAAGATACCTGATGAGCGGATAATTTATACGATTTTTGGCATTATTTTTAGGTAGTTTTTAGTATGTTTTATTTAATTTTTAGTATATTTTTATTAGTTTTTATGCAAAAATCACATTTCTGGATTTTACTATGAATTTTGAGTTCCTATGGATGCTAATCATTCTGAACTTCAAAGGATAAAGTGAGATGCCAAAACTGTTTAGAAGCAAAAAGCTACTAGTCCCGCTCATCTGATTGAAACTAAGCTTCATTGATGTTTTGGGAATTTACTGTATATTCCCTTCTTTTTATCCTATTTTTTTTTTAGTTTCTTGGGGACAAGCAACAATTTAAGTTTGGTGTTGTGATGAGCAGATAATTTATATGCTTTTTGGCATTGTTTTTAGGTACTTTTTAGTATGTTTTAGTTACTTTTTAGTATATTTTTATGCAAAAATCACATTTTTGGACTTTACTATGAGTTTGTGTGTTTTTCTGTGATTTCAGGTATTTTCTGGCTAAAATTGAGGGACCCGAGCAAAAATCTGATTCAGAGGCCGAGAAAGGACTGCAGATGCTGTTGGATTCTGACCCTCCTTCACTCGAAGTTGATTTTCTGGAGCTAAAGAAGCCCAATTGGCGCGCTCTCAATTTATTTGGAAAGTAGACATCTTGGGCTTTTCGGAAATGTATAATAGTCCATACTTTGCCCGAGATTTGATGGCCCAAACTGGCATCCAAACGCCCACCAGAGACCCTTTTCTGGCGTAAAACGCCGGAACTGGCACCAGAACTAGAGTTAAACGCCCAAAATGGCATCCAAGCTGGAGTTTAACTCCAAGGATGGCCTATGCACATGAAAGCTTCAAAGCTCAGCCCAAACACACACCCAGTGGGCTCCGGAAGTGGATTTCTGCACTACTTACTCATTTTCTGTAAACCTAGGTTACTAGTTTAGTATAAATAGCACTTTTGCCTATTGTATTTCATCTTTGGATCATCTTTTGATCTTTTGATTACTTTGAGGGAGGCTGGCCATTTGGCCATGCCTAGACCTTCTTCTCTTATGTATTTTCTACGGTGGAGTTTCTACACCTCATAGATTAAGGTGAGGAGCTCTGCTGTTCATCATGAAATAATGCAAGTATTATTATTTCTCTTTCAATTCACACCTACTTCTTCTCCAAGATACACTCTCGTACTTAATTCAGTTAAGTTAGAATAAAGGGGGTGACCCGTGACAATCACCCACTATCTTCATTACTCGCTTAGCCAAGTTCTGCGTGCCTGACAACCACAAGCGGTCTACATGATGTTCAATGTAGTCATTGGACGACAGCTGGAGTATACTCTCTTGGGTCTCTGATCCACAGACCGAGTCCACGTGGTTAGAACCTTCGTGGTATAGGCTAGAAACAATTGGCAGCTGATGACAAGTCATCATATACCCATTTTTCAAGCTAAATTCACTTGTTTCACTAGTCTTTATGCACTTTCTTGCATCCTAAGTAAGTAATTTGGAATGAAAATGTATGACTTCTTTAAATCAAATAACTACCATTTAATTGATGCTAAATCATGAGGTTTGAGCTAAAATTAATTGATTTTTAATGATTTATAAACCTTATGAATTGGGAGATACTTTGATTGGTTGCTTTCATTTCTTGTAGGTGAAGAAAAGAAGAAAAGAAGAAAAACGTGGCTTAAGAAGTGTGGCCAAGGGAAGAAAATGGTGTGGTGAAAGAAGGAGAAGTGTGGCGCAACATTGAAGGAGGAAGCAACACTGCTCTCCACAAGAGCACATTGCTCTCCAAGAGAGCAGCATAATGAACCAAGCTTCCAAAACATCACTGCCCTGTCCTCCATAAGAGCGGAGCACAATTCTATGCCAAGGACCAAAGGAAGAAAAAATTCTGCCCTGCCCTCCTCAAGAGCAATATCGGGCTCCATGCAAGAAAAATTCAAAGGAAATTGTCTCCTAGTGCTACCCATGGGTTTCGAACCCAAGACAGGAGGGGAAGGAAGTAGCGCTCAAAAACAAGGAAAACAAGCCAAAATTAAGCGCTACTTTGGTGCCAAGAAACCAAGGAAGAAATGCAACAATCTCCCTTCAACAAGATTTGAACCAGGACCCTTGGGAAACTTTGCTGCGCTGCCCACAAGGAGAGCAGAGCAGCGTTCCTTAGCATGGCACGGGCAGCAATTTTGGCACGGCCAGGAGCTTGCGCGCGCAGCATTGGACGCACGGGAGGCAAGCATGCACGCACATTGCCCTGTTCTCCGCAAGGGCAGGGCAGCATCACACGCAGCACTAGCATGCTCGAGGCCTCATGCACAATTTCCCTGCTCTGCCCTCCACAAGAGCAGAGCAGCCTCCTGGAGCCAATTTCTTCATGGGCTGAAAATTGGATTAAAAATCTAATTTAATTCATTTCTTCACCAAATCAAAAGCCCATCCAAATTCCAAAATCCAAGAATAGAAAGTGTATAAATAGGAGATAGTTTGATGTAATGAGGACCTTCTTTTGGATTTTTGAATTTTTACATCTTTAGACTTCATTTTCTGTGAGAGTTTTGAATTGAGATCTTAGAGAATTGGGAAGGATAATTGATCTCTCTTCTTCTTTGTTCTTGCTTGAGCACTTTTTACTTTTCTTGTTTGAGTCTTGAGTGTGAAGAATTGAGGAATTTCTGTCTCAATCTCCATTTAAGATCTCTTTAATTTTTCTACTGCATAATTGAGTTGAATTCAATTTTCTTTACTGCTTCAATCTTCAATTTCTCTTTACTTGCATTGTGAACTTGGATCTGGGAAGGCAATTGAGATCTAGACTTTGCTATCTAGTCTCTAGAGTCCTGAGATCCAATTTTCCTTTTAGTTCTTCTGTTGAACTACTGCTGCAATCAAATTTCCATTTCTGTTTGAGATCTAGACAATTTCAATTCATCTCTTGCTTTGATAATTGCTGCAAGTTAATTTCCCTTGCTTAAATTTTGAATTCCCAGTCCTCAAATCCCTTTTTCCATTCAAGCAATTTATATTTCTTGCACTTTAAGTTACTGCAATTTACATCTCTTGCACTTTAAGTTTCAGTCATTTAATTTCTTGTTCTTTAAGATTCAGCACCTTTACTTTCAGTTCTCTTTAATTTCTGCATTTCATCCCTCTCCCTTTACATTTTCTGCTATTTACTTACTGTTGGATACAAAATCACTCAACCAATACTTGATTCACTTGACTAAATCAACCACTGAACTAAAATTGCTCAATCCTTCAATCCCTGTGGGATCGACCTCACTCCCGTGAGTTTTATTACTTGATGCGACCTGGTACACTTGCCAGTGAGTTTTATGTTGGATCGTTTTCCACACATCAAGTTTTTGGCGCCGTTGCCGGGGATTGAAATAGATTGACAATGATTAAGTGAAGTGGAGATCTAGATCAAGCACTTTTTCTTTTCTGTTTCTTTAATTCTTAATTAACCCATTAACTGTTTGAATTTTTGCTTAAGCTAACTAAAACTTCATTCTAGCAATAGATTGAAGTTTCATTGGTTTTCTGGTTCTGTGTGTTTCTTGTTGTGTATTTGTATGTCAGGTACAGGGAGAGCTTCTCCTATTTTCTCTGAAACTGACCAAAGAACTCTTCGAAGATTAAGAAGAGCTGAAAGAGGGAAGAACATTGTTGGAGAGGAAGAATCTGAGGAGGAATTCCAAGAGATGGAAGGAGATCCATCAAATCTCAATCAGCCAGAAGGAGGGGCCAACAATAACCCACAACAGAGGAGAGTAATGGCCTCCTATACATTTGCAAATGCTCGACATTGTGGGAGTAGCATTCTTATCCCTATTGTCAATGCAAACAACTTTGAACTAAAGCCACAACTCATCACATTGGTCCAAAACAACTGCTCTTTTGGAGGAGGGCCATTGGAGGACCCGAATCAACATCTATCCACTTTCTTGAGGATCTGTGACATAGTTAAAAGCAATGGAATGCACCCTGACATATACAAGCTGCTGTTGTTCCCATTCTCTCTCAGGGACAAAGCCACTCAATGGCTAGAAACATTTCCAAAGGAGAGCATCAACACTTGGGATGATTTGGTGAGCAAGTTTCTTGCCAAATTTTATCCCCCTCAAAGGATCATAAGATTGAAGACTGAGGTGCAGACATTCACTCAAATGGATGCTGAAAATCTATATGAGGCATGGGAAAGATATAAGGCTTTGCTGAGGAAATGTCCACCAGAGATGTTCACTGAGTGGGACAAGCTGCAGAACTTCTATGAAGGACTTACTCTGAAGGCTCAAGAGGCACTTGATCACTCAGCTGGAGGATCATTGCAATTGATGAAAACTGTAGAGGAAGCTCAGAACCTCATTGATATGGTGGCCAACAACCAATATTTCTTTGCTCACCAAAGGCAACACCAACCATCACAGAGGAAGGGAGTGCTAGAATTGGAAGGAGTGGATACAATTTTGGCTCAACACAAAGTGATGCAGCAGCAGATTCAGCAATAATTTGAGCAAATGGCCAAGAGAATTGATAGCCTTCAGGTTGCATCAGTGAGTGCCACAAGCCAACCATCAACTCCTTAGGGGCAGAATGAAGAGAACCAAGAAGAACAGCAACAAGAGAAAGTGCACTATATGCACAACCAAAATTCTGGATCAAATGAAGTGTATGGTGACACCTACAATCCATCTTGGAAGAACCATCCAAACCTTAGGTGGGGAGATAACCACAACCAAAACCAACAACCATGGCAAAGGAACTCAGCTCAAAACACTCCAAGAAACAACCAAAATCACAACCAACAGCCAACTAACCAAAATTCTTACAGAAAACCACAAAATAATTACCCCAACTCCAACCATTATCCATCCAATAACTAACCAACTAACTAAAACACTTACCATCATGCATCAACATCCCAAAACCAACCAATCTCACAAGACTCTCAGAGGATTACTAATCTAGAGATGCTCATGGAGAAGATGATGAAGAACCAAGAATTGACAACAAAGAACCAAGAAGCTTCCATGAAGAGCCTAGAAAGGCAGATTGGACAAATCTCCAAGTAGATTTCTATTGAGAGACCTTCAAGCTTACTACCAAGTGATACCATTCCTAATCCAAAAGAAGAGTGCAAAGCTGTGCAACTAAGGAGTGGAAAGACATTGGTGGATGGCAACCAAGGGGCAACCTAGAAACTTACGGAAAGAGACAAAAAACCAACAGGGAAAGATGAAGCTAACAACAAGGACATAACAAGTAAGAATGTCCCAGAAAGGCTCACAGAAGAGAACAACTAACCACAGAATTTAAAGAAGGGAAAGCAGATCATGGAAGAACCAAATCCAAAATAGCAGCAAGTGGAGAAGAGTCGTACATCTCCACTACCTTATCCACAGAGATTCCAAAAAGAAGCAAAGGATCAACATTTCCACAAATTCCTTGAGACTTTCAAGAAGCTAGAGATCAACATACCCTTGGCTGAGGCATTGGAGCAAATGCCTCTATATGCCAAGTTCCTAAAGGAGCTCATCAACAAGAAAAGAAGTTGGCTGGAGAAGGAGACTGTGCTGCTCACTGAGGAATGTAGCGCTGTGCTCCAAAAAGGAATCCCACCAAAGCTTAAAGATCCAGGGAGTTTTGTAGTATCATGCACCATAGGCAAACTAACCTTGGAAAAAGCTCTCTGTGATCTTGGAGCTAGTATCAACTTAATGCCCCTGTCCATGATGAGGAAGCATGCTATAGAAGAACTCAAACCCACTAGGATGTCACTAGTCATGGCCGACAGATCAATCAAGACACCTAATGGAATTGTGGAAAATCTGTTAGTGAAGGTTGGGGAGTTTATCTTCCCTGCAGATTTTGTGATCTTGGACACCGAAGAGGAAGGAAACAATTCAATCATCTTGGGAAGACCATTTCTAGCAACTGCAAGAGCCATTATAGATGTGGAAAAAGGAGAAATGATCTTCAGAGTACACAATGAGCAAATGATCATAAATGTTTTCAAGTCAATGCAACACCCTCCTGAGCAAGAGGATTACCTGAGAGTGGATATGATAGAGAGCCTGGTGGAAGAAATGTTAGACACTAATCATCATGAGCAAGAAGAGGAAAATAATCAAAAGACAGTAGAGGAACAAGCAGCTGAGATCTCTATTGACAAGGAGGTGAAACCAAGCAAGAAGGAAGAAGTGCAAAAATAAGAACTGAAGCCATTACCCACCCATCTCAAATATCCATTCCTTGGCCCATCAGAGAGTTTCCCAGTGATCATTAATTCATCCCTGACAAAGGAAGAAGAAGGAGAACTTCTTGATGTACTCAGAGCTCACAAGGATGCTTTAGGATGGACCATTGATGACCTGAAAGGCATCAACCCTACAGTGTGTATGCACAAAATCCTCTTGGAGGATAATTCCAAAGTAGTGGTTCAACCTCAGAGAAGGTTAAATCCCACAATGAAGGAAGTTATCCAGAAGGAAGTAATGAGGTTGTGGAATGCAGGGATAATATATCCTATCTCTGATAGCTCATGGATAAGCCCAGTTCAAGTGGTACCAAACAAGGGTGGGATGACAGTCATTGTTAATGAGAAAAATGAACTCATTCCCACAAGAACTGTGACAGGATGGAGGATGTGTATTGACTATAAGAGGCTGAATGATGTCACACGCAAAGATCATTTCCCACTTCCTTTCATTGACCAGATGCTTGAAAGATTGACTGGCCATGCTTACTATTGCTTCCTGGACGGCTATTCTGGGTATAATCAGATAGTGGTAGATCCAAAGGACCAAGAAAAGACTTCATTCACATGTCCATTTGGAGTTTTTGCCTATAGAAGAATGCCATTTGGGCTATGCAATGCCCCAGCCACCTTTCAAAGGTGTATGCTCTCCATTTTTTCAGATATGGTCGAAAAGCTTTTAGAGGTTTTCATGGATGACTTTTCTGTTTTTGGTGACAATTTCAATACTTGCCTGAAACATCTAACTCTTGTCTTGAAACAGTGCCAAGAAACTAATTTGGTTTTGAACTGGGAGAAGTGCCATTTCATGGTGCCTGAGGGGATTGTTCTTGGTCACAAAGTTTCATGAAAAGGGATAGAGGTTGACAAGGCAAAGGTGGAGATTATAGAGAAGCTCCCTCCACCAACTAATGTGAAATATGTTAGAAGTTTCTTAGGGCATGCAGGATTTTATAGAAGGTTTATCAAGGATTTTTCTAAAATAGCCAAACCTTTGAGTAATCTGTTAATGATTGATAATCCTTTTATTTTTGATGAAAACTGCCAGCATGCCTTTGAAACTTTAAAAAACAAACTCACAACAGCACCAATCATCACACCCCCGGATTGGGAACTACCTTTTGAACTCATGTGTGATGCAAGTGATATTGCAATTGGTGCTGTACTTGGACAAAAGAAGGGAAACTTGCATCATGTCATATATTATGCAAGTAAGGTGTTGAATGAGGCTAAAAAAAATTACACCACAACAGAGAAGGAATTGTTAGCTGTAGTCTATGCATTTGATAAGTTTAGATCATACTTGATAGGATCCAAAATTGTGGTTTATACTGACCATGCTGCCCTTAAGTATTTGAAGTTTTTTCATTACAAATGTAAGAAAATTCGCTGTCAAAGCAGGATGCTAAACCAAGACTTATCAGGTGGATACTACTCCTACAGGAGTTTGACATTAAGGTAAGGGATAGGAAGGGCACTGAAAACCGAGTTGCTGATCATTTGTCGAGGTTACCACAAGAAACAATTCAAGAAGCCTCACAACCTGTGAATGAAAGCTTCCCAGATGAACACCTATTGTAGATCCAACAAGCACCTTGGTTTGCTAACATAGCAAACTACAAAGTGGGGAGGAAGATACCTCAAGAATTCTCTAAGCAACAAGTGAAGAAGCTAATCAATGAAGCAAGGAAGTTCTTGTAGGATGAACCTTTTCTGTTCAAGAGATATTCTGATGGAGTGATTAGGAGATGTGTCCCTGAGAGTGAAATAAGAGATATATTGTGGAATTGCCATGGCTCAGCTTATGGTGGACATTTTGGTCCAGAAAGAACAGCTGCAAAGAGGTTTCTATTGGCCAACTATTTTCAAAGATGCCAGAGAGTTTGTTCACCAATGTAATGAATGCCAGAGAGCAGGAGGATTGACAAGAAGGAATGAGATGCCGCAGAATTTCATTTTGGAATTAGAATTATTTGATCTATAGGGCATTGATTTCATGGGACCCTTTCCCCCTTCCTATTCTTTCAGATATATCTTGGTAGCAGTGGAGTATGTCTCAAAGTGGGTGGAAGCCATAGCCACAACTACCTGTGATGCGCAAATTGTCCTTCAATTCCTCAAGAAGCACGTTTTCACTAGATATGGAGTGCCCAAGGGTCTTATTAGTGATAGTGGTGGTCATTTTTGTAACAAACAAATGGAGAAACTTCTCCATAAGTATGGAGTTATTCATAAAGTAGCCACACCATACCACCCTCAGACTAATGGGCAGGCTGAATTAGCAAACAGAGAATTGAAGAAAATCCTAGAGAAGACAGTAGGAAGCACAAGAAAGGATTGGGCTAGGAAGTTGGAAGATGCACTCTAGGCATACAGGACAGCTTTCAAAACTCGTATTGGGAAGTCCCCCTTTCAGCTATTATATGGCAAATCTTGTCACCTTCCTGTAGGGCTTGAACACAAAGCTTTTTGGGCCACTAAACTCCTAAACCTTGACTCTGAAGTAGCAGGGAAGAAAAGATTGTTGTAGCTAAATGAGCTAGATGAATTTAGGTTAGAAGCCTATGAAAATGCCAAGATATACAAGGAAAGAGCCAAGAGGTGGCATGACAGGAAGATCTTAAAGAAAGAATTCAAACTGGGGCAACAAGTACTCTTGTACAACTCACGACTCAAGATGTTCCCTGGAAAGCTTAAATCTAAGTGGACTGGTCCATATTTGGTAACTAAGGTTTTTCCTTATGGAAGCATTGAATTGTTAGACGAAGCAACAAAGAATCAATTCACAGCAAATGGTCACAGAGCAAAGCTGTACTTAGGAGGACAATGGGACAAGGAAAAAGAGGTCCAGAGCCTACTGCCTTCTTGAAGCAAAAAAATGGAGGATGTCAAGCTATTGACAATAAAGAAGCGCTTGTTAGGAGGCAACCCAACCTGAGGTAGTTTTCTTTTCATAAGTTTTTTTTAATAAAAATGTTGAATAATTGGTATGCATTGCAAGGAGCTAAGTTTGGTGTTGCCCACCAAAACAATTTAAGGGAGAATGAAGGATTCTAAGTTTGGTGTTCCACCAAAATCTCATTTAAAAGAACATTCTCACTTCCTGCATACTGCTAGCTCCAAGCAATCAGACAAATTATTCAACTATTTAACTGCTTTTTAGCTTTAATTCCATAACCTTTAGCAAGGACACAAGGTTTCACATATGGTTAACTTGTTGCATCAGAGGCAGTGGCAAGCAATTAAATTTGGTGTTCCCACACCAAAATAAATCCAAGAGCCACACTCAATTTATGCATACTAACCATGCACTTAAGGGCTTGAGAAACAAGCAACCTTTGAGAACTATGCAGGACATTAGTCAACCATTGAAGATATTGTGCATCTTAACTCAAGGAGAACACAACAGAAGGAAGAATCAAAGGGCTGCAACTTCAAAGGTTGTATCTAAACTTAATCCTTGCTGCTGTGAATTGTTTTGAATCTGGGAACCATTATATATCCTTGTTGCAAGTGAAGTTGTTTGATTAAGTATGCTTATCTGCATAATGCTTGTCATTCATCACTTAGCTAAATTTTGTTTTGTTTCCCATATGCTTAAATAAAAGAGAATTGTTTGAATTAGAAAGTAAATATCCAATGTTGCATAAGTTAGAATGGAAGTTAATGGTGGTATATGTGTCTGATTAAATGCATAACTCATGAAATAATTGCTGCATAGTGTCATTTTCATTGAAGTGTGAGCTAGCTTGCTGTCATGAAGGTTCCTATCAGTAAAGAAAAAAAAATCCCTTGAGTACAAAATAAAACAGAAAGAAAAGGAAGTAGAAAAAGCCAATGTGGCAAGAAAAACAAAGAATAAAGGCTGGACACCAATAGCTTGGACCCTAGGACACATGCCTGTGGTGTTCTTGTACTAGGATATGCTTGGACAAGTAAATTCTGAGGGGTATTTCAAAACCCGGCCACTTAGATCAATTGATTTGGGATGGCCAATTGAAAGTCCACAATAAAGAGCAACCTAGATACAGAACATTTAGTTATCCAAAGAGATACTGGGCATCAATGATCCTAGGAGGAAATAGTGAGCTATGTGTCTATGGTGGAAAAATGTTGAGTAAAAATAAAGCAAAAGGCTACTGCAACATTTGACACCAAGCCTTCAAAGAAGAATAAGCTTGTTAAGTAAAAAAAAAGGAAAGAAAAGTTAGCAAAGGAGCAAGTAAAAAGTAGACCTTATAACAACAAGCTTAGTAAGCCTTTGAGGAAAAGTGTATATTATGTAACAGTAAACAATAACTGAGTTATCATTATCTGCATAAAAACTCCATGAATCAAGTTCTTCTATTTGCCTAATAAGGATATGTTGCTCTTCATGTTCATTTCATTTCCTCTTAGTTTTGATGCTTGCTTGGGGACAAGCAAGATTTAAGTTTGGTGTTGTGATGACAAGTCATCATATACCCATTTTTCAAGCTAAATTCACTTGTTTCACTAGTCTTTATGCACTTTCTTGCATCCTAAGTAAGTAATTTGGAATGAAAATGTTTGACTTCTTTAAATCAAACAACTACCATTTAATTGATGCTAAATCATTAGGTTTGAGCTAAAATTAATTGATTTTTAATGATTTATAAACCTTATGAATTGGGAGATACTTTGATTGGTTGCTTTGATTTCTTGTAGGCGAAGAAAAGAAGAAAAGAAGAAAAACTGGGCTTAAGAAGTGTGGCCAAGGGAAGAAAATGGTGTGGTGAAAGAAGGAGAAGTGTGGCACAACATTGAAGGAGGAAGCAACACTGCTCTCCACAAGAGCACACTGCTCTCCAAGAGAGCAGCATAATGAACCAAGCTTCCAAAACATCACTGCCCTGCCCTCCATAAGAGCGGAGCACAATTCTATGCCAAGGACCAAAGGAAGAAAAAATTCTGCCCTGCCCTCCTCAAGAGCAATATCGGGCTCCATGCAAGAAAAATTCAAAGGAAATTGTCTCCTAGTGCTACCCATGGGTTTCGAACCCAAGACAAGAGGGGAAGGAAGTAGCACTCAAAAACAAGGAAAACAAGCCAAAATTTGGCTTGCTTTCAACCTTCAAGGATCGAACACAGCACCTTGGGGAAGCAAGGAATTAGGCGCTACTTTGGTGCCAAGAAACCAAGGAAGAAATGCAACAATCTCCCTTCATCAAGATTCGAACCAGGGACCCTTGGGAAACTTTGCTGCGCTGCCCACAAGGAGAGCAGAGCAGCGTTCCTTAGCATGGCACGGGCAGCAATTTTGGCACGGCTAGGAGCTTGGGCGCGCACACAAGCACGCACGGCCAGGAGCGTGCGTGCACAGCATTGGACGCACGGGAGGCAAACATGCACGCACATTGCCCTGCTCTCCGCAAGGGCAGGGCAGCATCACACGCAGCACAAGCATGCACGAGGCCTCATGCACAATTTCCCTGCTCTGCCCTCCACAAGAGCAGAGCAGCCTCCTGGAGCCAATTTCTTCATGGGCTGAAAATTGGATTAAAAATCCAATTTATTTCATTTCTTCACCAAATCAAAAGCCCATCCAAATTCCAAAATCCAAGAATAGAAAGTGTATAAATAGGAGATAGTTTGATGTAATGAGGACCTTCTTTTGGATTTTTGAATTTTTACATCTTTAGACTTCATTTTCTGTGAGAGTTTTGAATTGAGATCTTAGAGAATCGGGAAGGAGAATTGATCTCTCTTCTTCCTTGTTCTTGCTTGAGCACTTTTTACTTTTCTTGTTTGAGTCTTGAGTGTGAAGAATTGAGGAACTTCTATCTCAATCTCCATTTAAGATCTCTTTGATTTTCCTACTGCATAATTGAGTTGAATTCAATTTCCTTTACTGCTTCAATCTTCAATTTCTCTTTAATTGCGTTGTGAACTTGGATCTGGGAAGGCAATTGAGATCTAGACTTTGCTATCTAGTCTCTGGAGTCCTGAGATCCAATTTTACTTTTGGTTCTTCTGTTGAACCACTGCTGCAATCAAATTTCCATTTCTGTTTGAGATCTAGACAATTTCAATTCATCTCTTGCTTTGATAATTGCTGCAAGTTAATTTCCTTTACTTAAATTCTGAATTCCCAGTCCTCAAATCCCTTTTTCCATTCAAGCAATTTATATTTCTTGCACTTTAAGTTACTGCAATTTACATTTCTTGCACTTTAAGTTTTAGTCATTTAATTTCTTGTTCTTTAAGATTCAGCACCTTTACTTTCAGTTCTCTTTAATTTCTGCAATTCATCCCTCTCCCTTTACATTTTCTGCTATTTACTTACTGTTGGATACAAAATCACTCAACCAATACTTGATTCGCTTGACTAAATCAACCACTGAACTAAAATTGCTCAATCCTTCAATCCCTGTGGGATCGACCTCACTCCCGTGAGTTTTATTACTTGATGCGACCCGGTACACTTGCCGGTGAGTTTTGTGTTGGATCGTTTTCCACACATCAGCAGCATTCCTGAGATCCAGAAAGTCTAAACCTTGTCTGTAGTATTTCGAGTAGGATCTGGGACGGGATGACTGTGACGAGCTTCAAACTCACAACTATTGGGCACAGTGACAGTGTAAAAGGATAGAGAGATCCTTTTCCGACACAAGTGGGAACCGATAGATGATTAGCCATGCGGTAGCTGTGCCTGGTATTTTTCATCTGAGATGAGAAATCCGACAGTTGATTAGCCGTACAAAAACCGTAGCCGGACCATTTTCACTGAGAGGATCATACAGCTTGGCATGGAAGGGAGGACACATGATTGGATGAAGACAATAGGAAAGTAGAGGTTCAGATGCAATAAGGCATCTCCAAACGCTTATCCGAAATTCCCATCAATGAATTACATAAGTATCTCTATGTTATTTTCCGTTTTATTTACCTTTTAATTACCAATACCTCATAACCATTTGAATCTGCCTGACTGAGATTTAGAAGATGACCATAGCTTGCTTAAAGCCGTCAATCTCCGTGGAATCGACCCTTACTCACGTAAGGTATTACTTGGACGACCCAGTGCACTTGCTGGTTAGTTGTGCGGAGTTGTGAAAAGTGTGATCACAATTTCGTGCACCAAGTTTTTGGCGCCGTTGCAGGGGATTATTCGAGTTTGGACAACTGACAGTTCATCTTGTTCCTTAGATTGGGTAATCTTCTTTCTTGTTTGAGTCTAGCATCAAATTTTAAGTTTGGTGTCAGCTACATTTTTTTTAGTTTCTTAAAATTTTTGAAAATTCATGCATTGTGTTCTTCTTTGATCTTCAAGTTGTTCTTGATGATTTTCCTTATTTGATCTTTAAATTTTTTTGTTTTGTGTCTTTTCATGTTTTTCTTGTGCATTTTTGAATCCATAGTGTCTAAACATTCAAAATTTATAAGTTTGGTGTTTGCATGTCTTTCTTTTCTTAAAAATTTTTCAAAAATATGTTCTTGATGTTCATCTTGACATTCATAGTGTTCTAGATGTTCATCTTGACATTCAAAGACATTCAAAGTGTTCTTGCATGCATTATCGGTTTGATCTTAAATTCATATGTTTTAAGTCATTTTGAGTTTTTCTCTCTTCTCATTAAAAAATTCAAAAAAATGAAAAATATATATCTTTTCAAGTAAATAATACAGAGAAATAAAGATTCAGAACATAAAGCAGAAGAATCACAGAGAAAAAGAGCTCACTGGCAATAAAACGCCAGTAAAGAGGCCCTTTGGGCGTTAAATGCCAGAATGGCTACCATTCTGGGCGTTTAACGCCAGTAAAGCTATCATTCTGGGCGTTAAACGCCAGAATGGGCAGCATTCTAGGCGTTTAACGCCAGAAATGGCAACATTCTGGGCGTTCAAAAAAATACCCAGTAAAGGATTACCATTCTGGGCGTTTAACGCCAGTAAAGCTATCATTTTGGGCGTTAAACGCCAGAATGGGCAGCATTCTAGGCGTTTAACGCCAGAAATGGCAACATTCTGGGCGTTTAGAAAAATACCCAGTAAAGGATTCCTGGCGGTTAACGCAGCCAGAGTATCTGGCTGGGCGTTAAACGCCCAAAGAGGTAGCCAAATGGGCGTTAAACGCCAGAATGGATAGCATTCTGGGCGTTTAACGCTAGGATGACACAAGGGAGGTAATTTCCTTTCCAATTCAAATTCTTTCAAATTTTCATTGTTTTAATTCATAATTTTAAAATCTTATCATTTTCATATCACATTTTCAAAAAAAATCCTTGCTAAAAATTAATGTTTTGATTCAAAAATTTCAAGTTTGTTACTTTCTTGTTAAGAAAGGATCAATCTTTGAATTCCAGAATCATATCTTTTAGTTTCTTGTTAGTCAAGTCATCAATTTTAAAAATCAAATCTTTTTAATTTCTTTTTTCAATCATATCTTGTTTTAAAAACTTAATTTCATAATCTTTTTCTAACTTCTTCTCTTTTCAAAATTATTTTCAAATCTTTTTCAACTAATTACTATTTCTTATCTTTTTCAAAACCACCTAACCACTTTTCCACTTCCAATTTTCAAAAATCACTAACCACTTTTTCAAAAGTCTTTTTAATTAACTAATTATTTTAGTTTTAATTTTCGAATACTCTCTCTCTCATCTCTTTCTATTTTATTTGCTAACACTTATCTTCTACTTATAATTGGAACCCTCTCTCTCCCTCTGTGTTCGAAATCTTCTCATTCTCTCTCTACCTCATTCGCCTATTTTTCTTTTCTTTTGACACATCAAGGAATCTCTATACTGTGATATAGAGGATTCTACTACTCCCTTTATTCTCTTCTTTTTCATATGAGCAGAAATAGGGATAAAAACATTCTTGTTGAAGCTGACCCTGAACCTGAAAGGACTCTTAAGAAGAAGCTAAGAGAAGCTAAAGCACAACACTCTGGAGAGGACCTTACAGAATATTTTGAAAAAGAAGCAAACATGGTAGCCGAACCCAACAACAATGCTAGAGATGCAAGGAATATGCTTGGTGACTATGCTGCACCAACTTCCAACTTCTATGGAAGAAGCATCTCAATTACTGCCATTGGAGCAAACAACTTTGAGCTTAAGCCTCAATTAGTTTCTCTAATGCAGCAGAATTGTAAGTTTCATGGACTTTCATCGGAAGATCCTCATCAGTTCTTAGCTGAATTCTTGCAGATCTGTGATATTGTTAAGACCAATGGGGTTGATCCTGAGGTCTACAGACTTATGCTTTTCCCCTTTGCTGTGAGAGACAGAGCTAGAACATGGTTGGACTCACAACCTAGAAAAAGCCTGAACTCTTGGGATAGTTGGTCAACGCTTTCTTGACCAAATTTTTTTCACCTCAAATGCTGAGCAAGCTTAGAGTGGACGTCCAAACCTTCAAACAGAAGGAAGGTGAATCCCTCTATGAAGCTTGGGAAAGATACAAGCAATTAACTAAAAGGTGTCCTTCTGATATGCTTCCCGAATGGAACATCATATGTATATTCTATGATGGTCTATTTGAATTGTCCAAGATGTCATTGGACCATTCTGCTGGTGGATCTCTTCATCTAAAAACACCTGCAGAAGCCTAGGAACTCATTGAGATGGTTACAAATAACCAGTTCATGTACACTTCTGAAAGAAATCCTGTGAATAATGGGATAACTCAGAAGAAGGGAGTTCTTGAGATTGATACTCTGAATGCCATATTGGCTCAGAACAAAATATTGACTCAGCAAGTCAATATGATTTCTCGGAATTTGACTGGATTGCAAGCTGCATTCGGCAGTGGTAAAGAAGCCTCCTCTGAAGGAGAAGCTTATGACCCTGAGAATCCTACAATGGAAGAGGTGAATTATATGGGAGAATCTTATCGAAACACCTATAATCCTTCATGGAGGAATCATCCAAATCTCATGGAAGGATCAACAGAAGCCTCAACAAGGCTTCAACAACAATAATAGTGGGAGAAATAGGTTTTGCAATAGCAAGCCTTTTCCATCATCTTCTCAGCAACAGATAGAGAATTTTGAGCAGAGCCTCTCTGGCTTAGCAAACATATTCTCTGATCTATCTAAAACCACTCTCAGTTTCATGAATGAAACAAGGTCCTCCATCAGAAATTTGGAGGCACAAGTTGGTCAGATAAGTAAAAGAGTTACTGAAACTCCTCCTAGTACTCTCCCAAGCAATATAGAAGAGAATCCCAAAAGAGAGTGCAAGGCCATAACTATAACCATAATGGCCGAACATGGAGAGAGTGAAAAGGCAGTGATTCCTAGTAAGGAATACCTCAAGGGACATCCACTGACCAATAAAGAGTTCCCTATTGAGGAACCAAAAGAATCTGAGGCTCATACAGAGACCATAGAGATTCCACTGAACTTACTATTGTCATTCATGAGCTCTAATGAGTATTCTTCCTCTAAAGAGGATGAAGACACTGTTGAAGAGCAAGTTGTTTATTATCTAAGAGCAATCATGAAGCTAAATGCCAAGTTATTCGGTAATGAGACATGTGAGGATGAACCTCTATTGCTCATCAATGAACTGAATACCTGGATTCAGCAGACATTACATCAGAAGAAACCGGATTACGGAAAGTTCTTAATACCTTGCACCATAGGCACCATGACCTTTGAGAAGGCTCTGTGTGACCTGGGGTCAGGTATCAAACTCATGCCACTCTCTGTAATGGAGAAACTAGGGATCTTTAAGGTACAAGCTGCAAGAATCTCACTAGATATGGCAAACAAATCAATGAAACAGGCTTATTGACTTGTAGAGGATGTCTTAGTGAAGGTTGAAGGCCTTTACATCCCTGCTGACTTCATAATCCTAGACACTAGGAAGGATGAGGATGAATCCATCATCCTTGGAAGACCCTTCCTAGACACAGCAAGGGCTGTAATTGATGTAGACAGAGGAGAGTTAGTCCTTCAATTGAATGAGGACTACCTTGTGTTTAAGACGCAAGGATCTTCTTCTATAAACATGGAGAAGAAGCATGAAAAGCTTCTCTCAATGCAGAGTCAGACAGAGCCCCCACATTCAAACTCTAGGTTTGGTGTTGGGAGGCCACAATCATGCTCTGAGTGTCTATGAAGCTCTATAAGAGCTCACTGTCAAGCTATTGACATTAAAGAAGTGCTTATTGGGAGGCAACCCAATCTTATTTATCTATATTAATCACTTTCTCATTTTTATTTTCAAGTGTTAGTCTATGTTTTTTTTAGGTTGATGATCATGTGAAGTCACAAAAACAGCTGCATAATTAAAGCGGAATAAAAAATAGCATAAAAAATAGCACACCCTAGAAGACGAGCTTACTGGCATTTAAACGCCAGTAATGATAGCAAAATGGGAATTTAACGCCCAGTCTGGCAGCATTCTGGGTGTTAAACGCCATAAATGGCAGCCAGACTGGCGTTTAATGCCAGAAAAGGGTGTCTGGTGTCTGGATGGTGTTAAACGATAGTAAGGGTAGCAGAATGGGCATTTAACGCCCAGTCTGGCAGCATTCTGGGCATTAAACGCCAGAATTGGTAGCCAGACTGGCGTTTAACGCCAGAAAAGGGCATCAGCCTGGCGTTTAACGCCAGAAATGGCACACAGTGGGCGTTTAAATGCAGAAAGGTGCAGGGATGCGAAATCCTTAATACCTCAAGATCTGTGGACCCCACAAGATCCCTACCTACCCCAATTAACTCTCTCCCTTCTTCACACCCTTCCATAACACTCTTCCCCAAACACCATTCACCTATCAAATCCTACCCTCATACCCATAATCTCTCCACAACTCACATCCATCCAATATTTCCCAAAATAGACCCCACCTACCTCACCATTCAAATCCAAACCATTCCCCTTCAAAACCCACCCCTTCTCACACGGACTCCCTCTCACCCTTACCCTATAAATACCCCTCCTCACTCCTTTATTTTCACACATCATAACCACCTAAATCCCTCCTTGGCCGAACCACTCACCGTCCTCTATCTCCTCATTTCTTTCTTCTTTTGCTCGAGGACGAGCAAACCTCTTAAGTTTGGTGTGGGAAAAAACGTTGCTTTTTGTTTTTCCATAACCATTAATGGCACTAATGAGCGGATATTTTATACGCTTTTTGGGGGTATTTTCATATAGTTTTTAGTAGGATCTAGATACTTTTTAGTATATTTTTATTAGTTTTTATGCAAAAATCACATTTCTGGACATTGCTATGAGTTTGTGTGTTTTTCTGTGATTTCAAGTATTTTCTGGCTGAAATTGAGGGACCTGAGCAAAAATCTGATTTAGAGCCTGAAAAAGGACTGTAGATGTTGTTGAATTCTGACCTCCCTACACTTGAAATGAAATTTTTGGAGCTACAAGAGTCCAAATAACGCGTTCTCAATTGCGTTGGAAGTAGACGTCCAGGGCTTTCCAACAATACATAATAGTCCATACTTTGCCCAAGTTTAGACAATGCAAACTGGCGTTTAACGCCAGCCTTCTGCCCTATTCTGGCATTACAAGCTAGAGTCAAATGCCAGAAACAGGTTACAACTTGGCGTTTAACTCCAGGAATAGCCTATGCACGTGAAAGCTTTAATGTTCAGCACCAGCACACACCAAGTGGGCCCCGAAAGTGGATTTTTACACTATCTATCTTAGTTTACTCATTTTCTGTAAACCTAGGTTACTGGTTGAGTATAAAAACTACTTTTAGAGATTTATTTTGTACCTCATGACATTTTACATCTGAATTTGTATTTCCGACGGCATGAGTCTCTAAACTCCATGGTTAGGGGTGAGGAGCTCTGCTGTGTCTCGATGGATTAATACAATTACTTCTGTTTTCTATTCAATCACGCTTGATTCTATTCTAAGATATTCACTCGCACTTAAACATGATGAATGTGATGATCCGTGACACTCATCACCATTCTCAACTTATGAACGTGTGCCTGACAACCACTTTCGTTCTACCTTAGATTGAGTGTTTATCTCTTGGGTTCCTGGTTCATGAGTTTGACTGCCTCTCCTGACAACAGAGCGTTCAATCCGTGAGTCCAGAGTCCTCGTGGTATAAGCTAGAATCAATTGGCAGTCTTCTTGAGATCCGGAAAGTCTAAACCTTGTCTGTGGTATTCCGAGTAGGATCTGGGATGGGATGACTGTGAAGAGCTTTAAACTCACAAATGTTGGGCGTAGTGACAGACGCAAAAGGATCACTGGATCCTATTCCAACAAAAGTGAGAACCGACAGATAATTAGCCATGTACATGGACTATTTTCATTGAGAGGGTGGATGGTAGCCATTGACAACGGTGATCCACCAACATACAGCTTGCCATGGAAGAAGCCTTGCATGCGTGAAGAAGAAGACAGTAGGAAAGCAGAGATTCAGAAGACAGAGCATCTCCAAAACTCCAACCCATTCTCCATTACTGCATAACAAGTAATTATTTCATGTTCTTTTATTTTTCGCAATTAAAACTAAGAACCCTTATTGATATCCTGACTAAGAACAATAAGATAACCATAGCTTGCTTCAAGCCGGCAATCTCCGTAGGATCGACCCTTACTCACGTATGGTATTACTTCGACGACCCAGTGCACTTGCTGGTTAGTTGTACGAGTTGTGAAAAGTGTGGTTTAAAATTTCGTGCACCAAGTTTTTGGCGCCGTTGCCAGGGATTGTTCGAGTTTGAACAACTGACGGTTTATTTTGTTACTTAAATTAAGAAAAATTTGTCTTTTTGGTTTAGAGTCTTTTACTTTTTTTTTTCAAAAAAAATTAATATAATAATTAAAACTTTTTTAAAAAAAAAATAATTTTTCTCTGTTCAATCCTTGCATTTGTTGAATGTGTCTATGTTCTTGGGAATAGTTGCTCCTTTGAGTCTTCCTTTCTAAAATCTTTTTAAAAATAATTTTTCATTGATTAAATCTTGTGCCAAATTTTAAGTTTGGTGTTCTCTTGTTAATTTTTCTTTAGTTTTCGAAAATTTTATTTTGGTTTTCTAAAAATTTTTAGTTTCGTGTGCTTTCTTTTTTTTCTTGTTGTTCTTGTGAGTCTTCAAAGTGTTCTTGAGTCTTCTTTGTGTTTTGATCTTAAAATTTTTAAGTTTGGTGTGCCTTGGTGTTTTCCATCGAAAATTTTCGAAAACAAGGAGCATTGGATCTAAAAATTTTAAGTCTTATGTCTTTTGTGTGTTTTTCTCTTTCATGATAAAATTCAAAAATAAAAAATATCTTTTCCTTTAATTTCTCATAATTTTCGAATTCATTAGGTTGATTTGGTCAAAATTTTTTAAAATCAGATCTTTTTCAAAAACTCCTAACCACTTTCTCTCTCGTCATTCTTTTTCAAAAATCCTCATAAAATATTTTCAAATTATTTTATTTTATTTTATTTTATTATTTTAATATCCATTTTCTTATTCTTATTATTTCGAAAAAAATTTAATAAATAAATATAATAAAATAAATAAAATAAATCCACATCATCTCCCTTTCTCCATCATGGCCCTAAGTGGAAATAAATAGTCCAGAAGGACTCTGGGGTCATATGCTAACCCCACTACTGCTTCATATGGGAGTAGTATCTATATACCCTCCATCGGAGTCAGTAGTTTTGAGTTGAATCCCCATCTCATTATCATGGTGCAGCAAAACTGCCAGTATTCTAGTCTTCCACAGGAAGAACCTACTGAGTTTCTAGCACAGTTCTTACAAATTGCTGACACAGTACATGATAAAGAAGTAGATCAGGATGTCTATAGATTATTACTGTTTCCATTTGCTGTAAAAGACCAAGCTAAGAGGTGGTTAAATAACCAACCTAAAGCTAGCATAAGAACATGGAAACAGTTGTCAAACAAATTCCTGAATCAATATTTCCTTCCTAAGAGGACGACAAAGCTAAGGCTGGACATGCAAGACTTTAAACAAGTGGATAATGAATCCCTTTACAATGTCTAGGAGAGGTACAGAGAGATGCTAAGGAAATGCCCCTCTGAAATGTTTTCAGAATGGGTGCAGTTAGACATCTTCTACAACGGGCTTACAGTAAAAGCTCAAATATCTCTAGACCACTCAGCTGGTGGATCTATACACATGAGAAAAACAATTAAAGAGGCTCAAGAGCTCATTGATACAGTTGCTAGAAATCAGCATCTGTACTTAAGTAGTGAGTCCTCCATAAAAGAAGAGGCTAAGGTAGTATCCACTGAACTTAGTCCTCCAGAACAAGTTGCTGAAATCAATCAGCAATTATGTTATCTAACAGAACAGTTGGCAGAAGTTAAGGAGATGTTACAAGACACTAAGGATGCTAATAGGAACATGGAAGCACAACTTGACCAGACAAGACAGCAGTTATCAAAACAGATAACAGAAGAGTGCCAAGCAGTTCAATTAAGAAGTGGAAAAATATTGAATACCTCAACTCAAAGCAGCAGAAAGCCAAGAAAAGAACAAATAATAGAGAATGAACAAAGTGCTACTCAAAATCCCTCTAAGGACAGTAAGAGCTCAGAGAGGAATGATTCTGGCGTTCAAACACCAGAAAATGGTGAAAAACTGGCGTTAAACGCCATGTGGACGCCCAGTTATGGCGTTCAAATGCCAGAAAAGGGAGAAAATTGGCGTTAAATGCCCAACCCATGTTTAGTTCTAGCGTTCAAATACCAGAAAAGGGAAGAAATCTGGCGTTAAACGCCAATCCAGCCTCCAATCCTGGCGTTCAAACGCCTATGAGGGATCAGGCACTTGCAAGTGCTGATAATAACTCCCTCAAAAAGGCTTCTCAACCTACCTCTATAGAAAATAAACCTGCAGTAACAAAGGTTGAAGAATACAAAGCCAAAACACCTTATCCTCAGAAACTCCGCCAAGCGGAATAGGATAAACAATTTGCCCGCTTTGCAGACTATCTTAGGACTCTTGAAATCAAGATTCTGTTTGCAGAGGCACTTTAGCAAATACCCTCTTATGCTAAGTTCATGAAAGAGATCTTAAGTCATAAGAAGGATTGGAGAGAAACTGAAAAAGTTTTTCTCACTGAAGAATGCAGTGCAATCATTTTAAAGAGCTTACCAGAGAAGCTTAAGGATCCTGGAAGCTTTATGATACCATGCACATTAGAGGGTACCTGTACCAAGACAGCTCTATGTGATCTTGGGGCAACTATCAACCTAATCCCTGCATCCACTATCAGAAAGCTTGGCTTGACTGAAGAGGTCAAACCAACCAGGATATGTCTTCAACTTGCTGATGCCTCCATTAAATACCCATTAGGTGTGATTGAAGACATGATTGTCACAGTTGGGCCATTCGCCTTTCCCACTGACTTTGTAGTGCTGGAAATAGAGGAGCACAATAGTGCAACTCTCATTCTAGGAAGACCTTTCCTAGCAACTGGACGAACTTTTATTGATGTCCAAAAAGGGAAAGTAACCCTGAGAGTCAATGAGGATGATTTTAGGCTGAATGCTATTGAAGCAACGAAGCACCCAGACACATCAAAAGACTGCATGCGTGTTGATATTATTGACTCCCTGGTACAGGAGATCAGTATGGCTGAGAGTCTCGAATCAGAGCTAGAAGATATCTTTAAAGATGTTCAGCCTGATCTGGAAGAACCATAGGAAATAAAAGAACCTTTGAAAATTCATCAGGAAGAGGAGAAACTTCCTAAACCTGAGCTCAAACCACTACCACCATCCCTAAAATATGCATTTCTGGGAGAAGGTAAAACTTTTCCTATAATCATAAGCTCTGCCTTAGAGCCACAGGAAGAGAAAGCACTAATTCAGGTGCTAAGGACACACAAGACAGCTATTGGGTGGTCCATTAGTGATCTCAAGGGTATTAGCCTAGCCAGATGCATGCATAAGATCGTATTGGAGGATAATGCCAAACCAGTGGTTCAACCACAAAGGCGGCTGAATCTAGCCATGAAGGAGGTGGTGCAGAAAGAGGTCACTAAATTACTAGAGGCTGGGATTATTTATCCCATTTCTGATAGCCCCTGGGTGAGCCCTGTCTAAGTTATACCCAAAAAAGGGAGGCATGACAGTGGTTTATAATGAAAAAAATGAATTAGTTCCTACAAGAACAGTTACAGGGTGGCGTATGTGTATTGACTATAGAATACTCAATATAGCCCCCAGAAAGGATCATTTTCCTTTACCATTCATAAACCAAATGCTAGAAAGGCTAGCAGGTCATGACTATTACTGCTTTCTGGATGGCTACTCAGGCTACAACCAAATTGTAGTAGATCCCCAAGATCAAGAGAAAACAGCATTCACATGTGCATCTGGAGTATATGCCTACATAAGGATGCCATTTGGTCTGTGTAATGTGGTAAAAGCATTCACATTTCAATTGTTTTTCCGCTTAAGGCTAGTAATGTGGTAAAATATAGAACAAATAGGATTAAAATTGGCTCAAAGTGGTTAACAAAGGTAATTAAATGGGTTGGCTTATTTGGGGTATGTGAGCTAAACAAACAATGGCCTCAATCATATGCATGCACATAACACATTAACATTGGATATATAGGATAAAACAAAATTCAGATTACAATCACAGAGAAGTAAACACATGAGAAAAAATGTTTATGGTTAAATAGTGTTCTTTTAGCTCAAAAATCCTATTCCAAATTCAACTTCAAACAAATTTAACATAAATGTTTTGATTTAAATTAGTGAAATTTTTGAAAAATATATGGTCTTAAGAGAAACTTATTGTATTTTCAATCAGGTAGAACATGCATGCAGATAACCTACTAATTTGTGATCTATCATATTCTCAAGAAGAAGAAATTGGTGTTAGGGGGAAAAGAATTACCTCCGGAAGTCAGGTACTGACCGACCTCCCCACACTTAAGGCTTTGCACCATCCTCGGTGCCTTCTGTCAGGAACAAGGGTGGGCTGGTGGCAGTATCTCCACAGTCAGGACCGTCATGGCTCCCTGTGTTGGTGAAAGAAGTGGAGTCCGTAGTGCCTGGGTCCTCGTCAAGTATGTGGTTGCCTGTGAGTAGCTCCTTGAGGTATTTGAATCGGCGGTGGTTACGGCGCTCTCGGAGCTTTGCTTTCTGGTCTTGTTGGTCCAACCTCTTCAGTATTTGATGCAGCAGCTGACTAGTAGATGGTGGAATGTCTGCAGCATCGTCTGTGGACTGGCTGATAGTGGCAAGTGGTGGCCTGAGATATCTCCCGTTAGGGACATACTGATCATCCCGTGGAAGTATGGCTTTGGTGTCCCCAGCTCTGTAGGATACTCCGGCTGCTGAGACAAGATCAGAGACCAAGGCGGGGAAAGGAAGGTTGCCCGCAATTTGCACGTGTCCCATAGCATTCCTGATGTGACTTGGTAGACTGAGAGGCTGGTCTGTGAGGATGCACCATAGTAGAACGGCCATGTCTGCGGTGAAGGAGGACTCATGAGTGCTCGGGAAGACGTAATGGGACATAATCTGTGCCCATCCGTGAGCCTCTAAGGTGAGTGCAGAAGCCGATATTCCTTTAGGACGGGAACGATGGTATCCAAAAATCCATTTGCTGCCAGGTTGTGCGATAACTCTGAGAACAGCGTCCCAGTCAAATTTGTACGCCTGGCGCTTGAGTGCGGCTTCTTGAAATGTGTCCAATCCTTCTGGAGAAGGGGAAGATCGAAGGCTCGCTGAATGGCCTCTTCTGTAACGGGGATTTGCTTCTGACGGACATAAAAAGAATGCAAGGTCGGCAGGTGGAAGTTGGAGTAGAACTCAACTACCCAAGAAAGATTAACCTGTCGGGGCTGTCTCTGTAGGAATCCCCAATGTCTTTGTGCAATTTGCGGCTCAACAAATTCAGCAATACGAGGCGGAAGGATAAGAAGGTGTTCATTGTTGTAATTTCGAGTTGCCAGAATGGGGAACATCTGCTCACAGTAGCGATTGGAAAATCGTGCAGTGTCCTTTGCTGGGAAGGCTCTCTCCTTTTCATCAATCTTTATAATCCTTTTAATTCTTTTTGTTGAGGGCTTGACTGCAGTTGAAGAAGGCTCTGCAACTAATGCTCTTTTTGTTCCTTTCCTTGCTGTGAATTTAGGGGTAGCTTTCTCCTTGCCTTTCTTGGTGGCCATCCTGAAAGGGAACGAGGAAAGACATGAATAATGCAAGGGTTATAGCAAGAAAAAGAATGGGAAAAGTGGTAATCAATGCACAGGAATGGATAATGATGTGAACACATGGTCATGACTACATGTGACAAATCAACAATGGAAATAAAGTAAGTGCAAGTGATGACAGTTAAATGTATGGTGTTTATTGGCATGCCGGCAAGGGCATGAGTAGCATAGATCAAGCATTCAATGTCCAAGTTAGATTACCAAGTCATTCAATCAAACAAGATGCTTGTAATAACAATTATATTTAATAAATAAAATATAAGAAGGATTTTGTGAAAAGCAAGCATTTATGGTAGTAGATTTAAAATGAATCTAAAAAGAAGTAGTGCAAAATGCCATATGGGCGTTTTCACAAACACATAGCATGCATGTTAAATAAGAAATGGAAAATATTAATTTGAACATACAAGTAACCCGATAAAAAATAATATATAATTGTTAAACAAGTCCTAAACAATCTATAAGCAACATATAAAAATAATAACCCTAATAAATTTCCAACACCAATAGGAGGAAGAGGAAAGAAAAAAGAAACATAGATAGAGAAAGTAGAAGAGAAGGAAAAAAGAAAACATGAAACTAAAAAAGAAGAATGAAAAGGTAGGAAGGGGAGAAGAGAAGAAAAACCTTGATAATGGTGGTAGGAAAGAGGGGGTAGAAGAGAAAAAGAAGGGAGGGAGAAGGAAGGGGGGAAATAAAATAGGAATGGGAAGAGAAAAGAAAAGATAATCTGGCATATTTGAATGAGTTGGCGGCACAACCGATGCAAACGCGTGGGGCACGCGGTCGCATGGAAAGCCCTTAAATGAAATGACGCGGACGCGTCGGTCACGCGAACGCGTGACATGATTTGTGCTAGTGGCGCAAGGGCAGCTTCGTTCTCGCACAACTCTCTGTTTAAATTATGTTTTGCCAAAATTTAGGGTGATGCGATCGCGTGGTTGACGCGATCGCGTGGTTGACACGATCGCGTGGATGGCCAGATGGAGAAAATGGCGCGGACGCGTGGGGCACGCGTTCGCGTGGCAAGGCTCGTGCGACTAGCACAAGTGCAGCCCAGCTCCAGCTCAACTTTCGGCCATACACCCTTTTTTACATCGATTTATAGGGCACGCGTTCGCGTGGGTGACGCGGACGCGTGGGAGGCCTATTTTCCACATGACGCGGACGCGTCAGTGGCACGGCCGCGTGGATCAATTTGTGCCAAGGCACGCTTCCAGCCACACTTTTACGTGACTCTCTGTTTCTTTTCTTCTCGTATCCAAGGCACTATGACGCGGACGCGTCATCGACGCTGTCGCGTCGTGTGCTCTCTTTTTTTTTTTTTTGATAAAAATGCTAATGCAGTATGCAGATGAGATGCAAGATATAGGTATTAGTACTGAGAAGAGTTATATATAAGGGAAGATAAGGAGAGGGGAAGGAACGATCATACCATGGTGGGTTGTCTCCCACCCAGCACTTTGCTTTAACGTCCGTAAGTTGGACGCTCCACTAGCTCAGTCTTCTGCTGTGGGTGGGTCTTCCAAGATGAAGATCTCTAGTTCCTGGTTTTTCGCCATCTTTTCACCATGGAATAGCTTCAAGCGATGTCCATTGACCTTGATAAGTTCAGAGCTTGAAGGATGGCTCAAGTGAAAGACTCCATATGGTTCCACCCGCTCTACTCGATACGGACCATCCCATCTAGATCTCAGCTTGCCTGGAATGAGTCGCATTTTGGAATTGTAAAGTAGGACTAAGTCCCCTGGTTAGAATTCTTTTCTCTTAATGCTCTTGTCATGCACAGCCTTCACCTTCTCTTTATACAGCCTGGAGTTTTCATAAGCTTCTAGGCGAAGGCTCTCTAATTCTTACAGTTGCAACTTTCGTTCAGCTCCGGATTTCTCATAGTCCATGTTGCATTCCTTTACCGCCCAGAAGGCCTTGTGTTCTAACTCAACTGGGAGATGACAGGCCTTTCCATAAAACCAAGCGGAAATGACTCATCCCAATCGGTGTCTTGTATGCTGTCCGATATGCCCAAAGTGCGTCCAGTCCTTTCTATGAGGCTTGACTACCTTTTGAACTATGCTCTTTATCTCCCTGTTAGACACCTCTGATTGCCCATTAGTCTGGGGGTGATAGGTTGTTGATACTTTATGAATTATCCCATGCCTCTTTAGTAAATTTGTTAGTCTCTTGTTACAAAAGTGAGTGCTTTGATCGCTCACGATTGCTCGTGGTGACCCAAAGCGACAAATAATATGGTTTCTAACAAAGGAAACAATAGTGTTAGCATCATCAGTACATGTAGGAATTGCTTCCACCCATTTAGAAACATAATCTACAGCCAACAGTATATAAAGGTGGCCATTCGAATTTGGAAATGGAGCCATAAAATCATGCCCCAAACATCAAAAATTTCACAGAAAATCATAATTTGTTGAGGCATTTCATCCCTTTGGGATATATTACCAAACCTTTGGCATGGAGGACAAGATTTACAAAGATCAGCAGCCTCTTTAAAAAGAGTAGGCCACCAGAATCCACAGTCTAGAACTTTTCTAGCAGTTCGTTGAGGGCCAAAATGTCCTCCACTCTTAGATGAGTGGCAGGCCTCTAAAATGGACTAGAATTCTGATTGAGGTACACACCGTCTAATTACCTGGTCAGCACCACACCTCCATAGATATGGGTCATCCCATACATAGTATTTGGACTCGCTTTTCAGCTTGTCTCTCTAATGCTTAGTAAAATTAGGAGGAATAGTATGGCTAACTAGATAATTAGCTACAGGTGCATACCAAGGGACTACATCAGATACTGCCTGTAAGCTATTAAATGGGAAATTATCATTGATAGGAATGGAGTCATCTTTAATGTGCTCAAGGCAACTCAAGTGGTCAGCCACTAAATTTTGGTTACCACTCCTATCTTTAATTTCCAGATCAAATTCTTGCAGTAGTAGCATCCAACGTATTAGCCTTTGCTTAGACTCCTTTTTAGCTAATAAATATTTTAGAGTTGCGTGGTCTGAGTACACTACTACCTTAGTACCAAGTAAATAGGCTCGAAATTTATTCAGAGCAAAAACAATAGCTAGAAGCTCTTTTTCAGTAGTAGTGTAATTAGATTGAGCAGCATCTAAAGTCTTAGATGCATAAGCAATTACAAAAGGATCGTTACCTTCATGTTAAGCCAATGCTACTCCTACTGCATGATTGGAGGCATCACACATGATTTTGAATGGTTGACTCCAGTCTGGTCCCCTCACAATCGGAGCTTGAGTTAAGGCGGTCTTTAGCTTATCAAACGCTTGCTTGCAATCCTCACTAAACTCGAACTCAATCTCTTTCTGCAGTAGTCTGGATAAGGGTAGTGCTACCTTACTGAAGTCCTTGATGAATCTCTTGTAAAAACCTGCATGGCCAAGGAACGAACGGACTTCCCTCACAGAGGAGGGGTAAGGTAAACTAGAAATAACATCTACCTTTGCTGGGTTTATAGAGATACTAGTATTAAAAACAACGTGTCCTAGAACAATACCTTGTTTTACCATAAAATGACACTTTTCAAAATTTAAAACATGGTTTGAACTAACACACCTGTCCAATACTTTAGATAAACTATCCTTGGTTAAATGAATCACCATAGACGCTAAAGTCATCCATAAAAACTTCCATACAAGTCTCAATGAGATCAGAGAAAAGACTCATCATGCACCTTTGGAAAGTAGCTGGTGCATTGCACAGGCCAAAAGGGCATTCTCTTATAAGCATAAGTCCCAAAAGGACATGTAAAAGTAGTCTTTTCCTGATCCTCAGGAGCTATATGGATTTAAAAATAACCTGTATAACCATCTAAGAAGCAATAGTGAGATTTACCTGACAGGCAATCAAGCATCTGATCAATGAATGACAATGGGTAATGATCCTTGCAAGTGGCTTGGTTGAGACGCCTGTAGTCAATGCAAACTCTCCATGCATTCTGCACTCTGGTTGTCAGAAGTTCTCCATGCTCATTCCTTATTGTTGTGACTCCAGACTTTTTGGGCACCACTTGTACTGGGCTGACCCATTCGCTATCTGAAATGGGGTAAATGATATCTGCTTCAAGTAGTCTGGTTACTTCCTTCTTGACAACTTCTAATATGGTGGGATTCAATCTTCTCTGAGGTTGACGGACAGGCTTTGCTCCTTCTTCTAAGAATATTCTATGTTCACATACTTGAGGGCTGATGCCTACTATATCCGCTAAGCTCCATCCAATTGCTTTCTTATGCGTCCTTAATACACTAAGCAGTTGTTCCTCTTGTTGGGAAGTGAGCTCCATTGCAATGATAATGGGAAACTTCTGCTTGTCCTCAAGGTATGCATACTTGAGGTGTGGAGGAAGGGGCTTTAATTCCAGTTTTTGCTCATGGTTCGGTTCTGGATTTTCTGGGGCTAGTGAAAATGGTAATGAATCTTCAGTGGTTCAGAGGGTGTCCCCACACTTGGATCTTACTCCATGTGACTCTCTTCCATATCTTCCTGGTGGGTTGCAGCTATAATTTCATCAATGATGTCACATTAGAATATGGAGTGATCTTCTGGGGATGCTTCATAGCTTCATCTAGATTGAAGGTCACTGTTCTGCCATCTACCTCAAAGGAATAGCTACCCGAAAAGGCATCCAGATTGAATTTTGAAGTCTTCAAAAATGGTCTACCAAGCAGGATTGATGAAGGTCTCCCTGAGTCATTTTGGGGCATCTCCAGGATATAGAAATCAATGGGAAACGTGAGCCCCTTAATGCTCACTAATACATCTTCAGCAATTTCAACCACTGTGATAATGCTTTTATCTGCTAACACAAAACGAGCTGTCGACCTTTTTAAGGGAGGGAGCCTTAAAGCATTATATATAGACAAGGGCATAATACTCACGCTGATAAACCCCATTTGTAGGGTTTATCTTGTGCTTGATTTAGGGGATTTTATAACCTTTTACCCACACTTATCCATTGAAATAGCATGGTTTTATAACTTCTCCTTTAATATGTGCTTAAGAGTGAAAACATGCTTTTTAGGTCTTAAAATAGCTAAATCTAATTCTCCTTGATTCCATTAGATGCCTTGATATATTTGCTAAGTGATTTCAGATTTAGGAAGCAAGGATTGGACCAAGGGAATGAAGGAAAAGCATGTAGAAATGGAGAACTCGTGAAGAAATAAAGGAAACGCAAAAGCTGTCAAGCCGACCTCTTCGCACTTAATCGGCCATAACTTGAGCTACAAAGGTCCAAATGATGCGGTTCCAGTTGGGTTGGAAAGCTAACATCCGGGGCTTCGAAACGATATAAGATTTGCTATGGTTGAATCGCGCATGGTGACGCGTACGCGCATAGTACGCGCACATGCCGTTGCTGCCACCTGGTTCACTTAAAGCAAAACGTGGCCAGCGAATTCTAAAGCCTTGTGGGCCCAATCCAACTCATTTCTGATGCTATTTAAGCCAAGGATTGAAGGGGGAATGGAGATACTTTTCATACTTTAGAAGTTAGTTACCATTAGTTTAGTTTAGCTTAGTTTTGGAGGGAAAGTTAGTTTTAGAGAGAGAAGCTCTCACTTCTCTCTAGGATTAGGATTAGGATTAGGTTTAGTTCTTAGATCTAGGTTTTCATTCATCTTCTTCTACTTTTATTTTCTCAATTCCTTGTTGTTACATTCATCTTCCTCTATTCTTTTGTTGTAATTTCCTTTATGTTGTTCTTGCATTTTGTTGTAGATCTACCTTTGTTTCTTCTACTCTCTTTCAATTCAATCAAGGTAATTCATAATAAATGTGTTCCTTTTGATTTGTTGTTGTTAATTCCTTTCAATAATTGTTGTTAGATTTTTTTCTTGTTGTCAATTTACTATGCTTTTCTTTTGTGCCTTCTAAGTGTTTGATAAAATGCTTGGTTGGATTTTAGAGTAGAGTTTTATGTTCTTGGCTTAGAAAGGTAACTTAGGAACTCTTGAGTTACTAATGTCCAAGTGATTGATGATTGGGATCCATTGACTCTAGTTCTCACTAATCGAATTAGTGGAGAGTTAGGACTTATGGACTAGGATTGATATAGCTCATTTGACTTTGCTTTACTACTAGTTAGAGGATGACTTAATGAGATTAATCCTTGCCAATTCTCATATTGTGGTTAGTGATTAGGATAGAGATCCTTGACCACCAACCCTTGCCAAGACCTTTTTAGCCATTAGTTTACTTTCTTGCTATTTATCTTTCATGCCTCTTATCAAAACCCCAAAAATAATTCATAACCAATAACAAGACACTTTATTGTAATTCTTAGGGAGAACGACCCGAGGTTCAATACTTCGGTTTATAAATTTAGGGGTTTGTTTTAGTGACAAACAATCTTTTGTATGAAAGGATTAGTGATTGGTTTAGAAACTATACTTGCAACGAGAATTCATTTGTGAATTCTAAACCGTCAAAAATCTAATCATCAAAATGGCGCCGTTGCCGGGGAATTGCAACGGTGTTATGTTATTGGTTATTGTATATATGTGAATATTGTGAATAGCTTGCTTTTGGATTGCTTGTTAGTTTTTGCTAGTCTTAGTATTTTGTTTTATTATTTCTTATTGGTTTTTGTTTCTTATTTTCTCTTGCTACCATGAATTCTCATTTTGGCTATGAGTGTAGTTACAATTATGTTGTAGGTGATGAGAACTATAATGAGAATGTGTATCAAGTATGGGACAACCAAAGGTGGGAAGAGCCATATGCTTATGATCAATCCTCATGGCAACAACCTCCACCAATGCACTATGAAGAAGAGCCATTCTATGATGCATACCAATCCAATGGCTATGGTGAATCACCTTGTGACTTTCAAGAACCACCACCATATGCTTATGAACCATATCCTCAACATAACTCTCAACCATACTCACAAGCCCTTTCTTACCAACCACCTTCATATGACCCTAATCCATATCCATCATACCAACAACCATATAAGCCATATGAACTACATATAGAGCCACCACCATTCCAACATCAATATTTTCAAGAGCCACCTCCTCCATATTATTACCAAGATGAACCACCTCCAATAAATGAAAATTTCCAACCAAAAGATGAATACTACTTTCCACCATAACCTCCCATGGAAGAATACTTATGTCCTTCAATCCAAGAGCCCTATGATCCTAATCATATTATCCAAGAGGAACAAGAGTCAAGGGATTATCTCAAGGAAGAATTGGATCAATTTCAAGCAACCATGGAGTGTGTTGTGCAACAAGTGGAAAGAATGGAAAACATAGAATCACCACAACTCTACCAAGAAGAACCACCTTCCTACTATGAAACACTCCCCCCAATTAGATGAACCCTTCAACCCACCCCAATCTCTAATGGATAAAACCCTTGGTGTTCTTGTTCAAGGGCAAGAAGAGATGAAAAGGGATGTGCAAAATTTCATGGCCGCCTTGGATGCGGTAACAAATCAATTAGCCTCACAATGCTTGATCACTCAAGGAACTCCCATGGCTACATGTGGAGAATCAAATGAAGAACATAACATGAAGGAGATATTGGAAATTCTGGTGGAAAATGAGGGAAGTTGCTTTGTATTGGAACAATTGGAGGAGCCTATGATTATTGAAGAAGGGGAAGAAGTGGTTGAAGACCTAGGAGATGCGGAACCTCCATGGGAACCTAGAGTTATAGAAAGCTCCTCCAAGAAGATTGAAGTTGATGTTGAGGATGAATGTGCACAACCTCCAAGGCATATCCCATATGAAGACATGGAAGGAGTGAAGCAAGAATTGAGTTTCCTTGGTGATGAAGATCATGCATCCAACCTTCTTAGTGAAGAATCCTTTGAATTTGAAGAACTTTCTCCTAATGAATTTGAAAGTGATATGGAGGTAGATTTCTCTCGTCCTCCCATTTATGATTTGAGTGATGGAGAAGAGTGGGATGAAAATGATGAACAAAGGATTGAAAGTGAAGAAGTTTGTGAAAAGGTGGAGGCAATCAAGGAAGAAAATAAGGGAGTGGAGCTTACTAGCACATTGGTAATACCTCTCCCCAAGCCACCACCATCCACTATCTCATTCAAGTGGGTAAATTCCTTATACTCAAGCTTTATTATTCCCCTTAAATATGGTTTGCTTGAAACGGATGGTCAACTTAGATATATTTGTGGCTTTAAGAGTAAAAAGGAGATGGTTCGTGGTTGGAACTGCCATTCTAGGTTCACCATGGTTACATGTTCAAAGCTTAATAGCAAGAGTTGGTGTAGAACTAGATTGCTTGGATCTAGGATGATGTTTGGTCACTTTGTTGAGAATTCACCTTGCTTACCACCCACATGGATTAATGATAATCAATTTGGAGATGGGTGTGAAGACAAAATATGGGATCCGGGAACACATGAGGATCAACATTGGGAGCCCATGGTTTGTGAAGAACTCCATCAAAGCTTGGAGATATTAATCTTGAATAATGGAGCTTATTGGAAGTCCAAGTATTGGTGGAAGTTCCAGGATGAATACAAGCACAAGCCACCTTGAGAGGAGCTCCCCATAAGTCCAACTTAAGGACAATAAACAAAAGTGTTAGGTGGGAGACACCCCACCATGGTAACTTCTTTTCATTTTCTCTTTTTGTACATATTGGTAGAATTAGCTTAAATTCTTGTTTTGATTGTTTTAATGAGTTTAATTGGTAGTTTAGTATGTTAAATAAGGTTTTATGGTATTTTAGTAGCTGTTTGGAGGTTTAGAATGCTTGGATTGGTGCAAAAACATAGCAAAAAATTTTTTTTTGAAAAACAGAGCACCATCCACGCGTACGCGCACTGCGTGCGTACGTGTGCATCAAGCGTTTTGGACCCTCCACGCGAGCGCGCCATGCGTGCATACGCGTGGATTGAGAAGTTCTACCCTCCATGCATTTTTCCAGAGAGTTGTGCCTGCGCCGCGCCAATGTTGTGCCTTTGGCACAAACCTATTTGTGCGCTCGCGCACATGACGCGTACGCGCCACTCTCGGAATAAGCCATCGACACGGACGCACTCTGTACGCGTACGCGTCGCGTCCATTACACTACCATCCGCGCTCGCGCGCCATGCGTGCGTACGCGCGGATTTCCTTCCTTCACCATATTTCGTTTCTTCTCCTCTTTCTATTTCTTTCCTTCCCCTTTCTTCTTCCCTCCTCCTACCCCTCATCCAACACTTCCAAACACCATGGATAACCATTTATTTTAGTTAGTTAATTAGTTAGTCGGTTAGTTAATTCGTTAGTTTTAGTTTAGTTTTCATTTTATTTTCTCTCTTTTCATTATAAGTGTTGGATTATTGACTTTGTTTACTATACATTACTGCCCTTATTGCCTAAATGCTATTTTAGCATGAATGTTTTTAGATAATCTTTGTTGGATTCTATGATTGAGGTTATATTTTACTACTTGGTTTTGAATTTTTCATGCTTACCTTTTTAAAATACCAAGTGATGAGAATTGCCTTCGAGTTTGTAACTCTTCTTGAATTGCATGATTTGGCCACCATGTAATTTGAATCCTTTTCCTCGATTAGGCAACCTCTTGATGGATGATGTTGTGCATTTACCTTAATGCATTTATTTCATGATCATACGCATCCATATGTGTTTGACTTGAATGCTTTCATGCTTCTTTAATGCTTGTTTTACCTTACAAGTTTACTTAAAGCATCTCAAGCACACTAGGATAAGTGAAGTGCATGCTTCTTTTGTGACATAGCTCTTTATGCTAATGTGTGTTCTAAATCGCGCAATTTAGAATTCACACACTTATTTGTCATTAATGTCACACTAATTCACTCACTCAATTCTAGTGATTAGTACCTCATTCCAACAATGTATGCTTCCTTGTTTTTATATCTTCTCATCGTATGGTGTCATATTTTTGTTTTTCATGAACAATGCACCACAAGCAAACACGGAAGCAAGACTAAGAACACGCAGCAATCCGGAGACTCACCGTACCCCCTTGCTCATCCTTCAATGCATCGAGGATGGTGCAAACTTTTAAGTGTGGGGAGGTCGTCCGACTGGTCGGCGATTTTGGGTGACAAATTTTTAATCCCAACACTTTTGCATTTTATTTATTTTTGTTGTATTCTCCTAATTTTGCATATATAGACAAAATAAGCTTAGTCAAAATAATAAAATTTTTGAAGATTTCTATCTATAGGGCACCTCAATTGATTTGAGTGGAAACTTTTTATAGAGCTTGCTTGAATTATATATATCTTGTGGATCATGTTTTGAGCTAAGAACCCAAGCTTGTGAGATTTGAGCCTAATGGCGTGGTTACATCTTATAACCACTTATTTTTCCTTCTTGTGTGCATTATTCTCTTCCTATGATTGTAATCTTTGATTTGTTTGATTTTTTATGTCCATTATTTTGTGTATACATGCATTTATATGATTGAGGCCATCATTTTATTAGCTCACTTATCCAAATAGCCAACCTTTTATATTCCTTTGTTAGCCAATTTGAGCCTACGCTTAGCCCACTTGTTCTTATTTTAGCACATTACAAGCCTTAAAGCGGAAAACAATAAAAGTCCTTATTTGGATCTTTGATTGGCTTAGGCTAGTGTGTGTGAGTATCATTCAAGTGTGGGAATCTTGGGACATTGGGTGAATAAAAGGGTAGTTTTGTATTTTTATTGGAAATATTGGGAATTGGGTACATACTCATGTATTGATCAAATGTAAAACCTTATGCATTGATGTTCTTGTATATAGAAAGAAAAAAAATGAGAAAAACAAAAGAAAAAGAAAAGAAAAAAAAATAGGAAAAGAAAGAAAAAGAAGAAAAATAATAAAAAGGGGACAAAATGCCCCAAAGCGAAGCTCAATAAGATCAGTGCATAAGTGTTGTGAAATGAAAAAGAAAATGCACGAGTATGTGAAAAGGTGAAAAATGGGTAGTTAGGCTAGCTTTGAAATTGTATAGGATGTCATAGGTTAGGTGGGAAGTTTAAGCTTATCAAAGATTCAAATTTCAAGCTCACTTAACCATATATGCATCCTACCTTGACCCTAGCCCCATTACAACCAAAGAAAAGACCTCATGATACTTGTATGCATGCATGAAATATATGTCGATTGTTAGAAGAAAAACAAATCTTAGAAAGCATGATTAGGAGAGAATTGAGAGAATCAACCCTAAACACTTGAGCGAATAGAGTGCAAACACTACCGGTGAGGGTTTAATGCTCAATTACATGTTTTCACCTATGATCATAATTTTCATGCAAGTTTGTAAAAATATTTAATAGTTCAATTCAATTGTGGATTAGACTTGCTAGTCCTTAGCCCTTGTGCATATATTTATTCTTGAGAAATTGATTTATTTTGACCAAGCAATTGCATTCATGTAGATAGTTGCATATAGGTAGATTGCATTTAGTTAGTTCCCATTGAATAAATGCCATACCCTTACTTCATTCTTGGTTTAAGCATGAGGACATGCTTGGTTTAAGTGTGGGGAGGTTGATAAACCCCATTGGTAGGGTTTATCTTGTGCTTGATTTAGGGGATTTTATAACCTTTTACCCACATTTATCCATTGAAATAGCATGGTGTTATAACTTCTCCTTTAATTGTGCTTAAGAGTGAAAACATGTTTTTTAGGTCTTAAAATAGCTAAATCTAATTCTCCTTGATTCCATTAGATGCCTTGATATGTTTGCTAAGTGATTTCAGATTTAGGAGGGAAGGATTGGACCAAGGGAATGAAGGAAAAGCATGTAGAAATGGAGAACTCATGAAGAAATAAAGGAAACGCAAAAGCTGTCAAGCCGACCTCTTTGCACTTAATCGGCCATAACTTGAGCTACAGAGGTCCAAATGATGCGGTTCCAGTTGGGTTGGAAAGCTAACATCCGGAACTTCGAAATGATATAAGATTTGCTATGGTTGAACCGCGCATGTTGACGCGTACGCGCATAGTACGTGCAAGCGCCGTTGTTGCCACCTGGTTCACTTAAAGCAAAACGTGGCCAGCGAATTCTAAAGCCTTGTGGGCCCAATCCAACTTATTTCTGATGCTATTTAAGCCAAGGATTGAAGGGGGAATGGAGATACTTTTCATACTTTAGAAGTTAGTTACCATTAGTTTAGTTTAGCTTAGTTTTGGAGGGAAAGTTAGTTTTAGAGAGAGAAGCTCTCACTTCTCTTTAGGATTTGGATTAGGATTAGGTTTAGTTCTTAGATCTAGGTTTTTATTCATCTTTTTCTACTTCTATCTTCTCAATTCCTTGTTGTTACATTCATCTTCCTCTATTCTTTTGTTGTAATTTCCTTTATGTTGTTCTTGCATTTTGTTGTAGATCTACTTTTGTTTCTTCTACTCTCTTTCAATTCAATAAAGGTAATTCATAATAAATGTGTTCCTTTTGATTTGTTGTTGTTAATTCCTTTCAATAATTGTTGTTAGATTTTGTTCTTGTTGTCAATTTACTATGCTTTTCTTTTGTGCCTTCCAAGTGTTTTATAAAATGCTTGGTTGGATTTTAGAGTAGAGTTTTATGTTCTTGGCTTGGAAAGGTAACTTAGGAACTCTTGAGTTACTAATGTCCAAGTGATTGATGATTGGGATCCATTGACTCTAGTTCTCACTAATCGAATTAGTGGAGAGTTAGAACTTATGGACTAGGATTGATATAGCTCATTTGACTTTCCTTTACTACTAGTTAGAGGATGACTTAATGAGATTAATCCTTGCGAATTCTCATATTGTGGTTAGTGATTAGGATAGAGATCCTTGACCACCAACACTTGCCAAGACCTTTTTAGCCATTAGTTTACTTTTTTGCCATTTATCTTTCATGCCTCTTATCAAAACCCCAAAAATAATTCATAACCAATAACAAGACACTTTATTGTAATTCATAGGGAGAACGACCCGAGGTTCAATACTTTGGTTTATAAATTTAGGGGTTTGTTTTAGTGACAAACAATCTTTTGTATGAAAGGATTAGTGATTAGTTTAGAAACTATACTTGCAACGAGAATTCATTTGTGAATTCTAAACTGTCAAAAATCTAATCATCACACGCATGCTCTTAAATCACACATACAGTCAGAAAATATCACACCTCCAATGGTACAGTTAACCATGTATGGGTCTGGGTCACTACATTTTTCAGGTATATTTCCCATTAAAGCAGATATAGAACTACCTAAAGGAATAGTTTCTAATTCATTACTTTTGTCTTTATGTATGCACAACTCTTTTAGAAACCTTGCATATTTAGGCACTTGCTGAATAACAACAAAAAGGGGAACAGTTACCTCAACCTTTTTGAAGATCTCTACCATTTTGGGATCTAGTTCCATTTGCTTTCTGGGCTTCTTAGCAAGGTGTGAAAATGGAATAGGAGTGACATCTTTCAAAGCTTCAGCTTGCTGCGGTTCTGCATTCATAGGTTGGGCTGCTTCTGCTTCAGCCATGCCTTGTGCTTCATCTTCTTCTTCAATATCCTCTACCTCAACCGTATCCACAGCTGGGGTGTGTTCTGGTGGGCCTGGTTCCTCTGGATTCATCTCTTGCAGTGTGGTTTTAGATCTTAGGGTAATAGTATTGATGCCACCCTTGGGGTTGGGTAATGGTTGAGAGGGGAGTCCACCAGAGCTTGAGGACTGGTTGTTAGAGTTATTCAGTGATCCAATCTGTGAGACCAGGGTTTGCAAGGTAGAATTCAGACCATTTAGAGTAGATGTAAGATTGTTTTCCATGGTCTGCTGTCTCTGATCAATAGATTGTAGTAACTCATCATTATGAGATGAAGAGGGATAAGTGATCTAAGGGGTCTGCTGAGATGCTTGAGGCTGCCTTAGATGAGGTGCTCTGTAAGCCTTATTCTGATTCTGTTGCCTGAAGTTGTTATTGTTATTCCACCTCTAGTTTCCATTATTATCTCTGCCTCCTCTGTTGTGATTGTCCCTCCAACCTTGGTTGGAGTTATCCTGCCATCCATGGTCAACATTGGACAAATTAAAAATATGGAAAAGTAACTGAAAAGTAAAATAACAAGCTATAATGACTAGTACTGGAGGTAGACTCTTCTCAAAAGCTAAAGCCAAAAATCTTCAAAATCCTAATTATGAATGTTCAAGTGAGAAACCTAGGGGAGGAGTAAATTTAGATCTAAAAAACTTGAAATTGTGCAGAATGAATTGTTGTTTTGTCTTTGCATGTTCCCTGGCTCTAATTTGTGTTTCTGGGCCGAAAACTGGGTTGAAATGCAGCCCAGAATCTGTGCCAGCGACTTCTGAAATTCTACAGATCGCGCACGTCACGCGGCCGCGTCGTCTACCCGTCCGCGTCACTCAGCGTTTCTCGTACCATGCGTGCACGTCGTCCACGCATTCGCGTCGTTCGTGCAGCTTCCAATCCGCGCGGCCGCGTGAGGCACGCGGGTGCCTCACTTTGATTTCTTCCATTTCGCGTGGTCGCGTGAGCCATGCGACCGCGTGACTTCTCGCTGGTCATCTCCTCAATTCCTTGTATTCCTTCCACTTTTGCATGCTTCCTCTTCATTCCTCATGCCATTCCTGTCCTATGAAGCCTGAAACACTTAACACACAGATCACGGCATCGAATGGTACGAAGGAAGATAAAAATATATAACTAAAAGATCTTTAGGAAGCAAGTTATCAATCATTGAATATTTTTACGAAGGAATTGTAAATACATGCAAATCATATGAATAAGTGGGCAAAGACTTGATAAAACCACACAATTAAACACAATACGAATCATAAAATAGTGGTTTATCACTGCTAACATGCCATTTATCTTTGACACAGAGTGTCTGTAAGCTTTTGAGACTCTGAAGGCTAAGTTGGTCACAGCACCTGTCATATCTGCACCAGACTGGACATTACCATTTGAATTAATGTGTGATGCCAGTGACCATGCTATTGTTGCAGTATTAGGACTGAGGCATAATAAGCTTCTACACATTATTTACTATGCTAGTCGTGTTCTAAATGACGCATAGAAGAATTACACAACCACATAAAAAGAGCTGCTTGCAGTGGTTTATGCCATTGACAAGTTTAGATCCTATCTAGTAGGATCAAAAGTGATTGTGTACACTGACCATGCTGCTCTTAAATATCTACTCACAAAGCAAGATTTAAAACCCAGGCTCATAAGATGGGTGTTGCTTCTATAAGAGTTTGATATAGAAATAAGAGACAGAAAAGGGACAGAGAATCAAGTAGCAGATCACCTATCCCGAATAGAACCAGTAGAAGGGATGTCTCTCCCCCTCACTGAGATCTCTGAAACCTTTCTGGATGAGCAACTCTATGCCATTCAGGAAGTGCCATGGTTTGTAGACATTGCAAACTATAAAGCTGCAAGATTCATTCCCAAGGAGTACAGTAGGCAGCAAAAGAAAAAATTACTTTCTGATGTGAAGTACTACTTGTGGGATGAACCATATCTCTTTAAGAGATGCGCAGACGGAATAATCCGTAGGTCCGTTCCTAGAGAAGAGGCACAGAAGATCCTATGGCATTGCCATGGATCACAATATAGAGGACATTTCGGAGGTGAGCAAACAGCCACCAAAGTCTTCCAATGTGGCTTCTACTGGCCTACACTCTATAGAGACTCACGAGAGTTTGTACGTAACTGTGACAGTTGCCAGAGAGCTGGTAATCTGCCTCATGGTTATGCCATGCCTCAACAAGGGATCTTAGAGATTGAGTTGTTTGATGTATGGGGTATTGACTTCATGGGACCTTTTCCACCATCATACTTAAACACTTACATTCTGGTGGCAGTAGACTATGTATCTAAATGGGTGGAGGCAATTGCAACACCCACTAACGATACTAAGACGTACTGAAGTTCCTCCAGAAACATATCTTTAGCAGATTTGGTGTCCCTAGAGCACTAATCAGTGATAGAGGCACTCATTTCTACAATAAACAGCTTTATACTGCCATGGTCCGATATGGAATTAGCCACAAGGTGGCAACTCCATATCATCCACAGACCAATGGGCAAGCTGAAGTCTCTAATAGAGAACTAAAAAAAACCTGGAACGGACTGTAATTGCCCATAGAAAGGATTGGGCAAAGAGCTTGGATGATGCTCTATGGGCATACAAAACAGCATTCAAGACTCCTATAGGAACCTTTCCATACTAGGTTGTGTATGGGAAGGCCTATCACCTGCCCGTGGAACTCGAGCATAAAGCCTACTGGGCAACCAGATTCCTAAACCTTGATGCCAAATTAGCTGGAGAGAAAAGATTGCTCCAGCTGAATGAGCTAGAGGAATTCAGACTCAATGCTTTTGAAAATGCCAAAATTTACAAGGAGAAAGCAAAAAGATGGCATGATAAGAACCTGTCATCCAGAGTCTGTGAGCCAGGAAAAAAGGTTCTGCTGTTTAAATCTAGGCTCAGGCTATTCCCTGGGAAACTAAAATCCCGGTAGAGAAGACCATATGTGATTACAGGTGTGTCACCATATGGATATGTAGAGCTTCAAGATATTGATTCTGACAAAAAGTTCATTGTTAACGGACAGAGAGTCAAACATTATCTTGAAAGCAATTTTGAGCAAGAATGCTCAGAACTAAGACTAGATTAAGGCTCAGTAAGGTCCAGCTAAAGACAATAAAGAAGCGCTTGCTGGGAGGTGACCCAGCCATTATTGTAGTTTATTTGTCATTTAAATAATAATTATAGGAGTTTAATAAATTATCATCAGAATTAATTCTCATTTACAGCAGTTCACAGAGTTATAGAAGAGTTCAGAGCAGAGAGCAGAGAAAAGAAGCTCACTGGCACGAAAACGCCAGTAAAAGGCACTTTTGGGCGTTAAACGCCAGAATGAGCATCATTCTGGGCATTTAATGCCAGTAAGGATACCTTTCTGGGCGTTAAACGCCAGAATGAGTACCATTCTGGGTGTTTAACGCCAGACTTACAGTATCCTGGGCATTTAGAAAAATGCCCAGTGACAAAGGCTTTTTGGCATTTAACGCCAGCCAGGGTACCTGGCTGGGCGTTAAACGCCCAAAACAAGCAACAAATGGGCGATAAACGTCCAAAACAGGCAACAGTTGGGCGTTTAACGCCAAGAACGTGGAGGGGGGTAGTTTTTTTTTCCAACTCAAATATTTTATTTTTTATATTTTCATCCATAATTTCTTGCATAAACATATTACAAATCCTCATCTTTCAATTTCATTTTCAAAAATAACTCTTAATCCTAAAAATCTTTTCTTCTTTTCAAATCTTTTTTTCAAAACTCATATATCTTTTTTATTTCTTTTCAAATCTTTTGCAAAACCCATCTATCTTTTTAATATCTTTTCAAATCTTTTTCAACTCATCATACTATCTTTTCCAATTTAGTTTTATCTTTTTCAAAATTCTCTCATATCTTTTCAATTTTAAAATTGCATCTTTTGCATTTCATACTTATCTTTTACAAATCATATCTTCTATCATATCTTTTTCAAAAATTTTTGAACCCACCCCTTCCTTTTAAATTCACGTTTGGCCACCCCCTCTCCTCCACAATTCGAATTCGGCTCTCCTCCTTCTCCTCTCCTTTCCTTTCTTTTGCTTGAGGACAAGCAAACCTCTAAGTTTGGTGTGTTTTGCATGATCACTAAGCTAAGACTCACTAAGATCATGGCTCCTAAGGGAAAACAAACCACTTCAAGAGGCAAGAAAGAGAATAATCTAAAATCACTTTGGAATCAAGAGAGGTTCTTAACCAAGGAACATTCGGACCATTACCACAAAATAATGGGTCTAAGGTCAGTGATCTCAGAAGTTAAATTTGATCTGAAAGAAGACAAATATCCAGAGATCCAAGAGTAGATTCAAAACAGAGGCTGGGAAATTCTAGCTAATCCTGAGACAAATGTGGGTAGAAACATGGTTCATGAATTTTACTTAAATCTGTGGCAAACAGAGAGGTAGAGAATGACTGGAACCACTTTCTATACCTTTCGAACCATGGTCAGAGGGAAGATTATTTACTTCCACCTTGACAAAATAAGAGAGGTCTTCAAGCTACCTCAACTACAAGATGATCCAGAATCCTTTAATAGGAGAATGGTGAGATCAGATAAGTGCTTAGACCAAATTCTAGAGGACATATGCATCCCTGAAACCAAGTGGACAACCAGCACAAAAGGTGTTCCAAACCAACTCAAGAAAGGGGATCTCAAACTAGTTGCTAGGGGCTAGCTGGATTTTATTGGGCGTTCCATACTGCCTACCAGCAACCGCTCTGAAGTCACTATCAAGAGAGCAGTGAAGATCCATTGTATTATGCAAGGAAACGAAGTGGAGATTCATCATTCGATTTCTTGTGAGCTCTACACAATTGCAAATAAGAACTCAAGAAAGCCAAATTGGCTTACCCAAACTTGATTTCTCTGCTATGTAAAGAGACTGGGGTGAACATGGGAGTAGATGAGTTCATCCCAGTCGAACATCCAATCACCAAGAAGTCAATGGAGTGACAACAAGTATAAGAAAACTCCATCAAAAGGAGGGCGCAGGAGTTCCTCCCAGAAATCCATCAGATTGACTACTGGACCCACCTAGAAGCATCTGTCACCAAGCTACAAGAAACTATGGATCAACTTAAGGAAGAACAGCAAAATCAAAATAGTATAATCTGTAAGCTACTTAAAGAACAAGAAAAGTAAGGGCATGAGCTACAGGAACTGAAGTGCCAGAGGCTCTCCCTTGAGGGACCAGACACCCCACAGATTGAAGGAGCATCCATCTCCCAAAATAAAGGTTGTTGAGTCCTAATCTTAACTCTGTGATAACTTCTGCTATTAGAAATCTATTTTAGGAGTCATATGAGTAGTAGTAGTTAGTATTTTTATTTTTATTTTTATCATCTCCAAGTAAGCTATAATTTATTTTTCTCATCATCATTAAACATGAATGAAATAGCAAATATTTTTAGAATAAGGAGGCAACTTTTTCGAGTTCTTAATAAGAAAAATTCAAGTTATTTATATGTGGTGGCAACACTTTTTGTTTTTTGAAAGAATGCTTAAATAGTGCATATTTTTTTATCTTGTTGTTTATGAATGTTGAAAATGTTGGTTCTTGAAAGAATGATGAAAAAGAGAAATGTTATTGATAATCTGAAAAATCATAAAATTGATTCTTGAAGCAATAAAAAGCAATGAATAAAAAAAAAATTGGTGCAAAAGAAAAATAAAGAAAAAAAAAAGCAAGCAGAAAAAGCCAATAACCCTTTAAACCAAAAGGCAAGGGTAAAAAGGATTCAAGGCTTTGAGCATTAAGGGATAGGAGGGCCAAAGGAATAAAATCCTGGCCTAAGCGACTGAATCAAGCTATCCCTAACCATGTGCTTGTGGCACGCTGATAAATCCCATATTTAGGGTTTATCTTGTATTGATTTTAGGGGATTTTGACACCTTTTACCCACATTTATTCAATGAAATAACATGGTTTCATGATTGTCCCTTAATTTGTGCTTAAGTGTGAAGACATGCTTTTTAGGCCTTTAACTTGATGATTTTAATCTCCCTTTGATTCCACTAGATGCCTTGATGTGTTTGTTAGTGATTTCAGATTGAAAAGGCTAGGAATGGATCAATGGAGTGAAGAGGAAAGCATGCAAAGTGGAGAAATCATGAAAAGCCAAAGAATTGAACTCGCCCATGGACGCGCGCGTGCACCAGGCGCTTACGCGCACCTTGCGAATTACCCCATGGATGCGTACACATGCTGTGCACGTACGCGTCGATGCTGGAATATGATTTTTTAATGAAAACATGGCCAGTAAATTCAGAAGGGTTGTGGGGCCCAATCCCAACTAACTTTGGCGCCAAAAATGCTATTTAAAGCCAAGGATTGAAGAGCAAGGGGGATTCCATCATTCACACTCATTAGGATTAGTTTAGAGTTAGTTTTAGAGAGAGAAGCTCTCACTTCTCTCTAGGATTAGGATTAGGATTAGGTTTAGTTCTTAGATCTAGGTTTTAATCTTTGCTTTCATCTACTTCTACCTTTCAATTCCTTGTTGTTACATTCATCTTCCTCTATTCTTTTGTTGTAATTTCCTTTATGTTGCTTCTATATTTTGTTGTAGATCTACTCTTGTTCCTTCTCTTTTCTTTCAATTCAATTAGAAGTAATTCATAATAATTGTGTTCATTTGATTTGTTCTTGTTAATTCTTTGCAATTAGTTGTTGTTAGATTTTTTTCTTGTTGTTGATTTACTAAGCTTTCCTTTTATGCCTTCCAAGTGTTTGATGAAATGTTTGGTTGGATTTTAGAGTAGAATTTTATGCTCTTGGCTTGGAAAAGTAAGTTAGGAACTCTTGAGTTACTAATGTCCAAGTGATTGATGATTGGGAGCCATTGACTCTAGTTCTCACTAATTGAATTAGTGGAGAATTAGGACCTATGGACTTGGATTGATATATCTCATTTAACTTTCCTTTACTACTAGTTAGAGGATGATTTTAATGAGATTAATCCTTGCCAATTCTCAAGTTGTGATTAGTGATTAGGATAGAGATCCTTGACCACCAAACCTTGCCAAGACCTTTTTAGCTATTAGTTTACTTTCTTGCCATTTATCTTTCATGTTTCTTATCAAAACCCCAAAAATAACTCATAACCAATAACAAGACACTTTATTGTAATTCCTATGGAGAACGACTCGAGGTTCAATACTTCGGTTTATAAATTTTAGGGGTTTGTTATTTGTGCCAAACAATCTTCTGTATGAAAGGATTATTGCTTGATTTAGAAACTATACTTTACAATGAGATTTCATTAGTGAAATTCTAAACCGTCAAAAATTCAATCGTCACACTTAGGTCCAAGTGAAAAGCTTGAGACTGAGTGGTTAAAGTCGTGATCCAAAGAGTGTGCTTAAGAACTCTGGACACCTATAATTGGAGACTTTAGCAAAGCTGAGTCACAATCTGAGAAGGTTCACCTAGTTATGTGTCTGTGGCATTTATGTATCCGGTGGTAATACTGGAAGGCAAAATGCTTAGGGCCACGGACAAGACTCATAAAGTAACTGTGTTCAAGAATCAACATACTAAACTAGGAGAATCAATAACACTATCTAAATTCTAAGTTCCTATGGATGCCAATCATTCTAAACTTTAAAGGATGAAGTGAGATGCCAAAACTGTTCAGAAGCAAAAAGCTACTAGTCCCGCTCATCTAATTAGAATTGAGCTTCATGTAAAACTCTAAGATTGCCTCTTGATCTTCTTACTATCCTATTTTGTTTATCTAGTTGCTTGGGGACAAGCAACAGTTTAAGTTTGGTGTTGTGATAAGCGAATATTTTATACGCTTTTGGGTATATTTTATATGCTTTTTGGCAGCATTCTGGGCGTTAAACACCAGAATTGGTAGCCAGACTGGCGTTTAACGCCAGAAAAGGGCATAAGCCTGGCATTTAACGCCAGAAATGGCACACAGTGGGCATTTAAATGCCAGAAAGGTGCAGGGATGCGAAATCCTTAACACCTTAAGATCTGTGGACCCCACAGAATTCCTACCTACCCCAACTCACTCTCTCCCTTCTTCACACCCTTCTATAACACTCTTCCCCAAACACCATTCACCTATCAAATCCTACCCTCTTACCCATAATCTCTCCACCAATCACATCCATCCACTATTTCCCAAAATAAACCCAACCTACCTCACCATTCAAATTCAAACTATTCCCCTCCAAAACCCACCCCTTCTCACACGGACTCCCTCTCACCCTTACCCTATAAATACCCCTGCTCACTCCTTCATTTTCACACATCATAACCACCTAAAACCCTCCTTGGTTGAACCACTCAACCCCTCTGTCCTCCTTTCTTTCTTCTTTTGCTCGAGGACGAGCAAACCTCTTAAGTCTGGTGTGGGAAAAAGTGTTGCTTTTTATTTTTTCATAACCATTAATGGAATTGATGAGCGGATATTTTATACGCTTTTTGGGGGTATTTTCATATAGTTTTTAGTAGGATCTAGCTACTTTTAGTATATTTTTTATTAGTTTTTATGCAAAAATCACATTTCTGGAATTTTCTATGAGTTTGTGTGTTTTTTTGTGATTTTAGGTATTTTCTGGCTGAAATTGAGGGACCTGAGCAAAAATCTGATTCAGAGGCTGAAAAAGGACAGCAGATGCTGTTGGATTCTAACCTCCCTTCACTTGAAATGGAATTTTTGGAGCTACAGAAGTCGAAATTCCGCGCTCTCAATTGTGTTGGAAAGTAGACATCCAGGGCTTTCCAGCAATATATAATAGTTCATACTTTGCTCGCGTTTAGATGACGCAAACTAGCGTTCAACGCCAGTCTTTTGTCCTATTCTGGCGTTAAACGCCAGAAACAGGTTACAAGCTAGAGTCAAACGCCAAAAACAGGTTACAACTTGGCGTTTAACTCCAGGAATAGCCTATGCACGTGAAAGCTTCAATGCTCAGCCCCAGCACACACCAAGTAGGCCCCTGAAGTGGATTTCTGCACTATCTATCTTAGTTTTCTCATTTTCTGTAAACATAGGTTACTAGTTGAGTATAAAAACTACTTTTAGAGATTTATTTTATACCTCATGACATTTTACATCTAAATTTGCATTTCCGACGGCATGAGTCTCTAAACTTCATGGTTGGGGGTGAGGAGCTCTGCTGTGTCTCGATGAATTAATACAATTACTTCTGTTTTCTATTCAATCACGCTTGATTCTATTCTAAGATATTCACTCGCACTTAAACATGCTGAATGTGATGATCCATGACACTCATCACCATTCTCAACCTATGAACGCGTGTCTAACAACTACTTCCGTTCTACCTTAGATTGAGTGTTTATCTCTTGGGTTCCTGGTTCACGAGTTTGATTGCCTCTCCTGACAACAGAGTGTTCAATCCGTGAGTCCAGAGTCCTCGTGGTATAAGCTAGAATCAATTGGCAGTCTTCTTGAGATCCAGAAAGTCTAAACCTTGTCTGTGGTATTCCGAGTAGGATCTGGGATGGGATGACTGTGAAGAGCTTCAAACTCACGAACGTTCGGCGTAGTGACAGACGCAAAAGGATCACTGGATCCTATTCCAACACAAGTGAGAGCCGACAGATGATTAGCCATGTACATGGACCATTTTCACTGAGAGGATGGATGGTAGCCATTGACAACGGTGATCCACCAACATACAGCTTGCCATGGAAGAAGCCTTGCGTTCGTGAAGAAGAAGACAGTAGGATAGCAGAGATTCAGAAGACAGAGCATCTCCAAAACTCCAACCCATTCTCTATTACTGCATAACAAGTAATTATTTCATGTTCTTTTATTTTTCACAATTAAAACTAAGAACCCTTATTGATATCCTGACTAAGAACAATAAGATAACCATAGCTTGCTTCAAGCCGGCAATCTCCGTGGCATCGACCCTTACTCACGTAAGGTATTACTTGGACCACCCCAGTAAACTTGCTGGTTAGTTGTACGGGTTGTGAAAAGTGTGGTTTACAATTTCGTGCACCAGGCACCTAAGACCGAAGAAACCTCTAGAAAGAGGAAAGGGAAGGTAATTGCTTCCACCTCCGAGTCATGGGAGAGGGAGAAATTCATCTCAAAGGTCCATCAAGATCACTTCTATGAAGTTGTGGCCAAGAAAAAGGTGATCCCCGAGGTCCCCTTCAAGCTCAAAAAGAGAGAATATCCGGAGATCCGATGAGAGATTCAAAGAAGAGGTTGGGAAGCTCTCACCAATCCCATCCAACAAGTTGGAATCTTAATGGTTCAAGAGTTCTATGCTAATGCATGGATCACTAAGAACCATGATCAAAGTGTGAACCTGAACCCAAAGAATTGGCTCATAGTGGTTCTGGGGAAATACTTAGATTTTAGTTCAGAAACCGTGAGGTTAGCATTCAACTTGCCAATGATGCAAGGAGATCCTTATCCTTTCACAAGAAGGGTCAACTTTGATCAATGGTTGGACCAAGTTCTCATGGATATCTGTGTGGAAGGAGCCCAATGGAAGAGAGACTCCAAAGGCAAGCCGGTTTAACTGAGAAGGCTTGACCTCAAACCCATGGCTAGAGGATGGTTAGAGTTCATCCAACGCTCCATCATTCCTACAAGCAACCGGTCCGAAGTAACTGTGGATCGGGCTATCATGATCCATAGTATCATGATTGGAGAGGAAGTGGAAGTTCATGAGATCATACCTCTAGAACTATACAAGGTGGCTGACAAGCCCTCCACTTTGGCAAGGTTAGCCTTTCTTCATCTCATCTGTCACCTATGCAATTCAGCCGGAATTATCATAGAGAAAGACATCCTCATTGAAGAGGACAAGCCCATCACTAAAATGAGGATGGAGCAAACAAGAGAGCCCAGTTATAGACCTCAACAAGAGCATGAGGAAGTCCCTTATTAAGAAATCCCTGAGATGCCACAAGGGATGCATTTTTCCCCACACAACTATTGGGAGCAACTCAACACCTTTTTCGGAGATTTGAGTTCCAACATGGAGCAACTAAGGATGGAGCACTAAGAGCACTCCATTATCCTCCATGAAATTAGAGAGGACCAAAGAGCCATGAGGGAGGAACAACAAAGGCAAGAAAGAGATATTGAGGAGCTCAAGCACTCCATGGGATCCTCAAGAGGAAGAACTAGCCGCCCTCACTAAGGTGGACCCGTTCTTTAATTTTCTTGTTCTTAATTTTTTCTATTTTTTGGTTTTTATGCTTTATGTTTTGTCTATGTTTGTTTCTTTATTACATGATCATTAATGTCTAGTGTCTATGTCTTAAAGCTATGAGTGTTCCATGAATCCTTCACCTTTCTTAAAAGAAAAATGTTTCTATTTGCAAAAGAACAAGAAGTTCATGAATTTTGAATTCTATCTTGAAATTAGTTTAATTATTTTGATGTGGTGGCAATACTTTTTGTTTTCTGAATGAATGCTTGAACATTGCATATTTTTTATAGTGAAGTTTATGAATTTTAAAATTGTTGGCTCTTGAAAAAATGATAAAAAAAGAGAAATGTTATTGATAATTTGAAAAAATCATAAAATTTACTCTTGAAGCAAGAAAAAGCAGTGAAAAACACAAAGCTTTCGAAAAAAAGGAGAAAAAATGGCAAAAAATAAAGAAAAAGAATGAAAAAAAAAAGCAAGAAGAAAAAGCCAATATCCCTTTAAACTAAAAGGCAAGGGTAAAAAGGATCCACGGCTGTGAGCATTAATGGATAGGAGGGCCCAAAGGAATAAAATCCTGGCCTAAGCGGCTAAATCAAGCTGTCCCTAATCATGTGCTTGTGTCATGAAGGTCCAAGTGAAAAGCTTGAGACTGTATGGTTAAAGTCGTGATCCAAAGCAAAATGAGTGTGCTTAAGAACTTTGGACACCTCTAACTGGGGACTCTAGTAAAGCTGAGTCACAATCTGAAAAGGTTCACCTAGTTATGTGTCTGTGGCATTTATGTATCCGGTGGTAATACTGGAAACAAGATGCTTAGGGTCACGGCCAAGACTCATAAGTAGCTATGTTCAAAAATCAACATACTAAACTAGGAGAATCAACAACACTATCTGAATTCTGAGTTCCTATGGATGCTAATCATTCTGAACTTCAAAGGATAAAGTGAGATGCCAAAACTGTTCAAAAGCAAAAAGCTACTAGTCCTGCTCATCTGATTGAAACTAAGCTTCATTGATGTTTTGAAATTTATTTTATATTCTCTTCTTTTTATCCTATTTTGTTTTTGGTTTCTTGGGGACAAGCAACAATTTAAGTTTGGTGTTGTGATGAGCGGATAATTTATACACTTTTTGGCATTATTTTTAGGTAGTTTTTAGTATGTTTTAGTTACTTTTTAGTATATTTTTATTAGTTTTTATGCCAATATCACATTTATGGACTTTACTTTGAGTTTGTATGTTTTTCTGTGATTTCATGTATTTTCTGGCTGAAATTGAGGGACATTAGCAAAAATCTTATTCAGAGGTCGAGAAAGGACTGCAGATGCTGTTGGATTCTGACTCTCTTACACTCGAAGTGGATTTTCTAGAGGTACAGAAGCCCAATTGGTGTGCTCTTAATTTCGTTGGAAAGTAGACATCTTGGGCTTTCCATCAATGTATAATAGTTCATACTTTGCTCGAGATTTGATGGCCCAAACTGGCGTCCAAACGCCCACTAGAGACCATTTTCTGGCATAAAACGCCGGAACTGGCACCAGAACTAGAGTTAAATGCCCAAACTGACATCCAAGCTGGCGTTTAACTCCAAGGATGGCCTATGCACGTGAAAGATTTAAAGCTCTGCCCAAACACACAACAAGTGGGCCCCGGAAGTGGATTTCTGTACTACCTACTCATTTTCTGTAAACCTAGGTTACTAGTTTAGTATAAATAGCACTTTTGACTATTGTATTTCATCTTTGAATCATCTTTTGATCTTTTGATCACTTTGAGGGAGGCTGGCCATTCGGCCATGCCTAGACCTTCTTCTCTTATGTATTTTCTACGGTGGAGTTTCTACACCTCATAGTTTAAGGTGAGGAGCTCTACTGTTCTTCATGAACTAATGCAAGTATTATTGTTTCTCTTTCAATTCACTCCTACTTTTTCTCCAAGATATACTCTCGTACTTAATTCAGTTAAGTCAGAATGAAGGGGGTGGCCCGTGAAAATCACCCACTATCTTCATTACTCGCTTAGCCAAGATCCGCGTGCCTGACAACCACAAGCGGTCTATATAATGTTCAATGTAGTCATTGGACGACAGCTAGAGTATACTCTCTTGGGTCTCTGATCCACAGACCGAGTCCGCTTGGTTAGAACCTTCGTGGTATAGGCTAGAAACAATTGGCAGCATTTCTGAGATCTGGAAAGTCTAAACCTTGTTTGTGGTATTCCGAGTAGGATCTGGGACGGAATGACTGTGACGAGCTGCAAACTCACGACTGTTGGGCGCAGTGACAGTGTGAAAAAGGATAGAGAGATCCTATTTTGACACAAGTGGGAACCGACAGATGATTAGCCATGCGGTAGCTGTGCCTGGTATTTTTCATCCGAGACGAGAAATCCGACAGTTGATTAGCCGTACAGAAACCGTAGCCGGACCATTTTACTGAGAGGATTGATAAACCCCTATTTCATGGTTTATCTTGTGCTCAATTGAGTGGTTTTTATCAAGCCTTTGCCCACTTATTCATATGATTTGCATGATTTTACATTCTCCTTCCTAATTTTGTACTATGATTGAAAACATGATTCTTTGGCTTTTATTTTCTTTTATTTAAATCCTCTCTTATTATCATTCGATGCCTTGATATGTGTGTTAAGTCATTTCAGGGATTACAGGACAGGAATGGCTTAGAGGATGGAAAGGAAGCATGCAAAAGTGGAAGGAATACAAGAAGTTGAAGGAACTGCAAAGCTGTCAGTCTGACCCTCTTGCACTAAAACGACCATACCTTGAGCTACAGAGGCCCAAATGACGTGGTTCCTATTGCACTAGAACGCTAACGTCTGGGGCTTCGATTTGATATATAATTTTCCATAGTAGCCGTACCACTAGACGACGCGAACGTGCGCCCCACGCGGACGCGTTGCAGTGACGAAAATCAGCGTGGCAGATTTCGTCCCCAGCGATTTCTGGGCTATTTCCGGCCCAGTTTCAAGCCCAGAAAACACAGATTAAAGGCTACAAAGTGGAGGAATGAAGGGAAAAGACTCATAATTCACTTTTCATAATTTAGATGTAGTTTTAGAGAGAGAGGCTCTCTCCTCTCTTTTAGGATTTAGGATTAGGATTCCTCCTAAAGGACTTAGAAATATTTTTATCTTCTTTAATTACAGGTTCAATGTTCCTCTTATTTATCTTTTCAATCTAATTTATGAACTTTTCCATGTTAGATCTGATTTCTTTTATTAATACAATTTGAGGTATTCCAGATATTTATGATTTTTAATAATAGAAATCAGATCTAACATGGAAAAGTTCATAAATTAGATTGAAAAGATAAATAAGAGGAACAATGAACCTGTAATTGAAGAAGATAAAAATATTCCTAAGTCCTTTAGGAGGAATCCTAATCCTAAATCCTAAGAGAGAGGAGAGAACCTCTCTCTAAAACTACATCTAAATTTTGAAAAGTGAATTATGAGTCTTCTCCCTTCATTCCTCCACTCTGCAACCTTTAATCTGTGTTTTCTGGGCTTGAACCTGGGCCGGAAATAGCCCAGAAATCGCTGGGGACGAAATCTGCCACGCTAATTTTTGTCACTGTGACGCGTCCGAGTGGGGCACGCGTTCGCGTCACCTAGCGGTACGGCCACTATGGCAAATTATATATCAAATCGAAACCCCAGACGTTAGCTTTCCAACGCAACTAGAACTGCATCATTTGGATCTCTGTAGCTAAAGTTATGGTCGTTTTAGTGCGAGAGGGTCAGGCTGACAGCTTTGCAATTCCTTCAACTTCTTGTATTCCTTCCACTTTTGCATGCTTCCTTTCCATCCTCTAAGCCATTCCTGTCTTGTAATCCCTGAAATCACTTAACACACATATCAAGGCATCGAATGATAATAAGAGAGGATTTAAATAAAAGAAAATAAAAGCCAAAGAAGCATGTTTTCAATCATAGCACAAAATCAAGAAGAAGAATGTAAAACCATGCAAATCAGATGAATAAGTGGGCAAAGGCTTGATAAAAACCACTCAATTTAGCACATGATAAACCATGAAATAGGGGTTTATCAACCTTGCCACACTTAAACATTAGCATGTCCTCATGTTAAACTCAAGAGAAGCTATAAAGGAGTGAAGAGGAATGATAGAATGTATGAAATGCAAATTATATGTATGAATGCAACTAAATGTGAAATGCTTCTACCTACTCGGTTAAAAATAAATAAGTTCTCCAAGACAAACATAAACCAAATTCCACTAATTCAAATCATACAATAAAAAGCAAGTAAACTTGTACGAAGATAGCTAATGAAAGCAGAGAACATAGAATCAAGCATTGAACCCTCACTGGTAGTGTATATCATTCTAATCTCTCAAGTGTCTAGGGTTACTCACTCTATTCTTCTCTAATCATACTTTCTAAACTTTGTTCTTCATCTAACCAATCAACAAATATTTAGTATACCAATGCAAACATCATGAGGTCTTTTTAGGGTTGTAATGGGGCTGAGGTAAAGGTAAGGATATATATATATATATATAAGGCTAAGTGAGCTAACAAAGTGAATCCTTGATTAGTCTAAGATCTCACCTAACATATACATACTTTATATAATTTAAAATGCTTTATCTAGCTACCCAAATTTTTTTCTTTTGTATTACATGCTCATGTATCAAACTTATTTTTGAGTTTTGTCCCATGTGCATTGATTCTTTTTATTTTGTATTTGGGGTAATCTTTTTTTTTGTATCCCCTTATTTAATTACTTAATAATTTTTTTTATCAATGCACATGGTAATTTAATTATTTTGATTTCACATGAGCATGCTTCCCAAATTTTCAAATAACTTATTCAATTTAATTCCCTACTTTTTTTTATCATCCCATGTTCCCATAAAATTTCCCACACTTAAATTATACACAATATCTATCTTAAGCTAACCAAGGATTCAACTTGAGATTTTTATTTTGTTTATCTACTTAAGGCTAGTAATGTGGTTATGAAATAGAATGGAGTTAAAAGGCTCAAGGTGGCTAACAAGGGTGACATAAAAGGGTAGGCTTATTTGGGAGAAGTGAGCTAAAACAAGTAATGGCCTCAATCATATGCATGCATGTAAATATACTAAATAATGGAAATATAGACTGAAACAAAGTAAAGATTGCAATCATAGAGAAGAAAATACACAAGAATAATTATTTAACCATATAAATAAGCTCAGAATCTCATAGGTTGTGTGTTCTTTGGCTCAAAAACCATGTTTCAAATACAACTTCAAACAAATTTAAGACATAGAAAATTTTAATTTTTAAGGGTCCTAGAAAGAAACTTATTGTTTTTCAACCAAGTAGTACTTAAATGCAAACAATCAACTACGCATGCAATCTATTATGTAATGCAACAATGAACTAATAAAGAAAATAAGACATTGGTGTTGAGAAGAGAATAATTAACCCGTGGAGATCGGTATCGACCTCCCCACACTTAAAGATTGCACCGTCTCGGTGCCTGCTAAGATGTGCAAGTGGACGGGTCGCTTCAACTGATGCTTTTCTCCAAGGATTGTGTAGATGGACTTGTTTTTCTCCCTATATAGAAGTTTTTCCTTTTCCATTCCTCTCGGTGGCCATCCTGAAAGAAGAGGAAAATGAGAAAAAGTAACCCAAAAATAAAGATAAAAAAATAAATAAAATATGGGTTGGTTAATGCCAAATAATAAAGATCTCAATTACATGATAGCTACAACATGCAAGTGAAAAGTTAATAAAAGCACATGGCATATTAATAGTGCAAAAAGTTGCAACAATGGGAAAGAGAGTGTGGGTAATGCAAGATAGAGTAAGTGCATATCAATGCAAAAGGAATATTAGTACTATAAAAATTAGCATTGACTTATGAATAATAATACCCAATCAGAATAAAACAAGTCATGAAGCACCAGAATAATTCAAGAAAAGATACAATAGTTGAAGAAGAAAATTTTAACACCAATGGAAAAGAAAAATAAAGTAAGAAAGGAGGAAGAAATAAATAAGAAGGAAAGAAAAGATTTAGAAATGGGAAAGATAAGATAAGATATTTTGGCTGATCTGGATAAGCTGTGCGCCGCTTGTTACGTGGACGCGTCAGCGACGCGTTCGCACGGATAGCGCTTCTATGAAATGACGCGGACACGTGGGTCATGCGTTCGTGTGAAGTGATTCGTGCCTTCAGCGCGAGTGCAGTCTCGCGGCCGCGCAACTCTCTGGTGAAAAGCTCATTTTGCCAAAACTTTGGGTTACACGATCGCGTGGTGGACGCGATCGCGTGAATGGCCTCATTTAAAAAATGACGCGGACACGTAGGGCACGCGTTCGCGTGGTAGCGCTTGTGCTGCTAGCATGAGTCCAGCCCAATTCCAGCTCAACTTTCGGCCATACACCCTTATACGTCGATTTACAGGGCCACGCGGTCGCGTGGGTGACGCGGACGCGTGGGGAGGTTGTTTCGTTAATGACGCGATTGCGTCATCCACGCGGTCACGTGGATTAGTTTGTGCCAAAGGCATGCCTCTAGCCGCACTTTCGCGTGACTCTCTGTTCCTTTCTTCTCGTTTCTAAGGCACCTACGATGCGGACGCGTCGTCGACGTTGTCGCGTCGCATACTCTTTTTTTTTAATACAGTATGCAGAATGCAATGCTTAATATGAATGCTATGCATGATTCCAGGTTCAATCAAAACTCAAAAACAAACAAAACAGACTATAATTAAAACTAAAAAAGAGACGATCATACCATGGTGGATTGTCTCCCACCTAGCACTTTTAGTTAGAGTCCTTAAGTTGGACATTTGGTAAGTTCCCTGTTATGGTGGCTTGTGCTTGTATTCATCCAGGAATCTCCACCAATATTTGGAATTCCAGTAGCCTCCGGGATCCCAAACTAGGCGCGGAAAGCCTTCAAGCAAGTTAAAGCAAGTGACAAGGCCCCACGAGTGTTGATTGTTGGAATGAATTCCGGGGTCCCAAACCTTGCTTTTGCACCCATCTTTGTGTAGATCATCATGATTCCATCCGGGTGGCACGCAATTGAAATTCTCACTACAGCTTCCAAACAGCTTCCAAGATCCATTCAATTGAGCTTCACACTAAACCTTGCATTTCAACTTGGAGCATACAACCATGTTGAACCTTGCTGGACAACTCCAACCACTAACCATCTGCTTCTTGCTCTTAATGCCACAAAGAGCTCTAAGTTGACCATCCATCTCTAGAAGCCCATATTCAAGTGGGAAAATAAAGGTTAAGGGAGAGAATTTTACCCACTTGAATGTTGTATTAGACGGTAATGGCTTTGGGAGAGGTGTTTCTAAGGATCTTGCATGCTCCACTCCCTTGTGCTCTTCTTTGACAACTTCCACTTTTTTGTAATCTTTGTCAATATCAACCTCTTCCTCTTGGTAGTTTTCTTCCAATTTAATCTCTTCTTCATTGCTTACCAAGGGCATGGGAGGTTGTGCTTCTTCTTCTTTCATCTCTATGTCAAGTCCAATGGGAGAGGATTCAAATGTAGATAAGAATTCATCAATGATCGAATCCATCTCTTGATCATCCCATTCAAAGTCTTCAATCATGAGATGCCTTGAGGTTGTACACCTTCTTCAACATCAGTTTCAAACGTCTTTGAAGGAGGCTCTATAACTTGACTTTCCCATGGAGGTTCAGCATCTCCTAAGTCTTCAACCATTTCTTCCTCTTCAATGGCAGGCGTAGCTTCTTCCAATTGTTCCAATACAAAATCGTGTTGCTCACTGTCCACCAGAGTTTCTAACTTCTCCTTCATGCCACGTTCTTCAGTAGATTCTCCACATGAAGCTATGGGGGTTCCTTGAATGTTCAAACGTCGGAAAGGTAATCGATTTATCGCTTGATCCAGTTGTTTAAGTATAAAATCGTACTCCTCCTTGATGGCTTCTTTTCTATGACAACTCCCTTCAACTACTCCTTCATCTACAAAGGTCTCTTCTACCTTCACCTTTAGTGCCTCCTCTAGCTCCTTATGAAGTATGGATTCACGAAGATGATCCCTTCTCTCTTGTTCTATGTCAATAGCAGCATTGGGATCATGTTGCTCTTGGATTGATGGATGTGGGTGGTCTTCCATGGATGGTGGTGATGGGATAGAAGTGCACTGGAGCTTGAGGGTTGAACATTGGAGGTGGAGGGTTGGTTCATGTGGGATATAAGATTTTGGAGTGTAGAGGTGAGACCAATGAGAGAGGTAAGTGTGCTTTCCATGGAGGTTCGGGGTGGATAGGAGGGTTCATTTTTGGAAAACAGGTTCATAATACAGAGGTGGTTCTTTTTGATAAGGATATGGAGATAGTGAATATTGAGGTGGTGGTTCTGGGTATGGTTCATATGGTGGTTGGTGTGGTGGATAAGGATTAGGGTCATATGGAGGTGAGTGGTGGTAAGGGGCTTGTGAGTATGGTGGTCCAAGGTTATGTTGAGGAGGGGGTTCATAGGCATATGGTGGTGGTTGCTGATAATCAAAAGAGTGCTCACCATAGTCATTGCCATGATATGCATCACAGAATGGTTGTTGATAGTCCATTGGAGGTGGTTGTTGCCATGAGGGTTAATCAAATCCTTGTGGCTCCTCCCATCTTTGATTGTCCTAACCTTGATGCATGTTCTCATTGTAATCTTCTCTTCCTGCAACATAATTGTAACCAGACTCATAGCCAAAGGGGAGAGAGTTCATAATAGTAGGAAAAATAAAAATAAAAACTAACAAAAAGAAAATATTTTGAAAAAGATATGATTTTTGAAAAAGATAGGATAAGATTTTGAAAAAGATATGATTTTTGAAAAAGGATAAGATAAGATTTTGAAAAAGATATGATTTTTTTTTAAAAAATATTTGAATTTTGAAAAATAAAATAAGATAAGATAAAAATTTTAAAATAAAAACCTAAATTTTTTTTTTTTGAAAAATATTTACAATAACCAATAATAAGGCACATATTTGCAATTCCCCGGCAACGGCGCCATTTTGAAGATCAGGTTTTCCTATCGGTAAAGAAGTATAAAAATATGATCGCGTTGTAAGTACAGCTTCTAAACCAACAGAAAATCCTTTCTTACAAAAATTTTGGTTGTCACAAGTAACAAACCCAATAAAAATAATAAACCGAAGTATTTAAACCTCGAGTCGTCTTCTCAAGGAATTGCAGGGAGGTGTTCTTATTACTGGTTATGTAAAAAGATATATTTTTCGGGTTTTGAAAAGGTTTGAACAAGTAATTTAAATAGCAAGAAAAATAAATTAATAACTAATAAAATTCTTGGCAAGATATGAGAATTAGAATTCCTATCCTAGTTGCCTTTATCAGATGTGATGAGAATTGTTTATTGCTCTCACTTAGTTAACCCTTACTGAATAAGGGAAGGTCAAATGGACCAATTAATTTGATCTTCAAGTCCTAGACTAGCTTGGAGATATCCAAATTAATCAGCAACTCCCAATTTTAACCACTGCTTTATTTTAACAACTCAAGCGTTACCAATTACTCAACCAAAGACAAGAATGTAGAAAGCTAAATAAAAATCATAAATATCTGGAATACCTCAAATTGTATTAATAAAGGAAATCAGATCTAACATGGAAAAGTTCATAAATTAGATTGAAAAGATAAATAAGAGGAATATTGAACCTGTAATTGAAGAAGATAAAAATATTCCTAAGTCCTTTAGGAGGAATCCTAATCCTAAATCCTAAGAGAGAGGAGAGAACCTCTCTCTCTAAAACTACATCTAAATTATGAAAAGTGAATTATTAGTCTTCTCCCTTCATTCCTCCACTTTGCAACCTTTAATCTGTGTTCTCTGGGCTTGAAACTGGGCCGGAAATAGGCCAAAAATCGCTGGGGACGAAATCAGCCACGCTGATTTTCGTCACTGCGACGCGTCCGCGTGGGGCACACGTTCGCATCGCCTAGTGGTACAGCCATTATGGCAAATTATGTATCAAATCGAAGCTCCGGACGTTAGCTTTCTAACGCAACTGGAACCGCATCATTTGGACCTCTGTAGCTCAAGTTATGGTCGTTTTAGTGAGAGAGGGTCAGGCTGACAACTTTGCAGTTCCTTCAACTTCTTGTATTCCTTCCACTTTTGCATGCTTCCTTTCCATCCTCTAAGCCATTCTTGCCCTGTAATCCCTGAAATCACTTAACACACATATCAAGGCATCGAATGATAATAAGAGAGGATTTAAATAAAAGAAAATAAAAGCCAAAGAAGCATGTTTTCAATCATAGCACAAAATCAGGAAGGAGAATGTAAAACCATGCAAATAATATGAATAAGTGGGCAAAGGCTTGATAAAAACCACTCTATTGAGCACTAGATAAACCATGAAATAGGGATTTATCAAGGATCATACAGCTTGCCATGGAAGGGAGGACATATGATTGGATGAAGATAATAGGAAAGCAGATGTTCAGAAGCAACAAAGCATCTCCAAACGCTTATCTGAAATTCTCATCAATGAATTACATAAGTATCTCTATGTTATTTTCCGTTTTATTTACCTTTTAATTACCAATACCTCATAACCATTTGAATCTGCCTGACTGAGATTTACAAGATGACCATAGCTTGCTTCAAGCCGTCAATCTCCGTGGGATCGACACTTACTCACGTAAGGTATTACTTGGACGACCCAGTGCACTTACTGGTTAGTTGTGCGGAGTTATGAAAAGTGTGATCACAATTTCTCACCAATACCGGAGAGTAGTCATGTTGGGGTGGCGCTTGAACGGTTTGGATAAAATAAAATGGCCTTTGGTCCTTGCGCATCTCCGTGAGGAGAGTAGTCATATCTCCAAGCACTTTTGTCAAACTTGATTCGGAAGGGGGTTGTTACCAAGAAGGTTGATCAATCCCTTGAGGCTCCTCCCATCTTTGATTGTTCCATCCTCGATGCATGTTACTATTGTAGTTCACATTCCCTACAATATAAGTCGAGCCAAACTCATAGCCAAAGTGAGGATGAGAATTCATAATGGCAAATAAAAACAAAAGCTACAAAGAATAAGCAACAAAGTCCTAAACCTAACAAAAACTACCCAACAAAGAAAAAGACAAACATATTCACATATTCACATATTCACAATAGCCAATAACATAGCACTATCGCAATTCCCAGCAACGGCGCCATTTTGATGTTCGGGTTTCTTATACGGTTTAGAATTTCCTTAATTGAATGAAATCTCGTTGCAAGTATAGTTCTAAACCAACAAAGAATCCTCACATGCAAAAATATTGGTTGTCACAAGTAACAAATCCCAATTAAGAATTAACCGAAGTATTTAAACTCCGGGTCGTCTCACAAGGGATTGCAATGAAATGTTCTACTATTGGCTATGAAGGAACAAAGGGGTTTGGTTGATAAAGGGCAAGAAAGTAGATGAACAATTAATTAATAAAAGAAATGAAAGATACTCTTGGCTAGACGTAGGTAATTGAGATAATCATCCTTGTCTACAAACCGTTTATTGACAATTATGAGGAACCAAGCTCATTAAGTCTACCTCCCAAAAGCTTTAAGTACGTAATATCTACTCCTAAGCTTGAGGTACGTCAAATGGATTGATCAACATTAACCCATAAGTCCCAACCTATCTACTAATTAGATTAGTAGTGGGTTAGTGTCAATGGGTATCAAATTGATCACCAAGGGTTCTCAAATCACCAATTCATTGAGACCTAATGACTCAAGGTAACTCGATTCCCTTAGCCTAGGCCAAGAGTAAAGAAAACTACTCAAAAACTAAAGGAAACATTTTATCAAACAACTAGAGTGCATGAAAAGTAAACATCACCGATTGCAAGAATTTAACAAGGGAGCATGGAAATATCAATGATATCAATGAAGATAAACATCAAAGAGAGCATGGAAACATAAAATTGCATTAAAAGAAAAAGGAATTCAACAAGGGTTCATCAACATAAAAGAGGGTAAAACAAGAATTTAACAAGAGAAACTAGAGAATTAAGACATTAGAATAAGAAATTGTGAAGGAAAGAAGATAAATCCAAGAAGTTACACTTAGATCTAAGAGAATTTAACCTAATCCTAACCGAATTCTAGAGAGAAGAGGGAGCTTCTCTCTCTAGAAAACTAACTAAAGGCTCATGTTGACTAACTAAGTGCTCCCCCTTGCTCAAGCTTGAATTCTGCATGAAATAGCTTTAGGAATGGGTTGGAATTGGGGCTGGGCAGCTCAAAAATCGCCCCCAACGTTTTGCCTCTAAGTGAGTCACGTGCGAGCATCGACGCGTACGCGTCATGTACGCGTCCGCGCTGTTTGGCAATTTCTCTATCCACGCGTACGCGCCATGTATGCGTACGCGTCGCCATGCGACGTCACTTCTGCGCACGCGCGCCTGGTACGCGTGCGCGTCCATTGATGCATTCCTAATCCTTGTTTTCTCATGCATTCTCCACTTTGCATGCTTTTCTCTTCACTTCTTCCATCCAATACTTGCCTTATGGACCTGAAATCACTAACAAACACATCAAGGCATCGAATGGAATTAAGGTGAATCAAAATCACTAATTTAAGGGGCCTAAAAAGCATGTTTTTATATTTAAACACAAATTGAGGGAGAATTACAAAACCATGCTATTTCATTGAATAAATATGGGAAAAGATGATAAAATCCCCTAAAATAAGCACAAGATAAACCACAGAATCGGGGTTTATCAGCTTGCCAACCCGCTATGTTAACCCCAAGAGGTTGATCGAGTGTTTTGCCTTGGCGATAAATTGGGCTGGAAACTTTAGAGAAATATGTCAAAAGGTGTCTATAGAACCTTGTGGGAGGAAATTGAACCAACGAATGTCCGGCCCCGCTAGGGTCACCGAAAACGCCCTACAGCTGACCGCGTCTCTGACAAACTCCAGGTCAATTCTGGCCTCGAAGGTTGTGTTGTGCTCTTGTGGGTCTTTAGTACCATCATACCTCATGTCCATCTGCTTATCAAAGTTCTTTGGTAATCGGACTTTAAGGATGGAGCAGTGGAAGGGGTGGCGCCGATCACCACGGGATCTCGTCATTTCTGTTTCCGCTCTTTCACTGTGTTCCCAGCTTCTTGACTTGTCTTGGGAGTGAAGGAACTGAGTGCGACCATCAGTCTGGTCATGCCTATCGTCCTCCTCTTCCTCATTGCACTGCCGTTCCACCGATCTCCTTAGCAGGGATGATCGAGTACGAGCATGGCTCGGGCGGATTTCTGTGTGTGAGCGTGTGTTTTGGCTATTCTCATGGTTGTAGCGGTCTCTCACCGCTAACTCTCTCTCGAGGTTTGGACTCTGTGTCTGAGTTCTTGTATAATCCGGGAGTTGTCACTGCTTGTACCCTGAATAGATGCCTTTTTGGAGATTGATCGTTAGAGTAGTCCTGACCAGAGGGAGTTGGTTGACATCTTTGAGAGGTTTCTGTGCTCAATTTATTCATGAGACAACCCCACTTGGTGCTCGTGGTTCTCACCTCCTACTGGCTCGTCCTCTGGGCAGAAGAAAACCTCCATCCTCAGCTCGCGTCAGGTCCCCACATACAGCATTATTGTTCGTGAGTTCGAGTGGTCAACTGGTGTTAGGGTGTTTGGCGTGAAGAGGAGGACCTGAACGTGAACTTCAAATGGGAGAATCTGCATCTGCAGTTCATCGGTTGGTTGATGGATGGGGCCACCTGTAAGGACACTATGATACCAATGTTAGTGCCCATACAATGAAATGGCTAGATTAGGATTATAGTGATGTACCACTCGAGAGGGGTAAGTCCCTCTCTTTTTCTATTCGTCGGGTGGGCTCTTCTATTTAGATCTATCTCCCTGAAAACTTTCACCACCTATCTAAATCTTTGCTAAAAGAATTGTGTCATGCGATAGACACTTTATCGTGTGGATGGGTCGTGAATTCACCGGGTCTTAAATCCCCTGGTGGACCTCCAATTTTTGTTAGACTAGACCAGAACACTAAAGAAGTTCATATAATCAAACATTTCATAACATATAAATAATTAAATATATAATCATGCTTTCCCATTAAAATAATCAAACCTTACAATAATTTAATAGTTCAAAACATTTTAATAATTAAATATACTTTTCAACAGAGTTAACTATTCGATTTTTTGGCTCAAATACGTGTATTCAATGAGTTGTTAGCTGTTTAATGGGTAAATTTTAATGATCGTATGGTGTTTTTGTTGTTCAATGGTTAAAGTCCAAAAAAATATCTGAAATAAACAAATTGTGCTAATTTAAAATTTTCGATGTGTGCATTTTGTTAACATTTTAATATATATATCAATCAAACAAACACAAATTATCGTCTGGAAATGAAATGTTACTCACCTTAACCCTGCCAATATACTAATAATAAAGACCCTAAATCATGGCCTAGCGGGATATGTTTAGCTATAGTGAGTCATGATGAGTCTACAGTACTGGTCAAATAGAAAATATTAAGGTGCATTTAGTTTGTATGTATTTTTAGTATTTTTTAACGTTAAAATTTTATAAAAAGAATAAGAGACAAACAATAAAAAATTATTATTTTCATGTTTTTTTTATATAATTCTAAAAATAAAAAATATTAAAAATAAAAATAGAAAACAAAAGATCAAACGAAATGTACCCTAAATGTATAATAGAGGAAAATCAAGAATTACAAGTTAAATAACAGTTTTGTATTTTTATACAACAATTATTTTATAAACGGAAATTTGCATAAAATTAATTTTATAAACTTTGATTTCGATAAAAAAATAAGTTTGTATTAAAATAATTTATATTTGATAATCTATATATCAAAATAAATTATAATAAAGTAAATATTAAATTAATTTTAAATAAAAATTACTAAAATAAATATCAACTTAAATAAATTTTTTATATTATTCTATCATTTTAATTTAGATATTTAAATAGATCTTATTAATTAATTTTATAATAAAATTAATATTTACTTACTAAAATAAAAATAACATATAAAAATCAAAAAAATATATTTTTATATCGAAAGCAAAATAATATATGAAAAATATATCAAAACATATTTTATTAAATTATATTATAATTTTTTTATTATTTTCAATACTCTTTTATTTAATATTCTTTTAAACTATAAATTTTAATTATTTATGATTTTATTATTAGTTATACTTTATTTTTTATTTATTTTGTTCTTTTTAATGTGATCAATAATTTATGTTATAGCAAAATTATAATAATAAATTAATATACAAGAATTATACTTAAAATTTTTTAACAGAGCCAAATAAAAAATAAAACTTTTTTAATACAAAACTAAAAATAAACTTTTTATAAAAAATATAATTATATATTTAAAATATTTAAGTACAAAAGAGACTACAAGTAAAAAAATAAAGGTAAAATTGATAAAAAATAAATAAATTCAATCCGAACATAATTTTCTAAACGCAAAAGCTATAATTTTTAACTTTTTATAAACGCATGTTAGAACGTAAAATTATTTTGGCGTTTAGAACAAAAAAGTATTTAAACATAAAAAAAAAGCGTTTAATGGACTCAAACGTGCTTCTCTTCTTTCTAACGCTAAACCAAATATAACCATAATCTTTCCATATTCATCTAAGAAATTGCAGGTTCGATTCCTGTCTATAATAAAAAAATAATCTCTACACAACTATATATAAATTCATCAATTTCGCTAACTAATTAATAAGAGTATGATAAACAACAAGTCAACAAATATTTTTAAACTACATTTCATACTAATTAATTATTAATAATTATAATAATTAATGATTATGTAAATTTTAAAGTTGATTGATTAAAAATTATTTACCTATAATTTTTCTAATTTATCATCACAAACTCAATTTAAGGCCCTAGCTGGGGGTGGGGGGAGAACAAAGAGTGATTATTCACAAATTTTCTTACATCAAAATTGCATATCGCATGCTATCATTTACCATTAGCTGATTCATCTCAGAAATTTGTGCAATCTCAGCGGAGGCCCAAACCCCAGCATGATGAGAGCCATTATTAACATGAGGATGAGAGACACAAGAGAGAATTGACATTGGAGCTTGAAGAATGTAACACACAATGCTCCAACCATGTTCTCCTCCTCCTTCTCCTCCTCTGTCTAACATGCTCTCATCGGCCACCCTAGAGCTCTTCTTCATGTTCTGAAGATTCCTTCTCACCGCATCAACCACGCGCCACATCTTCAAATCCGATATATGTGCGTGTTCGTGTCTCTTGCGTTCTCTCAAGAAAATTAACAGAGATTATACAATATAAATTTTGTACAATTGCAATAATCGTTCAATCCCAAAACTTTAGAAGCATTCTATCTGCAAATATGAAGTTTTGAACTCATAAGAGATAAAATATATGGGTCCGAACTTGGAAGTGCCAACACTTTTTTTTTTTTTTTTTTGATGAGGCTTTTCATAATGGTGTTTCAGTGGTGGTGTTGTTAGTGCTTGTGTTTATCACAAAAGGGTTAAGGGCCCCTTTCAGTTTTAAAGAGCCAACCAACTGTTATTAGCATATTTATTTGGAGTAGTGCCCTATTTTTTTATTTTTTTTTTCATTCATGGGTGGGGTCCATTACGTGCAACATACCGACAAAACTAGAATTAATATTTAATGGTACAAAGTGTAATAATGGTTTTTCAATTTTCTGAAATTTGAGTTTACATTTGATGATTTGTACATTAGTTTTTACAAACTCATAATGATGTTACTATTTGAGCTAACAATTTAAAGGTATAGTCTTAATAAACTGTTTACTTTGGGTATAAAAAATTGAAGTGTGGCTCCCAAAATTCATTCGCACATACATGAAGTGACAAAAAGGTTCTAGCTTCAAATCTTATCGGAATGTATATTGTAACCAATCATTTAGATGAGAAAGAACATAAAGGGAATCATTACCGTCCGATGATTGATCTTTTATTTTCGACATTGCACGTGTATATTGATGCAAAGTTCTTAAGATTCCCCACAAGTTTTATCCTGTTTCGTTCGGAGAATCAATGCCTGAAACCAGGCCAGCAAGTGATGGAGACCTATGTGGTTGAATGAATTAAGGAATTGTTCAATAATTAATACCATCTCTCCACTAAGGAAGCCTCACATAATTTAGTTCTCTATTATATATTATTGATGGGTGGAAAATTAGATTCCAACACAAACTCACTGGCAAGTGTACCAGGTCGCATCAAGTAGTAATAATTCACTTATAGTAAGGTCGATCCCATATGGATTGATGGATCAAGCAACTTTAGTGGGTAATTAGTCTAGTCAAGCTAACAGTGATGATTTGAGTGAAATTGAAGCAACAGAAAGTAAATTGCAGTGAATTGTAAATGGCAGAATGTAAATTGGACAGAAGCTTAAATTGGCAGAAGGTTAAAAAGCAAGAAAAATAAATTGCATCAAATGAAAAAGGGATTTGGGAGCAAAGAAATTAAAGAAGTATTAAATCAAAACTCGGGACAATTGCAGGAATTGTAAATTGCACGAAATGTAAAGGGGGCTGGGTGCAGAAAATTTAAAGAAAGAAGTAAATCAAACAATTGAAGAGATCTTGAGAACAAGTAATCAGGAGATTTAAAGTGCAGGAAAATTAAATTCAGATCACAGTAAGCTCAAACGAAGAATTGCAGAGAGTAAAATTGTAGAAGAGAAGATTCAGAAACTGAAATTTCATAAACCCACATGAATTCAATACTTGAAATGTAAAGATGCAGAAAAATTAAAGTGTTTCAAAGAGTGCTTTCTATTCTATCCAATTCCTATTGCTCTCTAGCAGAGCCAGCCTTTTTTCTAAAATGAAAATGATGTCTTATATAGGCTTTTTACAAAATTCAAAATAAAATTAAAATTGAAAACAAATTACAATTAAAATGAAATTCCTAATCTAATTGTTTCTTGTGCTTTTGAGTCATGTCAATGGGCTTTGCTTGCTTTGGGGCTTCAATGAAATGCGTTGATTTAGATTTTGGCCTTGCTTGAAGCAATGAGGAATGATTCTTAGTGATGGGTATTGACAACTAACTTTCATATTGGTGGACGAAATTGTGATCCATGTTCTAATTATTTTGAGATGAAGGCTTCTAAGGGGCACCAGTTGAATTCACAACTCCGTTCAACTAACCAGCAAGTGTACTGGGTCGTCCAAGTAATAAACCTTACGTGAGTAAGGGTCGATCCCACAGAGATTGTTGGTATGAAGCAAGCTATGGTCACCTTGCAAATCTCAGTTAGGCAGATTAAAAAGTTATGGGTTCGAAAATTAATAAAAAGAAAATAATAAAAGGGATAGAATACTTATGTAGATTCATTGATAGGAATTTCAGATAAGCATATAGAGATGCTGTATGGCTCAAGGACGCCTGCTCTCCTACTGCTTCTATTCAATCCTTCTTACTCCTTTCCATGGCAAGCTTTGTTTAGGGGTTCACCATCAGCGGTGGCTACTTTCAATCCTCTCGGGAAAATGATCCTATGCGGTTGTCAGTCGCACGGCTAATCGTCTGGAGGCATCACCCATGGTTGATGGCTACATCCCATCCTCGCAGTGAAAACTAATGCTCACGCACTCTGTCACAGTACGGCTAATCACTGGTTGGTTCCCGCGCCTACTGGAATAGAATCCCTTGATTCTTTTGCGTCTGTCACTAACGCCCAGCACTTGCAAGTTTGAAGCACGTCACAGTCATTCATTACCGGAATCCTACTCGGAATACCACAGACAAGGTTAGACTTTCCGGATTCCCAGGATCCTACTCGGAATACCACAGACAAGGTGAGACTTTCCGGATCCTCATAAATGCCGCCATCTATCTAGCTTATACCACGAAGATTCTGTTGGGGAATCTAAGAGATACACATTCAAGCTCTGTTGCATGTAGAACGGAAGTGGTTGTCAATCACGCGCGTTCATAAGTGAGAATAATAATGAGGGTTATTTACTCATCATTATCATATTCTTGGGTGCGAATGAATATCTTGGAATAAGAATAAGAGAGATTTGAATAAAAGAAAATAGAACTTCATTAATACTTGAGGTACAGCAGAGCTCCACACCCTTAATCTATGGTGTGCAGAAACTCCACCGTTGAAAATACATAAGTGAAAGAGGTTTAGGCATGGCCGAATGGCCAGCCCTCTCCATGATCAAGTGACCGAATGAATAATGAGTTAAAGTGGTCAAAAGATGCCTAATACAATAGATAAATGTCCTATATATACTAGACTAGCTACTAGGGTTTACATGAGTAAGTAATTGATGCATAAATCCACTTCCGGGGCCCACTTGGTGTGTGCTTGGGCTGAGCTTGATCTATCCACGAGCTGAGGCTTCTCTTGGAGTTGAACTTCGAGTTATGACGTGTTTTGGGCGTTCAACTCCGGATCATGACGTTTTTCTGGCGTTTAACTCCAGACAGCAGCATGTACTTGGCGTTCAACGCCAAGTTACGTCGTCAATTTCCAAATAAAGTATGGACTATTATATATTGCTGGAAAGCCCTGGAGGTCTACTTTCCAACGCCGTTGAGAGCGCGCCAATTGGAGTTTTGTAGCTCCAGAAAATCCATTTTGAGTGCAGGGAGGTCAGATTCCAACAGCATCAGCAGTCCTTTTGTCAGCCTTTCTCAGAGTTTTGCTCAAGTCGCTCAATTTCAGCCAGAATTTACCTGAAATCACAGAAAAACACACAAACTCATAGTAAAGTCCAGAAATGTGAATTTAACATAAAAACTAATGAAAACATCCCTAAAAGTAGCTTGAACTTACTAAAAACTACTTAAAAACAAAGCCAAAAAGCGTATAAATTATCCGCTCATCACAACACCAAACTTAAATTGTTGCTTGTCCCCAAGCAACTGAAAATCAAATAGGATAAAAAGAAGAGAATATACTATAAATTCAGAAATATCAATGAATATTAATTATAATTAAATGAGCGGGACTTGTAGCTTTTTGCTTCTGAACAGTTTTGGCATCTCACTTTTTCCTTTGTAGTTTAGAGGGATTGGCGTCTCTGGGGAACTTAGAATTTCGGATAGTGTTATTGACTTTCCTAGTTAAGCATGTTGATTCTTGAACACAGCTACTTATGAGTCTTGGCCGTGGCCCTAAGCACTTTGTTTTCCAGTATTACCACCGGATACATAAATGCCACAGACACATAACTGGGTGAACCTTTTCAGATTGTGACTTAGCTTTGCTAAAGTCCCCAGTTAGTGGTGTCCAGAGCTCTTAAGCACACTCTTTTGCCTTGGATCACGACTTTAACCACTTAGTCTCAAGCTTTTCACTTGGACCTTCATGACACAAGCACATGGTTAGGGACAGCTTGATTTAGCCGCTTAGGCCTGGATTTTATTTCCTTGGGCCCTCCTATCCATTGATGCTCAAAGCCTTGGATCCTTTTTACCCTTGCCTTTTGGTTTTAAGGGCTATTGGCTTTTTCTACTGCTCCTTCTTTTTTTTTTCTATTTTTTTCGCCATTTTTTTTCTTTTTTTTTTCACTGCTTTTTCTTGCTTCAAGAATCAATTTCATGATTTTTCAGATCATCAATAACATTTCTCTTTGTTCATCATTCCTTCAAGAGCCAACAATTTTAACACTCATAAACAACAATATCAAAAGACATATGCACTGTTCAAGCATTCATTCAGAAAACAAAAAGTATTGTCACCACATCAATATAATTAAACTAAATTCAATAGCTATTTTCGAAATTTATGTACTTCTTGTTCTTTTGAATTAAAACATTTTTCTTTTAAGAGAGGTGAAGGATTAATGGAATTTATTCATAGCTTTAAGGCATGGTTACATACTAATGATCATGAAATAAAGACACAAAACATAGATAAACACAGTAATTAAAAACCAAAAACAGAAAGAAATAAAGAACAAGGAATGAATCCACCTTTAGTGGCGTCTTCTTCTTGAAGGACCAATGATGTTCTTAAGCTCTTCTATGTCCCTTCCTTGCCTTTGTTGCTCCTCCCTCATTGCTCTTTGATCTTCTCTTATTTCTTGGAGAATGATAGAGTGTTCATGATGTTCCACCCTTAGTTGTTCAACATTATGGCTCAAATCTTCTAAGGAGGTGTTGAGTTGCTCCCAATAGTTGTTGGGAGGAAAGTGCATTCCTTGAGGCATTTGTTGATGATGAACTTCCTCATGTTCTTCTTGAGGGCCGTGAGGAACTTCTCTTGTTTGCTCCATCCTTTTCTTGGTGATGGGCTTGTCTTCTTCAATGGAGACATCTCCATCTATGATGACTCCAGCTGAGTAACATAGATGGCATATAAGGTGGGGGAAGGCTAGCCGTGCCATGTGTGAAGGCTTGTCAGCTATTTTGTAGAGTTCATTGGAGATGACTTCATGAACTTCCACTTCCTCTCCAATCATGATGCTATGAATCATGATGGCCCGATCCACAGTAACTTCAGATCGGTTGCTTGTAGGGATGATGGATCTTTGGATGAACTCCAACCATCCTCTAGCTACAGGCTTGAGGTCCAGTCTTCTTAGTTGGACCGGTTTGCCTTTGGAGTCTATTCTCCATTGGGCGCCTTCCACACAAATGCCCATTAGGACTTGGTCCAACCTTTGATTAAAGTTGACCCTTCTTGTGTAGGGGTGTTCATCACCTTGCCTCATGGGTAAGTGAAACGCCAACCTCACATTTTCCGGACTGAAATCTAAGTATTTCCCCCGAACAATTGTGAGATAGTTCTTTGGATTCGGGTTCATACTTTGATCATGGTTCCTAGTGATCCATGCATTAGCATAGAACTCTTGAACCATCAATATTCCAACTTGTTGCATGGGGTTGGTTATGACTTCCCAACCTCTTCTTTGGATTTCATGTCGGATTTCCGGATACTCATTCTTTTTGAGCTTGAAAGGGACCTCAGGGATCACATTCTTCTTTGCCACAACATCATAGAAGTGGTCTTGATGGCTTTTAGAGATGAATCTTTCCATCTCCCATGACTCGGAGGTGGAAGCTTTTGCTTTCCCTTTCCCTTTTCTTGAGGAAACTCCGGCCTTAGGTGCCATTGGTAATGGAAAAACAAAAAAAAGCTTATGCTTTTACCACACCAAACATAAAATTTGCTCGTCCTCGAGCAAGAAAGAAAAGAATAGTAGAAGAAGAAGAGAATATGGTAGAGAGGGAGAGAGTAGGTTCGGCTATATGGGAGAGAAGGGTTTGTGTTGTGTGAAAATGAAGAAGAATGGGAGGTTATTTAAGGGAGGGAGGGTGGGAGTTCGGCCATTTTGGGTGGGAAGGGGTGCGAAATTGAATTTGAATTTTATGAGGGTAGTGGGGTTTTTGGGGAAGGGGAGGTTGATGTGAATGGTGAATGGGTAATTGGGAAGAGGACTTGAGGTGATTGGTGAAGGTTTTTGGGAAGTGTGATATGAATTTGGATTAGGAGAGTGTAGGATTAAAAGGTAAGGTGGGAATATGGTAGGTGGGGATCCTGTGGGGTCCACAGATCCTGAGGTGAGGATCCTGTGGGGCCCACAGATCCTGAGGTGAAAACAAATACCATTCCTTCACCATATAGGCATGTAAAATGCCTTCATGCATCATTCTGGCGTTCAAACGCCCATTGATGCATGTTCTGGGCGTTCAACGCCCATGTAATGCATGTTTCTGGGCGTTCAACGCCCATGTAATGCATGTTTCTGGCGTTCAACGCCAGTTTCATGCTTGTTCCTGGCGTTCAGCGCCAGTTTGTCCTCTCTGTGCACCATCCTGGCGTTTAACGTCAGGTTGTTGCTTGTTTTGGGCGTTCAGCGCCAGAATGGTGCTCTGTTCTAGCGTTGAACGCCGGCCAGATGCACCTTACTGGCGTTGAACGCCAGTCTGCGCTGCCTCCAGGGTGAAAAATTTTTTCTTCTGTTTTTGACTCTGTTTTTAATTTTTTTTGATTTTTTTCGTGACTCCTCATGATCATGTACCTAATAAAACACAAAAATAAACAAGAAATAGAATAAAATAAAATTAGATAAATAAAATTGGGTTGCCTCCCAACAAGCGCTTCTTTAATGTCAATAGCTTGACAGTGGCTCTCATGGAGCCACATGGTGATCAGGTCAATTTAGTGTGTAGTCCCAACACCAAACTTAGAGTTTGGATATGGGGTTTGAACACCAAACTTAGAGTTTGGTTGTGGCCTCACAACACCAAACTTAGAGTTTGACTGTGTGGGCTCTTCTTGACTCTGAACTGAGAGAAGCTCTTCATGCTTACTTTCTTTTGTCACAGAGGGATGGCCATGTGCCTGAAACACAAGGTAGTCCCCATTCAATTGAAGGACTAACTCACCTCTGTTGACATCCATCACAGCTCCTGCTGTGGCTAGGAAAGGTCTTCCTAGGATGATGCATTCATCATCTTCCTTCCTAGTGTCTAGGATTATGAAATCAGCAGGGATGTAAAGGCCTTCAACCTTTACTAAAACGTCCTCCACTATTCCATAAGCTTGTCTTATGGACTTATCTGCCAATTGTAATGAGAACAAGGCAGGTTGTACCTCAATGATTCCCAGCTTCTCCATTACAGAGAGTGGCATAAGATTTATCCCTGACCCAAGATCACATAGAGCTTTTTCAAAGCTCATAGTGCCAATGGTGCAAGGTATTAAGAACTTGCCAGGATCTTGTTTCTTTTGAGGTAGAGTTCTCTGAATCCAAGTATCTAGTTCACTAATGAGCAAGGGAGGTTCACTTTCCCAAGTCTCATTACCAAACAGCTTGGCATTTAGTTTCATGATAGCTCCTAAGTATTGAGCAACTTGCTCTCCAGTCACATCTTCATTCTCTTCAGAGGAAGAATATTCTTCAGAGCTCATGAATGGCAGAAGGAGATTTAAAGGAATCTCTATGGTCTCTAGATGAGCCTCAGATTCCTCAGGATCCTTAATAGGAAACTCCTTCTTGCTTGAGGAACGTCCCAGGAGATCTCCCTCACTAGGATTTTCGTCCTCCTCCTCCTTTGTGCATTCGGCCATATTGACTATGTCAATGGCCTTGCATTCTCCTTTTGGATTTTCTTCTGTATTGCTTGGGAGAATACTGGGAGGAGTTTCAATAACTTTCTTACTCAGCTGGCCCACTTGTGCCTCCAGATTTCTAATGGAGGATCTTGTTTCATTCATGAAACTGAAAGTGGCCTTTGACAGATCAGAAACTATATTGGTTAAATTAGAATTGTTTTGTTCAGAGCTCTCTGTTTGTTGCTGAGAAGATGATGGATATGGCTTACTATTGTTCAGCCTATTGCGTCCACCATTGTTAAAGCCTTGTTGAGGCTTTTGTTGATCCTTCCAGGAGAAATTTGGATGATTTCTCCATGATGAGTTATAGGTGTTTCCATAAGGTTCACCCATGTAATTAACCTCTGCCATGGCAGGATTCTCAGGATCATAAGCTTCTTCAGAAGCTGCCTCTCTAGTACTGTTGGATGCATGTTGCAATCCATTCAGATTTTGAGAGATCATGTTGACCTGTTGAGTCAACACTTTGTTCTGAGCCAATATGGCATTCAGAGCATCAATTTCAAGAACTCCTTTCTTCTGAGGTACCCTATTATTCACAGAATTCCTCTCAGAAGTGTACATGAACTGGTTATTTGCAACCATGTCAATGAGTTCTTGAGCCTCTTCAGGCGTTTTCTTCAGGTGAATAGATCCACCTGCAGAATGATCCAATGACATTTTCGAAAATTCAGAGAGACCATAATAGAATATATCTAATATGGTCCATTCTGAAAACATGTCAGATGGACATCTTTTGGTCAGCTGCTTGTATCTTTCCCAAGCTTCATAGAGGGATTCACCATCTTTTTGTTTGAAGGTTTGAACATCCACTCTCAGCTTGCTCAACTTTTGAGGAGGAAAGAATTTATCTAAGAATGCAGTGACAAGCTTATCCCATGAGTCCAGGCTATCCTTGGGTTGTGAATCCAACCATACTCTAGCTCTGTCTCTTACAGCAAAAGGGAAAAGCATGAGTCTGTAGACTTCAGGATCAACTCCATTCGTCTTTACAGTCTCACAGATCTGTAAGAACTCAGTTAAAGACTGGTAAGGATCTTCAGATGGAAGTCCATAAAACTTGCAGTTTTGTTGCATTAAAGCAACTAGTTGAGGCTTAAGCTCAAAGTTATTGGCTCCAATGGCAGGAATGGAGATGCTTCTTCCATCAAATTTGGACGTTGGCTTTGTGAAGTCACCAAGCATTCTCCTTGCATTATTATTATTATTTTCAGCTGCCATCTCTTTCTCTTGTTCGAAAATTTCTAGAAGGTTTCTTCTGGATTGTTGTAATTTAGCTTCTCTTAATTTCCTCTTCAGAGTCCTTTCAGGTTCTGGATCAATCTCAACAAGAGTACCTTTATCCTTGTTCCTGCTCATATGAAAGAGAAGAAAACAAGAAAAGAAAGAGGAATCCTCTATGTCACAGTATAGAGATTCCTTTATGTTAGTAGAAAAAGAAAGGGGGTAGAAGAATGAAGAAGAGGGTTCGGATTTTTGGATGAGGAGAGGTGAAGAGAAGTGTTAGTAATTAAATAATTAAATAGAAGAAGAAAAGAGGAGGGAGAATTCGAAAATAATTTTGAAAAAGAGTTAGTGATTTTCGAAAATTAAAGATAAATGTAATTAAAATTAAAATTTGAAACAATTAGTTAATTAAAAAGAATTTTTGAAAAAGAGTGAGATATTTTCGAAAATAGGAGAGAGAGAAGTAGTTATGTGGTTTTGAAAAAGATGAGAAACAAACAAAAAGTTAGTTAGTTGATTGTAAAAGATTTGAAATCAAAATTGAAAAAGATAAGAAGATAGCAAGTTAGATAAGATATTTTGAAATCAAATTTTGAAAAAGATAAAATTTTTGAACAAGATAAGGTAAAAGATAAAAAGATTTAATTCAAAAATTTTTAAAAATCATTTACTTCACTAACAAGAAACTACAAGATAAGATTCTAGAACTTAAAGATTGAACATTTCTTAACAAGAAAGTAACAAACTTCAAGTTTTTGAACCAATCACATTAATTATTAGTGAATTTTCGAAAATATGATGTAAAGATAAGGAAAAGATTTTGAAAATATTTTGAAAAAGATTTTTGAAATTTTCGAAATTTATAAAGAAAATGAAAAAGATATGATTTTTGAAAAAGATTTTGAAAAGATAAGATTTTTTTTTTTTTAAATTTGAAATTTTGACTTGACTTGTAAGAAACAACTAATTTTGAAAAATTTTTGACCAAGTCAACCCAAAATTTCGAAATTTGGAGGGAATTAAGGAAAAGATATTTTTTTGATTTTTGAATTTTTAATGAAAAACACAAAAATGACCCAAAACATGAAAATTTTGGATCAAGACACAAGATGCATACAAGAATGCTATGAATGTCAAGATGAACACCAAGAACACTTTGAAGATCATGATGAACATCAAGAACATAATTTTGAAAAATTTTTGATGCAAAGAAAACATGCAAGACACCAAACTTAGAAATCTTTAATGCATGGAAAATATGAATGCAAAAGTGCACAAGAAAAACAACAAAAGACACTAAACAAGAAATCATCAAGATCAAACAAGAAGACTTATCAAGAACAACTTGAAGATCATGAAGAACACTATGAATGCATGAAATTTTCGAAAAAAATGCAAGAAAAATTTTTAAAGCATGCAATTGACACCAAACTTAAAAATTGACTCAAGACTCAAACAAGAAACACAAAATATTTTTGATTTTTATGATTTTCTAATTTTTTTGAATTTTTATTAATTTTTTTTCGAAAATAAAGTTTAGAAAAACGAAAAATAAAAGAAAAATTTTGAAAAAGATTTTTGAAAAGAAAATTACCTAATCTGAGCAACAAGATGAACCGTCAGTTGTCCATACTCGAACAATCCCCGGCAACGGCGCCAAAAACTTGGTGGACGAAATTGTGATCCATGTTCTAATTATTTTGAGATGAAGGCTTCTAAGGGGCACCAGTTGAATTCACAACTCCGTTCAACTAACCAGCAAGTGTACTGGGTCGTCCAAGTAATAAACCTTACGTGAGTAAGGGTCGATCCCACAGAGATTGTTGGTATGAAGCAAGCTATGGTCACCTTGCAAATCTCAGTTAGGCAGATTAAAAAGTTATGGGTTCGAAAATTAATAAAAAGAAAATAATAAAAGGAATAGAATACTTATGTAGATTCATTGATAGGAATTTCAGATAAGCATATAGAGATGCTGTATGGCTCAAGGACGCCTGCTCTCCTACTGCTTCTATTCAATCCTTCTTACTCCTTTCCATGGCAAGCTTTGTTTAGGGGTTCACCATCAGCGGTGGCTACTTTCAATCCTCTCGGGAAAATGATCCTATGCGGTTGTCAGTCGCACGGCTAATCGTCTGGAGGCATCACCCATGGTTGACGGCTACATCCCATCCTCGCAGTGAAAACTAATGCTCACGCACTCTGTCACAGTACGGCTAATCACTGGTTGGTTTCCGCGCCTACTGGAATAGAATCCCTTGATTCTTTTGCGTCTGTCACTAACGCCCAGCACTTGCAAGTTTGAAGCACGTCACAGTCATTCATTACCGGAATCCTACTCGGAATACCACAGACAAGGTTAGACTTTCCGGATTCCCAGGATGCTACTCGGAATACCACAGACAAGGTGAGACTTTCCGGATCCTCATAAATGCCGCCATCTATCTAGCTTATACCACGAAGATTCTGTTGGGGAATCTAAGAGATACACATTCAAGCTCTGTTGCATGTAGAACGGAAGTGGTTGTCAATCACGCGCGTTCATAAGTGAGAATAATAATGAGGGTTATTTACTCATCATATTCATCATATTCTTGGGTGCGAATGAATATCTTGGAATAAGAATAAGAGAGATTTGAATAAAAGAAAATAGAACTTCATTAATACATGAGGTACAGCAGAGCTCCACACCCTTAATCTATGGTGTGCAGAAACTCCACCGTTGAAAATACATAAGTGAAAGAGGTTTAGGCATGGCCGAATGGCCAGCCCTCTCCATGATCAAGTGACCGAATGAATAATGAGTTAAAGTGGTCAAAAGATGTCTAATACAATAGATAAATGTCCTATATATACTAGACTAGCTACTAGGGTTTACATGAGTAAGTAATTGATGCATAAATCCACTTCCGGGGCCCACTTGGTGTGTGCTTGGGCTGAGCTTGATCTATCCACGAGCTGAGGCTTCTCTTGGAGTTGAACTTCGAGTTATGACGTGTTTTGGGCGTTCAACTCCGGATCATGACGTTTTTCTGGCGTTTAACTCCAGACAGCAGCATGTACTTGGCGTTCAACGCCAAGTTACGTCGTTAATTTCCGAATAAAGTATGGACTATTATATATTGCTGGAAAGCCCTGGATGTCTACTTTCCAACGCCGTTGAGAGCGCGCCAATTGGAGTTCTGTAGCTCCAGAAAATCCATTTTGAGTGCAGGGAGGTCAGATTCCAACAGCATCAGCAGTCCTTTTGTCAGCCTTTCTCAGAGTTTTGCTCAAGTCCCTCAATTTCAGCCAGAATTTACCTGAAATCACAGAAAAATACACAAACTCATAGTAAAGTCCAGAAATGTGAATTTAACATAAAAACTAATGAAAACATCCCTAAAAGTAGCTTGAACTTACTAAAAACTACTTAAAAACAATGCCAAAAAGCGTATAAATTATCCTCTCATCACATATTCTGTACAGGTGCAAATTGGAATTGAATTGGCTTTACAGTTGGTTATCACGTTTGAGGGCAAACGTTGGGCCAAACGTCCTTTGAAAAATGGTTTCTGGTTTGCTGTCATTGACGTTCGACTCAACGTTGGAGGGCCAACGTTCTACTTATTCACACGTATGCATGCTTTGCGCATCCGCGCAAAAGGGTCAAAAATGCTCATCCACGCAGACGTGCTTTACGCGTGCACGTGGATGCAGAGATTTCATTTTCCAGTTCTAAAACCAAGCAGGAGACGTTGGCATTTTCACGCGTGCGCGTACTTCACACTTACGCGTGCATTACCTTTATTCTCCATCCACGCGTACGCGTCGATTCAAGATTCCCAACTCCCATTTCTAAAATTTTATCACGGACGTTGGAGGCTAACGTTTGAGGTAACGTTGGACCTCCAATGTTCGCACATCCACGCGTGCGCGTTACCTACGCGTGCGCGTGGATGCCAAATGTTCAAGTTCCAAACTGAATGTTGCAAATCAAGATTTGGGACGTCACTTTGTCCTCTTGTCAACGTTGCAAATTTCATGCCCACTATAGACTATTATATACGGTGGGAAAGTTCTGAATGTCAGATTTCTAACCTAACTGGAATCACCTCAATTGGACATCTACAACTCTCAAGTTATGCTCCTTTGAAGGGGACAGGGTCGCTGGTGTCGGAGTGCAATGTTGGAGGTAATGTTGGACCTCCAACGTTTGCACCAACGTTGGGAATATTGCCAGATTTGGAAGCTCAAACGTGCTGTCCACCCAATACTATTAATTATTGTTGGAAAGCCCTGAATGTCTACTTTCTACTGCGATTGAAAGCGCATCATTTGGAGCTTTACAGCTCGAGTTATACTCCATCGAAGGTGCATAGGTCAGCTGGCCTTACTACAGGTTAGTACCATGTTCGTTTATGCACTTTTCGGGGCAGTTTACTCCCTCAATTTTAGTGTCAACCATGTAGCACCATATATGCTTGGAAAGCTCTTGATTCCTACTTTCCAATGCTTTTGAAGTCACCTCATTTGGAGCTCTGTAGCTCAAGTTATTCTTGTTGGAAGTATACCTCTTCAGGCTGTGGGGAGTGACGTTTCTAGCAACTTTGGAGCACCAACTTTGGCTCCAATGTTGCTTCCCTTTGCCTCCTCTCATGGCCTTCTTGTTGCTTCTTTGCCTTCCCTTCTCTTAGCTTCCTTTCCACCTATCATTAACCAAACAAAATGCATGAAAGCTTTGCTAATCTCACAAGAAATTGCATCATTCATAATCAACAAGTAAACATAGCAAGATTCTTATGAAAATGCATCAGAATAACAATATTTGATTAAATCAAGCCATGCATGAATTTCTCATCCAAATACTCACTTATTGCCTAAGAAATGCATGAAAATACTCTAAAATAAACTAAAAATGGCTTGTGAAAGTAGCCAAGATGCCCTGGCATCACAACACCAAACTTAAACCTTGCTTGTCCCCAAGCAAGAAAAGAATCATGCAATAAAGATTGACAAACCAAGGTGAGAAGAATAGTAACTCAATGTTCATGGTTGGCTAGTTTTCTATGCATGCCACTATCACAAAAGAAATGTAAATGATTGATGCTTCTATCTAGCTCAATTTATGAAATCTTTTCCTTATATTTCTTCCTTGAAACAATCTTTTGATTTTCTTATTAGCTTCTCCTTTAGGGTGCTTTGCCCCATGAGTTGATAACAAAGCTACGACTCTACATGCTTTGTTTTCAAGTATTACCACTTGATACATAAGCACCACAAGCATTTAATTAGAGGACTTCTTTAAGCTTATTTGTTTCTTTTCTTAACTCTCTAATCATTGATGCTCAGAGCCTTGAGCTTTGAGGGAGTGCATTTGCACTTGAGCCTAACCTTGACTTTAAGTGTTTTGTTTTCAAGCTTTTTGCTTGATACATAAACACCACAAGTGCTTAACAATGAAATTGTCATTGGTACTCAGAGCCTTCAGCTTTCTCATTCTTTCCTTTTTTTCTTTTCTTGCCTTAATTGCAATTGCTTTTTCAAGGTTTTCATGATTTCCAAAGATTTCACAAAATGTCCTAGATGAAAACTTCAATTAAATTAAATCTAATGTAATTAAGCAACAATTATCATACTAGCCTTCCAATACTTGTATGCATATGCTAAGTTCTTCTTTAATTCCTTGTTTGTTTATGACCATTATGCTTTACTGCTTTGAACTTTATAAAACTCAAGTTGGTAGTCATAGTGGCACAGCAACATGTTACAGATCAAAATTCAGGCTATGCTTATTCATACACACATGTAAACATAGAAGATAAAGACAATCATGCAATTTAAAATGCTGGAAACAAATGAGAGGAAAAGGAATTTTACAACCTTGTAATTCATCTTCTCTATTATTGTCATTTTCCTCACATTCTTCCCATTCCCTTGCCAAACTCAGAATGCTTGCTCATCCTCAAGCGATAATTAGAACAATGGCTATGGGACTAAGATGGATCATGAATGTCTTACACAAGGAAAATGTTAGTGGTACATGTGTTTAAGCAAGCAAAAATGAAAGATAACAATCAAGGCACAGAAAACAGAGACATTGTGATTGCAAACATAGAGGGTGTGTATGATACATTGCATAAAGAAAGTAAATGGCACACCAAACTTAGTGTGACACTTACACTTGAAATTGATCCAAGTATCCAGTAAATATTGGAAGCAAATTTTGTTGCATAGCAACACCAAACTTAGAATGCAATCACATATCCATTTTATTTGAACTAAGACTAAATGAAATTGTTATATGTTAAATTTAATCACCAAGCCAAGAATCTGTCATGAATGAGGATTTCTTGGGGATGTATTAACAAAAATAGTTAATAAAAGAATGCATTAAAAACAAGAAAATGACTAAAACAAAGAGAAAACTAAAATTGTCTAACTACAAGGAAGATAACATTGCAAAGGGCCTTATAATTATGCAGACAAGTGGTGTTGCTGAATGAATTGCCTAGAAAAATAAGTGGCACACCAAATTTAGAATCTTAGTGTGACACTTCCATGTAGAATTGATGCAATCATCCAAAGGGATTGAAAACAAATTATTGCAGGGCAACACCAAACTTAGAATGTAACCATATGCCAATTTATTTGAATTTAAACAAAGTAGACAGAGAAATTAAACACAGCAGGGAAACGAAATGTTACCTAAGGTTGGGTTGCCTCCCAACAAGCGCTCTTTTAGTGTCATTAGCTTGACATGTTGTTCTTCACTTTCTTCCTCTTCTTCTAGTTTGTTAAGAGGAATGACCACAAGGGGGGAGAATATTCAGCTGTTGTCCCCTGTCTTGGCCTCTCCCCAGCAAGCTTTCTTTTGTTAGTGGCTTGATTGAGCTTGCTTGTTGGATCAGGGGTAGGATCGGTGCTCTTGTTAGTTACCTTCACTTCTTTGATTTCAATACTTAGTGATTGTGTGATTGTTGGAGTGTTTTTTTCATCAAGAGCCTCTTGAATTGGTGGTTCCATGAGCCCTTCCTCTATGCACTTTTCTGCTTCACTTGAGTTTGGATCTCCTTGATTGTCTTCCTCACTTTCTTGTTCTTTCACTTCCTCCTTTACACTCAACATTTGACTTAATAGCACTTTCATGGAGGAGGTTTGTTGTTCTTCCCAAGATTTCTTCATCTCCTCTTCATATCTTTTAATCTCGGATTCAAGTGTTGAGAGTTTTTGGTTTAGGAAGGTTTGTGGAGGTTGTGAGTTTTTCATGTTCCTTTGTCATCTCAAGTGGCTTCTGTGGATATGTAGTCTCAGGTTCGACTATCTCCACAACCTAATTCTTCACTGAAAATTTGCTTGACACATGCCTCTTCTTCTTGCTCTTCCACTTCCTCCTTCACACTTAACATTTGGTTTACCAGCACTTTCATGTTTTTGAGGGAGTTCTCTTGGTCATTCCAGGATCTCTGTGCTTTCCTTTCATATCTTTCAAGCATGGTTTCAAACCTTGAGAGGCTTTGGTTCATGGAAGTTTGTGTGGACTGTGAGTTTTGGAAGAGATCTTGTATCAAGGGATAGTTAAGTGATGAAGAATTTTCAGATGAAAAACTGGGAGGTGAATGATGAGCGGATATTTTATACGCTTTTTGGGGGTAATTTCATATAGATTTTTAACATGTTTTAATTAGTTTTTAATAGAATTTTATTAGTTTTTAAACAAAAATCACATTTCTGGACTTTACTATGAGTTTGTGTGTTTTTCTATGATTTTAGGTATTTTCTGACTGAAATTGAGGGAGCTGAGCAAAAATCTGATTTAGGCTGAAAAAGGACTGCTGATGCTATTGGATTCTGACCTCCCTGCACTCGGAATGGATTTTTTGGAGCTACAGAAGTCCAATTGGAGCACTCTCAATTGGATTGGAAAGTAAACATCCAGGGCTTTCCAGCAATATATAATAGTCCATACTTTGCGCGAAGATAGATGACGTAAACTGGCGTTCAACGCCAGTTCCATGTTGCAGTCTGGCGTCCAGCGCCAGAAACAAGTTACAAGTTGGAGTCCAGCGCCCAAAACACGTTACAACCTGGTGTTCAACTCCAGAAACAGCCCAAGCACGTGAGAAGCTTAAGTCTCAGCCCCAGCACACACCAAGTGGGCCCCAGAAGTGGATTTCTGCACCAATTATCTTCATTTACTCATTCTCTGTAAACTTAGGTTACTAGTTTAGTATTTAATCAACTTTTAGAGACTTATTTTGTACCTCATGACATTTTTAGATCTGAATTTTATACTCTTTGACGGCATGAGTCTCTAAACTCCATTGTTGGGGGTGAGGAGCTCTGCGGCGTCTCGATGAATTAATGCAATTACTTCTGTTTTCCATTCAAACACGCTTGTTCTTATCTAAGATGTTCATTCACGCTTAATTATGGAGAAGGTGATGATCCGTGACACTCATCACCTTCCTCAACCCATGAACGTGTGTCTGACAACCACCTCCGTTCTACATCAGATTGAATAAATATCTCTTAGATTCCTTAATCAGAATCTTCGTGGTATAAGCTGGATTGATGGCGGCATTCATGAGAATCCGAAAAGTCTAAACCTTGTCTGGGGTATTCCGAGTAGGATTCTGGGATTTGATGACTGTGACGAGCTTCAAACTCGCGAGTGTTGGGTGTGATGACAAGCGCAAAAGAATCAATGGATTCTATTTCGACATGATCGAGAACCAACAACTGATTAGCCGTGCTGTGATAGATCATTTGGACCATTTTCACTGAGTGGATGGGAAGTAGCCATTGACAACGGTGACACCCTACATATAGCTTGCCATGGAAGGAGCCTTGCGTGTGGGAAGAGGAATACAAGAAGAAAGCTTAAATGAGAAAGACAAAGCATCTCCAAAACTCCAACATATTTTTCATTACTGCATAACAAGTAATTATTTCACGCTCTTTTATTTTTCTAATAATTCAAACTGATAATTATAATTGATATCCTGACTAAGAATAATAAAATAAACATAGCTTGCTTCAAACCAACAATCTCTATGGGATCGACCCTTACTCACGTAAGGTATTACTTGGACGACCCAGTGCGCTTGCTGGTTAGTGGTACGAAATCATAAGAAATCTTGATTTTGATATTGGGATAAAAATTTCGTGCATCAAGTTTTTGGCGCCATTGCCGGGGATTGTTCGAGTTTGAACAACTAAAGGTTTATTTTATTGCTTAGATTAGGAATAATTTATTTTTGTTGCTATAGAGTCATTAAATTCTGAGTCCTTTATTCCCTTTTCAAAAATTTTTCAAAAATATTATTTTTCTTTATCAAATTTTTAATTTTTTGTGAGGTTAGTGTTTTGTTCTAAGTTTGGTTTCAATTACATATGTTATATTTTCCCTTTTAAATTTTCGAATTTGTGCTCTTTTATCTTCAAGTTGTTCTTGTTGATTTTTCTTGTTGATCTTTAATTTTTCTTGTTCTGTGTCTTTTCTTGTTTCGCTTGTGTTTTTCCAAAGCATTAGTCTTCCAAAAGGAATATACCTATTCAAAACAAGTGTTACATTTACTGCCCAATTGGCTAGAGCGTTGGTCTATGTTCTTGGTAATTGGGTATCTTCTTTTTAAAATCTTTTTCAAAAATAATTTTTCTTGATTTAATCTTGTGCCAAACTTTAAGTTTGGTATTTTCTTGTCAATCTTTTTATAATTTTCGAAAATTTTATTGAAGTTTTCTAAAAATTTTAAGTTTGGTGTTTTTTCTTTTGTTTTTGTGTTCTTGTGAATCTTCAAGGTGTTCTTGAGTCTTTCTTGTGTTTTGATCTTAAAATTTTTAAGTTTGGTGTTCCTTGGTATTTTCCCTCCAAAATTTTCGAAAATAAGGAGCATTAGATCTAAAAATTTTAAGTCTTGTGTCTTTTATGTGTTTTTCTCTTTCATCATAAAATTCAAAATTCAAAAAAAATATCTTTTCTAACTATTTTTAAGCTATATTTTCAAATTTTTTTATAAAAATTCAGATTTCAATTTCAAAATTTTTCAAATCTTATCCCTTTTAAGATTTTAAATTTCAAAAAAAAAAAAATTAGTTGTTTCTTGTAAGTCAAGTCAAGATTTCAATTTTAAAAAAATCTTATCTTTTCAAAATCTCTTTCAAAATCAAATTTTTTCTTTTTCTTTTTATTATTTTCGAAAATTATTTAAAAATATTTTTCAAAATCTTTTTCCTAATTTTATTTCAAATTTTCGAAACTTTAGCTAACAAGTAATGTGATTGATTCAAAAATTTTGAAGTTTGTTACTTTCTTGTTAAGAAAGGTTCAATCTTTAAATTCTAGAATCATATCTTTTAGTTTCTTGTTAGTCAAGTAATTAATTTTAATTTTAAAGATCAAATCTTTTTTAATCATATCTTTTACTCATATCTTTTATATCATATCTTTTTAAATCATATCTTTTTCAAAAATTTGATTTCAAAATATCTTCTTATCTTCTTATCTTTTCAAAAGTTGATTTTCAAATCTTTTTCAACTAACTAATTAACTTTTTGTTTATTTCTTATCTTTTTCAAAAATATCCTAACCACTTTTTCTCTCTCCTCAATTTTTTTCGAAAATCTTCACAAAACATTTTCAAATTTTTTTAATTTTATTTTTATTTCATTTTTATTTTATCTTATTTTATTTTGTTATTTCAAAAATAAATTTTATATATGATAAAATAAATAATATCAACATCTATATCATCTCCCTTGCTCCATCATGGAACTAAGTGGAAATGAACAGTCCAGAAGGACTCTGGGGTCATATGCTAACCCCACTACTGCTTCATATGGGAGTAGTATCTGTATACCCTCCATCGGAGTCAGTAGCTTTGAGTTGAATCCTCAGCTCATTATCATGGTGCAGCAAAGTTGCCAGTATTCCGGTCTTCCATAGGAAGAACCTACAGAATTTCTGGCACAATTTTTACAAATTGTTGACACAGTACATGATAAGGAAGTAGATCAGGATGTCTACAGATTATTACTGTTTCCATTTGCTGTAAAGGACCAAGCTAAGAGGTGGTTAAATAACCAACCTAAGGACAGCATAAAGACATGGAAACAGTTGTCAGCAAAATTCCTGAATCACTATTTTCCTCCAAAACGGATGACACAGCTAAGGCTAAGCATCCAAGGCTTCAAACAAGGAGATAATGAATCCCTTTATGATGCCTGGGAGAGATACAGAGAGATGTTAAGAAAATGCCCCTCTGAAATGTTTTCAGAGTGGGTGCAGTTAGACATCTTCTACTATGGGCTTACAGAAAGAGCTCAAATTTCTCTAGACCACTTAGCTGGTGGATCTATACACATGAGAAAGACAATAGAAAAAGCTCAAGAGCTTATTGATACAGTTGCCAAAAATCAACATCTGTACCTAACCAGTGAATCTTCTATCAACGAAGAGGCTAAAACAGTAACTGCTGAACTCAGTCCTGCAGATCAAGCTGCTGAATTCAATCAGCAATTAGATTTTCTAACAAAACAGTTAGCCGAATTCAAGGAGATACTACAAGAAACAAGAATGGCTAATATGAATATGGAAGCATAGTTGAAGCAAACAGGACAGCAGTTATCAAAACAAATAAGAGAAGAATGCCAAGCAGTTCAATTAAGAAGTGGAAAAATATTAAATACCTCACTTCAAGGTAGCAGGAAGCCTAGAAATGAGCAAACCACCCAAAATCCATCTGAGGACAGTCAGAGCCCAGAGAGGAATAACTCTGGCGCTCAAACGCCAGAAAACGGGTGGAAAGCTGGCGCTGAACGCCCAGACCATGCTCAGTCATGGCGTTCAACGCCAGAAACAAGCAATGAATCGGAATTGAACGCCCAAAGGAAGCACAGTTCTGGCGTTCAGACGCCAGAAACGAGTAAGGAGTTGGCATCTAACGCCACTCCAGCTTCCACCCCTGGCATTCAAATACCAGTGGGGGATCAGACACATACAAGTGCTGATAATAACCCATCTAAAAAGGCTTCTCAACCCACATCTGTAGGAAATAAACCTGCAGCAACTAAGGTTGAGGAATACAAAGCCAAAATGCCTTATCCTCAGAAACTCCGCCAAGCGGAACAGGATAAGCACTTTGCCCGCTTTGCAGACTATCTCAGGACTCTTGAAATAAAGATTTCGTTTGCAGAGGCACTTGAGCAAATACCCTCTTATGCTAAGTTCATGAAAGAGATCTTAAGTCATAAGAAGGATTGGAGGGAAACTGAAAAAGTTTACCTCACTAAAGAATGCAGTGCAGTCATTCTGAAAAGCTTACCTGAGAAGCTTAAAGATCCCGGAAGCTTTATGATACCATGCACATTATAGGGTACTTGTACCAAGAAAGCTCTATGTGATCTTGGGGCAAGTATCAACCTAATACCTGCATCTATTATCACAAAGCTTGGTTTGACTGAAGAAGTCAAACCAACCCGGATATGTCTCCAACTTGCTGATGGCTCCATTAAATACCCATCAGGCAAGATTGAAGACATGATTGTCAAGGTTGGGCCATTTGCCTTTCCTACTGAATTTGTGGTACTGGAAATGGAGGAGCACAAGAGTGCAACTCTCATTCTAGGAAGACCTTTTCTAGCAACTGGCCGAACCCTTATTGATGTCCAAAAAGGGGAAGTAACCCTGAGAGTCAATGAGGAGGAGTTCAAGTTGAATGTTGTCAAAGCTATGCAGCATCCAGACACCCCAAATGACTGCATGAGTGTTGATATTATTGACTCTCTGGTAAAAGAAGTCAATATGGCTAAGAGTCTCGAATCAGAGCAGGAGGATATCTTTAAAGATATTCAGCCTGATCTGGAGGAATCAGAGAAAATAATAGAACCTCTGAAAATCCCTCATGAAGAGGAGAAACCTCCCAAACCCGAGCTCAAACCATTACCACCATCCCTGAAATATGCATTTCTGGGAGAAGGTGATACCATTCCTGTAATCATAAGCTCTACCTTAGAGCCACAAGAAGTGGAAACACTAATTCAAGTGCTAAGGACACACAAGACAACTCTTGGATGGTCCATCAGTGATCTTAAGGGCATTAGCCCAGCCAGATGCATGCACAAAATCCTATTGGAGGGTGACGCCAAGCCAGTGGTTCAACCACAAAGGCGGCTGAATCCAGCCATGAAGGAAGTGGTGCAGAAAGAGGTCACTAAATTACTAGAGGCTGGGATTATTTATCCTATTTCTGATAGCCCCTGGGTAAGCCCTGTCCAAGTCGTCCCTAAGAAGGGTGGCATGACAGTGGTTCATAATGGAAAAAATGAACTGGTTCCTACAAGAACAGTTACAGGGTGGCGTATGTGTATTGATTATAGAAGGCTCAATACAGCTACCAGAAAGGATCATTTTCCTTTACCATTCATAGACCAGATGCTAGAAAGACTAGCAGGTCATGAATACTACTGCTTCCTAGATGGACATTCAGGTTATAATCAAATTGCAGTAGATCCAAAAGATCAAGAGAAAACGGCATTCACATGTCCATCTGGAGTATTTGCATACAGAAGGATGCCATTTGGCCTGTGCAATACACCTGCAACCTTTCAAAGGTGCATGCTCTCAATTTTCTCTGATATGGTGGAAAATTTTCTGGAAGTCTTCATGGATGACTTTTCAGTATTTGGAGACTCATTCAGCTCCTGTCTTGACCATCTAGCACTTGTTCTAAAGAGATGCCAAGAGACCAACCTAGTTTTAAACTGGGAGAAATGTCACTTTATGGTGATTGAAGGAATTGTCCTTGGACACAAAATCTTGAACAGGGGAATAGAGGTGGATTAAGCTAAGGTAGAGGTAATTGAAAAATTACCACCACCAGCCAATGTTAAGGCAATCAGAAGCTTTCTGGGGCATGCAGGATTCTATAGGAGGTTTATAAAGGATTTTTCAAAAATTGCCAAACCCCTAAGTAATCTGTTAGCTGCTGACACGCCATTTATCTTTGATAAGGAGTGTCTGCAGGCGTTTGAGACTCTGAAAGTTAAGCTGGTCACAGCACCAGTCATCTCTGCACCAGATTGGACATTACCATTTGAATTAATGTGTGATGCTAGTGACCGTGCCATTGGTGCAGTGTTAGGACAGAAACATGACAAGCTTCTGCACATCATTTACTATGCCAGTCGTGTTTTAAATGACGCACAGAAGAACTACACAACCACAGAAAAAGAGCTACTTGCAGTGGTTTACGCCATTGACAAGTTTAGATCCTATTTAGTAGGATCAAAAGTGATTGTGTACACTGATCATGCTGCTCTTAAATATCTACTCACAAAGCAGTATTCAAAACCCAGACTCATCAGATGGGTGTTGCTTCTGCAAGAGTTTGATATAGAAATAAGAGACAGAAAAGGGACAGAGAACCAAGTAGCTAATCACCTGTCCCGAATAGAACCAGTAGAAGGGGCGTCCCTCCCTCTTACTGAGATCTCTGAAACCTTTCCGGATGAGCAACTCTTTGCCATCCAGGAAGTGCCATGGTTTGCAGACATTGCAAACTACAAGGCAATAAGGTTCATACCCAAAGAGTACAGTAGGCAGCAATCAAAGAAATTGATCACAGATGCAAAGTACTATCTTTGGGATGAACCATATCTCTTCAAGAGATGTGCAGACGGAGTAATCTGTAGATGTGTGCCTAAAGAAGAAGCGCAGAAGATCCTATGGCATTGCCATAGATCACAATATGGAGGACATTTTGGAACGAGCGAACAGCCACAAGAGTCCTCCAATGTGGCTTCTACTGGCCTACTCTCTATAAAGATTCCCGAGTGTTTGTACTTAATTGTGACAGTTGCCAAAGATCTGGCAATCTGCCTCACAGTTATGCCATGCCTCAACAAGGGATCTTGGAGATTGAGTTATTTGATGTATGGGGTATTGACTTCATGGGGCCTTTCCCACCATCATACTCAAACACTTACATTCTGGTAGCAGTGGATTATGTATCCAAATGGGTGGAAGCTATTGCTACACCCACTAATGACACTAAGACAGTGTTAAAATTCCTCTAGAAACACATCTTCAGCAGATTTGGCACCCCTGGAGTACTAATCAGTGATGGGAGCACTCATTTCTACAATAAACAGCTTTACTCTGCTTTGGTTCGTTATGGAGTTAGCCACAGGGTGGCCACTCCATATCACCCACAGACAAATGGGTAAGCTGAAGTCTCAAATAGAGAACTCAAAAGAATCCTGGAACAGACTGTAATTAACCGAAGAAGGGATTGGGAAAGAAGCTTGGATGATGCTCTGTGGGCATACAAAACAGCATTCAAGACCCCTATAGGACCTCTTGATGAGCGGATAATTTGTACGCTTTTTGGCATTGTTTTTAGTATGTTTCTAGTAGGATTTAGTTAGTTTTTAGTATATTTTTATTAGTTTTTAGTTAAAATTCACTTTTCTGGACTTTACTATGAGTTTGTGTGTTTTTCTGTGATTTCAGGTATTTTCTGGCTGAAATTGAGGGACCTGAGCAAAAATCTGATTCAGAGACTGAAAAGGACTGCAGATGCTGTTGGATTCTGACCTCCCTGCACTCGAAGTGGATTTTTTGGAGCTACAGAAGCTCAATTGGCGCGCTCTCAACGGCGTTGGAAAGTAGACATCCTGGGCTTTCCAGCAATATATGATAGTCCATACTTTGCCCAAGATTTGATGGCCCAAACCGGCGTTCAAAGTTACCCTCAGAATTTCCAGCGTTAAACGCCGGAACTGGCACCAAAATGGGAGTTAAACGCCCAAACTGGCACAAAAGCTGGCGTTTAACTCCATGAAGAGTCTCTACACGAAAAATGCTTCATTGCTCAGCCCAAGCACACACCAAGTGGGCCCGGAAGTGGATTTTTATGTCATTTACTCATCTTTGTAATCCTTAAGCTACTAGTTCCCTATAAGTAGGACCTTTTACTATTGTATTTTCATCTTTGGACATCTAGTTCTTAGATCAGATCTTGGTTCTTCTGGTTCCCTCTCTGGGGCCAAAACCAATGATCACTCTTGTTCTTATGTATTTTCAACGGTGGAGTTTCTACACACCATAGATTAAGGTGTGGAGCTCTGCTGTACCTCGAGTATTAATGCAATTACTATTGTTCTTCTATTCAATTCCGCTTGTTCTTTGTCCAAGATATCACTTGTTCTTCAACTTGATGAATGTGATGACCCGTGACACTCATCATCATTCTCACCTATGAACGTGTGACTGACAACCACCTCCGTTCTACCTTAGATTGGGTGAATATCTCTTGGATTCTTTAACCGGAATCTTCGTGGTATAGGCAAGAACTGATGGCGGCATTCAAGAGAATCCGGAAGGTCTAACCTTGTCTGTGGTATTCTGAGTAGGATTCAATGATTGAATGACTGTGACGTGCTTCAAACTCCTAGCAGGCGGGGCGTTAGTGACAGACGCAAAAGAATCAATGGATTCTATTCCGGCCTGACCGAGAACCGACAGATGGATAGCCGTGCCGTGACAGGGTGCGTTGAACATTTCCACTGAGAGGATGGGAGGTAGCCACTGACAACGGTGAAACCCTTGCATAAGCTTGCCATGGAAAGGAGTAAGAAGGATTGGATGAAGATAGTAGGAAAGCAGAGAGACGGAAGGGAAGGCATCTTCATGCGCTTATCTGAGGCTCTCACCAATGATATACATAAGTACCTCTATCCTTATCTTTATGTTTTATTCATCATCTATACCCATTTGAGTCTGTCTGACTAAGATTTACAAGGTGACCATAGCTTGCTTCATACCAACAATCTCCGTGGGATCGACCCTTACTCGCGTAAGGTTTATTACTTGGACGACCCAGTGCACTTGCTGGTTAGTTGTGCGAAGTTGTAGTGATCACGATTTCCCGCACCAAGTTTTTGGCGCCGTTGCCGGGGATTGTTCGAGTATGGACAACTGACGGTTCATCTTGTTGCTTAGATTAGGTATTTTTCAGAGTTCTTAAGAATGAATTCTAGTGTTTCAAGGTGATGTTCTTATCATCACCAAAGCTGATTGATTCTCATCAATTTAGCTCTTGAATGCAATGTCCTGCTGAAGCTTGGCTAGCTATGTCTAATTCCTTTAGACTAAAGCTTTAGACTAACATTGCATGATTCCTGGAATTCTCATTAAGAATTTTGATACCTTTATTTTCCTTAATTTTCGAAAAACCCAAAAAATTTACAAAATCATAAAAACCAAAAATATTTCTTGTTTAAGTCTAGTGTCTCATTTTAAGTTTAGTGTCAATTGCATGTTTCTGTTCTTTTGGCATTTTTCAAATTTATGCATGTGTCTTCATTAATCTTCAAGTTGTTCTTGATGATTTTCTTGTTTTGATCTTTGAATTCTATTGACTTGAGTGTTTTGTTATTTCTCATGTGCATTCTCATTTTGTTAGTGTCAATAGTATACAAACTGCTAAGTTTGGTGTCTTGCATGCATTGTTATTTGATTTTAGTTGCATTTTGATTACTCCTCATTATTAAAAATCCAAAAATATTTTTAATTTGTGTCTTTTCAAGTCAATAATACAGAGAATTGAAGATTCAGAACATACTGCAGAGGAATCACACAGAAAAAGCTGGGCATTCAAAAATGCCCAGTGAAGAAGACAGACTGGCGTTTAAACGCCAGCCAGGGTGCCTAGCTGGGCGTTTAACACCCAAAAGGGTAGAGTTTTGGGCGTTAAACGCCAGAATGTGCACCATTCTGGGCGTTTAACACCAGGATGGCACAAGGGGGAGGATTTTGTTTTCAAATCAATTTTTTCTTCAAGTTTTCAAAGTTTTTCAAAATCAAATCTTTTTCAAATCATATCTTTTCAACCAAATGTTTTCAAAATCAATTTCTTTCCTTTTTCAAAGATACTTGCTAACAATTAATGATTTGATTGAACAATTCAAGTATGTTGCCTTTTCTGTTGAGAAAGGTTTAATGTTTGAATCATATCTTTTCTTGTTAGGCAAGTCATTAATTTTCAAAATCAAATCTTTTTAAATGTTTTTCAAATCATATCTTCTCAATCACATCTTTTAAAAACCAATCATATCTTCTCAACCACATCTTTTTCAAAATAGTTTTTAATCAAATCTTTTTAATTTCTAATTTCAAAATCTTTTTCAAAAATCACTTTACTTCTTTCCCACTTTTGTTTTCGAAAATCAATTAGTGTTTTTCAAAATGTTTTCAAAATCTTTTACTTAATTTTCGAAAATTACTTCCCTTCTTCTCACATCCTTTTATTTATGGACTAACACTATTCCTTAATGCAAAATTAGAACTCCATCTTCTTTGATAAGTTCGAATTTTCTACTTCTGCCTTCTATTTTTCTTTTCCTCTGACACCTCAAGGAATCTCTATACTGTGACATAGAGGATTCCATATTTTCTTGTTCTCTTCTCTTTCTTATGAGCAGGAGCAAGGACAAAAGCATTCTTGTTGAGGCTGATCCTGAACCTGAAAGGACTCTGAAGCGAAAGCTAAGAGAAGCTAAGGCACAACTCTCTGTAGAGGACCTAACAGAAATCTTCAAAGAAGAAGAACCCATGGCAGCCGAAAACAACAACAATGCCAACAATGCAAGGAAGGTGCTAGGTGACTTTACTGCACCTACTCCCGACTTCTATGGGAGAAGCATCTCTATCCCTGCCATTGGAGCAAACAACTTTGAGCTTAAGCCTCAATTAGTTTCTCTAATGCAACAGAATTGCAAGTTCCATGGACTTCCATTGGAAGATCCTCATCAGTTCTTAGCTGAATTCTTGCAAATCTGTGACACTGTCAAGACTAATGGGGTAGACCCTGAAGTCTACAGACTTATGCTATTCCCTTTTGCTGTAAGAGACAGAGCTAGGACATGGTTGGACTCACAACCTAAAGAAAGCCTGGACTCATGGGAAAAGCTAGTCAATGCCTTCTTGGCAAAGTTCTTTCCACCTCAAAAATTGAGTAAGCTTAGAGTGGAAGTCCAAACCTTCAGACAGAAGGATGGAGAATCCCTCTATGAAGCTTGGGAAAGATACAAACAATTGATCAGAAAATGTCCCTCTGACATGCTTTCTGAATGGAGCATCATAGGCATTTTCTATGATGGTCTCTCTGAACTATCCAAGATGTCTTTGGATAGCTCTGCTGGAGGATCTCTTCACCTGAAGAAGATGCCTACAGAAGCTCAAGAGCATATTGAAATGGTTGCAAATAACCAATTCATGTACACTTCTGAAAGGAATCCTGTGAACAATGGGACTAATCAGAAGAAAGGAGTTCTTAAGATTGATACTCTGAATGCCATATTGGCTCAGAATAAAATATTTACTCAACAAGTCAATTTGATTTCTCAAAGTCTGTCTGGAATGCAAAATGCACCAAGCAGTACTAAGGATGCTTCATCTGAAGAAGAAGCTTATGATCCTGAGAACCCTTCAATGGAAGAGGTGAATTACCTAGGAGAACCCTATGGAAACACCTATAATTCTTCATGGAGAAATCACCCAAATTTCTCATGGAAGAATCAAGAGAGACCTCAACAAGGTTTCAACAACAATAATGGTGGAAGAAACAGGTTTAGCAATAGCAAGCCTTTTCCATCATCTTCTCAGCAACAGACAGAGAATTCTAAGCAGAACCCCTCTGACTTAGCAACCATGGTCTCTGATCTAATCAAAACCACTCAAAGTTTCATGACTGAAACAAGGTCCTCCATTAGGAACTTGGAGGCACAAGTGGGACAGCTGAGCAAGAAAGTTACTGAACTCCCTCCAAGTACTCTTCCAAGCAACACAGAAGAAAATCCAAAAGGAGAGTGCAAGGCCATCAACATGGCCGAATTTGGAGAGGAAGGAGAGGAAGTGAACGCCACTAAGGAAGACCTCAGTGGGCGTGCACTAACCTCCACTGAGTTCCCCAATGAGGAACCATGGGAATCTGAGGCTCAAAATGAGACCATAGAGATTCCATTGGACTTACTTCTGCCTTTCATGAGCTCTGATGAGTATTCTTCCTCTGAAGAGGATGAGTATGTCACTGAAGAGCAAGTTGCTAAATACCTTGGAGCAATCATGAAGCTAAATGACAAGTTATTTGGAAATGAGACTTGGGAGGATGAACCCCCCTTTGCTCACCAAAGAACTGGATGACTTGTCTAGGCAGAAATTACCTCAAAAGAGACAGGACCCTGGGAAGTTCTCCATACCTTGTACCATAGGCACCATGACCTTCAAGAAGGCTCTGTGTGACTTAGGGTCAAGTGTAAACCTCATGCCTCTCTCTGTAATGGAGAAGCTAGGAATCTTTGAGGTGCAAGCTGCAAGAATCTCATTAGAGATGGCAGACAACTCAAGAAAACAAGCTCATGGACTTGTAGAGGATGTTTTGGTGAAGATTGAAGACCATTACATCCCTGCTGATTTCATAGTCCTAGAGACTGGGAAGTGCATGGATGAAACCATCATCCTTGGCAGACCCTTCCTAGCCACAGCAAAGGCTGTGATTGATGTTGATGGAGGTGAACTGATCATTCAAGTGAATGAATAATCCTTTGTGTTTAAGGCTCAAGGACATCCCTCTGTCACCATGGAGAGGAAGCATGAAGAGCTTCTCTCAAAACAGAGCCAAACAGAGCCCCCACAGTCAAACTCTAAGTTTGGTGTTGGGAGGCCACAACCAAACTCTAAGTTTGGTGTTGAACCCCCACATTCAAACTCTAAGTTTGGTGTTGGGAGGTTCCAACATTGCTCTGAGCATCTGTGAGGCTCCATGAGAGCCCACTGTCAAGCTACTAACATTAAAGAAGCGCTTGTTGGGAGGCAACCCAATGTTAAATTTTATCCATTTTCCTTTGTTATTTTATGTCTTTTTGTAGGTTGATGATCATGAGAAGTCACAAAATCAATTGAAAAAGCAAAAACAAAATGAAAAACAGGAAGAAAAACAGCACACCCTGGAGGAAGAACCTACTGGCGTTTAAACGCCAGTAAGGCTAGCAGATGGGCGTTTAACGCCCAGTCTGGCACCATTCTGGGCGTTTAACGCCAGAAAGGGGCACCAGACTGGCGTTAAACGCCAGAAAAGGGCAAGAACCTGGCGTTAAACGCCAGAAATGGGCACCAGCCCGGCGTTTAACGCCAGAATTGGCTTAAAACGTGTTTTTGCATGCCATTTGGTGCAGGGATTACTTTTCCTTGACACCTCAGGATCTGTGGACCCCACAGGATCCCCACCAACCCCACCACTCTCTCTTCTTCTTCACTATTTCATTTTCACACAACCTAAACACCACTTCTCCCCCTCTTTGGCCGAACACAAAGCCATTCCCTTCTTCCTCATTTCTTCTTCTTCTACTCTCTTCTTTCTTCTTTTGCTCGAGGACGAGCAAACCTTTTAAGTTTGGTGTGGTAAAAGCATTGCTTTTTGTTTTTCCATAACCATTTATGGCATCCAAGGCCGGAGAAACCTCTAGAAAGAGGAAAGGGAAGGCAAAAGCTTCCACCTCCGAGTCATGGGAGATGGAGAGATTCATCTCAAGGGTGCATCAAGACCACTTCTATGAAGTTGTGGCCATGAAGAAAGTGATCCATGAGGTCCCTTTCAAACTCAAAAAGGGTCAACTTTGATCAAAGGTTGGACCAAGTCCTCACAGACATTTGTGAAGAGGGCGCTCAATGGAAGAGAGATCCAAGAGGAAAGCCGGTTCAACTGAGAAGGCATGACCTCAAGCCCATCACTAAGAAAAGGGTGGAGCAAACAAGAGACCCCATTCATCATGAAATCCCTGAGATGCCTCAAGGGATGCACTTTCCTCCACAAAACTATTGGGAACAAATCAACACCCCCCTAGGAGAATTGAGTTCCAACATGGGACAACTAAAGGGTGGAGCACCAAGAACATTCCATCCTCCTCCATGAAATTAGAGAAGATCAAAGAATCATGAGAGAGGAGCAACAAAGGCAAGGAAGAGACATTGAGGAGCTCAAGCACTCCATAAGACCTTCAAAAGGAAGAACAAGCCGCCATCACTAAGGTGGACCCGTTCTTTAATCTCCTTGTTCTTTACTTTTCTGTTTTTCGAAAATTTATGCTTATGTTTGTCCATGTTTGTGTCTTATGGTCATTAGTGTCTTAGTGTCTATGCCTTAAAGTTATGAATGTCCTATGAATCCATCACCTTTCTTAAATGAAAACTGTTTTTATCACAAAAGAACAAGAAGTACAGGGTTTCAAATTCATCTTTAAAACTAGCTTAATTAGTTTGATGTGGAGGCAATACTTTTTGTTTTCTGAATGTATGCTTGAACAGTGCATATGTCTTTTGAATTTGTTGTTCATGAATGTTAAAACTGTTGGCTCTTGAAAGAATGATGAAAAAGGAGACATGTTACTGAGGATCTGAAAAATCATAAAAATGATTCTTGAAGCAAGAAAAAGCAGTGAATACAAAAAAAAAAAAGAGGAGGAGAAAAACGAAAAAAAAGGGGAAAGAGAAAAAGAAAGAAAAAGAAAGAAATAAAATTGTGATCCAAGGCAAAAAGAGTGTGCTTAAGAACCCTGGACACCTCTAATTGGGGACTCTAGCAAAGCTGAGTCACAATCTGAAAAGGTTCACCCAATTATGTGTCTGTGGCATGTATGTATCCGGTGGTAATACTGGAAGACAGAGTGCTTTGGGCCACGGCCAAGACTCAATAAGTAGCTGTGTTCAAGAATCATCATACATAACTAGGAGAATCAATAACACTATCTGGATTCTGAGTTCCTAAAGAAGCCAATCATTCTAAATTTCAAAGGATAAAGCGAGATGCCAAAACTATTCGGAGGCAAAAAGCTACTAGTCCCGCTCATCTAATTTGGAGCTAAGTTTCATTGATAATTTGGAGTCTATAGTATATTCTCTTCTTTTTATCTTATTTGATTTTCAGTTGCTTGGGGACAAGCAACAATTTAAGTTTGGTGTTGTGATGAGCGGATAATTTGTACGCTTTTTGGCATTGTTTTTAGTATGTTTCTAGTAGGATTTAGTTAGTTTTTAGTATATTTTTATTAGTTTTTAGTTAAAATTCACTTTTCTGGACTTTACTATGAGTTTGTGTGTTTTTCTGTGATTTCAGGTATTTTCTGGCTGAAATTGAGGGACCTGAGCAAAAATCTGATTCAGAGACTGAAAAGGACTGCAGATGCTGTTGGATTCTGACCTCCCTGCACTCGAAGTGGATTTTCTGGAGCTATAGAAGCTCAATTGGCGCGCTCTCAATGGCGTTGGAAAGTAGACATCCTGGGCTTTCCAGCAATATATGATAATCCATACTTTGCCCAAGATTTGATGGCCCAAACCGGCGTTCAAATTCACCCTCAGAATTTCCAGCGTTAAACGCCGGAACTGGCACCAAAATGGGAGTTAAACGCCCAAACTGGCACAAAAGCTGGCGTTTAACTCCAAGAAGAGTCTCTACACAAAAAATGCTTCATTGCTCAGCCCAAGCACACACCAAGTGGGCCCGGAAGTGGATTTTTATGTCTTTTACTCATCTTTGTAATCCTTAAGCTACTAGTTCCCTATAAGTAGGACCTTTTACTATTGTATTTTCATCTTTGGACATCTAGTTCTTAGATCAGATCTTGGTTCTTCTGGTTCCCTCTCTGGGGCCAAAACCAATGATCACTCTTGTTCTTATGTATTTTCAATGGTGGAGTTTCTACACACCATAGATTAAGGTGTGGAGCTCTGCTGTACCTCGAGTATTAATGCAATTACTATTGTTCTTCTATTCAATTCCGCTTGTTCTTTGTCCAAGATATCACTTGTTCTTCAACTTGATGAATGTGATGACCCGTGACACTCATCATCATTCTCACCTATGAACGTGTGACTGACAACCACCTCCGTTCTACCTTAGATTGGGTGAATATCTCTTGGATTCTTTAACCGGAATCTTCGTGGTATAGGCAAGAACTGATGGCGGCATTCAAGAGAATCCGGAAGGTCTAACCTTGTCTGTGGTATTCTGAGTAGGATTCAATGATTGAATGACTGTGACGTGCTTCAAACTCCTAGCAGGCGGGGCGTTAGTGACAGACGCAAAAGAATCAATGGATTCTATTCCGGCCTGACCGAGAACCGACAGATGGATAGCCGTGCCGTGACAGGATGCGTTGAACATTTCCACTGAGAGGATGGGAGGTAGCCACTGACAACGGTGAAACCCTTGCATAAGCTTGCCATGGAAAGGAGTAAGAAGGATTGGATGAAGACAGTAGGAAAGCAGAGAGACGGAAGGGAAGGCATCTTCATGCGCTTATCTGAAGCTCTCACCAATGATATACATAAGTACCTCTATCCTTATCTTTATGTTTTATTCATCATCTATACCCATTTGAGTCTGCCTGACTAAGATTTACAAGGTGACCATAGCTTGCTTCATACCACAATCTCCGTGGGATCGACCCTTACTCGCGTAAGGTTTATTACTTGGACGACCCAGTGCACTTGCTGGTTAGTTGTGCGAAGTTGTAGTGATCACGATTTCGCGCACCACCTCTCCATACCAGCTTGTGTATGGAAAGGCATGTCACTTGCCAGTGGAACTGGAACATAAGGCCTACTGGGCAACCAGATTTTTGAACCTTGATGCCAAGTTAGCTGGAGAAAAATGATTGCTCCAGTTAAATGAGCTAGAGGAATTTAGACTCAATGCTTTCGAGAATGCAAAAATTTACAAAGAGAAAGCAAAAAGATAGCATGATAAGAAATTGTCATCCAGAGTCTTTGAGCCAGGGCAGAAAGTTCTGCTATTTAATTCTAGGCTCAGATTATTCCCCGAAAAATTAAAATCCCGGTGGAGAGGACCATATGTGATTACAAGTGTGTCACCATATGGATACGTAGAGCTCCAGGATAATGATTCTAACAAATAGTTCATTGTTAATGGACAGAGAGTCAAACATTATCTTGAAAGCAATTTTGAGCGAGAATGCTCAAAACTGAGACTTGATTAAAGCTCAGTAATAGTCCAGCTAAAGACAATAAAGAAGCGCTTGCTGGGAGGCAACCCAGCCATTTACAAAGTTTATTTGTTAATTAATTAATTTTTACAGGTATATGTCAAGTATCTTCAAGGTAAAATAGTAATTACTTGAATTCACAGTGTTACAAGGGAATTTGGAAGCTCACTGGTGTGAAAAAGCCAGTAAGAAATATTTTGGGCGTTGAACGCCCAAAAGAAGCATCCACCGGGCGTTTAACGCCAGTAAGGATAGCCATCTGGGCGTTGAACGCCAGAAAGAAGCATCTTTTGGGCGTTGAACGCCAGAAAGAAGCTCCTTCAGGGCGTTTAACTCCAGAATTACAGCATCCTGGGTGTTCAGAAAAATGCCCAGTGACAAAGGACTTCCTGGCGTTCAACGCCCGAAAGAAGCAACAGCTGGGCATTGAATGCCCAGGAGAAGCAGCAATTGGGCGTTAAACGCCCAAAACATGCAGCGTTTGGGAGTTTAACGCCAGAATGGTGGGGAGGAGGTAAAATTCATTTTTCTTCACAAATTTTCTAATTTTTATGTTTCAATTCATGATTTCTTGCATAAACATGTTTCAAATTATCATCCTTCAATTCCAAAAATTTTAATCCTAATTTCTAAAAACCCTAATTTCTAAAATCCCTTTTTCAAAAATATCAAATGTATCTTAATCCATAAACACAAATCTTTTTCCAATCCAAATCTTTTTCAAATCTTTTTTAACTCATCATATCTTTTGGATTTCAAAATTGCCTCTCCCTCTATTCCTCTCCTATCCTTTCTTTTGCTTGAGGACAAGCAAATCTCTAAGTTTGGTGTGATTTTCCATGATGACTGAGCTAAAACTCATCAAGATCATGGCACCTAAGGGAACAGGAAGAGCAAGGTTGTGACTTGAAGGAACTGAAGCGTCAGAAATTATCTCTTGAAGGATCAAGCATCCCACAGACTAGAGGAACACCCACTTCCCAAAATAAAGGTTGTTGGGTCCTAATCTTTGCCTTAACTCTGTGATGACTGTTCTTATTATGAATTTACCTTAGAAGTTATATATTCGTAGTAGTAATTAGTATCTCTATTTTGATTTTATCTCCAATTAAGCTATAATTTATTTTTCTCATCATCATCAAACATGAATAAAATAGTAGATTTTTAGAATAACGAGGCAATATTTTTTCGAGTTCTTAATAAGGAAAATTCTAATTATTTATATGTGGTGGCAATACTTTTTGTCTTCTGAATGAATGCCTAAACAGTGCATATTTTTGATATTGAATTTTATGAATGTTATAATAGTCCATACTTTGCGCGAAGATAGACGACGTAAACTGGCATTCAACGCCTGTTTCATGTTGCAGTCTGGCATCAAGCGCCAGAAATAGGTTACAAGTTGGAGTCCAGCGCCCAAAACACGTTACAACCTGGCGTTCAACTCCAGAAACAGCCCAAGCACGTGAGAAGCTTAAGTCTCAGCCCCAGCACACACCAAGTGGGCCCCAGAAGTGAATTTCTGCACCAACTATCTTCGTTTACTCATTCTCTGTAAACCTAGGTTACTAGTTTAGTATTTAAACAACTTTTAGAGACTTATTTTGTACCTCATGACATTTTTAGATCTGAATTTTATACTCTTTGATGGCATGAGTCTCTAAACTCCATTGTTGGAGGTGAGGAGCTCTGCGGCGTCTCGATGAATTACTGCAATTACTTCTGTTTTCCATTCAAACACGCTTGTTCTTATCTAAGATGTTCATTCACGCTTAATTATGGAGAAGGTGATGATCTGTGACACTCATCACCTTCCTCAACCCATGAACGTGTGTCTGATAACCACGTCCGTTCTATATCGGATTGAATAAATATCTCTTAGATTCCTTAATCAGAATCTTCGTGGTATAAGCTGGATTGATGGCGGCATTCATGAGAATCTGGAAAGTTTAAACCTTGTCTGTGGTATTCTGAGTAAAATTCTGGGATTGGATGACTGTGACGAGCTTCAAACTCGCGAGTGTTGGGCGTGATGACAAGCGCAAAAGAATCAATGGATTCTATTCCGACATGATCGAGAACCAACAGCTGATTAGCCGTGCTGTGACAGAGCATTTGGCCCATTTTCACTGAGAGGATGGGAAGTAGCCATTGACAACGGTGACACCCTACATATAGCTTGCCATGGAAGGAGCCTTGCGTGTAGGAAGAGGAACATAAGAGGAAAGCTTAAATGAGAAAGATAAAGTATCTCCAAAACTCCAACATATTTTCCATTACTGCACAACAAGTAATTATTTCACGCTCTTTTATTTTTCTAATAATTCAAACTGATAATTATAATTGATATCCTGACTAAGAATAATAAAATAAACATAGCTTGCTTCAAACCAACAATCTCCGTGAGATCGACCCTTACTCACATAAGGTATTACTTGGACGACCCAGTGCACTTGCTGGTTAGTGGTACGAAATCATAAGAAATCTTGATTTTGATATTGGGATAAAAATTTAGTGCATCAGTGAGGTTTGACAGCTTTCCATGAATGAATTGAAGGTTTGCTCAAGTGATGATAGCTCTTGGTAAGTGGAGTATGAATTGTCAAATGCTTTCTGATTTTGATTCTCCCAAGCACAACTTGAAGAATTGTTGAATTCATCACAGTATGAATCATCTTGCGGCATTGGGGAATAATTTTCCATGTATGCATTGACAACACAATTAAATGATGACGTTCCTTGATTAATAGAAGATGAAGCATTGAAATTCCCTTCCCAGCCACAATTTATGTCAGTATCATAGCAATATGATCACTTTGTAGCTCAGGGAAATAGTTCATTTCACTTGATTGTTCATACTCTTGTTGATATGCCCAGCTACCATGAGGATAATGACATAAATCATTTTGTGGTTCTGGACAATATCTCATGTGATTTGCTTGATCATTTATCATTTCTTGGTGATACCCACAGCCACCATTAGAATAATGACTTGAATCATTTTGTAGTGGTGGGAAGTATCCCATATGATTCTCTTGCTCATCTTGTGGTTCTGAGACATATCTCCATGGATTGGAGTGCTCAGGATCTGTAATTTCTTGGTGATATCCCCAACCACCATTAGAATAGTCAATTGGTGATGGTGGGTGATATCCCAGAAAATTTGTTTGATCACAAGATGAGTTGAACTCCATTTGAAGTTTGTAAAATACAACACCAAATAAAATTGAAATTCATGTCTCAGATGAGATTTGCTTGGTGAGGCAAAAACACAAACACCTTGGTTTCAAGAACAAAAATAAAGAAAAATGCTTAATCTGGACTTCTCACCCATTTAATCATTGTTGATCTAATCAATCCCCGGTAACGGCGCCAAAAACTTGATGAGAGAAAAATCAGATTCCAACACAAACTCACCGGCAAGTGTACCGGGTCGCATCAAGTAGTAATAACTCACTTAGAGTGAGGACGATCCCACAGCGTTGATGGATCAAGCAACTTTAGTGGGTGATTAGTCTAGTCAAGCTAACAGTGATGATTTGAGTGAAATTGAAGCAACAGAAACTAAATTGCAGTGAATTGTAAATGGCAGAATGTAAATTGGACAAAAGCTTAAAATGGCAGAAGCTTAAAGAGCAAGAAAAGTAAATTACATCAAATGAAAAAGGGATTTGGGAGCAAGGAAATTAAAGAAGTATTAAATCAAAACTCAGGACAATTGCAGGAATTGTAAATTGCACGAAATGTAAAGGGTGCTGGGTGCAGGGAATTTAAAGAAAGAAGTAAATCAAACAATTGAAGAGATCTTGAGAACAAGTAATCAGGAGATTTAAAGTGCAGGAAAATTAAATTCAGATCATAGTAAGCTCAAACGAAGAATTGAAGAGACTAAAATTGCAAAAGAGAAGATTCAGAAACTGGAATTTCATAAACCCACTTGAATTTAATACTTGAAATGTAAAGATGTAGAAAAATTAATGTGTTTCAAAGAGAGCTTTCTATTCTATCCTACTCCTATTGCTCTCTAGCAGAGCCAGCCTTTTTTCTAAAATGAAAATGATGCCTTATATAAGCTTTTTACAAAATTCAAAATGAAATTGAAATTAAAAACAAATTACAATTAAAATGAAATTCCTAATCTAATTGTTTCTTGTGCTTTTGAGTCATGTCAATTGGCTTTGCTTGCTTTGGGGCTTCAATGAAATGCATTGATTTGGATTTTGACCTTGCTTGAAGCAATGAGGAACGATTCTTAGTGATGGGTATTGACAACTAACTTTCATATTCTGTATAGGTGCAATTTGGAATTGAATTGGCTTTACAGTTGGTTATCACGTTTGAGGGCAAACATTGGGCCAAACGTCCTTTGAAAAATAGTTTCTGGTTTACTGTCATTGACGTTCGACTCAACATTGGAGGGCCAACGTTCTGCTTATTCACGCGCACGTGTGCTTTGCGTATCCGCGCAAAAGGGTAAAAAATGCTCATCCACGCGTACGCGTGCTTTATGCGTGCGCGTGGATGCAGAGATTTTATTTTCCAGTTTTAAAACCAAGCAGGGGATGTTGGCCTTAGCATTGGACCTCCAACGTTGACATTTTCACGCGTGCGCGAACTTCACGCTTACGCGTGCATTGCCTTTTTTCTCCATCCACGCGTACCTGTCACTGACGCGTACGCGTCGATTCAAAATTCCCAACTCTCATTTCTGAAATTTTATCACAGACATTGGAGGCTAATGTTTGAGGTAACCTTGGACCTCCCACATTCACACATCCACGCGTGCGCGTCAGCTACACGTGCGCGTGGATGCCAAATGTTCAAGTTCCAAACTGAATGTTGCAAATCAAGCTTTGGGATGTCACTTTGTCCTCTTGTCATCGTTGCAAATTTCATGCCCACTATAAACTATTATATATGGTTGGAAATCTCTGAATATCAGTTTTCTAAACCAACTAGAATCACTTCAATTGGACATCTGCAACTCAAGTTATGCTCCTTTGAAGGGGACAGGGTCGCTGGCATCGGAGTGCAACGTTGGAGGTAACGTTGGACCTCCAACGTTTGCACCAACATTGGGAATATTGCCAGATTTGGAAGCACAAACCTGATGTCCACTCCATACTATTATATATTTTTGGAAATCCCTGAATGTCTACTTTCCAATGCTATTGGAAGCGCATCATTTGGAGCTCCACAGCTCGAGTTATACTTCATCGAAGGGGCAGAGGTCAGCTGGCCTTACTACAGGTTGGTACCATGTTCGTTTAAGCACTTTTCAGGGCAGTTTACTCCCTCAATTTTAGTGTCAACCATGTAGCGCCATATATGCTTGGAAAGCTCTTGATTCCTACTTTCCAATGCTTTTGAAGTCACCTCATTTGGAGCTCTGTAGCTCAAGTTATTCTTGTTGGAAGTATACCTCTTCAGGCTGTGGGGAGTGACGTTTCCAGCAACGTTGGAGCACCAACTTTGGCTCCAACATTGCTTCCCTTTGCCTCCTCTCATGGCCTTCTTGTTGCTTCTTTGCCTTCCCTTATCAATTGAATCTTATTACTTTGAATGAACCCGATAATCAAGCTTATATAATGAATCCATGACTCCACGCATATATGATACAAATTCCTATAATCGTAATGCTCTTTTTTCATTTCCATACTCCATTTTACTTTGTATTCCATCATAGTGCATTAGCACCTTGAAAGAGCTCAAAATAATTTCCATAAAAATAGGTCTAGTCTAAAATCACAAATTCCACAAAACAGGCTCAGTAAAACTTGGGTTTTCAATTTTACAGCCTAATAAAAAATAGAGTTATACATTGTACTATTGATACAAGTACAAACGGCATAGCTAATGTTAGTCTAAACTAAAATAAAATTGCTCAAGTCTTGTTTTCAACATCGCTTCTAAACATAACACTGATTCCTAAATAAACTATATCTATCTATCTAAAGAAGTATACTTGTGGACGTAAAAAAGTAAAAACTATACAAGCTGTTCCTATTCGTAATTGTAGGTGTAAACAATATACCTATGAGCTTCTGATAATATATAACAAACATATAATTACGTAACTCTTAAGGTTTAGGTGAACCTTCAGCAAAATTTTATGCTTTGTCCACACTTTGATCCTGACCAGCTTATGCATATGAAAGTATTTTGGAAATATAAACTAAGCCTAGAGGCCTCTCCACCTTAGTTTTCTGGTCAATTGGTCATCTTAAGGTTTAAAGAGGTTTGTGCTCAAGGAGGATTCCAATTGGAAGTAAAATCTAGGCTTCAATAATGTAAGTCCTGGGACCAGAATGGTTAGATGGTAGAAAAGTTTTTCTAGAAAACTGTAACATAATAAGAGGCATAATAGTAGTCATGAACCCTCTCTATTAAAATTTTAAACTCTTAAGTAAAAGGCAGGTGAATGTTTATATATTGATTACTAACTCCTCCAATCCTCTTACCATTGTTTTAGAGCTCACAGAAGATAAGAATTAAAGGGTTAAAAATTGATTAAGTATATGTTCAATACTTGAGAGAGACAAGGAGTGCCAGCTTTACCTGGGAACTAATATAATTCAGTGAACCCTGATGAACAAGCTGCAAAATACATAAGCCAACAACACAGAAACCAATACAGATTAAATATTAAACTAAACCTTATTTACCAGAATAACAATTCTGAAACATAAAATAGAACTCCATAAGGGTTATGTAATTGAAATATTAACTTGAGTATTTTGACCTGCTAGACCAACTTGATATCGTCTAACAGATCCATCGCCAATTCTAGCAGATCCTAAGTATTCCTTCTGTATCAATCGAATCGAGTTAGAATAAAAACCATATTAATCTGTCAAAATAATTGCTAGAAGAATTATAGTTTACCTCCTTCTTCATCATATTCATTTAAAGATTTCACTTGATTAGGTGGAAGAGGAGGCTGGTATCTACATAAGAAAAAAAGACTTGAGACTTTAGCAAGCGGTGGAAAAGATAATAAAGCATGTAACTAGTATAACAACTCACACAAAGAATATTATATAGCATGGATTTCATGGATTGAAGTATGACGTCGGGATTTTTACCAGTAAAGAATGTCATAGAAACAGTCGCGTTGTAGATATAGTTTCTAAACTAACAGAAATCCCTTCGTACAAACGTTTTGGTTGTCACAAGTAACAAACCCCTTTAAAATTGATAACCGAGTATTTGAACCTCGGGTCGTCTTCTCAAGGAATTGCAGGGAGGTATGTTCTTATTATTGGCTATGAAAAAGGTAAAATTGGGGTTTTGGAAGTAAGGTGCGAATATATTATATGACAAGTAAAATAAAATAATAATAGCTGTAAAATAAACCTTTGGCAAGGTATAAGAACTGGAGGTCCTTTCCTAGTTATCCTTATCAATTGTGATGAGAATTAGATTTTTCTCCCACTTTGTCAACCCCTAACTATGAAGGTAAGTTAAGTGGATGAATTTCAACTTTCAATCAACAATGAGTTTGATAACTCTAGAGTCACCAATTATTTAACCAAAGCCAAAAGGAAAGAAAATTGAAACTGCTGGAATAAAAATGCCTTCAGATGGGAAGCAATAATCATGTAATTAAAAGAAAGCAATAATAACTGAAATATCTCAAATAATATTAATTCAAAGAAAATCATAACATGAAAGAGTTCATAAATTTAATTGGAAAAATAAATAAAAACAAAGAACCTGGGATTGAGAGTCACTCCTAAAACTAAGAGAAGTCCTAAATCGTAATCCTAAGAGAGAGGAGAGAACCTCTCTCACTAAAAACTACATCTAAAACTGTAAAAAGTGAATTATGAGTGCCTTTTTTTTATGAATGGATGCATTCCTCCACTTTATAGCCTCTAATCTGTGCCTTCTTTACTTGGATTTGGGTCAAAAAGGGCCTCAGAACTCGTTATGAACGTTTTCTGCAATTTCTAGTGCGTGGCCTCTGTCACGCGTCCGCGTGGGTCATGCGGTCGCGTCATTCGTAGCTTTTCCTTGCCACGCGGTCGCGTCATTCATGCGACCGCGTCATGTGCATTCTGCTTAAGGCGCGCGGTCGTGTCAGTCATGCGGGCGCGTTGCTGCTGATTCATGCTTAGCACGCGATCGCGTCGTCCATGCGATCACGTGGATACCAGTTTCCTTAAAGCTCCGTTTTGCTTTCTCCTTTCCTTTTTGTATGTTTCCTTTTTCATCCCTTAAGTCATTCTGCCTTAGAAAATCTGAAACTACTCAACACACTAATCACGGCATCGAATGGAAATAAGAGAGGATTAATAATAAGCAAATATAAGTCCAAAGAAACATGTTTTCAATCAAAGTACATAATTAGGAAGGAAAATGTAAAACATGCAAATAGTATGAATAAGTGGGTAAAGAGTTGATAAAATCCACTCAATTGAGCACAAGATAAACCATAAAATAGTGGTTTATCAACCTCCCCACACTTAAACAAAAGCATGTCCTCATGCTAAGCTCAAGAGAAACTATAAAGGAATGAAGAGGAATGGTAGAATGCATGAGATGCAACCTATGAATGCAACTAAATGAAAAATGTTTCTACTTACTTAGTTAAAAGCAAATAAATCCCCAAGAATAAATATGAACTAGATTTCACTAATTCAAATCATAAAAATAAAGTACAAATAGACTTGTAGAAGAAAATAGCTCATGAAAGCCGGGAACAAAGAATCGAGCATCGAACCCTCACTTAGTAGTGTATATCACTCTAATCACTCGAGTGTTTCAGGTTCGATTCTCTCAATTCTCTACTAACCTTGCTTTCTAAGGCTTGCTCTTCCTCTAACAATCAACATAAATTTAATGCATAAATACACATATCAAGAGGTCTTTTAAGGGTTGTAATGGGGTTAGGGTCAAGGTAGGATTGTATTTGGCCAAGTGGACTAAAATCTGAATCCTTAATTAACTTAAACTTTTCCACCTAACTTAAACAATCCATGTAATCATAATACAACATCTAACCATCCATTAACCATGTTTTCCACATATTCATGCATTCTAATTTCAAGTATAACTCATATGCATTGCTTTCACCGCTTACTTTGGGGCATTTTGTCCCCTTTCACTTATTTTGCTCTTTTTTATATATATATATATATATATATATTTTTCTTTTATTTTTCTCAATGCATATGATTAATTTATTGAATGCATGAATTATGTCTCAAACATTTCTTTCACATTTTTTTTAGAAAATTCTAACATACTCAATTTTCAAACCAGATGTTTCCAAACCCACTCTTCCCCACACTTAATTCATAAGCATTCTCACTAATCTAAGCTAACCAAGGATTCAAATTAAGGACATTATTGTTTTTCGCTTAGAGTTAATGATGTGCTAAAGTAAAGAATAAAGGGGTAAAATAGGCTCAACATTGGTTTGCAAGGGATAATGAAAGGTAAGGCCATATGGGTATGTAAGCTTAGTGAAACAAAGGCCTCAATCATATAAGTGCATGCATACATCAAATTATGGAAATATAGAATTAAGCAAGACAAAGATCACAATTTTAGAGAGAAAAATACACACTAAAACAAAATTTTTGGTTGATAAAATGCAACCAATTCAAATAGGCTCAAAAATCTCACTGGTTTTGTGTGTTCGAGTTCTAAACCATGTTCCAGTATAATATCTCTTCAAACAAGTGTAACATTAAATTTTATTCAAATTAGTGAAATTTTCTAAAAGGTTTCTTGAAAAAGAAAATATTACTTTAACCAAGTGGTAAAATATGCACAAAAATCAAACAAACATGCAAATGCAACAATGAACAAACAAATAAAATAAAATATTGGTGTTGAGTCAAGAAGTAACTAACCCATGGAGATCGGTATCGACCTCCCCACACTTAAATATTGCACCGTCCTCGGTGCATGCTGAGATGTGCAGGTGGACGGGTTGCTCCAACTGACGCTTGTAGATGAAGGCGCCTTAGTTGGAGATCTCTTGGTTCCTTTCCTTGCTGGTGTCTTGTCAGTGGCCTTCTCTTTTCCTTTCTTGGTACCCATGCCTAAGGAAGAAGAAAAAGGAAGAGTGTGAAATATAGAAAACTAAGACCAGAAGGGAGGAAATTCCAAGTGATAAAGAATGCCAAAGGAAAGATGATAGTCCATCTACATGGTAGCTACAACATGTAGGGAAGACAACAATAAAGAGAATTCAAAATAATTAGATGCAAGAGGGTAAAAACATGTAAATAATAGGCATGAGAGGCATAGCTCAAGCATCAAGTAATAAATGTGCCAAATTAAAGAGCATGTGTAATGATGACAATTGTGAATGATAATCCTAAATACATTGGGTGTGCAAGTTAAAATAGGGATGAAAATAATGTAATCCAAATGTATATGAGAGCCATAAGTAAATGTCAATTGTCAAATCTCTTCTCCGAGTAGCCACGTGCTCAAATAAAATAAGGCACTTATCCAAATAAAACTCCAACACCAATGAGAATAATGCAATGAATGAAATATGCAAATAAATGAAGTAAAATAAAATGAGAGGGAAAAAGGATGAGAAGAAAAAAGAAAGTGAGAAAGGAGAGAGAAGGGAGAAATTAGGATTAGAAAAGAGAAGATAAGAAAATTGGCACTAATCTGGATAGGTTGTGCGACGCTGGCGACGCGGTCGCGTGGGTGACGCGGTCGCGTGGGTGACGCGGTCGCGTGGTGCACGATAAGGTTGGGTGACGCGGACGCGTGGGGCACGCGATCGCGTGACTCGATTTGTGCTAGTGGCGCGAGTGCAGCCTCGCAGCCGCACAACTCTTTGTTTAAAACATCAGTATTGCCAAAATCCAGGGTGACGCAGTCGCGTGGTCGACGCGATCGCGCGAATGGCCTTATTTCCAATATGACGCGGACGCGTGGGTGACGCGTTCGCGTGGCAGGGCTTGTGCTACTAGCACAGGTCCAGACCAATTCCAGCATAACTCTCTGCTATACACCTTTTTTACGCCGATTTCAGGTCACGCGGCCGCGTGGGTGACGCGGTTGGGATTTTGGTCACGCGGCCGCGTGGGTCACGCGGTTGCGTGGGAGGCCATTATTCCCAAGCGACGTGGACGCGTCAGCGACGCAGTCGCGTGGATTGATTTGTGCCATTGGCACGCCTCCAGCCACGCTCCAGCGTGACTCTCTGTTCGTTTTTATTTTTCTCTTTTCCCCTTGCGACGCGGACGCGTCGTTGATGCGGTCGCGTCGCGTAGCAATTTTTTTTTGAAATAAAATGCAGAATGCAGTGTTAATATGAATGTGATGCAAAACTCCAAGTTCAATATAATAAAATAAAATAAAACTCAAAAGCAAATAAAACTAAATAAAAATGAAAAACGAACGATCATACCATGGTGGGTTGTCTCCCACCTAGCACTTTTAGTTAAAGTCCTTAAGTTGGACATTTGATGAGCTTCCTGTTATGGTGGCTTATGCTTGAACTCATCCAGGAATCTCCACCAATGTTTGTATCTCCAGTAACCTCTGGGGTCCCAGACTAAGCACGTAAAGCCCTTACGAAGCTTCAAATAGATTCTTAGGCTCCCGGGGTGACAAATGTCAGAACAGATTCCAGGATCCCAAACTTTACCTTTACACCCGTTTTTGTCTTGATTTGCATTTTTCCAGCCGGGTGAAAGGTGATCTGAATTCTCACTGCATCGACCAAACAGCTTCCTAGACCCATTCAGTTGAGCTCTATACCAACCTTTGCGTTTAAACTTAAAGCTTCTAACCATAATGAACCTTGCAGGACAATTCTTACCACTGGCCATCTTCCGCTTACTCTTAATGTCACAAAGAGCTCTAAGTTGACCATCCGTCTTCAGTAGCCCATATTCAAGTGGAATTAGAAAGCTAAGGAATATGAATTTTACCCACTTGAATGTTGTGAATGATGATGGCAACTTAAGGGGAGGTATTTTTAATGAAATTGCAAGCTCTACTCCCTTATGCTCTTTTCAGATAACTACCACCTCTTTGCAAACTTCTTCAATTTCAACCTCTTCCTCTTGATAGCTCTCTTTCAATTCAATCTCCTTTTCATTGCTTTCCAAGGGCATGGGAGGCTTGGAAGGAGGCTCTATGTCTTGTCTTTCCCATGGAGGTTCTGCATCTCCTAAGTCTTCAACCAACTCTTCTTCTTGAACAACGATAGCTTCTTCTACTTGTTCTAGTATGAATTCATGCTCTGTCTTGTCCACTGGAGTTTCTGGTATCTCCTTTATGCTATGCTCTTCACTAGACTGTCCATATGGGGCTGTGGCTAATCCTTGTGTATTTAAGCGTCTAGAAGCCCATTGAATCAATACTTGCCCCAGTTGTTGAGTGGTTGCCTGAAATCGATCCATTGTTTCCTTGAGACGATCCTTTGCCTCTTGATGCACTCGGTTTTCATAAGTAGGATCATAAAGCTCTTGGATTGATGGATATGGAGATGGTGAATATTGAAGTGGTGGTTCTTGTGAGTAATTGGGTTGGAATTGGGGTGGTTCTATATATGGTTCATATGGCTCATAAGGTGGTTGGTATGGTGGTTGAGGGTTAGGGTCATATGGAGGTGAATAGCGGAAAAGGGCTTGTGAGTATGGTGGGTTGAGGTTGTGTTGAAAGGATGATCTCTGAGCATAGGGTGGGGCTTGTTGGTAGCTACAAGGTGGTCCACCATATCTATCAGCTTGGGATGCATTGTAGCCTGGTCTTTGTCCATGATATCTAGGATAATGTTTTTGCCTAAAGGGTTGATTAGATCCTCTTGGCTCCATCCATCCTTGATTGGTTTGACCTTGATGCATATTCTTGCTGTGGTTTCTATTTCCTTCAACAAAGTTAGAACCAAACTCAAAGCGAGAGGGGTGAGAATTCATAGTAATTAATAAAAATTAAAAACACAAATAAATAAACAAGCAAAAGAATTTTTTTTTGAAAAATATTTACAATAACCAATAATAAGGCACACGTTTGCAATTCCCCGGCAACGGCGCCATTTTGACGTCGGGATTTTTGCCAGTAAAGAATGTCATAGAAACAGTCGCATTGTAGATATAGTTTCTAAACTAACAGAAATCCCTTCGTACAAACGTTTTGGTTGTCACAAGTAACAAACCCCTTTAAAATTGATAACCGAGTATTTGAACCTCGGGTCGTCTTCTCAAGGAATTGTAGGGAGGTATGTTCTTATTATTGGCTATGAAAAAGGTAAAATTGGGGTTTTGGAAGTAAGGTGCGAATATATTATATGACAAGTAAAATAAAATAATAATAGCTGTAAAATAAACCTTTGGCAAGGTATAAGAACTGGAGGTCATTTCCTAGTTATCCTTATCAATTGTGATGAGAATTAGATTTTTCTCCCACTTTGTCAACCTCTAACTATGAAGGTAAGTTAACTGGATGAATTCCAATTTTCAATCAACAATGAGTTTGATAACTTTAGAGTCACCAATTATTTAACCAAAGCCAAAAGGAAAGAAAATTGAAACTGCTGGAATAAAAATGCCTTCAGATGGGAAGCAATAATCATGTAATTAAAAGAAAGCAATAATAACTGAAATATCTCAAATAATATTAATTCAAAGAAAATCATAACATGAAAGAGTTCATAAATTTAATTAGAAAAATAAATAAAAATAAAGAACCTGGGATTGAGAGTTGATGAGCGGATATTTTATACGCTTTTTGGGGGTAATTTCATGTAGATTTTAGTATGTTTTAATTAGTTTTTAGTTAAATATTATTAGTTTTTAGGCAAAAATCATATTTCTGGACTTTACTATGAGTTTGTGTATTTTTCTGTGATTTCAGGTATTTTCTGGCTGAAATTGAGGGAGCTGAGCAAAAATCTGAGTTAGGCTGAAAAAGGACTGCTGATGTTGTTGGATTCTGACCTCCCTGCACTCGAAAAAAATTTTCTGGAGCTACAGGAGTCCAATTGGCGCGCTCTCAACGGCGTTGAAAAGTAGACATCCAGGACTTTCCAGCAATATATAATAGTCCATACTTTGCGCGAAGATAGACGACGTAAACTGGCGTTCAACGCCAGTATCATGCTGCTGTCTGGCGTCCAGCGCCAGAAACAGGTTACAAGCTGGAGTTCAACGCCAGAAATAGGTTACAACCTGGCGTTGAACGCCCAAAACAGCCCCAGACACATGAGAAGCTTAAGTCTCAGCCCCAGCACACACCAAGTGGGCCCCAGATGTGGATTTCTGCACTATCTATCATAGTTTACTGGTGCACGAATTTGCAATCCGTACAACTAACCAGCAAGTGCACTGGGTCGTCCAAGTAATACCTTACGTGAGTAAGGGTCGATCCCATGGAGATTATTGGTTTGAAGCAAGCTATGTTTATTTTATTAATCTTAGTCAGGATATTAATTAAAATTATCAGTTGGAATTATTAGATTGGAAAAATAAAAGAGAATAAAATCGTTACTTGTTGTGCAGTAATGAGAAATATGTTGGAGTTTTGGAGATGCTTTGTCCTCTGAATTTCTGCAATGTAGCATTCAACTCAATTATTTGTAAAGCACGTCTACGGCAAGCTGTATGTAGGGTGTCACCATTGTCAGTGGCTACCTCCCATCCTCTCAGTGAAAACGGTCCAGATGCTCTGTCACAGCACGGCTAATCAGCTATTGGTTCTCGATCATGTTGGAATAGGATCCATTGATCCTTTTGCGTTTGTCATCACGCCTAGCAATCGCGAGTTTGAAGCGCGTCACAGCCATTCAATCCTTGAATTCTACTCGGAATACCACAGACAAGGTTTAGACCTTTCGGATTCTCAAGAGTGGCCGCCATCAATTCTAGCTTATACCGCGGAGATTCTGATTAAGGAATCTAAGAGAAGCTCATTCAGTCTGATGTAGAACGGAGGTGTTTGTCAGGCACACGTTCATGAATTGAGGGAGGTGATGAGTGTCACGGATCATCACCTCCTTCATAATTAAGCGCGAATAAACATCTTAGATCGGACCATACACACGTTTGAGTGAAATAGAAACAATTGCATTAATTCATCGAGACGCTGCAGAGCTCCTCACCCCCAACAATGGAGTTTAGAAACTCATGCCGTCAAAAAGTATGTAATTCAGATCTGAAAATGTCATGAGGTACAAAATAATTCTCTAAAAGTTGTTTAAATAGTAAACTAGTAACCTAGGTTTACAGAATATGAGTAAACTAAGATAATTGGTGCAGAAATCCACTTCTGGGGCCCACTTGGTGTGTGCCGGGACTGAGACTAAAGCTATCCACGAGTTGAGGCTTTTCTTGGAGTTGAACTCCAAGTTATGACGTGTTTTGGGCGTTCAACTCCGGATCATGACGTGTTTCTGGCGTTTAACTCCAGATAGCAGCATGTACTTGGCGTTCAACGCCAGGTTACGTCGTCTATCCTCGCGCAAAGTATGGACTATTATATATTGCTGGAAAGCCCTGGATGTCTACTTTCCAACACCGTTGAGATCGCGCCAATTGGACTCTTGTAGCTCCAGAAAATCCATTTCGAGTGCAGGGAGGTCAGGATCCAACAGCATCAACAGTCCTTTTTCAGCCTAAGTCAGATTTTTGCTCAGCTCCCTCAATTTCAGCCAGAAAATACCTGAAATCACATAAAAATACACAAACTCATAGTAAAGTTCAGAAATATGATTTTTGCCTAAAAACTAATAATATTTAACTAAAAACCAATTAAAACATACTAAAATCTACATGAAATTACCCCCAAAAAGCGTATAAAATATCCGCTCATCACAACACCAAACTTAAACTGTTGCTTGTCCTCAAGCAACTAGATAAATAAAATAGGATGCAAGAAATTAAGAAGTAATAATATCTAAGAGTTTTAAATGGAGCTCAGATTCTTATTAGATGAGCGGGGCTTGTAGCTTTTTGTTTCTGAACAGTTTTGGCATCTCCTTTTATCCTTTGAAATTCAGAATGATTGGCATCCTTAGGAACTCAGAATTCAGATAGTACTATTGATTCTCCTAGTGTAGTGGGCTGATTCTTGAACACAGTTATTTTATGAGTCTTGGCCGTGGCCCTAAGCACTTTGTTTTCCAGTATTACCACCGGATACATAAATGCCACAGACACATGACTGGGTGAACCTTTTCAGATTGTGACTCAGCTTTGCTAAAGTCCCCAGTTAGAGGTGTCCAGAGCTCTTAAGCACACTCTTTTGCTTTGGATCATGACTTTAACCACTCAGTCTCAAGCTTTTCACTTGGACCTTCATGCCACAAGCATATGGTTAGGGACAGCTTGATTTAGCCGCTTAGGCCTGTATTTTATTTCCTTGGGCCCTCCTATCCATTGATGCTCAAAGCCTTGGATCCCTTTTTTTATTTTTTATTTTTTTTTGACTGCTTTTTCTTGCTTCAAGAATCCAATTCATGATTTTTCAGATCATCAATAGTATTTTTCGTGATCCTCGTTCTTTCAGGAGCCAATATTCATCAAATTCAAAATACAAATTATGCACTGTTCAAGCATTCATTCAGAGAACAAAAAGTATTGCCACCACACATAGTTAATTATAATTTATATTATTAGGAACTCGAAAAAGAGAAATTACTTCTTTATTCTAATTATCTACTATTTTATTCATGCTTGATGATGATGAGAAAAATAAATTATAACTTAATTGGGAATAAAACCAGAATAGATATACTAATTACTACTACTGCTACTACTACTACAACTATATATATCTCCTAAGGTAATTTTCTATAAAAACACTATCTCAGCTAAAAATTGGAACCCAACAACCTGTTGTTTTGAGAAGTAGATGTTCCTCTAATCTGGGGGGTGCTTTTCAAGGATTAATTTTTGGCGCTTCAGCTCCCTTAGATCACGCCCTTGCTCTTCCTGTTCCTTAAGCAGTTTGCAAAGCATGCTACTTTGATTGTTCTGTTCTTCCTTTATTTGGTCCATAGCTTCTTGCAATTTGGAAATAGAAGCCTCAAGATGTTCCCAATATTCGAATTGAGGAAGTTCTGGGAGGACTTCCTGTGCTCTCTTCTTGATTGGGTCATCCTGCAGCTGTTGTCTATCCATTGATATTCTAGTGATTGGCCTCTCAACTGAAATATACTCTGTTATTCCCATCTTCACTCCGGCATCTTTGCAGAGCATAGAAATTAAGCTTGGATAGGCCAATCTGGCGTCCTTGGAATTCCTGTTTGCTATTTTGTATAATTCACATGAGATCAGTTGATGGACCTCTACTTCATTTCCCAACATGATGCAGTGAATCATTACTGCTCTTTTAATGGTAACTTCAGAACGGTTGCTGGTGGGCAATATGGAACGCCCAATGAAATCCAGCTAGCCTCTGGCTACTAGTTTTAGATCTTCTCTTTTGAGTTGATTTGGGGTGCTAGTCGTGCTGGTGGTCCACCTGACTTCAGGGATGCATATATCCTCTAGAATCTTGTCTAGACCTTTATTTACCCTCATCATTCTCCTATTAAAGGAGTCTGGGTCATCCTTCAGTTGAGGAAGCTTAAATATCTCCCTGATCTTGTCAGGATGGGTATGAACAATCTTTCCTCTGACTAAGGTCCGATGGTCATAGAGAGCGGCTCCAATTATTCTTTGCCTGTCTGTCTGTCATAGATTAGCATAGAACTCCTGAACCATGTTCCTTCCCACTTTCGTTTCAGGATTGGCTAGAATTTCCCAGTTCTTGTTTCGAATTTGCTCTTGGATCTCCAGATATTCATCTTTTTTCAGATCAAATTTGACTTCCGGGATCACTGATTTGTGACTCATTATTTTGTAGTAATGGTCTGAATGTTCTTTAGTTAAGAACTTCCCTTGATTCCAAAGTGGCTTTGGAGTATTCTCTTTCTTGCCTCTTGGGGTGGGTTGTTTTCCTTTAGGAGCCATGATCTTAATGAGTATGTTTTTGTGATCATGGATAACCACACCAAACTTAGAGCTTTGCTTGTCCTCAAGCAAAAGAGAAGAAAGGAGAGGGATAGGAGGAGAGCAAGTGTGGCATGGTGATGATGAGAGGGGCGCCGAATTCAATATATAGGGAGGGGGGTGGAAAATTTCGAAAATAAGAAAAAGATAAGATAGAAGATATGATTTATAAAAGATAGATATGATAAGAAAAAGATATAGGTTAAAAAGAGAAAGATATGAAGAATATTTAAAAAGATAAATCTGAATTTTTTTTTTAAAAAAAAATTTAAAAAGATAATTGAGTTTTGAAAACAAACTTAAAAGAGTTGGATTGGATTGGAAAACAATTTGTCTTTATGGATTAAGATATATTTGATATTTTTGAAAAAGGGATTTTAGAAATTAGGGTTCTTAGAAAACTAATTTGATTTTGAAGGATGACATTTTGAAACATGTTTATGCAAGAAATCATGGATTGAAACATAAAAATTTAGAAAAATTGTAAAGAAAAACGAATTTTACCTCCTCCCCACCATCCTGGCGTTAAACGCCCAAACGATGCATGTTTTGGGCGTTTAACGCCCAAATGCTGCTTCTCCTGGGCGTTCAACGCCCAGCTGATGCTTCTTTCTGCCGTTGAACGCCAGGAAGTCCTTTGTCACTGGGCATTTTTCTGAACGCCCAGGATGCTGACAATCTGGCATTAAACGCCCAGAAGGTGCTTCTTTCTGGCGTTCAACGCCCAGAAGATGCTCCTTTCTGGCGTTTAACGCCCAGATGGCTACCCTTACTGGCGTTGAACGCCTAGTGGGTGCTTCTTTTGGGCGTTCAACGCCCAAAATGTTTCTTACTGGCTTTTTCGTGCCAGTGAGCTTCCAAATTTCCCCGTAACTCTGTAAATTCAATCAATTGCTATTTTTACCCTTTGAAGATACTTGGACACATACCTGTAAAAAAAAGAAATTTATTTAATTAGTAAATAAACTTTGCAAATGGCTGGGTTGCCTCCCAGCAAGCGCTTCTTTATTGTCTTTAGCTGGACTACCACTGGGTTCTAACTAAGTCTCAGTTTCGAGCATTCTTGCTCGAAGTTACTTTCAAGATAATGTTTAATTCTCTGTCCATTAACAATGAACTTTTTGTTAGAGTCATTATCCTGAAGCTCTACGTATCCATATGGTGATACACTTGTAATTACATATGGACCTCTCCACTGGGATTTTAATTTCCCGGGGAATAATTTGAGCCTAGAATTAAATAGCAGAACTTTCTGCCCCGGCTCAAAGACTCTGGATGACAATTTCTTATCATGCCATCTTTTCGCTTTCTCCTTGTAAATTTTTGCATTCTCGAAAGCATTGAGTCTAAATTCCTCTAGCTCATTTAACTGGAGCAATCGTTTTTCTCCAGCTAACTTGGCATCAAGGTTTAGGAATCTGGTTGCCCAGTAGGCCTTGTGTTCCAGTTCCACTGGCAAGTGGCATGCCTTTCCATACACAAGCTGATATGGAGAGGTCCCTATAGGGGTATTGAATGCTGTTCTGTATGCCCATAGAGCATCATCCAAGTTTCTTGCCCAATCCCTTCTACGGTTAATTACAGTCCGTTCCAGGATTCTTTTGAGTTCTCTATTTGAGACTTCAGCTTGCCCATTAGTCTGTGGGTGATATGGAGTAGCTACCCTGTGGCTAACTCCATAACGAACCAAAGCAGAGTAAAGCTGTTTATTGCAGAAATGAGTGCCCCCATCACTGATTAATACTCTAGGGGTACCAAATCTGCTGAAGATGTGTTTCTGGAGAAATTTTAACACTGTTTTAGTGTCATTAGTGGGTGTTGCAATAGCCTCCATCCATTTGGATACATAATCCACTGCCACCAGAATATAAGTGTTTGAGTATGATGGTGGGAAAGGTCCCATGAAGTCAATACCCCATACATCTAACAACTCAATCTCCAGGATCCCTTGTTGAGACATGGCATAACTGTGAGGTAGATTGCCAGATCTTTGGCAACTGTCACAATTAAGCATAAACACTCGGGAATCTTTATAGAGAGTCGGCCAGTAGAAGCCACTTTGGAGGACTCTTGTGGCTGTTCGCTCACTTCCAAAATGTCCTCCATACTGTGATCCATGGCAATGCCAAAGGATCTTCTGCGCTTCTTCTTTAGGCACACATCTACGGATTACTCCGTCTGCACATCTCTTAAAGAGATACGGCTCATCCCAAAGATAATACTTTGCATCTGTGATCAGCTTCTTTGATTGCTGTCTACTGTACTCTTTGGGTATGAATCTCACTGCCTTGTAGTTTGCAATGTCTGCAAACTATGGCACTTCCTAGATGGCAAAGAGTTGCTCATCCGGAAAGGTTTCAGAGATCTCAGTGAGAGGGAGGGACGCCCCTTCTACTGGTTTTATTCGGGACAGCTGATCTGCTACTTGATTCTCTGTCCCTTTTCTGTCTCTTATTTCTATATCAAACTCTTGCAGAAGCAACACCCATCTTATAAGTCTGGGCTTTGAATCCTGCTTTCTGAGTAGATATTTAAGAGCAGCATGATCAGTATACACAATCACTTTTGATCCTACTAAATAGGATTTGAATTTGTCAATGGCGTAAACTATTGCAAGTAGCTCTTTTTTCTGTGGTTGTGTAATTCTTCTGTGCGTCATTTAAAACACGGCTGGCATAGTAAATGACGTGCAGAAGCTTGTCATGCCTTTGTCCCAACACTGCACCAATGGCATGGTCACTGGCATCACACATCAATTCAAATGGTAATGTCCAGTCTGGTGCAGAGATGATTGGTGCTGTAACCAATTTAGCTTTCAGAGTCTCAAATGCCTGCAGACACTCTTTATCAAAGATAAATGGCGTGTCAGCAGCTAGCAGGTTGCTCAGAGGTTTGGCAATTTTTGAAAAATCCTTTATAAACCTCCTATAGAATCCTGCATGCCCCAGAAAGCTTCTGATTGCCTTAACATTGGCAGGTGGTGGTAATTTTTCAATTACCTCTACCTTAGCTTGATCCACCTCTATCCCCTTGTTCGAGATTTTGTGCCCAAGGACAATTCCTTCAGTCACCATAAAGTGACACTTCTCCCAGTTTAAAACCAGGTTAGTCTCTTGGCATCTCTTTAGAACAAGTGCTAAATGGTTAAGGCAGGAGCTGAATGAGTCTCCAAATACTGAAAAGTCATCCATGAAGACTTTCAGGAATTTTTCCACCATATCAGAGAAAATTGAGAGCATGCACCTCTGAAAGGTTGCAGGTGCATTGCACAGGCCAAATGGCATCCTTCTGTATGCAAATACTCCAGATGGGCAGGTGAATGACGTTTTCTCCTGATCCTGGGGATCTACTGCAATTTGATTATAACCTGAATATCCATCCAGGAAGTAGTAGTATTCATGACCTGCTAGTCTTTATAGCATTTGGTCTATGAATGGTAAAGGAAAATGATCCTTTCTGGTGGCTGTATTAAGCCTTCTATAATCAATACACATATGCCACCCTGTAACTGTTCTGGTAGGAACCAGTTCATTTTTTTCATTGTGAACCACTGTCATGCCTCCCTTTTTAGGGACGACTTGGACAGGGCTTACCCAGGGACTGTCAGAAATAGGATAAATAATCCCAGCCTCTAGTAATTTAGTGACCTCCTTTTGCACCACTTCCTTCATGGCTGGGTTCAACCGCCTTTGTGGTTGGACCACAGGCTTGGTGTCACTCTCCAATAGGATCTTGTGCATGCATCTGGCTGGGCTAATGCCCTTAAGATCACTGATGGACCACCCAAGAGCTGTCTTGTGTGTCCTTAGCACTTGAATTAGTGCTTCCTCTTCCTGTGACTCTAAGGTAGAACTTATAATTACAGGAAAGGTATCACCTTCTCCCAGAAATGCATATTTCAGGGATGGTGGTAATGGTTTGAGCTCGGGTTTAGGAGGTTTCTCCTCTTTCTGAGGGATTTTCAGAGGTTCTACTATTCTCTCTGATTCCTCCAGGTCAGGCTGAACATCTTTAAATATGTCCTCTAGCTCTGATTCGAGACTCTCAGCCATATTGACCTCTCTTAACAGAGAGTCAATAATATCAACACTCATGCAGTCATTTGGGGTGTCTGGATGTTGCATGGCTTTGACAACATTCAACTTGAACTCCTCCTCATTGAATCTCAAGGTTACTTCCCCTTTTTGGACATCAGTGAGGGTTCGGCCAATTGCTAGGAAAGGTCTTCCTAGAATGAGAGTTGCACTCTTGTGCTCCTCCATTTCCAGCACCACAAAGTCAGTAGGAAAGGCGAATGGCCCAACCTTGACAATCATGTCTTTAATCACGCCTGATGGGTATTTAATGGAGCCATCAGCAAGTTGAAGACATATCCTGGTTGGTTTGATTTTTTCAGTTAAACCAAGCTTTCTGATAGTAGATGCAGGTATTAGGTTGATACTTGCCCCAAGATCACATAAAGCTTGCTTGGTACAAATGCCCTCTAACGTGCATGGTATCATAAAGCTCCCAGGATCTTTAAGCTTCTTAGGTAAGCTTTTTAGAATGACTGCACTGCATTCTTCAGTGAGGTAAACTTTTTCAGTTTCCCTCCAATCCTTCTTATGACTTAAGATCTCTTTCATGAGCTTAGCATAAGAGGGTATCTGCTCAAGTGCTTCTGCAAACGGAATCTTTATTTCAAGAGTCCTGAGATAGTCTGCAAAGCGGGCAAATTGCTTATTCTGTTCCGCTTGGCAGAGTTTTTGAGGATAAGGCATTTTGGCTTTGTATTCCTCAACCTTAGTTGCTGCAGGTTTATTACCTAAAGAAGTGGGTTGGGAAACCTTTTTAGAAGGGTTGTTATCAGCACTTGTATGTGACTGATCCCCCACTGGCATTTGAATGCCAGGGGTGGAAGCTGGAGTGGCGTTAGACGCCACCTCCTTATTTGTTACTGGCGTTTGAACGCCAGAACCATGCTCTCTTTGGGCGTTCAACGCCGGATTCATGCTTGTTTCTGGCGTTGAACGCCAGGAATGAGCATGGTCTGGGCGTTCAGCGCCAGCATTATTCCTCTCTGGGCTCTGACTGTCCTCAGAGGGATTTTGAGTAGCCATTTGTTCATTTCTTGGTTTCCTGCTGCTTTGAAGTGAGGTATTTAATGTTTTCCCACTTCTTAATTGAACTGCTTGGCATTCTTCTGCTATTTGTTTTGACAGTTGCTTTTCTGTCTGCTTTAATTGTACTTCCATATTCCTGTTAGCCATTCTTGTTTCCTGTAATATTTCCTTGAATTCGGCTAGCTGCTGAGTTAGAAAGTCTAATTACTGATTAAATTCATTAGCCTGATCCACCGGACTGAGTTCAGCAGTTACTGTTTTAGCTTCTTCCTTCATGGAAGATTCACTGCTTAGGTACAGATGCTGATTTCTGGCAACTGTATCAATAAGCTCTTGAGCTTCTTCAATTGTTTTTCTCATATGTATAGATCCACCAGCTGAGTGGTCTAGAGAAATCTGAACTTTTTCTGTAAGCCCATAGTAGAAGATGTCTAATTGCACCCATTCTGAAAACATTTCAGAGGGGCATTTTCTTAGCATCTCTCTGTATCTCTCCCAGGCATCATAAGGGGATTCATTATCTCCTTGTTTGAAGCCTTGGATGCTTAGCCTTAGCTGTGTCATCCGTTTTGGAGGGAAATAGTGATTCAGGAATTTTTCTGACAGCTGTTTCCATGTTTTTATGCTGTTCTTAGGTTGGTTATTTAGCCACCTCTTAGCTTGATCTTTCACAGCAAATGGAAACAGTAATAATCTGTAGACATCCTGATCTACTTCCTTATCATGTACTGTGTCAGCAATTTGTAAAAATTGTGCAGGAAACTCTGTAGGTTCTTCATATGGAAGACCAGAATACTGACAGTTTTGCTGCACCATGATAATGAGCTGAGGATTCAACTCAAAGCTACTAACTCCAATGGAGGGTATACAGATACTACTCCCATATGAAGCAGTAGTGGGGTTAGCATATGACCCCAGAGTCCTCCTGGACTGTTCATTCCCACTTAATTCCATGATGGAATAAAAGAGATGATATGTATGTTGATATTATTTATTTTATAAAAATTAATTTTTATAAAATAAAATAAAAACAAAATAAATAAAAGAAATTGGAAATATTTTGAAATTGAAAATTGAATTTTTATATAAAATTTTCGAAAAATGTAGTTCAAAATTAGTTAGAAAGTATATATATTTTTTTTGAATTTTGAATTTTGTGATGAAAGAGAAAAATATGCAAAAGACACAAGATTTAAAATTTTTAGATCCAATGTTCCTTATTTTCGAAAACCAAGAACACCAAGAACACCTTGAAGATTCACAAGAACACCAAGAACAAAAGAAAGAACACCAAACTTAAAATTTTTAGAAAACCAAGACAAAATTTTGAAAATTAAAGAAAAATTAACAAGGAAACACCAAACTTAGAGTTTGGCACAAAATTCAATTAAAGAAAAGTTATTTTTGAAAAAGATTCCAAAGAGGATACCAATTATCAAGAACAACTACTAAAGCTCCAGCCAAATGGGCAGCAACTTCAGAGTTGATTTTAAAAATGTATTATATTTATAGATAAAAGTACAAAATTTTTGAAAGCTAATGTTTTGAAAAAGCACCAGAAAAACAAGAAAAGACACAACACAAGAAAAACTCAAGATTAAACAAGAAAATAAACAAGAACAACTTGGAGATTGGTGCGCGAAATTGTGAACTATACTTTTTCACAACTCTCATAATCCCTGGTAATGGCTCCAAAAACTTGGTAGCTCAATACCATGGCATTACACAACTTCGCACAACTAACCAGCAAGTGCACTAGGTCGTCTAAGTAATAAACCTTACGTGAGTAAGGGTCGATCCCACGGAGATTGTTAGTATTGAAGCAAGCTATGGTCATCTTGTAAATCTTAGTCAGGCAAACTCAGATATATATGGTGATGAACGAAAATAACATAAAAGATAAAGATAGTGATACTTATGTATATCATTGGTGTAAGAGCTTCAGACAAGTGTATGAAGATGCCTTCCCTTCCGTCTTTCTGCTTTCCTACTGCCTTCATCCAATCCTTCTTACTCCTTTCCATGGCAAGCTCGTGTAGGGTTTCACTATTGTCAGTAGCTACCTCCCATCCTCTCAGTGAAAGCGATTGCATATGTCCTGTCACGGCATAGCGGAATTCAGCTGTCGGTTCTCGTTCAGGCCGGAATAATATCCATTGATACTTTTGCGTCTGTCACTAACGCCCTAGCCTGCTAGGAGTTTGAAGCACGTCACAGTCATTCAATCATTGAATCCTACTCAGAATACCACAGACAAGGTTAGACCTTCCGGATTCTCTTGAATGCCGCCATCAAGTCCTGCCTTTACCACGAAGATTCCTTTTAAAGAATCCAAGAGATATTCACTAAGCCTCGGATGCTTGTAGAACAAGAATGGTTGTCAGTCACCTTGTTCATGGGTGAGAATGGTGATGGGCGTCAATCATCACCTTCATCATGTTGAAGAACAAGTGATATCTTGGATAAAGAACAAGCGGAATTGAATGGAAGAACAATAGTAATTGCATTAATACTCGAGGTACAGCAGAGCTCCACACCCTTAATCTATGGTGTGTAGAAACTCCACCGTTGAAAATACATAAGAACAGGGTCTAGGCATGGCCGAATGGCCAGCCTCCCAAAGGTCTAAGATAGCATAAAACAAAGATAGCTACCAAAGTCTCTCCTCTGATCTAAAAGTGATCAAAAGATTTTCTATACAATAGTAAAAGGTCCTACTTATAAGAAACTAGTAGCCTAGGGTGTACAGAAATGAGTAAATGACATAAAAATCCTCTTCCGGGCCCACTTGGTGTGTGCTTGGGCTGAGCAATGAAGAAAATTTCGTGTAGAGACTCTTCTTGGAGTTAAACGCCAGCTTTGGTGCCAGTTTGGGCGTTTAACTCCCATTTGGGTGCCAGTTCCAGCGTTTAACGCTGGGATTTCTTGAGGTGACTTTGAACGCCGATTTGGGCCATCAAATCTTGGGCAAAGTATGGACTATATATTGCTGGAAAGCCCAGGATGTCTACTTTCCAACGCCGTTGAGAGCGCGCCAATTGGGCTTCTGTAGCTCCAGAAAATCCGCTTCGAATGCAGGGAGGTCAGAATCCAACAGCATCTACAGTCCTTTTTGGTCTCAGAATCAGATTTTTGCTCAGGTCCCTTAATTTCAGCCAGAAAATACCTGAAATCACAGAAAAACACACAAACTCATAGTAAAGTCCAGAAAAGTGAATTTTAATTAAAAACTAATAAAAAATACTAAAACTAACTATATCATATCAAAACATACTAAAAACAATGCCAAAAAGTACAAATTATCCGCTCATCACAACACCAAACTTAAATTGTTGCTTGTCCTCAAGCAACTGAAAATCAAACAAGATAAAAAGAAAAATATGCAATGAATTCCAAAACATCTGTGAAGATCAGTATTAATCAGATGAGCGGGGCTTTTAACTTTTTGCCTCCGAACAGTTTTGGCATCTCACTCTATCCTTTGAAATCCAGAATGGTTGGCTTCTTTAGGAACTTAGAATCCAGATAGTGTTAATGATTCTCTTAGTAAAGTATGATGATTCTTGAACATAGCTATTTATTGAGTCTTGGCTGTGGCCCAAAGCACTCTGTCTTCCAGTATTACCACCGGATACATACATGCCACAGACACATAATTGGGTGAACCTTTTCAGATTGTGACTCAGCTTTGCTAAAGTCCCCAATTAGAGGTGTCCAGGGTTCTTAAGCACACTCTTATTGCCTTGGATCACAACTCTTATTCCTTTCTCTCTTTTTTTTTTCGTTTTTTTTTTTTTCGATTTTTTTTTTTGAAATGCTTTTTCTTGCTTCAAGAATCATTTTATTGATTTTTCAGATCCTCAGTAACATGTCTCCTTTTTCATCATTCTTTCAAGAGCCAACATTCATGAACCACAAATTCAAAAGACATATGCACTGTTTAAGCATACATTCAGAGAACAAAAATATTGCCACCACATCAAAATAATTAAACTATTATAAAATTCAAAATTCATGCAATTCTTTCTTTTATCAATTAGGCACGTTTTTATTGAAGAAAGGTGATGGATTCATAGGACATTCATACTTTAAGGCATAGACACTAAGACACTAATGATCACAAGACACAACATGATAAACATAAGCATTAAAATTCGAAAAACAGAAGAACAATACAAAAATCAAAGAACGGGTCCACCTTAGTGATGGCGGCTCTTTCTTGCTCTTGAAGATCCTATGGAGTGCTTGAGCTCCTCAATGTCTCTTCCTTGTCTTTGTTGCTCCTCCCTCATGATTCTTTGATCTTCTCTAATTTCATGAAGGATGATGGAGTGTTCTTGATGCTCCACCCTCAGTTGTCCCATGTTGGAACTTAGTTCTCCTAGGGAGGTGTTTTAGTTGCTCCCAATATTTTGTGGAGGAAAATTCATCCCTTGAGGAATCTCAGGGATCTCATGACGAGTGAGATCTCTTGTGTACTCCATCCTTTTCTTGGTGATGGGCTTGTCCTCATCAATGGGAATGTCTCCCTCTATGTCAACTCCAACTGAATAACAGAGGTGACAAATGAGATGAGGAAAGGCTAACCTTGCCAAGGTGGAGGTCTTGTCCGCCACCTTATAGAGTTCTTGGGCTATAACCATGAACCTCTATTTCTTCTCCAATCATGATACTATGGATCATGATGGCCCGGTCTATGGTAACTTCGGACCGTTGCTAGTGGGGATGATTGAGCGTTGTATGAACTCTAACCATCCTCTAGCCACGGCTTGAGGTCTGCCTTCTCAATTGGACCGGCTTTCCTCTTGAATCTTGCTTCCATTGTGCGCCCTCTTCACATATGACTGTGAGGACTTGGTCCAACCTTTGATCAAAGTTGACCCTTCTAGTTTAAGGATGCTCATCTCCTTGCATCATAGGCAAGTTAACGCCACCCTCACACTCTCCGGACTAAAATCCAAGTATTTCCCCCGAACCATAGTGAGATAGTTCTTTGGATTCGGGTTCACACTTTGGTCATGGTTCTTGGTGATCCATGCATTGGCATAGAACTCTTGAACCATCAAGATTCTGACTTGTTGAATGGGGTTGGTAGAACTTCCCAACCTCTTCTTCGATCTCATGGCGGATCTCCGGATATTCACACCTTTTTGAGTGAAAAGGAGACCTCGGAGATCACCTTCTTCAAGGCCACAACTTCATAGAAGTGGTCTTGATGCACCCTTGAGAGGAATCTATCCATCTCCCATGACTCGAGGTGGAAGCTTTTGCCTTCCCTTCCTCTTTCTAGAGGTTTCTCCGGCCTTGGATGCCATAAATGGTTATGGAAAAATGAAAAAGCAACGCTTTTACCATACCAAACTTAAAATGTTTGCTCATCCTCGAGCAAAAGAAGAA